>NC_089845.1:133193046-133815130 GCF_035609145.1 Eleutherodactylus coqui | reverse complement strand
TGTATCTATTTACATATTTTTATGCATGCGGTATGCTTGGTGGTGTTTTGGGTGATAGTCAGTGTGCTATGTCTGTCCGTGAGTTATGTCCACTGTTTCCAAGTTCCACCAGAGTTTTGCCAGTTCATGAGTGTGAATGACATAACACCTAGGATATATGAGGCACCCTCTATAGGAGGAAGATGCTTGATATATCCTAGGACACCACATAATTATCAGGGGAGGAATTTGCAAAGTGCATGCTTGCCCTTAAGACTTGCATGCGCAATCTGAGCCATTGTCCAAGACTGGGCAGACAGTAGCCTGAAAGACACGTGCATAGGAGCAGGACATGCACTGTGACCACCGGACGGGGTAAGCTGGGGGCCAGGAACCATAATTAAAGTCTATGAGACTGTTGGAAACAACCTCTTTTGAACATTGTAAAGTGTCTATTAGTAAATATCGATTAGTGAAGAAAAAAATGGGATAGATATAGGTGCAGCTGACCGAAATATAAAGTTCAGTACAATACAGGAAGCTCAGCTTCTCCGTTTTATTTTAAACCAGCATAAAAAGACGTGTTTCAGGGCAATGCCCCTTCCTCCATTACAGCTGGGGATACACTGTTACAAATAACAGGTTAAAAAAGGAAAGATGAGTGTGCGATAATTATAGTGCATAAAAAATAAGTAAAAGAGCAAAGAGAGAAGAAAAAAAAGGAAAAACAGTAGAAAATGGTACTCATACAATAAAGCATTATTCTTGAAGGACACAGTAATACAATAAATATTATAACATAATGCAATATAACAATAAATTCCTATAAAAAACAACAACTTATAAAACCGTGATCCCCTTCAGGATTATGATTGCGGTTTGTTGTATGGTGGAGAAATATATTGAGACATAGAAGAAAGGAAACTAACTTTATTAAATAGTCCTTAAAAGACAAAATGTGTGTATGTTAAAAAGACATTTTTAAAACTACTGTGATGCATAAGCTCATTCCACCATAATTTTTTAATATTGCTTATCACATCACAGTAGTTTTAAAAGTCATTTTAAGATACACACATTTTGTCTTTTAACCCTTTAAGTGACAAAGCCTGTTTGCGTCTTAGTGACGGAGCCAAATTTTGAAAAACTGACATGTGACATACTATAACTCCGTAAAGGCTTTGCATACCCAAGTGATTCTGACATTGTTTTTTCGCCACATATTGTACTTCATTTTAGTGGTAAAAATAAACTGATAAAATGTATGCATATTTATTAAAAGCGCCAAAATTGAGAAAAGTTTGAAAAAATTATAATTTTTTCACATTTTCAATTGCAAATTCTCAAATATGTGCAAACATACTGTACACATTTTTGATAAGATATATTTTCATCTGTTCACTTTATTCTGGACACACATTGGAAAAACTTTCGTTTTCGTTTCGACCCCACAGTATTTGAATTAATCTAAGCAAAGCAGAAGAAAAAAAAATTACGATTTTTATTTTTTTGGCAATTGTGGCAATTTAAAAACTATTTTTTTTGTTCAGCACACATATGAATGAAAACTTTCACCCAAAAATAGATAGACTGTGTTTGTCCTGTGTCAGAAACATAGCCTAATCTACTTACAGGACACATGGCTAGGCCTATAATGGAGGGAACACCCGTTGGATTTCAGGGCACAGCTGAATAAATTCCAGGCCCCATTGCTCACTTGTGCGGAAAAAAAATGGACTCCCTAAAAATAATCCCCCCCTCGGCGCCCTTTTTTGGCCTCACCCAAATCTTAGATAAAAGGAACAATGAAAAGTGTGTGGTATGTCCAAAGACAGGGGTAATTGCGGGGGCCTGGTTGGCATGGGCACATGGGGCAATAAAATCAGGTATCCCTCCTCTACTCATGTTTTTTTGAGGCAGGGATGCGGTGTAAAAAGTGGCGTTCTGTGAGGCTTTGTAATGTTGCTGAGGTGCGGCGGTCTCACACAGGCGGTGCTTAACAAGCTGCTCCTAGAACTGCAGGAAGGCGAGCATTCCTGGGGACTCCTTGTAAATTACCTATTACGGGTAGCGAACTGAATAATGCTGGGCTCACACGGTCGTATGTGGATCCCAGCTGTCAGCCCTCCCATGGCGGTGTGTACAGCCGCGTAATGAACTGCGCATAACTTCGTACTTACACAGAGACGGTCATGCGCAGTACACCGTTTTTTGTTTGTATTTCCCGCGCCGTCGTTGAGGGATGACACGGGTACCGCAGCCCATACACAATGTAGTTGCGTATGGGCTATGGGTTTATCCGTGACCATGGAACACAATATCCATGGTAAAATAGAACCTCATGCATTCTGTTTTCTGCGAGTGGATTACGTAATTCCGCTGTGAGCGGTCTGCGTATTACTGTGGATCAGATGCATACGGAATCCGTAATTTCTATCCAGTTGTGTGAGACCGGCCTAAGGTAGATCGCTACCTTTTTATCATGTGACCGGGGACCGCTTAACGAGGTCACTGGTCACTGTTCCAGACCGTTGCTAGCCAGGAGCAAGGAGATTTTAAATTTACCAGGCTCCCCGACTTCTGCGAATGTGTCTGGCATTTTGCCGGCGGTCGCATATGCAGAAGCCGGGAAGGTCCACGGAGGAGGATTGTCTCGAGGGTTCAAATATGGAGGCCTCCGGTAAGACGTTTCATTTCCTCTCACCGATCGCATTGATGAGGGGAGATGAAACTTCAACTTTTTTTTTCTTTAACGTGATCTCCATTATCCATTGGATAACAGCGATGATGTGATTGGAGACCGCTCACCGCAGCCCCCCATGACATCTCCAGGCTCTTGACTAACTTCGGTAGCCAAGAGCAATAAGATTTAAAATTTCCTGGGCAATCCTCGACTTTTGCACATGCATCTGCCATTTTATTGACAGGCGCATGCGCAGAAGCCAGGGTAAGGTCTCCGGATAAAGATCCCATTGTAGGACAAATCCGGGGACCTTAGTTATGTAGTTTCCTCTCCCCTTACAGATACGATCCATAAGGGGAGATGAAACTTTAACTTTTTAAACTTTTTATTTTTACTTCTTTTAAACTTTCCATGATCACTGTTATCCTATAGATAACAGTAATCCTGTGACCAGGAACTATAGACAGCGGTCCCCAGTCACATCTCCTTGCACTAAGCTATCTTTGACAGCTGGGTGCAGGCAGAGTTTAAATTTGCCAGGTTCTCTGGCTTTCTGTGCATGTGCGTCACATCGGCGATGCGCAGAAGCCCGTTGCAGGTCCCAATCGCAGTGGGACATCACGGAGGACCGGGGTGAGTATTTTCAGCTGCCCCCATAGATCGGATCCATAGAGGCAGCTGGAACTTTAACTTTTTTTAAACTTCTTTTGACATTTCCGTGATCGCCGGTATCCAGTGGATACCGGCGATCACGGGCCGGGGACCGCTCACCACGGTCCCCGGTGACATCTCCTGCCTCCCGGCTACCTTCAGCCAGGGATGACAGCTCCATGTTGTCGGCTACGTCCATAGCCAATGTGGCTTTAATCCTAAGAGGATTCTTTTTTTTTTACATTCTCTAGGATTAACCCCTTGAGTGGCACGCCTGGAAATTTTCCCCAACGATCTCCACTGCCTATAGTGATATAGCCCGGAAGATTTCCGGGCTATGTATCACTATGGGAGCTGCAGAGCCTAATGCCACAAGCTGTGGCAGTGTGCTCTGCCTGCACAGTCCCACAGAGAACCAGTGCAGGACTCTGAAAAACAGAAGCAGGAAGATATTGCCGATCTGCCAGCAATCTCCCGCTTCTGAATTCAAACTCCTGCACTGGTTTGTTTACAGGTTGCCATAGAGACCATCGGCTTGTCAGAAGCAAGCCTATGGTCTCTGTGGCAGGCAGAGCTGGTGCTTGGCAATCAGAGGACAGCCAGGCACCAGCTCTTACAGCAGAGATCAGAGAAAACCTCCGATTTCTGCTGTGCTAACTCTTTAAATGCTGCAGTCTATGTAAAAGGCTGTCACCATCGGACATCTGGAATGTAATCAGGGGGTCCTGATGGGTCTCTGTAGAAGTCCCCTAAAGGGACAAAAAAAAAGGTAAAAAAATTATTAACAAAAACACTTGTCTCCCTTTACTTTGTATAAAAATTAAAAATAAAATTACACATGTGGTATCCCTGTGTCATAATGACCCAGAGGAGGAAGTTAGTACATTATTTAACCCCTTAAGGCCTTAGTCACACGGGCGCATCGGCACCTGTACACCGGCACCGATGCGCCCGTCTGACTGGAGACGGTCACATGTTCTTTCCTCCAGCGCTGCAGAGAGACGGCCGTCTGCAGGTACGTCCGTCTTCTCACTGACAGTCAGACGGGCGCATCGGCGCCGGTGTACGGGTGCCGATGCGCCCGTGTGACTAAGGCCTTATGACATGGCCCCTTTTTTTCTTTTTTCCCCATTTCTTTTTTTCCTCCCCCATTAAAAATCATAACTCCTTTATTTATTCATCGACATCGCTGTATGAGGGCTTGTTTTTTGCGGGACGAGTTGTTATTTTTTAATGGTGCTTTAAATAGTTACTTTTTTTTTTAGGCCTCGGTCACGAGGCCAATTTTTCGCGCGATTTGCGCATGCGATCTGCGATTTTATAGAACCTGTCATTCAATAGCTGAGAGCTGACCCTGATTGGTCCCTGCGTTGAGCCAATCAGAGGCAGCACTCACTCACCCATTCATGAATTCATGAATGGGTAAGTGAGAGCTGCCTCTGATTGGTGAGGGCTGTGACCAATCAGAGGCAGCCCATTCAGCAGGCGGGGATTTTAAATCCCTGGCTGCTAGATACTACTCAGAGCAGTTCAGGAGAACTGCCGGCCGGCCGTGGCTGAACTCCTTCTGCGGGGACAAGGTGAGTATATATATATATTTTTTTATTTTTACACATTTTTGGATGATTTTCAGGGAAGGACTTATATTTTTAAGCCCTTCCCGAAAATTCACCCTGCGCTCGCCGGCAGCCCATTGCTTTCAATGGAGCCGGCTGTATTGCCGGCTCCATTGAATTTAATGGGCTGGACAGCGCTCTGTGCTCCGGCCCGTTTCAAAGGAAACGCGGCTAGGAGCAGATTTTTCCGGCGATTTTTCGGCCCCGGTCACGCGATTTGCCCATCTGACCGAGGCCTTAAAGTGTGAAAAAGTCGTGAAAAAGAAAAAAACTATTACAATTTGGTATTGGCATAATCGTACCGGCCTGTAAAATTACTTTAATACAGTATTTACACTGCTCAGAGAATACAGTGAAAAATAAAAATAAAAAACCTTTTCAGATTTTATTAATCTTGCCACTAGAAAAAATGGAATAAAAAGCGATCAAAATTTTACATGTTCCAAAAAATTAGATAAATGAAGACTGGAGTTCTTCCCACAAAAAACAAGGCCTTCTAAAGCTCTGGCAATGGAAAAATAAAATTAATACGGCTCTTGGAATGTGGCAACACAAAAGCAAACCTTTAAGAAAAAAAAAGGTTTTAAATGTACAAAAATAGCAAAACAAAAAAAAACTTTATAAACTTGGTATCGCCGGAATCGTGTGACTCAGAGAATCACGTTAGCACATTATTTATTCGGCACACTGAACGCCGTAAAAAGGAAATCCAAAAAACAAATGGCAGAATTTATTTTTTTTCCCCCAATCTCCCTACAAATGTTTTTTTACAAAAGTTATGCAATACATTATATGAACCCAAAAATGATGCCATCAAAAAGTACAACTTGTCCCGCAAAAACAAGCCCTCGTATGGCTGTGTCAGTGGAAAAATGAAAAAGTTATGGCTCTTGGAACGCGACTGCAAAATTAGTTGAAATTAAATGATTAGACCATTTAAAACACCTGCCCTGGTGGGTCTGACAGGGTGGTAAGTAGATCAATTCAGAATTCAAGGTTCTCTGAACCTTCAACAGGGTGGTAAGAAACCCGCCACTCAAGGGGTTAAATCCTACTTAGCTAGGGCGTAAAAACACTCTCGAGCTGTCACTAAGGGTTAAGGACTTTTTAATAAAGTTAGTTTCCTTTCTTCTATGTCTCAATATATTTCTCCACCATGCAAAAAAACGCAATCATAATCCTGATGGGGGATCACGGTTTTATAACTGGTTGTTATTTTTTATAGGAATTTATTATTATATTGCATTATGTTATAATATTTATTGTATTACTGTGTCCTTCAAGCATAATGCTTTATTGTATGAGTACCATTTTCTACAGTTTTTCTTTTTCCTTTTTTTTTCTTCTCTCTTTGCTCTTTTACTTATTTTTTATGCACACAATTATTGCGCACTCGTCTTTCCTTTTTTAACCTGTTACTCGTAACAGTGTACCCCCAGCTGTAACCGAGGAAGGGGCATTGCCCTGAAACACGTTGTTTTATGCTGGTTTAAAATAAAACAGAGAAGCTGAGCTTCCTGTATTGTACTGAACTTTATATTTCGGTCAGCTGCACCTATATCCATCACATTTTTCTCTTCACTCTTCCATCAGAATAGTCTCACCTGCCAGTACGACTATCATTGGGTTGGCTGCACCCGAACAACTAGGTCTTTTCCATGACCCACCATGTTAACGAGAGAGGGGATCACATCTTCCACACCTAATTTATCCAAATCCCTCACCCATTCAGGTAGCTCCACCCCTATTTTTGTTTTTTTCTCCTTTCTACTTTTTAGTAAATATCGAAAATGTGTACAAGCTGACTGTTCCTTTCCATTAGGGGTATAGCAAGTAATGGCTGGGTCCGAGAGAAAGAAATTGAAATGCAGTCTCTCTATACTATGAACATATTCAAAAGCCAGTGAGTTTAGAACATAAAAAGCTGAAAATATTTGTTTTCCTCTTTCACTTGATTTTTCAATGAACTTCATTCAATTTCCCACTGCCCCTTGCAGCGTCTATCCCAACTCCCTTTCATCAAGTCTTTTTCTGTCTGGGGATTCATAAATATTGCAAAGTCCAGGTTGGTGGCTTCTTAGACTTTTCAGGTAGTAGTATAAGGTTCTGTTCACACCAGCATTGCGGCTTCCATGTATAATAGACACAGTAATGGGGTTAATTGGAGTTCTAGCATTTCTTACAGCAAAAATAGAGGTGCAGAATGTATTATTTTTGCTGTCACAAACACTGGAAAGTTTGACAGAACCACTTTTGAAAAATGGGGGGAAAATTTAAAAAGCAAAAATATAATGGTAGACATCACTTGTGCCAAAATTTGAATTTTTTTCCAGCAAAAAACTAGTATAAAACTGATGATAGATTCCACTCCTTGTTTAGAACTTTAGGACTGGGTTCTTTCAGTATTGCATGTGCCAGGAGATATTAGATACTGATTTGCTGCTTCTTTCTGCGCCTGTAGAAACAAAAATGTCTAAAGTGCTTCTGTTTGTATGTACATAGTATGGATCAGTAGTTTCAGGCCACTCTCACACCAGACGCTTTTTACCACGATTAGTGTGGCGTTCCGAATGGGACAAAACACAACCATTGATTTCAGTGGTTTCGTTTTCACTATTGGGATTCTTGCATGTTACTACTACTATGCGCAAAAAAAGATAGGGCTTGCCCTATCTTTCTTGCACGTAGTTTTTCTACATACGAGATAGATAGGGCAGGACCTATCTTACTGCACTTTTTTTCAAACTTGCGGACAATGGCGCAGAGATCGAATAGTCAAAAATAATCACTGGTTCATGCGCTAATACGCTTCATAGAGGAGAGCATATTTGCGCATGCGTCTGTCTAAAGAAGCCCCAATGGTGTAAACTAATGCTCAGTGTGCATCAGGCAGTTAGAGAAGCTGGTATGGCCATCTGTGTTTCTCCAGGCTCGGAGGGTCACTTTAATTTCATCCAGTAGTTTATGTGCATTCTGTAACCTTTATAATTTGACATTGGGAAAGGTTGATCACATTGAGATTACAATCCACTCGTTTGATACACTGGATTATAAATCAACAAGTAGTCCTCTTGTTATGTCCGAACAGGATGTAATTTTAGGGCCGTAAAGGATGGAGAAACACACAAAGTGCAAACACGGATAACACAAAATAGTATATTAAGACACTAAAGATGAGGAATAGAGGAACTGATTCTGGCCTACTAATTATAAGGGAACCGTACTTAAAAGCGGAGCACATGCCCAGATGAGGGCAACCCCACAAACAGAAACCTAAGGGTTACCCAGATGCTTTCTATATAAGAAAAGGCAATGTGGCAGCAGTTAAATGTTAAGCAAATATTGGAACCACAAATATCAAAGGGGAACAGATAACATGTATTGTTAGACACACTAATCCAAACTGAGACACTAGACTGGACTTTAGAGCCTCCAACTGAACCAGACACCTTCAGATTGAGGAGAAGCCAGACTAAATGTACACAGATGCCGATTATTGGCTGGGATACACAACTCCCAGTCAACCATTCTAACCATACACCAGCAGAGAAATATCCCTGTTTGGCTCCAGCATTGAAACAACAGGTAGCAGGCACCAGCATGAGGATTACATGGGTTGGGCTGACAATGTGACAGCACTTCGGTCCCGATCCTCCAACATGGCGGGCAAGCTGTGACACTTCTTTACTGTAGTTGAAATCTGAGAATTGTGAGTTGTGCGCACACTTTATTTCTGTTTCTAATGGCTAACTATGCATCCAAGGCCTAATGTCCACGGGCGTAACGGTAAAATGCTGCGGGTCTCCCGGGTGATGTATTTTTTATGCTCACCAACTCCCGTGATCCAGTGCCGTCACCCACTGAAGTAGGCATGCAGCAAAAACAATAAAAAAGATCGGACTCTTGCGTTCTCCCACAGACTTGTATGGGAGAGCATGTCCACGGGAACCTGAAAAGACTCAGATTATCATTCTGTACACTTGCTTCAGCTGGTGACAGTGCTGGATCATGAGAGCAGTGAGTATAAAAAATACATCACCCGTCTCCCCATATCCTCTCTTAACAGCACTATAACTTAGCCAATGGTGCTGTGGGGATGTGACAGTATCCCTATAAGCAATATTTAGCCTATTGACTTCAATAGACACCATCTGTGTAATGTAGGGTAAGACAGTCCTCCAGAGAGAGGGATACTCTTTGTAACTTTGCAACACTCTGGCCAAAAGATGAGGATTCTGAATAGTGGATGCGCTACTATTAACCCCTTAATGACACGGCCCTTTTTTTTCCATTTTCGTTTTTTCCTCCCCCCTTTAAAAAAATCGTAACTCCTTTATTTATCCATCGACGTCACTTTATGAGGGCTTGTTTTTTGCGGGACGAGTTGTAGTTTTCAATGGTGCTAGTTAAAGTACCATATAAAGTACTGAAAAACGTTAAAAAAATCCTAAATGGAGTAAAATGTAAAAAAAAACCCCGACATTCCGCCATCTTTCAGTGCATCTTGTTTCTACCGCGCACAAACTTCAACAAAAACAACATGATAACTTTATTCTATGGGTCAGTATGATTGCTACGATACCAAACTTGTATAGTTTTTTTTTTTACTATACTACTCTTTTTTTTCAAAGACATTTAATTTTTCTCAATTATTTTTTGTGGTTATCTTCTGCACTCAATAGGTTTTTTATTTTTCCGTCGATGTAGTTCAGCGAGGACTCTTTTATTGCTGGATGTCCCGTGTTTTCCGTTAGTACTAATTTGAAATACATATGACTTTTTGATCGCTTTTAATTGCGTTTTTTCTGCGAGACAGGGTGACTGAAAAAGTGCATTTCTGACGTTCTTTTTTTTTCAGACGAAGTTCACCGTGCGGGGTAAATAATGTGCTACTTTGATAGTTCAGACTTTTCTGGATGCGGTGATACCAAATATGTATTTTTATTTTATGATTTAGATTTTTAAATTATAGATATGGCAAAGGGGGGGGGGGTGATTTAAACTTTTATAACTTAAAAAAAAACAAAAACTTTATTGATCTTTACTGGGGGACTACAATATGCGATGCTTTGCTCACTCCTGCAGTATGACGTGATGCTATATGACATATGCTATAGCATTACGTCCTACTGCATTCTGACAGGCAGCCTATCAAGCCACCCCACGGGAATGGCTTGATAGGCAATCTCTCAAGGTAGTCCTGGGACTTTCAGAAGGCCCCCAGCAGCCATGACAACTGCACGGCTTCCCTGATCTCACTGCGGGGGGTGGGGGGTGGTACGGGACCCCGAACATTGTTCGGGGGATTTAAATGTACGTCCTGGAGCAGGAGGGGGTTAATCTGTCTGATCCCTAATGGTGCTTGGTATTGTTGAGCGAACCAATCCAGTAGAACCATGTTTTGGTATGAACTTTGTCAAAATATTAGTCGAGCAGAAACACGAACTGAGCTTTCAGCAAAGTTCTACCTAAAACAGGATTCTACTGGTTTAGGTCCTTCAACACTAGTCCTGAGCACTGGTGTATAACACTACCTAAGAGCCATGAAGACCCTTTATAACAACTTTTAGAGTGTTATACTGGATACTTATAGCTCTTATATAATGTAAAATATCAGTTTTAGGTTATTTTGGCGAACTTCCGGTCTGGTTTAAACTAATTCAGATCAAATGGCACCTTTTGCAAAAGTTCGGTGGACTGGCTAAAATGAACTTTTCTAAAGTTCGCTCATAACTAGTGCCTGGACTATGGCACTACTGTTTAGCGAAAGGCATGCTGGTTTTAGCAGTTTGTCACTTAGGGCTTAAACAGATGGGCGTGAGTGCAACTACGCTCGCCGCTACGGAGTGTAGTTGCAGATGAGTTGTCAAGATGGTGAGCAGTCTGCAAATCATGTCCTATGAGGAACGGTTAAAGGATCTGGGAATGTTTAGCTTGCAAAAAAGAAGGCTGAGAGCAGACTTAAGAGCGGTCTACAAATATCTGAAGGGCTGTCACGGTGCAGAGGGATCAGCCCTATTCTCATCTGTACAAGGAAAGACTAGAAGCAATGGGATGAAACTGAAAGGAGGAGACACAAATTAGATATTAAAAAAAAAAACAACTTTCTGATAGTGAGGGTGAGCAATGAGTGGAACAGGTTACCACGGGAGGTGGTGAGTTCTCCTTCATTGGAAGGCTGGACAGACATCTGTCTGGGATGATTTAGTGATCCTGCACTGAGCAGGGGGTTGGACCCGATGACCCTGGAGGTCCCTTCCAACTCTACCACTCTATGATTCTATGAACCAGGGTTTTTCAGTTTTTTTTTTCTTCAGAGTTTACAAACTCTATGGTAGTGTGTGCAAGCTAAAAAAAAAGCAGGAAGATAGGTCCTGCCCAATCTTTCTTGCATGTAGTATTAATACTATGCCCAAGAATACCAATAGTAAAAATTAAACTATTGAAATCAATGGTTTCATTTTGTCCCATTATACGGCTATGGTTATCACGGCTGCATAACGGGACAAATCATGCCCGTCTGTTTAAGCCCTTATACTGATTGCTTCAGCAGTTTTAAAAAACTTATATTTGAAAGTTTGCAACGAGCTACAGAGATGAGTCCAGTGCAGCTCATATTCATATATTCACTACTTACTCCGCCTCTCCCACTGCTGATTGACAGGTTTCTCTATATGCACAGTAATACAGAGAGACCTGAAGAAAAGTTTTTGAAAAAGGGAGCAGTCTAAGTAAAATTTGCAATCTGTTTAATCCTTTCTCTGGATTTCATGGAACCAGCCTGCTTGATGTCAGTTGTCAGTGATATAATGGATCCTTGTGCCAAGTTTCAGTAACGTTGCAACATCACTGGTTCCACTGGTCTATGATAGTATCTGTAAATCACCTAGAAAGGCAGATACAGAGGGCTTGAAAACCATTTAGGTTTCTTGAGCCAACGGTATGTAAACACTACTATAGAGAATGGATAAAGAAGCAAATTTTCAGCGGTGCCTTCATCTTTGTTGATCCCGAATAAACCAATTTGCAAATACTTATCTTTCCAGCCTAACTGAATTGACTATCTAATATTATTCTTTTGAAATAAAAACATAATATCAAGAATCTTCCCAAAAAATTACACAAATGTTGAACGCCTTTAGGGTCCTCTCACACACGACCAGGGCAAACCGTCATGCTTTCAACCGCGGCACTTTGCCCCAATTTTACTTACGGACACAGCTCCCTGTAGCTGACAGAGTACTCTACATTTCTCCCTGGTCATAAGGTAGGCTTTGCAGTTAGAAATATAGTCGAGAAAACTATAGCATTATATCATAGTAGTGCTAATAAAGATACATCAGAGATGAAGATAATTTAGCCAGTACTTCCAGAATGCATTAAATAAGGAAATTGTGTTCCTTCTTAGAGCAAATAGCTTTTCATATAAAAAAGTGTTCTGATATCATATCGATCACATTCTGTATCAAAGGTGAGTCAGGAGACCTCCAATGTTTTGCTATTAGGAACTTCACTGATAGTAGAATATGGGATATGATTTTCCTGTGAACAGAAGGGATACTTTCAGCCCCTATCAATAATATTGCCAGCTGCAGGTTAGGAGTGAGTCGTAAACTGTAATCTTTTGCATCAGCGAAAACACTGCTAGCCATAAGATAAGTATGTTCAAGCATGCCCAGAACATACTCCCATTCCATCCCTAGGGCATGCTGGAGAGCCTCTTCGCTTCGAGAGCGGGGGACAAGGAGAAGTCTACTTATCCAGTTTCCTTTGCAGGGAATACTCCAAGTCCGTCACTCCCCTCAGTGTTTCTTCCTGAGGTCTGCTCCACCACCTCACTTCCTGAATTGCAGGAGGAAAAGAAGTCCGTTAACCTACCAGGGCCTACTTTTCTGGGTCATCACTAGAGAAAGAATAGAGCAATGGATCCACCTTCAAAAGTCCTGCTGGTAAGTAGGTTTTTAGTTGCTTTAGAGATCTTTTATGCAAAGCTCACAAAACTGTAGCCATCCGCCGTGATACCAATATTCCTGAAACAATCACACTTGTTGGCTATTCCTGAACCACAGAATCAAGAGTATACCAAGACTAGTTGAGCGTATTACTTCAAAATTCAGGCCGCATTTGGGGTACCAAGAAGATGAAAAACTCACAGCTTCATTAAAAGTGTTTCATCTTTATTAGTTGCACATAAGTTAGACACCTTCTAGGTACCCCGGATGCGGTCCAAATTTTGAAATAATACATGTGCTTATATGGATCACGAATCTAGATCTATTTTAAGTCTGCATCATGTACAGGACTAACGGAGCCTCCCCTCAAAGTAAGGAATGTTTGGGTGCTCCTGTCACCTAGATTTTTTGCATCTTTCCTGTTGAAGACTGGTTGAACCATGGATAGACCTTCAACAGAAGATCACACACTGGCAGATCATGTTTGCTTGATCCTAGAGGCGAGCATCAGGTGGCATATCTGATATCCCAGCAACAACGTGCCACAGTGGAACAACTGGTCAAAAATAGACAAATTTCCACTTTTACCATGCAATGTGCTTTGCGTTGACTGGGGTTCAATAGCTGAAGACCGACAAGGGTACCTCTGATGACCCCGCAGCAACACCAACAACGCTCTGCATGGACACAGGAAAGATGTCAATAATCCTTGGAAACATGGTAGAAGGTCATGTGGAGTGATGAGTCCTATTCCTTGCTGAGCCATATGGATGGATCGGTCTGCATTTGACATAAATAAGGTGAAACCATATCCCATGCATGTATCATTCGGGTTCAACAGGCTGGAGGCCCCGGTGTCATGGTCAAGGGAGTATTTTCCTGATATGGCTTAGGACTATTCGTCATCATACTATAATCCTTGAATGGTCAATGCTACAGGGACCTGTTAGCTAACTATCTGCACCCTTATTGATCAGTGTATTTACTGGTGCATAAAGCAACCCATGTGCTTCATCCCATAAAACCAATAAAATATTCTATTTTCTCCAAAGTGTGTCTTCTTGATCCATTACTGCTAAAACATGCTGCTAGATGCTTTACAGTGATGGAGAGGCAGACAAAGTGTACAATTAAATGGAAAATATTGGATTTAGCTAAAATAAACCAACCATGTCAAAAGGTAAAATAAAAGAAAAACAAAGAAATATCAAATAACTCAAAATAAAGTGTAAGGGTGAAAAGGATACAATACCACAGAATATGAGAGCAAAGCTGTTAGCAACCACTTAAGAAATCAATGCAGTCGATGGATGGTAGAAAATCTGTAAAATATAAAAACGCAGTAAATGTAGGGGGCAGCAACATTAGTTATATTAAAATCAAGCATACAACCTAAACATTGATCACTACACTTTCAAAAACAAAGTTCTTTAGAAAACCTAATGGGAAACTTGCAAGAATGATAAGGGCATTTAACTCCACCAAAGACCATAGATGAACATCAACAAGTCACTTTGTCAAATGTTTAACAATATGTTCAGAAAAGGGTCTTGAAAGGAGATATAAAAGAGTAAACTTTTGTTCCCTTGGAGATAAGCCAGCACCAGAGCTAACTGGTTGTGTCTAAGCATCTGAACGTTTGGCCGAGCTGAACAGTGATCGTTCATTCAACAGTTGTTGAATGTGTATGGGCAGCTTTACCCTCTAGGCAGACCATTCTCTGCAGAGTAGGCTATACTGATATCATATTTACACAGGACCATATCAAGGCTTATAAGATCCCTAGAAAAAATATTTAGTAGATAAGAGGACACCAAAACTACAGGTGAAAGATGAAAATTATGTAGCTACAATATATTGAAAGATTCCAAAGAGCAAGACAATCAAACATTATCCATACCTTAAAGACTGCACAGAATATTATCATCCGTTTTCTAAATCATGCACCCACAATATTCATATATTGAAACTATAATGTTAATATATCAAAACAATAATGCCATATTGTGGCCAAATAATAGTGTCATGCACTGCCCAAATAACAGTGCTGTCACGAACATGAATTGTGGACCCACTGAACCAACCAACCAGTCAGTTTGGCTTTAGGCTACTCCTGGTGTGGCTGGCAGCTGACCCCTGGTGGACTGATGGAAAACCAGCTCCTGACTAGTAAGGGAATTGAGGATAACCCTGCCTAGAAGCAGGGTAGGCGTCTTGATAAGAACAGCCACGCGGTCTTCCTCTTGGGCCTGACTATCCCTGATGGGACACAGGAGAGAAAGACTGGACACAGGATGCACTAAAGACAAGGAACACAGCTGTACGAACCACGGAACCAGGAATGGTACCAAGACTGAATCTGGCAGCAGATGGACATGCACAAAGGCACAAGCAAGGAGAGGGACAGACCAGGGTCAGGAACATGGTCAGAGAGTAAACAAACGTACACGCAGATAAAGGTACAAGATGCCTAAGCTGGGTGACTGGAACAGGCTCACACCAAGTGAAGATACCAGAGTCAGGCAGCAGCAAACATACAAGGCAAAGAGCAGGCTAAAAAGGCAGGAGTGGGGAGGCTATGCAGGAAGACAACTCCAAACACACAAATGGAATAAGGGCAGAGACAGGGAGACAACCACTAAACGGAATACAGATACAGGATCAGACAGACTATAAAGACTGAAACAGGTGACCTAGGAGAGCTGAGTGTCTGAAACCCAAAACACACAACTATCAGGAAAAAGGATGCTTGACTTAAAAATTATGATCTGAACGGTGTTATCTAGAAATTGTATAGCGCTTGTTAGGTCGGCTACCCGTGTCTGCCGCTCTGCTTCCCTTGTGTGTATGGACTTTTTATGTCTGTTTTCTTCCAGTACTGAAAGAGTTAACCAGCTCTCGGCCCAGCTGTGGGGTTAATGGGCATTACTTTCCTATTTAAGCCCATTTCTAAATGACACCGCTTAGATCCTAGTTTTCAAGCCAAGCATCAGGGATTTACAGCCATAGATTTCCCTTTTCACATAACCTTGACTTTTCAGCCTCCAGCACACTAGTATATTTGGCTTCATGTGCTGTTGGTATTTATTCATGGATAGTACATTGACCTACAGGGCTATGCGCAATATTGTTTTTTTCACACGGACTGGTGATCCACATGAAAAAAACTCATTGCTCGTCCGTATCATGGATATACAAAATCCTGTCAATGTATCAGACAGCACATGGACAGGTGTCTGTGTCAGGGAGTGAACCCGGGACCTTCTGTGCTCCAGTTGGCAGCTCTCTCTGCTGAGTCATCCAGCCTTTGTATTTCTGCTTATTAAGTTCACGCTGAGCACCGCTGTTAACCCTTTAAGTGCCTCGGTCTACATTTGGTGGTCCCAAATGGCTCCTCTGCCTTAAAGGAGATGTCTCGAGGAAGCAGTTAATTTTTTTTTTTGCCCAGTCCCCCCCATTAAACACACATTACTAAGCCCCCCTGTAAATGACATTTCTAGCTGGTTCGTACTTACCGTTCCAGCGTTTCAGCAACTTATAAAAGTTTCCTCAAGATGGCCGCCGGCTCTTTCCCCGTCGCTCGCTGCAGCCCGACGTGCGCGCTCCCGAGACGCCGCCAGCTGTGTCTCCATGGCAACCGGACGCCCCGCAGCCGCCGACCAGACGCCCACCGCCAGGCAGCAGGTAAGCGGCGCTAGCCCCCGGCTCCCCAGCGCTAGACCCTCAGCCCAGGTGAAGGCCCCGGAGCCCAGCGCTAGGTTCCGGAGCCCAGCGCTAGTTCCCCCGGCCTAGCGGCAGCCCCCCCCGGCCTAGCGCTAGTTCCCCCATCGCAGCGACAGCCCCCCCGGCCTAGCGACAGCCCCCCCATCGCAGCGACAGCCCCCCCGGCCTAGCGACAGCCCCCCCATCGCAGCGACAGCCCCCCCCCCGGCCTAGCGCTAGTTCCCCCATCACAGCGGCAGCCCCCCCCCGGCGCAGCGACAGCCCCCCCCGGCGCAGCGACAGCCCCCCCCGGCGCAGCGACAGCCCCCCCGGCGCAGCCCGGCGCAGCGGCAGCCCCCCCCGACCCATCACTTACCTGGGAGGCTTCTCGGGGCTGCTGGGCTGGGCTGGGCTTCTCCGCTGGGCAGCTCCAGTTTCTGCACCTTCCTCTAACAGAGGATGGTGCAGAATGGCCGCTCCAGCGCGCTCCCGAGCAGTGACAGCTCGTCTGCGCATGCGCAGAAGAGCTGTAGCGGGGAGCACACTGAAGCGGCTCGTGCTGAATGGAGAAGACCGGACTGCGCAAGCGCGTCTAAAAAAGCAAGCTGCCAGCGAATTTAGACGGAACCATGGAGACGAGGACGCTAGCAACGGAGCAGGTAAGTGAATAACTTCTGTATGGCTCATATTTAATGCACAATGTACATTACAAAGTGCATTAATATGGCCATACGGAAGTGTATAACCCCACTTGGTTTCGCGAGACCACCCCTTTAAGATCATGAGGTGCTGTCCAGATATCATTTCAGTTCAAGGCCATCTGAAAACCCCCAGGGCTGCCATGTATTTCTCCCTATTAAGACATGCCTGATGCAGGTCATAGTAGAGTGCCTGCAGAAATACAATATACTGCAATACTGAATGGTATAAGCCATCACACAAATCACAAATTCAAGTTCCTCAAAAGGGACTTTAAAAAAAATGTTGTTTTTTTTTTAGTTAAGTCTCCTTGAGGGACTTGAACTTGTGATTGGTATGATGGCTTATACCATATACTGCAATACTCCGTGCTTTGAAAAACAATAGAAAGCATAGAAATCAAACAATCAGAGATTTTAAAGGAAAAACAATTACAAAAAGTCTTCATAAAGAGTGAAAAGGTGTACATAGCCTTTTAGCTGATGTAGTTGTGTATTAGATGGTTAGATATTTTTCTCTCTATGCTTGCTGAACGGACGGGTTATGCCCTCCCCATCACTTGCTGTTTCACTGAAACAATGAATGAGAACCTGCAGTTGCATCCCCCACCCCCCCTCACCCCCCCTCACCCCCTCGCCTACTCAGTATTTATTGTTTTACGCTAGTTGAATTTTTTGAGGCTGGAATTATGGTATATTTCCAGAGTGCCTGGGGGTAAAGAAAAGAGAACTACAGGCCACCGGAAGGTGATAATGTTTTCATATTCACACATATTATATATGCAAAAGACTGACAGCGTTAAGACTAAAATTGCCGCATTTCTATGGATTATTTATTTCTAAAACAATACCGGTACACGCCGAAGTCCCATTTTCTTGTCTCACAACAACCTTGCTTTCCAGGTCTTTAACCTTTGCTTTTATAAATGACTACAAGCATCTGATTGGTAAAATACGTGCCGAGCATTTTTACCATTTGTTTTTTAATCTGTTTATTCCCGAAAGCTACAAATGTATTCCACATGGCATTTATACTGCGCACATAGAAAACTAATGGCCATTCTGTTACAGTCTGCGCTACCCGCTCGTTTAATGTCTTGTTTTTGTCATTGCTTTCTTGTTTTCTATCATACTCTTCAAGAAACGGGTCTTAATATATTGTAAAGGTCATGTAAACATGTATGTTTAGCAAATGAGATGCAAATGGGATTCTTGTCGTGCCGGGCTCTATGGCAGGAATCTATTTGCATCATTCATGTCATCTTACTTTTGACATGGCACTATTGACTTTTGAACCATGAAAGGTAATGAAATGAGGATAATACGTAATTTCTGATCTTTAATAAGAAGCGACAACAAGGAATTCAGCTTTTTATATTGTAATTTTTTAAAGGGCCACTCCAGTGATCCCCCCCCCCTTTAATTATGTAGTTAGTCCAGCTAGTTACTATCTGAAACTCCCGACCTCTCTTTACTCAGATGGTCACGTGATCTTAATTCTGACCAGCTCAGATTAACTTAGGTCTATGCTGCCTGAAACTAGTCAGTCTGAATTATGCTGTTGCATGAATCATACCATGCAAACTACCTAGAAGGGGATACAGACAGTCCTATCACAGTTAGTGATGATCACACAGCTCTTGTCACAGTTATAATAGAGGAGATCACAGCAAAGCCTCCTAATTATATAATTATGGTCTATAGCTTATTTAGATGAATATAGAAGGTAACAATAATTTAACTGACCTCACAGCAGGCAGAGATGGTACAGCCTCTAGCCAATGCTGTGCGAATGCATTATGGTACTGATTTGAAAGTGAAAGTAAAAAATCTTACTGACAAGATGGTGTCTAATAAACATCGGACAGGGGTTGCTTTAAATAGAAGTGACAGGAGTACACAGGGAAAACCTCCAGAGTGTGACAGTCAATCACATCATGAGAGATGATCACTCAGTAAATGGAGATGAAGCATGTCAGGGATCTCTTCTGGCCATCTTTCACCATTCACAATAAACAGGCAGTCCTTTATAAATGAATGACTGTCTGTTTGGACAATCCAATGCAGTGGCAGACCAATGATGATTTTCGGGTCTACATGAAAGATCCGATCAATGATTAATTGATGATTGTCCTTTCACTGCACGTATTTATGCCATTGTGCAAACTGCTCAATCTAAGGAGTGGTTTGCACAATAATTGTGCCATGTAAAAGGGCATTTAAAGGGGGCTTTTCTCCATTTTCTCTATGCTGTCTGGGATACCAATAGCATGTAGATTATTTTACTGTGCCTGCTAACGAACACGCCAGTTGTCGCAGGAAATACTAAAGCCCTATATCCTCCTCTGCCCACCATTTAAACAGAAACTCTGTTCCAAGCCTCTGCCTCTCTGAACCACCCCAGGAGATGAAACACTGGATTAGAATAAAGGATACATTAATAACTTGAAGGATGGTACAGCATGGATATAATTATATCTTTACAATTGTGAAGTGCCGCTGACTACAATGCATTTGCTTTTAATGTCGTGAATAGGATGAAGCCCATACCTTTTGAACCAACAATCTTGCATATTGTGTTTGATGTCTATTGACAGCAAAAATCACAATATAAAATATGGCAATAGTTTTACTCTTGGAGTGGCTCCTGCGGAAATTTGGCCAGAATATTGTATTTCCATCCTAGAGTTTTGTGCATACACTCATTCAGTCTCGCCCTGATGTCAGAGGTGGGAGGTTTGGCTTGGGAAGCCTTTAAGACCTAGAGGCACTAACACAAATAGGCAGTAATTCCAGGCGATGGTCCAAGTATACTGGGACTGCCCAGATATTTTTGCATATTTCCTCACATCCAGTTTCAACTGATCTCATCCAATCCATAAGAACTAGCTTTATATATATTTTTTTTAATTTCAGTAACTGTCATTTCTTTATTGTATGTTTATGTCCATTTGTATATTTCCCTTTTTTATATACCTTTTTTTTTTTTTACATACTGCTACCTTTTTGGAATAAACTCTAAAATCTTTATTAGTCTGTCCTTGTTGCTCTATAAGCAATTGGTAGACCCCAATCACTGTGGCAATTTTGGTAACTGGTAAACCAGGATGACCAGTAATTAGAGATGAGTGAGCATACTTGTTAAGGTGATTTACTTGAGAGAGCATAGCCTTTTTCGAGTACCTGCTGGCTCGTCCCTGAAGATTTGAGGGGGCTGCGTGGGTGAGCAGGGGGGATCGGGAGGCAGAGAGAGAGATATCTCTCACTCTCCACCCCGCTCCCCTCCGCCGCCCCGCGCCACTCCCTGCAGCCCCCCCCCCCCCAAATCTTCAGGGACGAGCCAGCAGGTACTCGAAAAAGGCGATGCTCTCTCAAGTAAATCACCTTAATGAGTATGCTCGCTCATCTCTATCCGTAATCAGTACACAACTAGAAACTAGGTGGCTGACCTGCCGTGCAGTAAAACGGTCAGTGGTGGCAGCAAGGTGTTTTGAAGCATAGACGATCGTATCTGGATGCGATTTAGGCTACATCTTGCAACCAGTGCAGAATCCCAGGAGTCAGGAATACATCAACCCTGCGGTCAGGCCCCACGTTGCTTTCTGTGAGCTCTTGGGCATAAGTGACAAACTGTGACTACCACTCCAACAATTGGTAGTTTTCACCTTAGTTGGAATCGGAAACTAAAACACAACTGCAGTTAAAAAAATAAATAAATGTAATAAAAAAATTAAAATAAATTATATATCAGCAATAATAGAAATCCCCAACTTGTAGCTTGAATTCATCATCTAATGGAGTTTTACAATATTGATTTTTTCTGGATCATCAGATGGTCTTATTTTGCCCATCTAGATACCCTACAGTTCATCTCCAGCCGCTTCCATTGCTTACTCATCATACACTTGATTCTTTTTCCCAAACCTTTAGTTTTCACAAGAACTTCCATACTAGTTCTACATTATGAATATTTTCATCAGATACTAAAATTCCCCCTTTTTTTACTTGCTTTTTCTAAAGCATCGTGAGGAACTTTTATATAGCCACTCCACATATGAGTTGATCTGCGGTTTCAGTGACAAGTCAATGACAGAGACATTGTCCAAAACTGTAAAACATTTTGTGGGACCATAAAATCTGACAGATATGGTTTTGTATTCAGCCAAAATATACATCAATATGACAAGCCGGCTATGGAGCTCTCAGGATATGTCTGAGTACAGTTACCTAGAACTGTATTGAATTGTATATGAAACTAGGAAAGACAATGTCATAAATTATCTCTAGAAGCATTCCATCGGATTTGATGTTTACAGGTGTTTCATGGCACTTTTTTTTAGGTATTTTTCATAGCTTGTAACTCCACAGATTGAACAACTTTTACTAAACACATTGGATTGAAATTTTGGCTTTTGTTTCAAAACTTTAAAGTGACACTCCACTTTTGTGGGGAGCTGTTTTTTTTTTAATATTATGATTTTAATATGTTGCGAGGAGGTGGTGCGCGATGCAGGATTCAGGATATGATGAGCCACAGAGTTAACAAAAATATGCAATGTTTTATTTAAAAATAAAGGAATTATGATTATACCGGTATGAGAGTAAGTAGTAACAAGAGTAACTGGCAATAAACAAACAGTCTGAGTTTCACTCTATGGTAACTTAATGCTGTGCGCACTAACTCCGTTCCGTGTCCATGACTTGCTGCAAGTAATACATCAAAACAATATGAATTACATTCGCAATAGTTAGACTGGTAACAGCGGAGCGCAAATACGGGAAGCGGTGCGCACTCATTTTTGAACAAGGTTGTTACTGCACTACTATGAATGCGCTATAAGTTAACACGGCGTCTGTCCTCCCAAAAGACTCATGTTGGTGTATTGCTAAGCAATTTGTCTCTGTTTGTAACCAGAAATCACAGCTGCAGGGGAGTCAAAGGGAATTGTAACAATCTCACTCATCTAACTCCTTCAAAACATAACTTTTAGGCCGGCTGCACACGGCCGTGACGGGCTACAGCGGAAAATAGCGTGAACGGACGGCTTCCATTGACTGCAATGGAAGCCGTCCGCGTGTACACCCGCGGCAAATAGAGCATGCCGCGGGTAAGGACGGGGGATTTCACGGTGCGGAATTCCGCGGTGGAATTCTGCACCGTGAGCCCTGAGCTATTAGGTTCAATAGAACCTAATAGGTGCGGGCAACGCAGCGGATTTCCACCGCGAATTACGCGGTGGAAATCCGTCCGTGGGAAGGAGCCCTTACTAACAAAAATTTAAAAACATAAGGCTTCGATAACAAACAACATAAATTACTTATCTAGTATGTCAGGCACCTTAGTGACCTTGGTTTTACCAACCATAGATTAGATGATTTGTAATAGACACACAAAAACTATGCGTTGGTCAATTAATTGAATGTATGGTCCTTGATAGATCTGTGGCCAACTGCATAGAAACGTTAATCGGCTCGATCAGGAAGCTTGGTGTTGAAAAGTAATATCAACATACCCCCGATCTACTGAAGAACAGGTGACTAGTGCCTGCCTACCCGTGTCCAAAGTGACAATTTATATTAGTATTAGAATAAGACCAGGATATCAGCCAAGTCTACATTAACACCAATAACGAAGTATTGGGCCAGATAGATTCAAACAGAGGAAGAAAATACTAGAACATGTATGGCTCTAGGTTTGTCCACATAAGGATGAGAATACGAGCCAGATCTAGATACATATCAATTCTAGATATTTCCCACATGGAATTCAGACAGATGAGGTCCGGTAGCATAAGTTCTTATATGGCTCAGAATTTTTATATGGCTCAACGCGTTTCTGCTGCATAAGCAACTCATCAGGAGACCTTCTAAGAATGAACCAAGCGAATATCTGATCATTTAGATATCAACTCAATGAACCCTAGGGAATCCTAGTAGTTATTCAAGGAAGTGAGGAGGATACCTCATAATGCTAGGAAAAGAGGTTCTGCTACTAAAGCAAAATGTACTACCTAGACTTGCATAGAAATTACTTATGCCCCCAAATAAGCTCAATCAGCATCAAGTGTCATAGGTTGGCCTAAGACTAGATATTGCTACAAAACTCACGTTTGTACCCAAGGAAAATTCAAAATGAGAGCAAAGTGCCCAATAGCGGGTGTAGAAACGGCTAGGTATGCTGCTAATATTGCCAGCTACCAGCTAAAGTAAAGGCTTGGTTGGAAAGAGAACCAAAAATAACAAAATGAGAAACCTAGCAGCACCTCCAGCCTTGAAGGTAGGACACGGGTAAGCGGGCACTAGTCACCTGTTATTCAGTAGATCGGGGGTATGTTGATATCACTTTTCAACACCAGTCCTCCTGATAGAACATAGTAACATTTCTATGCAGTTGGCCACAGGTCTATCAAGGACCATACATTCAATTAATTGACCAATGCATAGTTTTTGTGTGTCTATTACAAAGCATCTAATCTATGGTTGTTAAAACCAAGGGCACTAAGGTGCCGGTCATACTAGCTAGGTAATTTATGTTGTTTGTTACTGAAGCCTTATGTTTTTACACTTTTATTAGTAAAAATTATGTTTTAAAGGAGTTAGATCAGTAAGACTGTTCGTAACCAGGGAGCACTCTCTCTTTAACTAGAAATTGCTACAGTGTTTCCCTATACAGCAGGCCTGTTGCGAGTCAGTACTAGTGTGCTCACTTATGAAATGGATTGGAGCAGATCTCACTTACAGTTTTTTGCTGAAGAGTACAAGTCTCTTTGTACCAGTATTCCCTTAACTCTTTTCCAATTACACCAGCCATTGCACATGGGATTTGCAAGACAGCACCAGCAATTGACCCCCCTCTTTGCAGACTATCGCTCTGTTGTCTCCTTGGGGTCCCAGTGCATTCAGGTGGGCTCCCAGTGTCTCTTTACAGATGCTCTGCTCCCCTATCACTCAGAAATATCTCTATGCTGTTCTTAAGTCTTGGCAGTGCCTTTTTTTTCCAGGCCTGCACCCTCAGACCATCTCCACATTAGCACGTCTCACTAGCCACACTCTAGCCCTTGCACACTTCCTGCCAAGCTCTAGTAACTTTAGGACCTGTGAATGGGGGGGCTCACACCCAACTACTATCCTCTATGTATGGAGGCTGCCTGTATGAATTACTTGTGGGTACCCCCCTCACACAACGATAGTAACAATGTGTCCTTTACCCAACATGCATCGTTGATATAATGCCTGAGAACAAAGGTCTCTATATACTTATTCTACCTTGGCCACCCCTCTTAGCTGGGATATGAGATCTGTAAATGGATGCCAAGTTCCCTTGTACAAATATTTTTATCTTGCATGTTAGGGTGGTTTTACGCAGGGTGGCTATCATCTAAATAGTCAGTCAAAAGAGTGAATGCAAGCAATAGTTGTTCCATGTAAACACCACAGGGTGACAAGCAGCAATTCATTCACCAGTTACTTTATTTCGCCTGGCCTAAAAATTTGTTCCTGGTTGAATAATTATCATCTTGTGTAAACAGGTAATAATTTGTCTTTCAATGACTAGCCAATAAGTTTACACTCTGTGTAAAGGTACACTAACAAAAGTCATCCGTATGCCAACAACCTGCTGTAACAGCTATTTCCAGCGACATTTCGAATGATAGTTGTCCCATGTAAAGCCACCCTTTAGAGTATATAGGGTTTGGCTGGAGAATCAATACGTAGCAATGGTTAATATTTGTGTGGATTTGGAACTAACTAGAGATGAGCGAGCGTACTCGGATAAGCACTACTCGCTCGAGTAATTGGCTTTATCCGAGTATCGCTGTGCTCGTCCCTGAAGATTCGGGTGCCGGCACGGAGCGGGGAGCTGCAGGGGTGAGCGGGGAGGAACGGAGGTAAGATCTTTCTCTCCTTCTCTCCCGCCCGCTCTCCCCTGCTCCCCGCTGCGACTCACCTGTCAGCCGCAGCGGCACCCGAATCTTTAGACCCGAGCACAGCGATACTCGGATAAAGCCAATTACTCGAGCGAGTAGTGCTTATCCGAGTACGCTCGCTCATCTCTAGAACTAACATATTTTGCATGATATTGACATATCATTACAGGGATCTAAGACACCCACAAAACATGAGCCCATATCATAAATGATGTCCTGTCAGGACGCTCCTCTCCGCCATATCACAGTTGGAAACCTGTGACATGGTTATGATTTCTTGGATTTCTCTGGCAATAAACTAAATGCAGAAAGAAATCTTCCTCTGTCAGCCATCAGACCCTTGTGATGTGATCATAGGGTCCCAATGAGTTGCTACAGTACTCAGAGACTTGAAGATGGCTTCCAGGTTTGCCATCTGTGGTGGCCTATTAAAGCCTAATAGACCAATATAATGCAATACTATACCGAAGCATAGCAGTGTATTATACATTAGTAAAACATTTTTAAAAAACATGGAGAAAATAACTTAGTATATCTCGCCTCACAAAAAAAACCTGAATATAAAACTATTAAAAAGTCATGTATCACCAAATAGTACCATTAAAAGCTACGATCTGTCTTGCAAAAAACCCTAAAACGCTCACACAGCCCTACTAATGGAAAAAAAAGTGTTAGGGGTGTTTGAAAACAACAATACAACTGTATATACCCCTTATCATTTTGTTCTCATGCTGACCCAGAGCATAATGTTATCTGCTATTCTGTAGGCTGAAAAAATTAAATGAAAAAGAAACTATGACTAAATATTTTTTCCCCAATTTTGCTCCACCAAAAGAAATGAATAAATGTTGTAAATGCAATACATTTTATGTACCCAGAGAAAGAACTTGCGTAAATGCCAACTGTGTCTGCTATTCATGTCATCCGTGGACACAACCCTTTTGATCACATTGTAGAATGACCTCTCTAATTATTGCTATTATATTCTAGAAGTTGAAGAGGGCTTGATCACATGCGCCTTTCTCCTGATTACTTATAGAGTATAGTAAATATCAATTGACAGTCTAAAATATGGAATGTTATTAACATCCCAAGAAGAAAGGCGTAATGGATGATTATTGCGCTTAACGTTTTTTGATTAAATTCATTGAAGCCATCTAGAAATCTGCCATGGTTAAGATAGTATTTTCAGTAATCAAAGTCAGCTTTCATTAGTACTAGCCTCGTACTATAGGCACAGGATGTCTTTATCATCTTTATTGTGTTTCCAATCCTCAGAAACTGAAGAATAATGATAGAGAATTATTTATTTTATGGGTTGCCATGAAAATCGACCCAGGTTTAATTTAACGACGACTCATTATTATGGCAGAGGTAAATGATCACCTTATTAAAAGGTCATGTTAATGAAAGAGGGCTTATTAAAAGTTTATCAAAGCCTAATAGATATAGAGTGATCTTTGAGCTCTAATAGTAAATCCTGTATATTCTGTCATTGGAATAAATGTTAGAACAGAACACATATTTAGATTCAGCAAGTTTTCTTGGACCCACCGTAGGAAATTATTCTGCGGGCCTACCCTCCATCTATTCAGAACATCTGCTTGTTCACTTATTGTAACGACAACGCCAATTGCACAATAAACTGTAGAACTTGACTTTGCCTATAGCAACCACTTTTGTCTCCACAAACCATGTCTCCCAGTACGCAGATACTCCTACGATTTATAGAGTCAAATAGTGTAACAACCGGACTATTGCGAGAATAGATATGATGCACGTATCAATGTAAAGGGGTTGTACTGTAAAGGGCTTGTACTTTATTTTTGTGTTGAAGGCTTGCTACTTTGAGGCTTTATTTACATGAGCGTATATTGGCCGCCATTTTCATGGCCGGCCTATATACGCTACCATCTGATGCATTGGATTCCAATGCATCAGATCAGACAGGCGATTTTCTGCCACGTAAAAGCACTCAGCCCACTAGCTCCCACCCCGTCCCACCCGCTACCCTTGCCGAGAGCCAGCAAGAGGGCAAAAAGGGGGAAGGCAGTTTAGCAAAGCTAAACTGTCTTCCCCGCCCAACGACAATCCGGGCTCGGCTTACATGCGCTGGGCCCATGCTGTCTTAATGGGCATACAAATGGTAGATTTGTGGGCCAGTCCACTGGTTTTTAGCCGCGCCATGGCTCATGTGAAAGAGCCCTCAATCATATATTCATTTGAGCTTGTGTAATGTGCAGTTCTAGTTCTGATTGGGACTATCTCCAGTGCATCTGAAATTCCAGAATCCAGGGTACACCTAAGTCTAATAGTGAGGGAGAGTCTCCACGTTCTGGTCTAGAAAACCAATGTGGAAATCATGGTGGTCTCCATAGGAGTATAAGACAATAAGGTTCAAAAGTATGCTTAAAGTTGACAGGTTGAGGAGAATTTGCTCAGCATTGAGGTTGTCCTCTCATGAAGTCTCCCCTTTCAAAGGCCTACTGCACAAATCCAGAAAATGTTGAGCTGTATCACTCACTGTGCAAATAGCTGTGCTAAGATTTCCAGTTGATAAAGTTTAGGAAGCACCATGTGGGATCCTCTGACTTCTTCATATGAGTAATTGACGCCAAAATTGCCCAAAGGGAAGAAACACTCCGGTTGAATCTGTATCTGTATCCTGTGCTTTATAGAGCTCTCCTAAATAGTTAGTAGCCCAAAATGTTTTGCCAATGTAGTGGCATCCTTAGTAGTGCATTATGGTTATTAGAGGTGCATCGATTTAAATATCAGCTGTTATATAACATGAGGGAGGGATTCTCCCATTTGACTTGGTGAGTGACCAATGGAGAGAAAGCTAACAATGTAGGACAGGTTCTTAAGCCAATCTTACAGACCACCTCCTTCATACACAGCCAATCCTGATGTGTGATGATGTAATCAGCCCAGCTCAATAAAGCACAGAATACAGTGTGTTGCAGCAGTATTGATTGATATATATTATAGAGGGCATAGTGCTCCCAGGTTTGCTAGGTAGGTCTTCATAATTTTAATTCCTTAGTATTCCTTCTTAGTATTTTAATTGAGTTCAATAAAAGTTAGATTTTAATGAGTGTATTCAACCAGGGTGTTTCTTGCCCTTTGGTGTCAATCATTGTTAATAAGCCTGGTGTACACCCTGAGGCACTTTTTGTATACTTTATGGTTCCTTGTATGGATGTGATCAAAGAGCATTCCAAGCTAGTCCGAGAAGTCCCTGGGTCATTATGAAAACTGATGCCTGGTTTTCCTTCTCTCAGGTACCTAAAGGCTCAGAGAAACAACCTGCCACAGTTTCTTGGGTGACCCTGATTTTATCAACACCCATTAGAAAATACTAATACAAAACTTGGGATTCACCATTAGATTACAGGAATGGTAGTCGGATGATGAGGATGAAGAGGATGTTAAGAATAATGATAAAATTGGCAGTAGAAACTAGAGTAGATGGTATGGAACATAAATAACAATCATGGAAATCTTATCCTTATTGTCAGCTCTACCTGTGTCTCTCCCTAGTATTTCCCTGACACTTACCCTAACAGTAGACACTACTATTACTAAGTAGTCCTCAAGTTATCCCTACTAGTGACCCTATCTGAAGTACTCTTGCTAAGAACAAGAGAGCACTAGGACCCAGACAAGAAACCAAACAAGCAAGCAGAATGAACCATGGCTAAGTAGATACTAACAGGAAAAACAGACAAAAACAGAGGCTAGAAAACAATACTGGACTAGGCAACCACAGAAACAAGACCAAACTGACAAGACCAACAGGACTAGAACAAGGTACTAGAACTTGCATTAAAATGTACATTGTTACATCACCAACAACCACACTGCAGAAGCCAGGGATACATAACGAGAGGCTAGCCAATGATAAACTTCTCCCTAAATGAGGTTAGCTATCAATAAGGCCAACTATTCTACTGCAATGGATCAGCTGTGTTATAACAACATAGCCCCCCCCCCCCCTTCCCCAACAACAGGTTAGAAGATAGGAGATAACAATACAACAAGATAATTCCTTCCTGCTGGTCATAACACTGATACAATAATTGTGCCATAAACTCTGTTGTTATCATTGGACACACAGGAAATATCAATATGGAGTAGCAATGCATACACTTGGCTACCCATATGGTGTACTAAACACATGATACCCTTAGACTAGGTCACCTTTTCCAATTGCTCCACTGTTCTTCTCTGTTGCTTAAGTGTCCATTGTAGTTGCTTTTAGGCGTGGTCAGAGGTTAGCATCTTCTGACACCTTTCTACCATAGCTTACATTAACTTTTTCAGCAATTCTTCCTACAGTAGCTCTTCTGTAGGATATGACTAGATGGACTAACCTTTACTTGTTGTTGAATATATCCTATGTCTTGACAGTATATGTGGAACTGTTGTGCATCAGAACTGATTTGATGTGGGTCTAGATCCTGGGTAAGAACATGGGGTTCCCTAGTTTTCACCAATTCACCACACCAATAAGGATCTGGTCTTTGCTGCTAGACCCCCAAACCATTACTCTAGACATAGTCTCAGTTACGAGTCAGCTAATGCACTTGACCAAGTTTTCCGTAATGTGGTACCAAAGAGTATAGACAGGGATGTAGTCATAGAATAGAGCCTGAGATAGGGAAGATGAAATGATTTCACAATGCAGATCAGGCGAAGGGTCATGGCAGGCAGCAGACAAAGAGAAAGTAGTCAAGTAACAAGCCAAGGTTAGGTATAGGATGGTCTAGAAAGTTGGGTGTATTGGACATGGATCAAATACCAGGAGATCAGACAGAAACACATTTACACCTTAACACAATATGGAGAATTGCTCAGCATTGAGGTTGTCCTCTCATGAAGTCTCCCCTTTCAAAGGCCTACTGCACAAATCCAGAAAATGTTGAGCTGTATCACTCACTGTGCAAATAGCTGTGCTAAGATTTCCAGTTGATAAAGTTTAGGAAGCACCATGTGGGATCCTCTGACTTCTTCATATGAGTAATTGACGCCAAAATTGCCCAAAGGGAAGAAACACTCCGGTTGAATCTGTATCTGTATCCTGTGCTTTATAGAGCTCTCCTAAATAGTTAGTAGCCCAAAATGTTTTGCCAATGTAGTGGCATCCTTAGTAGTGCATTATGGTTATTAGAGGTGCATCGATTTAAATATCAGCTGTTATATAACATGAGGGAGGGATTCTCCCATTTGACTTGGTGAGTGACCAATGGAGAGAAAGCTAACAATGTAGGACAGGTTCTTAAGCCAATCTTACAGACCACCTCCTTCATACACAGCCAATCCTGATGTGTGATGATGTAATCAGCCCAGCTCAATAAAGCACAGAATACAGTGTGTTGCAGCAGTATTGATTGATATATATTATAGAGGGCATAGTGCTCCCAGGTTTGCTAGGTAGGTCTTCATAATTTTAATTCCTTAGTATTCCTTCTTAGTATTTTAATTGAGTTCAATAAAAGTTAGATTTTAATGAGTGTATTCAACCAGGGTGTTTCTTGCCCTTTGGTGTCAATCATTGTTAATAAGCCTGGTGTACACCCTGAGGCACTTTTTGTATACTTTATGGTTCCTTGTATGGATGTGATCAAAGAGCATTCCAAGCTAGTCCGAGAAGTCCCTGGGTCATTATGAAAACTGATGCCTGGTTTTCCTTCTCTCAGGTACCTAAAGGCTCAGAGAAACAACCTGCCACAGTTTCTTGGGTGACCCTGATTTTATCAACACCCATTAGAAAATACTAATACAAAACTTGGGATTCACCATTAGATTACAGGAATGGTAGTCGGATGATGAGGATGAAGAGGATGTTAAGAATAATGATAAAATTGGCAGTAGAAACTAGAGTAGATGGTATGGAACATAAATAACAATCATGGAAATCTTATCCTTATTGTCAGCTCTACCTGTGTCTCTCCCTAGTATTTCCCTGACACTTACCCTAACAGTAGACACTACTATTACTAAGTAGTCCTCAAGTTATCCCTACTAGTGACCCTATCTGAAGTACTCTTGCTAAGAACAAGAGAGCACTAGGACCCAGACAAGAAACCAAACAAGCAAGCAGAATGAACCATGGCTAAGTAGATACTAACAGGAAAAACAGACAAAAACAGAGGCTAGAAAACAATACTGGACTAGGCAACCACAGAAACAAGACCAAACTGACAAGACCAACAGGACTAGAACAAGGTACTAGAACTTGCATTAAAATGCACATTGTTACATCACCAACAACCACACTGCAGAAGCCAGGGATACATAACGAGAGGCTAGCCAATGATAAACTTCTCCCTAAATGAGGTTAGCTATCAATAAGGCCAACTATTCTACTGCAATGGATCAGCTGTGTTATAACAACATAGCCCCCCCCCCCCCCCCTTCCCCAACAACAGGTTAGAAGATAGGAGATAACAATACAACAAGATAATTCCTGCTGGTCATAACACTGATACAATAATTGTGCCATAAACTCTGTTGTTATCATTGGACACACAGGAAATATCAATATGGAGTAGCAATGCATACACTTGGCTACCCATATGGTGTACTAAACACATGATACCCTTAGACTAGGTCACCTTTTCCAATTGCTCCACTGTTCTTCTCTGTTGCTTAAGTGTCCATTGTAGTTGCTTTTAGGCGTGGTCAGAGGTTAGCATCTTCTGACACCTTTCTACCATAGCTTACATTAACTTTTTCAGCAATTCTTCCTACAGTAGCTCTTCTGTAGGATATGACTAGATGGACTAACCTTTACTTGTTGTTGAATATATCCTATGTCTTGACAGTATATGTGGAACTGTTGTGCATCAGAACTGATTTGATGTGGGTCTAGATCCTGGGTAAGAACATGGGGTTCCCTAGTTTTCACCAATTCACCACACCAATAAGGATCTGGTCTTTGCTGCTAGACCCCCAAACCATTACTCTAGACATAGTCTCAGTTACGAGTCAGCTAATGCACTTGACCAAGTTTTCCGTAATGTGGTACCAAAGAGTATAGACAGGGATGTAGTCATAGAATAGAGCCTGAGATAGGGAAGATGAAATGATTTCACAATGCAGATCAGGCGAAGGGTCATGGCAGGCAGCAGACAAAGAGAAAGTAGTCAAGTAACAAGCCAAGGTTAGGTATAGGATGGTCTAGAAAGTTGTGTGTATTGGACATGGATCAAATACCAGGAGATCAGACAGAAACACATTTACACCTTAACACAATATGGAGAATTGCTCAGGCACCTGCTTATTCGCAGAGTAGCCATAAATAGCCCAGGAGTCAGGACCTGTTAGGATTAGTTGAGGAAAGGAAAGTCATAATGGGCATGAGCACACGCTATGGGAACCAGGAAACTGGCCACCTCTGACAGCAGGAGAAGGCAGAGGACACCACAAGCCTTGACTAGTAGCCATAACACAAGTGCTATTTTCATAAGGTAATGGAGGTCATTTTCTCATCATATTTTAATGTTGTGGTGGATGGGTGTATGTCTCATGTCAATATACCCTTTGTTTCCAGTGACTAGGACCATTTTTCTGTCCTTCTCCAATCTATGTCATGATATTGCACTTTCAGCTCACTATTTAATTATCATAGTTGGGAATTATTTGTTTCATTGAAATCTAGAGTTGCTGAGCTCAAAAAGAACAGTAATGTGTTGGTGTCTTGGAGCAGCTAAGTACTAGTGAACTTTCTAAGTTTCCAAGAAAGAGGGATCTTTAAGAGTAGACCATGATGTTGAATAGCTAGTCTTCTCGAGTAACCTAAATTTCCAGGAGGACTTGACTCTAAGTCAACTCCATATAAATGATACTCTTGTATTAAACTTTGACTCTGAGTGGTGATGGTATTAAAATCTAACAAGCCTACAGAGATTGTCTGAATATGCCTTCAAACAATGCAAACAGCCTTGTAAACATCACAGCATACACAGGTTATTAAAAAGAAAAATAATACAATTTCCCCTCAATGTTCAATGATAAACAACCATTTTCCATTATTAAATGTATTCTTCCGAGAATGAAAGCAGAGAAGATCCTGCATAATAAGAAAAATGAATATGCTCGGATTTAAACACAAATCCATACTCCCGGTTGATCGGTGCAGCCGTGTCTAACCTCAGGTATTAAAAACAAATATGCTAATATTGTTGCTCATGACCTTTGTGCCTGTGCGGTGTTTCATGGCACAATTTCCTGCCAGCTCTATGTATGAAATATCATTATAAAAAGCTAATGGAGATTACGTTGGAATGAGGAATGTTGCAAGTTTTAAGAATGCTTGCAACAATGAACAAAGACAATGGGACCTATACAAAGTGATGTTTATGTTACTCTTGACCTTGCTCATTATATTCCAAATAAAGACCTCTGGATTTCCCATATTTTGCAATGTGAACATTCAGTTTTGGCAGAGTTGATGGTACACCTTAGGCAATATTTTAGAAATGATATAATCCACTCATTGATAACTGATCTTTATCTCTGTCTCTGTTTATTTTCTATTTTGCTAGGTCACAGCAAACCTGACTTTGTACTGACAAGGAGACACAACCCTAAAAGAGTGATGTCTACACATGGAGGTCTGTGGTTTGGCTAATAGTCCAATATGTTTCAAGGTTCTAGAAAAGGTCAGACGTTGACTTTAAAGAGGACCTGTTATGTTGTGAAGGTGGGATGGTTGGTTGAATAGCTCTGAAGCCATTGCCCTGCTGACTAGATTTTTATTTTTAATTCTCATACTCACTTCCATTCACCCATACATGCTCTTCTAAGGTCCTGTTCACGGTGCAGTCAGTGTGTCAAGTGGGTGGTTCCAACTTCCTAACTGCTCGTTGTCAATGGGTGACGTTGGACTTCATTGACAGTCTGATGTCACCCATTGACAGTGAATGGTGGGGACCACCAACTTGAGACATTGATAGCATACGTAGTCAGAATTAAAAACAGCACGTCCACGCGAATGGAGGCGAGTATGAACAAAATGAATAATTGGACAGAACAAACGATTAATTTACGTTAAAAAAATATATTGCATATACATTTTTACTAATCAAAACCAGATAGTGAAACACATGCTGCGTGCCAGATGGGACATGAATGCTGAGAGTGGGAGTAAGTAAACTGGTGTCACAGCAGCTATCACCAGTGCTTCCCAAATAGTAGTGTCTGCAGTAGAGTAAATGGCTAATGATGACTTGTAATGGTAATGGTCGTGACGCCAGTGCTATGCAGCACAATAGTTAGTGATGAAGGAATCAGACAGAAACAGAGTGGTAGTAAGGTAACCAAGATGTAAATTCTTTACTAGTTCTCACCCAGTGGAGTATTTAAATGTTTCTCCTTTTTTACAAGATGCAGCATAAAGGTTTTCTTCATAGTCATACATGGGTTACACAGATTGCTTAAACAATTGCAGTGAGGTGACAAGATGACTTGGGGATATATGGCTGTGAGGAGACAGCCTTGATGAGGAGAAGGTTTCCTGTGGTAGTACTGACTATAGCGCTAGCTTCTACACTAATCCTTCTATCAGAACTAGGTGCTTGATGCTGCACTGACTCACTCACCCAAAGTGACTATACCAAGCCTCTAGGCTACAGGCCCATTTTGGAAGGGCTCCTTCCTCACAGCTGCTCATCCACTCTCTATGTCCACTCTCCGCTCCGTCCCCACTCCTTGTCTTCTTCTCACGGCTGCTCTTACTATCTCTCCTCAGGCGCGACTGCTCTGCTCTTCATCCACTAACTTACTGTGCACTTCTTGCCTTCCTGTGCGGGACTTTCACTTTGTTCTCTCTCTCCTCCAATCATAGACTCCCTCTCACTGTCACTGTCACGCAAAGTTTTCTCTACAGAACAGGAAGTATCAGACCATTAGCAATCAGGTGGATTCACGACTGACTGAGTGATTGTACTCAAAGAGTGGTCATATATGGCTGTCCATCCAATTGGAAGAATGTGTCAAGTGGGGTAGTACAAGGCACTGTGCTGGGCCCAGTGTTCAACATTTTTCTAAATGATCTGGAGGAGGGAATTGAGGGGGAATGGATCAAACTTGGCAACGACACAAAGCTAGGAGGGATAACTAGCACTAGACAAGAGAGAGTATTCAAAAAAATCTAGAAAAGATTGAACTGTGGACGGTGAGTAACAGAATGATATTCAGCAAGGAGAAATGCAAAGTTCTAAAATTGGACAAGAAAAATGAAAAAAGCACATACAGAATGGGAGGAATTGGGAGAAGCAACAGCACATGTGAAAAAGACTTGGGTGTATGAAAGGATCACAGACTGAACATAAGTCAATAGTGTGATGTAGCAGCAAAAAAGGCAAACACAATTCAGGGATTTATTAAGAGAAGCATAGAGTCTAGATCATGTGAGGTCATTATCCCCTCTACTCTTCCGTAGTCAGACCTCATCTGGAATACTGCGTCCAGTTCTGGGCATCCCACTTTGAAAAAGACAGGGAAACTGGAGTAAGTTCAAAGAAGAGTTACCAAGATGGTGAGCAGACTGCAAATCATGTCCTATGAGGATGGTTAAAGGATCTGGGAATGTTTAGCTTGCAAAAAAGAAGGCTGAGAGGAGACTTAATAGCTGTCTACAAATATCTGAAGGTTGTCACAGTGCAGAGGGATCAGCCCTATTCTCATCTGCACAGGGAAAGACTAGAAGCATTGGGATGAAACTGAAAGGGAGGAGACTAGAGATGAGCGAACGTACTCGTCCGAGCTTGATATTTGTGCGAATATTAGGGTGTTCGGGATGCTCGTTACTCGTAACGAGTACCACGCGGTGTTCCGGTTGCTTTCAGTTTCCTCTCTGAGACGTTAGCGCGCTTTTCTGGCCAATTGAAAGACAGGGAAGGCATTACAACTTCCCCCTGTGACGTTCAAGCCCTATACCACCCCCCTGCTGTGAGTGGCTGGGGAGATCTGATGTCACCCGAGTATAAAAGTCGGCCCCTCCCGCGGCTCGGCACACATGCCTTGTGAGTTAGCTGAGGGACAGTGGTATCGTGCTGGAGCTGCTGTAGGGAGAGCGTTAGGAGTTAGTGTAGGCTTCAAGAACCCCAACGGTCCTTCTCAGGGCCACATCTAATAGTGTGCAGTACTGTGTTAGCACTGTATTTTTTTTTTTTTTTCAAAATTGGATCTGCAGAGCATTGCGCCCTGCAATAGGGACAGAAGTGGTGGTTAGGCAGGGAGAGTGTTAGCAGTGAGTGTAGGCTTCAAGAACCCCAACGGTCCTTTCTAGGGCCACATCTATCCGTGTGCAGTACTGTCCAGGCTGCTGTTAGCAGTGTTGCATATTTTTTTTCTTTTCTCAAAACCGGCTGTGCAGACCATTGCACCCGGCATTAATACTACAGGGATAGAATTGTGTAGGCAGGGCCAGAAGACATACATTATTCATTGAATAGACGCAGTGTGGCTTTTCCTTTGAAAAACCAGGGAAAAAATTCTATTTCGCCTGCCTCTGACAGTCCTCAGGGCTCTGGGTACGTGTGTGCTGCGTGCAGAACGTTAAAAAAAATCAGACGCAGCCAGCTACGTTTTACTGCAGGCTTGCGCCAATTTTTTTCCTGCATGGGAAATCCCTGATCTGCTGTAGCAAATAACTTTGCATCACTGCAGTTCTCTGACACATTTGCAGGGCCACAACACAGTTATTAAACTTAGTAGTATTCATTGAATAGACGCAGTGTGGCTTGTCCTTTGAAAAACAAGGGAAAAAATTCTATTTCGCCTGCCTCTGACAGTCCTCAGGGCTCTGGGTACGTGTGTGCTGCGTGCAGAACGTTAAAAAAAATCAGACGCAGCCAGCTACGTTTTACTGCAGGCTTGCGCCAATTTTTTTCCTGCGTGGGAAATCCCTGATCTGCTGTAGCGAATAACTTTGCATCACTGCAGTTCTCTGACACATTTGCAGGGCCACAACACAGTTATTAAACTTAGTAGTATTCATTGAATACACGCAGTGTGGCTTGTCCTTTGAAAAACAAGGGAAAAAATTATATTTTGGCTGCAGGCTTGCGCCAATTTCTTTCCTGCATGGGAAATCCCTGATCTGCTGGAGCGAATAACTTTGCATCACTGCAGTTCTCTGACACATTGGCAGGGCCACAACACAGTTATTACACTTAGTAGTATTCATTGAATACACGCAGTGTGGCTTGTCCTTTGAAAAACAAGGGAAAAAATTCTATTTTGGCTGCAGGCTTGCGCCACTTTCTTTCCTGCCTGGGAAATCAAATTACTGGTAATACACCATGCTGAGGGGTAGGGGTAGGCCTATAGGACGTGGACGCGGGCGAGGACGCGGAGGCCCAAGTCAGGGTGTGGGCACAGGCCGAGCCAGTGCGGTGGCCAGGGGTAGAGGCAGGGCCAGACCGAATAATCCACCAACTGTTTCCCAAAGCGCCCCCTCGCGCCATGCCACCCTGCACAGGTCAAGGTGCTCTACGGTGTGGCAGTTTTTCACAGAGACGCCTGACGACCGACGAACTGTGGTGTGCAACCTTTGTCGCGCCAAGATCAGCTGGGGAGGCACCACCAACAGCATGAGCAGGCATATGATGGCCAAGCACCCCACAAGGTGGGACAATGCCCGTTCACCGCCTCCGGTTTGCACCACTGCCTCTCCCCCTGTGCCCCAACCTGCCACTGAGATCCAACCCCCCTCTGAGGACACAGGCACTACCGTCTCCTGGCCTGCACCCACACCCTCACCTCCGCTGTCCTCGGCCCCATCCAGCAATGTCTCTCAGCGTAGCGTCCAGACGTCGCTAGCGCCACAGTTTGAGCGCAAGCGCAAGTACGACGCCACGCACCCGCACGCTCAAGCGTTAAACGTGCACATTGCAAAATTGATCAGCCTAGAGATGCTGACGTATAGGCTTGTGGAAACGGAGGCTTTCAAAAGCATGATGGCGGCGGCTGCCCCGCGCTACTCGGTTCCCAGTCGCCACTACTTTTCCCGATGTGCCGTCCCAGGCCTGCACGACCACGTCTCCCGCAACATTGTACGCGCCCTCACCAACGCGGTTACTGCCAAGGTCCACTTAACAACAGACACGTGGACAAGCACAGGCGGGCAGGGCCACTATATCTCCCTGACGGCACATTGGGTGAATTTAGTGGAGGCTGGGACAGAGTCAGAGCCTGGGACCGCTCACGTCCTACCCACCCCCAGAATTGCGGGCCACAGCTCGGTGGTGGTATCTGCGGCGGTGTATGCTTCCTCCACTAAAGCACCTTCCTCCTCCTCCTCCTCCAACGCAACCTCTGTCTCGCAATCAAGATGTGTCAGCAGCACGTCGCCAGCAGTCGGTGTCACGCGGCGTGGCAGCACAGCGGTGGGCAAGCGTCAGCAGGCCGTGCTGAAACTACTCAGCTTAGGAGAGAAGAGGCACACGGCCCACGAACTGCTGCAGGGTCTGACAGAGCAGACCGACCGCTGGCTTGCGCCGCTGAGCCTCCAACCGGGCATGGTCGTGTGTGACAACGGCCGTAAGCTGGTGGCGGCTCTGCAGCTCGGCAGCCTCACGCACGTGCCATGCCTGGCCCATGTCTTTAATTTGGTGGTTCAGCGCTTTCTGAAAAGCTACCCCCACTTGTCATACCTGTTCGGAAAGGTGCGCCAGCTCTGCGCACATTTCCGCAAATCCCACACGCACGCTGCCACCCTGCGGACACTGCAACATCGGTTTAATCTGCCAGTGCACCGACTGCTGTGCGACGTGCCCACACAGTGGAACTCTACGCTCCACATGTTGGCCAGACTCTATGAGCAGCGTAGAGCTATAGTGGAATACCAACTCCAACTTGCGCTGCGCAGTGTGAGTCAGCCTCCTCAATTATTTACAGAAGAGTGGCCCTGGTTGGCAGCCATCTGCCAGGTCCTTGGAAAATTTGAGGAGTCTACCCAGGTGGTGAGCGGCGATGCTGCAATCATTAGCGTCACCATTCCTCTGCTATGCATCTTGAGAAGTTCCCTGCAAAGCATAAAGGCAGATGCTTTGCGCTCGGAAACAGAGCCGGGGGAAGACAGTATGTCGCTGGATAGTCAGAGCACCCTCCTGTCTATATCTCAGCGCGTTCAGGAGGAGGAGGAGGAGCATGAGGAGGATGAGGAGGAGGGGGAAGAGACAGCTTGGCCCACTGCTGACGGTACCCATGCTGCTTGCCTGTCATCCTTTCAGCGTGTATGGCCTGAGGAGGAGGAAGAGGAGGAGGAGGAGGATCCTGAAAGTGATCTTCCTAGTGGAGACAGGCATGTGTTGCGTACAGGTACCCTGGCACACATGGCTGACTTCATGTTAGGATGCCTTTCTCGTGACCCTCGCGTTACACGCATTCTGGCCACTACGGATTACTGGGTGTACACACTGCTCGACCCACGGTATAAGGAGAGCCTTTGCACTCTCATTCCCGAAGAGGAAAGGGGTTCGAGAATGATGCTATACCACAGGGCGCTGGTGGACAAACTGATGGTAAACTTCCCATCTGACAGCGCTAGTGGCAGAAGGCGCAGTTCCGAGGGTCAGGTAGCAGGGGAGGCGCAGAGATCATGCAGCATGTACAGCGCAGGCAGGAGAACATTCTCCAAGGCCTTTGCCAGCTTTATGGCTCCCCAGCAAGACTGTGTCACCGCTCCCCAGTCAAGGCTGAGTCTGCGGGAGCACTGTAAAAGGATGGTGAGGGAGTACGTAGCCGATCGCACAACCGTCCTCCGTGACGCCTCTGCCACCTACAACTACTGGGTGTCGAAGCTGGACACGTGGCCTGAACTCGCGCTGTATGCCCTGGAGGTGCTTGCTTGTCCTGCGGCTAGCGTCTTGTCAGAGAGTGTGTTTAGTGTGGCTGGGGGAATCATCACGGATAAGCGTACCCACCTGTCAACCGACAGTGCCGACAGGCTTACACTCATCAAGATGAACAAAGCCTGGATTTCCCCAGACTTCTCTTCTGTACCAGCGGACAGCAGCGATACCTAAGCAATACGTAGGCTGCACCCGCGGATGGAAGCATCGTTCTCTCTCACCATCCAAAACGGGGACATTTCTGCTTCATCAATCTGTGTATAATATTCCTCCTCCTCCTCCTGCTCCTCCTCCTGAAACCTGACGTAATCACGCCGAACGGGCAATTTTTCTTAGGGCCACAAGGCTCACTCATATAATTTTTCTAAACAATTTTTATACATTTCAATGCTCTTAAAAGCGTTGAAACTTTAACTTGAACCAATTTTTCGTTAAACTGGGCTGCCTCCAGGCCTAGTTACCACTTAAGCCACATTAACCAAAGCGATTAATAGGTTTCACCTGCCCTCTTGGTTGGCCATGGCCAATTTTTTGGATGTACATTAGTACTGTTGATACAGCAATTTTTGTGGCCCCTCGCCTACAGTGTAATCATAGCAATTTCTATGTTCTTCGCCTGCACTCATGGTACAGAAAGGTGTGTGGGGTTGGCCTACACTTTAGCTACATAAATGTAACTTGTGCCTTGTCTATACTGCAGCTACTGAAATGGAACGAAGACTGCGCTCCCACTATACTGCTGCTTCGGAATTGTTACTGGGGCCTGTCTTGAGTGCTACTATTACTGAAATGGAATGCATACTGTGCTCCCCCTATAATGCTGCTAGTGATATGTTAGTGGGGCCTGTCCTAATGCTACGGCTGAAATGTTACTAATTATGGGCTCTGCCTATACCGCTGCTAATGGTATGTCTCTGGGGTGTGGAAACAGAGGCTTCCCAAAGACATGATGGCGGCGAGGCCATTTCCCACCAACGCTGTTACTGTTAAGGTGCATATAACCACGGACACGTGGAGAGGACACGTAGTGCCTCAAAAACATCCCCCGCCACAGCCCACTTAATCCTGGCCACATTCCGAAAACCAACAAAATAAAACCGCGCTACTAGGTCCACAGTCACCAACACATTACCACCAACGCGGTTACTGTTAAGGTACATATTACCAGTCTGACTGGGGCATGCAGTGTGGGCCGAAGCCCACCTGCATTAAGCACGACATTACTACCTCAGCTGTGTTGGGCAATGCAATGGGATATTTTTGTGTATCGCCGGTGGGTTCCAGGGAGCCACCCATGCTGTAGGTGCACACGGAGTTTAACCTACATGTGTCCACTTGTAAAGAACCCCAGTCTGACTGGGGCATGCAGTGTGGGCCGAAGCCCACCTGCATTAAGCACGACATTACTACCTCAGCTGTGTTGGGCAATGCAATGGGATATTTCTGTGTATCGCCGGTGGGTTCCAGGGAGCCACCCATGCTGTCGGTCCACAGGGACTTCACAATAGGGAGTTGTACCTGCCTGTGTCTATGAATTAAAATGCCCGGTCTGACTGGGGCATGCAGAGACACCTTGACAGAATGAATAGTGTGTGGCACATAGGTTCCCCATTGCTATGCCCACGTGTGCAGCTCCTGATGGCAGTGGCACAGGATTCTATTTCTCATTGCTTCTGTACAGCATTGTGGGCTTTCGCCCCGCCCCTTTTAAAGAGGGTCGCTGCCTAGCCGTGCCAACCCTCTGCAGTGTGTGCCTGCGGTTCCTCCTCATGGCAGACGCACTTCTCAATAGACATGAGGGTGGTGTGGCATGAGGGCAGCTGAAGGCTGCGCAGGGACACTTTGGTGTGCGCTGTGGGGGGGAGGGGGTGCGGTTGGGCAGCATGTAACCCAGGAGAAGTGGCAGTGGAGTGTCATGCAGGCAGTGATTGTGCTTTGTTGGAGGTAGTGTGGTGCTTAGCAAAGGTATGCCATGCTAATGAGGGCTTTTCAGAAGTAAAAGTTTTTGGGAGGGCCCCACTCTTGACGCTATTGTGGCTTAATAGTGGGACCTGTGAACTTGAGATGCAGCCCAACATGTAGCCCCTCGCCTGCCCTATCCGTTGCTGTGTCGTTCCCATCACTTTCTTGAATTGCCCAGATTTTCACACAAGGAAACCTTAGCGAGCATCGGCGAAATACAAAAATGCTCGGGTCGCCCATTGACTTCAATGGGGTTCGTTACTCGAAACGAACCCTCGAGCATCGCGAAAAGTTCGTCCCGAGTAACGAGCACCCGAGCATTTTGGTGCTCGCTCATCTCTAGAGGAGACACAAATTAGATATTAGAAAAAACTTTCTGACAGTGAGGGTGATGAATGTGTGGAACAGGTTGCCATGCAAGATTGTGAGTTTTCCTTCAGTGGAAGTCTCCAAACAGAGGCTGGTCAAACATCTGTCTGGGATGAATTAGTGATCCTACATTGAGCAGGGGGTTGGACCTGATGACCCTGGAAGTTCTTTCTAACTCTACCATTCTATGAAAATTGCAGAATTTTAGGATTTTTAAACAATTTTTAAAGATGCTGAGATGCCTGGCCATTTAGATCCTCCTGATACACAAACCAATGTCCTTCTGAGCCACACGGCTTTGTATATCCACCGTGACTGAAGAAGGGGGGTATTTTGCATCAAAACGCTATGCGTTTCAGTTTTTTTTTTTCAAAATAAAGCAACTCTTTCTTCTACATATCCAAGCATGTGCGCAATTTTCTAAAAGAGGTTGCGCCACTCGTTCAGCGTCTTTTTTTCCCCCACCCATTATCTCACTGGCCAACCTATCTAGGTTGCACAGTTGCTGATTTGGCAGCACGTGGAACTTATTTCTCCTATTCCTCTTCACCACATACGGAAATAAGAAACTATATACTCCACCAATAAATTACTCCACCAATCTCCTCACTGGACCTTCATCGGAGTAGCTCCACTTCCTTCCTTTTTTCTTCTATGCTACCACTATCTCAATCAGTAAACTGACTAATTTTCTGAAAGATGACAGACGCCTGATAGAATCTGCCTCATTGCGACTGCTGGGATGCCATTGGCCAAGAGACACTTTACCTACATCTATCCCTTGCTTTGTCCCATACATTACATACAGAACCATAATTCGCACGTAATGCCACACTATTAATGATATGTAATGTCCATAAAGCAGATAATTGTTCGCAGTACGTTAAAGGCATTTTATTCTCTCACATAATTGCAGCTCACTTTTCAGCTATTAACTACAAATTTCTCATTGCAACATAATTCAAAAGCCGATTACCAAGGCTCTCGAAAGGTCATAAACGGTGAATGAGTCTGATCTGCTGAACACAAGATGAATTTGCTGCTATTCTTTCATTGTTACTGACAGGATTTTTATTTTTCTTAATGCATTTTATATCTTTAGGTTGAACTCTTGTTAACTTTTGTTAAAGACAGCGAATGCCAAACAGATGATATTATTTCCCTATCTGAATCCTGATCTAGTGAAAGGGTTATTATGAGGGACTTACTGTATGGAGACTTCTATAGTATATAAAAAAATAGATGATCTTTAGGCTGCGTTCACACGACGGATTTCACTACAGATATGATGCGAAATCTGATGCTGATGGCACACTGATTCCATATGAAATCTACTGCAAAATCTGAGACCAAAAGTGGTCAATGCACTCTCATGCAAATCTGCACCACAGTCTAGGTGTCACGGATTTGAAGTATATATTCAGAACCAAAAACATAATAGGTCACTTCTTTACATGGAATTTGCATCAGGAAATCGATATGTGTATTTGTCCTGTTGAAAGTGGCTAAATCAACATGTGGATCTGTTGTAACCGCAAGTGCAAATGCATGGCAGAAATCGGTAGTTCAGCCACCGATTTTGGGATGGAAGTAGCACAGAAAAATCCAAATCAGATTCTGCCCTGGGAACATTTTTTTAGAGTACAGAATTTCTACCATAGAAAATCGGCTGCGTGTTTGTTGTGGATTGGCATAAAAAGCCATGTTATAATCCGCATATAATATGTTATGTTCATCCGGGACTGCCAATAAAACCCTGAGAGATTTGGTACCTGAGCAGTCAGGACTGACATGTAGACTTGGTATACAGGTGGCTAGACTCAGGAGCGGAGAGACATGAGAGGTAGTGATCAGAGCGAGATACTCTGAACCCCTCAGACAGAACCCACCTCACAGTGGGGTACCGTCCCAAAAGGGATGACCCCACTTCTTCCACGAAGAAGGGACCAATGTCAGAAAAGAACCGGAGTACAGAAAATCGGGAACAGAGTACAGAAAACCAGGGACAAACAGAAACTGACAGTAAATAAAAAACAAGGACACAGAAATGCAAGACAATCTGAAACACAGAGGACAAACCAGAACACAGGAGCAATATCCAAACAATAGCACTAAGCAGGCTAACTAGAGCAGCAATACACTGAAAATAACCAGCAACTCACAGCCAGGAGGAGCTGGACAGAGACTGATTGGCTAACAGAGCTGTCAATCACCAGCCACTACCTCAGCTACCAGCTGCAGCACTAATTTACCTGAACTAGCCTGAAGACAAGATATTAACCCTAGCTATCCAGGACAGAACCCACAGTAGTGAAGGTGTGCTAGCAGTGACCTGACATATTTTACACAGATTTTCTTGCAGATTTCACCTTTTGCATTGCCAAGGGTAAAATCTGTAGCAAACAATAAATTAAAAATCTGTGTAGGTAGGCCAGAATAAAAGGTTGGGATTCCTGGGGTACCAGAGTGCTGGCCTCTGATCTACAAAATTTATGACCAATTCCATCTCCACTCGATGGAGGAAGATTCCAAAAGAGACCCTCCTAAGCACTGTCTGCCCTTTCTTGCCTGCAATTAGCTGCAAACTTACAGTGCCCTGGCAGGTGGCTGTGTAATTTCACTGCTCTCCTAGACATGTTCATTCTTAGTTTGTGCACATATACAAGCCCCCATAGACTTCTATGGGGCCTTTGGTGCCCAATTCTGCATAGAAAAATGAGGAATGTGAGGGAACCTATTGAAATCAATGGGTTTTAAAGGATGCGGTTTCTGCAACTGAATATCTGCATACAAAAACGGGTGCAAAATCGACCATCTGCAGGAAGTATAATTTCCAAACAACATCATTTTATCGCTGCAGCAATCAAGAAACATGGTTCAGGCAGTGGCATCCTTAATATTGCCACTGAGCCCTCTCTTTCAGCTAGAGACCAGTAGAGCAGCATCTGAGTTTACCCACGATGCACCTCATTTTGGCGCCAGAAAGTACTTCCGCCTCTCAGTAAACTGCCCGCTGCAGGCACACATCCTTAAAGCGATAGGCACACAAATAAACAAAAACTGTTAAATACTAAGAATCCATCTGGGAGGAAACAAGGCATCCCCCTCTACATTCATACCACATGTCAATTGCGTTGCAGGTTTTTCACTTGCTATGCGGATGAGACTTATTAAAAACTCATCCACATGGGTTGTACTTTAAATGTTGTGGATATTCCATGCAGAAACTCTGTATGGCAAATTTTCAGCATTTATGCCATGTGAACATATCCTTAGAGTGTTCATGAAAACATAAGGAGTACTTGCAAACTTCCTGTAGATGTTTTCATGGTCAGATTCAAACACATAGCTCCTATGATACCAATGAGCCACCATGCCATCTGCACTATGCTGTCTTATACTGTATGTATATGGAAAACTTTTGATAGATCCCACAAAAATTCCATTTTGGTCCACTTCCTCCAGAGTGCCTCTACATATACTGATTACATATTGGTGAGAGGCACATGTAGCTGTAACCCTAGAAACGCAAAAATACTCTTTCTCCATCTTAAGCATCACCTATATGGATGGATGAATAGACCCTGGAAAAACATTGGCACTACTCACGGATGTCCAGTAAAGTCCGAGTCCATCAGTTGATTGGTCAGGGTCCCAAGTGGTGGACCCAAGCCAATCAGCTGCTTCAGCACCCACTGTTACCCTTAAAACATACAGGATACAGAGCGGAAGCAGATTTGTTTGACCCCTGTATAGAGGCTGGTATTGGTAATTGAAGGCATAGCTCTCATTGATTTTAATGGGAACTACTCCTGCAATTTCCAGCAGCGGACACTAAACAGGGGTCGGAGACATCTGTTTCCATTCCATACAATATGTTTTGCAAGTGACAGCGAGCACTGGAACAGCTGATTGGTCAGGATCCTGAGCAGAGGACCCCAGTCGATCAACTATTCATAGAATAAAGGTAGGAAAAAAGTGGTTGTAGGTACAATCCCTTTACTTAAAGAGGCATGGCACGTATTTCTAAGCTCGACTCCTGTTTTTACTAAGAATTAATCTAGAATACAACAAACGTGTTTTGGCGCCGTTGCACACCTTCCTCAGTATTTAGCTGGGGACACACTGTACATTTAATAGGAAATATGTTGACAAATAGGGGGGGGGGGGTAATTACATAAAATTTAATTCCTAATAATAAAAAGAGTCATTTATAAGAAGTAGAGAGAGGAATGAAGAACACAAGCAAACAAATAATTAAATGAACAATTAAATAATTAGGATTAATTAGATACATAGCTTTCAATTTAATAATTGGGCTAATAAATTCTAGGTCCATATTTATACAAGGGTCGGCTAATAAGTCTTTGGCTTTACACAGAAAGAAACGAGATCGGAAGATGAAACTTTACATTTATTCCACATACTCTCCACTGATGTCAACACACTTCTTACATTGGTATTCCAAGTTCTGTAAGCCTTGCAAGAAGAAGGATTTCGGTTGTGCCTCAAACCAGTCATCCGTAGCAGCCATGACATCAGAAATGGTGTGAAATTTGGTACCCTTGAGGTGTTTCTTCAGATTTGGAAACAGATGATAGTCGGAGGGAGCTAGATCTGGTGAATAAGGTGGGTGGTCAACCAGCTGGAAGCCTAGCTCCACCAGTTTTGCCCGGATCGCTTGTGCAGTGTGAGCAGAGGAATTGTCTTGCAGGAACAAGATTCCTTTGGACAGCTTGACGCACCTTTTGGCCTTCAGAGCTGCCTTCAATTGGTCTAAAACTTCAATGAAATACCTTGCATTGATGGTGGAACCATTTTGAAGGTAGTCCACTAGCAGCACACCCTCCTTATCCCAGAACACAGACGCCATCATCTTAGTGGCTGATTTTTGCACCCTGAACTTCTTTGAGTGAGGAGAACCACTGTGCCTCCACTCTTTTGACTGCTCCCTGGTTTCAGGGTCATACAAATAAATCCAGGTCTCATCCATTAGTGACCAGTCGATCCTCAAAGTTCTTATCTGTCCGAAACGCTGACAAATGGAGCAGGAAGTTTTCACTCACATGCTTTTCTGATCTGTTGTCAAACATCTGGGGACCCACTTTGCAGATCGCTTCTTCATGTTCAAATGTTCATGGATAATTAATGACACAAACACGTTCACGAGAAATCCCCCTGATGTCGGCTATTCCTTTAGCTGAAATTGGCCGATTCTCCAATATGAGGTTGTGCACAGCATCAACGATCTCCGGAACAACAACCTCTCTCGGTCGTCCAGGACGTTCCTCATCATTTGTGCTGAAGTGGCCCGTTTTAAATGTGGCAACCCAGTTCTTAACTGTAGAATATGAAGGGCATTGATCCCCCAATGTCTGCGACATATCACCATGAATATCCTTTGCAGACTTTCCTTGCAGAAACAAGAATGTTATCACTCCTCTGCTCTCATTTGCTGTGAATATCGCCTTAGACTCCGCCATTTTGTTTTCCCGCGTGCCTAGATCACTGTTGCCATAAGCTACAGACACAAAATTTTGAAAACATATATTAGACACATAAGGCTTTCATGTGATGTAACATTCGTTACCATAGAAACAAAAAAAGAACACAAAGCAAAGACTTATTAGCAGTCCCTCGTAGCAATATAATTAGATGCATGGAAATAATATCTAAAATATCAACTATTGATGACCTGTTTAATCCTTAGCTTCAATGTTACGAGTGAAACATCAAGTATTCTAAGCCATGCTGTCTTCTCTATGGAGAATATTTGACAGGTTGCTAAATGACCCCATGAAAGTGTCATGCTGGGCCTTTTGCTCTAGCAGAGTTCCATAAACTTCTGGGCAAATGAAAAGGGGTTATTTATCTACATATTACCATCATAAAGAGTATTAAAAGTCAATCTAAGCATCTTGTACACAATTGGCTTTGTATGACCTCCAAGTTGTACGGAGCCATAATATGGCAGCCATATACTGCTATTCTGTACCTCAGTGTGCCTCCTATTTCATATGAAGACATACAGAAGTCCTTTCTGTCTTATTTAATAGTGATCCATATGGATCTGACAGAATACAAATCATGGCATGTTCCACCAGAGGACATACTCTACCTTCTGATGATTTTGAGATTCCATTTGTTGCCTTTCTAGACATTTTTAGAGCATGCTCACTTCAAAAATGGAATAGGCTACAACTATAAAATTTAGGTCAAAAACATAAAAAACAATAAACTTTGATATGACAAAAGTTTTATTAAACTAAAAGTAGGTGAAATACTCTAGGAAAACCTAAAGACTTATTATCACCCTCTTGCTCAACTGACTGGCCATCTGATGATAAGGATTATACTGATCCTGAGCCTAGAATAGGATAAAGTCTTGTGATATCTTCATTAGGTTAATTATATTATTAACCCCTTAGTGACTGCCCCATTGCCTTTTTACGTCCTAGCTAAGTGGGCTTTAAACCTCTGGGCCGTAAAATCATGCTCGCCCTGAGGATTAAAGCTGCGGGGCCTGTGGAACGTGACAGCTCCATGCTTTCGGCTGCCGCAGGTAGCCAAGTGTATGGAGCTGTCAGGGGGGCCGCTGTAAGTGACCCCCTATCATGCGATTGGATAATAGCGATCGCATAAAAATATAAATAAAAGTTAAATAAAGTTAAAGATTCAGCTCCCTTCATTGATCGGATCCATGAGAGCAGCTGAAAGTACTCACCTCCAACCTCCGTGATGTCCCTCGACATTCTGGTCCTTCAAGGAACTTACGTTGCCTTCTGCACAATGCGCGCCACATGGATAATGGTGATAATCTAAAGTAAAAAAAAGTGTAAAAAAAAGTTTAAAAAGTTAATGTTTCATCTCCCCTCATGGATCATATCGGTGAGTGGAGATGAAATTACATACCTAAGGTACCCGGATTTACCCGCGGACCTCATCCTAGCTTCTGTGCATATGCCCGTTGACGAAATAGCGAATGCATGCACAAAAGCCACGGATTGCCAGGGTAATTTAAAATCTCCCTGCTCTTGGCTACCAAACGTAGGGGTTGGGTGGGGGAAGGTGCCGCAGTATGTGGTCGCTGGTCACAGGATCCACGAGGGGAAGTGAAATTACTTATGGGATCCTTATCCACGCACCTTTCCCCATCTTCAACGCATTCGCTGATCGGCGAAGTGGCGGACGTAAGTGCAGAAGCTGGTGAGGGCCCGGGAAATTTAAAATCTCAGTGTATCTGGCTAATAGAGGTAGCTGAGACCCAGGAGCAGTGACCGAGGGTCACAGTGAGTGGTCCCGGTTCATGTGATCGACATTATCCATGAATGAATAATGGCAATTACGTAAAAGTTAAAAACAGTTGAAGTTTAATGCTCCTTTCGGTTTGGGCCGCATTGTGCATACAGACATAGGATTAGGGCCACAATGGGTATGTCTCTGAACACAGGATGAACAGGGGGGTCCATTTTGGGCTGAAAGTCTTCATTCATATGTGTGCTGTACTAAAAAAAAAAGTTTTTAAATTGACACAATTGGCAAAAAAATGAAAATCGTAATTTTTTCCTTCTGCTTTGCTTAGATTCAAAAACTGTGAGGTCACAATATGCAGTACACCCCTAGATGAATTCGCTAAGGGTCTAGTTTTCAAAATGGGGTTATTTGTGGGGGTTCTCCATCGTTTTGGCCTCTCAAGGGCTCTACAAGTGGGCAATGGGGCCTAAATTATCTTCAAGTAAAATGTCTGTTCTGTAAGCCACTGGCTGCTCCTGTTGGTTTGGGCCCCGTTGTGCATACAGACAGAAGATTAGGGCCACAACGGGTATGTCTCTGAACATGGGGCAGATGGGGGTATCCATTTTGGGGTGAAAGTCTTCATTCATATGTGTGCTGTACCAAAAAAATGTTTTTAAAATGACATAATTGCCAAAAAAAATGAAAATTGTAAAGTTTGCAGTACGCAGCACACCCCTAGATGAATTCATTAAGGGGTCTACTTTGTAAATTGGAGTCATTTGTGATAATGATAATCACGCCTGCACAACGTGATGAAACAAAACCATTGATTTCAATGGTTTTGTTATCACTAAAGGTATTCTTGCCTGTTAATAGAATGGTCAAAAAAAGATAGGACTTGCGCTTTCTTTCTTGCATGTAGTTAATATTATGTGCAGCAAAGATAGGGCAGAATCTATCTTCCCACTTTTTTTCAAACTCACACAATGACACACAAAGCTCGCATGAATATGAACCTCATTCTATTGAATGGAGCCATATACATGAGCGGGATGTTCTAACTTTTTGTGTTCCTTGGAACGCAGCGCCTATTGTTTTTAATGGGACAGTATAACACATTGCGCGGCGTGTGATATGCTTGCTTGACAGTGGTATGCAAGTCTTCCCATTGAAAATAATGGGAAACACTTGACGATCCTCCGACAAGACTAAAAGCCGAATCAGAGGATTACTACTTTACTGAAGTGATGGGAGACATTTTTGCCATAAAAACGCCTTGCATTGCCGCGAAAATGCACTTTTGCGAGCGCTGTATCAGGCCAAGAAACTCAGCCCGTATCGCGGTTGTCCGTGTGTAGGTACTGGTAGCCTACGAAGATACATGTCTACACACAACGGGAAACACAAAGCGCTGTGACAAAAGGACTTGTGGACTTAAGCTTTATATTTACTTTCCCCGTCTTTCCTCTGTGTCCGCTGTCAAACCCGCCACTGAACATTTCAGACTACAAGGCAAACACTTGATCGTGTGACGCAGGTATCAGCTTAGCTTATAGGATCACAGTAGGTTGCTGAATTTTTTTTGGTGCAGCTATTTACATCTTATGAACTGTAAGGAACTGTTTCCTTGAAAATAAGCCCTAGCATAATTTTTCAGAATTTTTTAGAATGCAGAATGATTTTTCAGGGTTTTTGAGGATGTTTAATATATCAGCCTTACTCCAAAAATAAGCCCAAGGTACAGTCAATAAGAAAAGTCAACTTAAATAGTGTTCAGACAGCTGTTCATAGAAAAAAGGTACATTTTTTTGGAGCAAAAATTAATATAAGACCCTGTCTTATTTTTGGGGACACAGGGTATATCACGTGTGGTTAGCTCCTTATACAATAGGGAAGGAGGGGACTTAACATTTGTATAGCGCCAACTCATTCTGCATCGCTTTCAGGTAATTTATTTATTTATTAACCCCCAGCAAGCTGGGTGCTCATTTTACCGACCTTTGAAGGATGGAAGGCTGAGTCAACCTTGAGCCGTCTATCTGAACCATGCGAGTTCCCTTATCCATCATTTTTCATGAATACAAAATGTACCCCGATAATTGTACATTACCCAGTGTTATGCTTCCCCAGCATTGATTTATGCAGTTAAAATCTATTAAAAAAAAGTTTTTTGCGGCAAGCCGTATGCGTTAGATACTATACAGTTATGCCTAAGAATTATAAGATTATCAGTCTTTTAAACTGAAGATATTTTAGATTGCTTTTCTACCTGTAGGCCTTGGGGTATAACCTGCTTCCCCAAGTAACTAAAGTATAATCTATTGCTTATTAGCTTTAGAAGTTACAGCGAGAAGCTTGAGTAGCCGCCATGACATGTTTGTGGAGTATCCATCTGAGGGATTATAGGACTTTAGAGGCATTCAGAATACAGGATAAATAAGAACAAAAAAGGAATCCTCACCCAGAGGTCTGACCAAGCTGCAAGTGTTACAAGCAGATGACATTCCCTCCGGTAGAAAATAGGGCATTAGAAATTCTTCTAGAAACTTACATGTAATTCTTCACTTTCTTCACCAAGTTTTTTCACCTTAATCTTTTAATATTGTGGAATAGATTTCTGCAAAAAGTGTGTAAGAAAACAAAAAAAACACAATGTGGTTAAAACTACAACATTGTAGACTTCTGTTCACCACTTCTATGTAGCGGGTGGGTGGTATCACGACGCAGCATTCAGGGTATTATACAGCAGTAACCACAATGTTCAATATGTATTTAAAAATGAAGAACTGAAAGTGAACAATGGAGTTATAATGATCAAGCAATTGAACTTTAACCGTTAAATAACCTGACACTACGGCTTACTCGATCCTAGGATTAACCCTTTCCAATCCACTGTCTGACGTCTAAAGACCTACTGATTGAAGCCTGTACAGCTGCGATGTCGAAAGACGTCCGGCAGGGTATTCCTGCTGTATATTACTGGCCGCTCTGTTGTCCGGGGCCTCTTCAGTGTGTCCCATACCACAGTACTGGCTCTAGCCAGCAGATGGCGCCATTGTATAATAGCAGAAAGAGAAAGCCCCCTAGGAAATCCTAAATCCAAAATTGGATTGCAAAGGGTTAACTGTAGTTTATGCACAATATAGAATAGTGCTGAAGCACAGCATCAACAATGTTGTACAAAACTTAGTCCTGTAGATCAGAAAGATAATTCCCGTAACTTAACGTAACACACAGCTCATCTTTGAAGGGTTAATGCACTCCTCATATCAATACGGTTTCTTGGAAACAAAGCCTTCGAACTCCAATATACAGGTTTCTATTATGTAGGCTCACGCTTCCATAACCGCGAGCAACTGCAGCTTGTTAAATACTTCAAGCCCCTTAGTATGGTACCTCACTATATAATAGGTCTGTTACTTATCCATTCTCGTCCCTAACAGTTTTCACATCTAATGTTTGTGTTGAGGCCGGCCTAACTTACACTTTTTCACTTGGGATTCATTGCTACCACTTACCCAGAATAGTCAAAGATCAGGAGGATGACTCGACCATGGTTCTTTTGGATGTCTGTGACAGCTCTGATGCTCCTTTGGGTTGTTGATGTAGCTCAGCTGCTCTCTGTGTCTTGGCTCCAAACGCTAACAGCAGATCTTTGGGATTTCCTCGTAGTCCTCCAGGTGACCTCTCTCACGGTCAGTGGCCTCCTTCCCCATAGCTCTGCACCTGCTCTTCTACTCAGCTTACTTGGCAGCAGTTCCTTTGCAGACTGTTGCACCTCCTTGAGCTGCTCCATAGCAGTAAATCCAGCTCACTTATGCAGTCCCTGCATTCTCCTAGTCGCACAGCAAAATGTGTCCTTTTTATGTGGTGCTTGTAGCAGTGAGAGAATTCTGGCTACTTCAGGTAGTAGAGCACCCATCAGCAGTACTGAAAATATCTAGCGCTTCATGCACTGCAATCTTCTGACATGTACCTGATTGTGGTGCATTGACAGTCTCCTCCCTCACTCCACTCCTCTAACCTATCTAACAGAGGGAGTAGAGATTAGCATGGCTGAAAACTCAGCCCATCAGGGCACCTGGGAGCCACCACGGTAATTGCTCCCCCTCATACACCTAAATGATTTTTTTGGACATCCTCTTCTAAAACCATGGATGCTAATAGGGAGTTAGGCTCCCTTTCACAACTGCAACAGCCTCCACTTTATAGAAGGCATTCCGCAAGAGTTTGGAGTGCGTCTGTGGAAATTGCATTGCAGTCTGTTGAAGAGCATTTGATGTTAGACCAGTAGGTCTGGCTTACAATTGTATTTTCAATTCAGCCTGAAGGTATTGGTTGGGGTTCAGGTCGGGGTTTTGCGCTGGCACAGCATTCCTCCACACCATATACAATAACATGGCCTTATACAATTTAGTGTATGATACCGCAGAAGATCTGAACCACCGTCTGTAGTCAGGCTCACACTATTTTGATTGAATAAAAAACATATGAGTCAAACAATGTTGAACTCAGTAATCTTCATGATAAACAATTGAAGATGTATTCTTCACTCCATGTTGTTCTTAATCATATTTGAACCCAGGACATCAGTACTGCTAGGCAACAATGAAAACCACTGTGCTGCACAGATCTGTTTTGATGTATTATTGTTTTTCTTGTTTATAGATTGTAGTGTTTTCACTACCTTAATACTTAGTAACTCTATGCAATTAAATTGATAATTAAGGATACAGGTGTAGAGGAAGTGTATCTTTGACGGCTGGTATTAGATACAGTGTTCTGCACTTTCACCCAGGCTATGAATAAGAACGGCACATTTCTGAAATGCGTAAGCCGAATGCAATCTTTTAACTATTGATATTGCTACTTCTATGCTTTTACTAGAGTCTAACAAAGGAGAAACGTTGGAGAAATATTCGAGTATAAGTCTTTTTGTCCATTTTCTTCTTACTTCTGTCTTCATTGTGATTAGAAGGTATGGATAAATTGTCTAGAAATTGCAGGGTTTATTGTCAATCATTCAATGATTAGTGGGTAAAATATAGTAAGGCCCAATGTCCACGGGTGGATTTGAATTGTGGAATCCATGCAGAGCACCTGGGCGGATGATCCTCAGTTCAAGCCGCCAATAGAGAAACATGGGCGTCCGCACCTGAATTAAAGCATGCAGATTTGATTTACGGATCTTTGAGTGTGGAAATCATATTGCAAGCGCTGCGGAATAAGTTCAATCATCATGGGATATCTCTCCTCAGCTTCCATTTTCACCACAAGGAAGCTGAAGGTGCTTCCATGTGGCTCTGTGTTAACACTCTCTCCTCCTGAAGATGGACTCCTTTCCAGCTCTCAATCACTCTTATTTATACCCTCACTCATACCACGTGACATGACAGACTTGATACATTTACATGCAGGCAATGATTTTATTAAAGTTAACCTCTCAAGCTCCGCACACAAGCAACACACACACTGGAAATAACAATACAGGCTTGCACAGTGCATCTACATGAGACAAACATGTATGACATTTATGGAGGGGGCCAGGATGATGTGCTGGGCCACTACATAAGTGCTGTTGGCACGTTTTTCTGCTTAGATATTGGGAAAAATCACAAAGGCAAGTATTTGTTTTTAATGCATGGTTGGAGCGATGGCACGAACCGAGTGGGATGATGGCGCAAGCGGGGGTGCCTACTTATCACACCCATGCACTGTGCCCACTAAGATATCAAAATGGCCCTTTGTCATACTTGATGATGTTATGTGCCTGTGTGAGTTACAAAGAGTAAGAGTACTTTTCACGGTACGACTGTTGAGCGAAAAAAGATCCTGACAGTCGTCCCACCAACTATTGCTCCTGTTCTTTCACATCCTGTGTTTTGAAGGTGTAGTATGCTAGATATTTCCTCTGTCCATCTGCCTCCATTTGCAGTAAACAGGCAGCCGTTCAATGATATATGACTGCCTTTTTGTACCGAGTGAGAAGTCGCTCACTAGTCTTTACTTTGTCCATAAGTAGTGTTACTCCTCATGTACTTACACATCAACTTTTTTTGTAAACTCTTCTGAGAGTGCAGGCATGCTTTAATTACAAGACTGAAGGAATGGCTAACCCACTATAACCCAAGCCCTGAGCTAGGGCATCAGTGAATAACTCATGTTCCATGCTAGAAACCTCAGAAGTCTGCCAACATGTGCAACTATTGTAAGTCTGCGAGAACTCTCACCAGATCTGCAAGTCCACTTTAAGTGGCCTTATGAGCCATATGCAGTGGAAGCTTGATTTCCCACATCATCAAAGAGAGATGCTTCAAAAAAACACAGTCCATGGACATAACCTGACATGCAAAAACCAAACGTACCATGAGGGATTGCATTTTTTGGAGGGTTACCTTAGACACTGTAAGGAAAACCCCCAATAACCTTTGTAATCTGTCTTGGGAAATTTGAAAATCATGGCCACAGAGTAACTTTCGATGCCAAAGAACGATGTGTCATCAAAGGGGCTTTGTTTTCTTCTCCGAATAACAGAACACCAAAACGATGCATAAAAAAATGAAAACTGTTCAGCAGGAAACAGCACCTATCACTTTTCTGCCGCCCAATAGAAAGAAAGTCATCCAAATAGTGAATGATGGACTTGCAACCGGTCTCATATTGCACCACCCACTCCAAAAAGGAGCTAGAAATTTTTTAAAAATGGCAAGATTTTGCAGGAGCTCATAGCAAACAGGCATCAAAATAATAAAGGTCATCTATGCAGAAGCCCAACAAGTGGTGAGAATTCGGGTGGACTGGCAAAAGCCCAAATGACGATTCAGTAACAAATTTGGATGGATGAAGCACCAAAGACTCATCCAAAGATGGTGGTGAGCTGAAACACCTCCGCAAAGCCCTAAAACTATTCTTTGAACATTTAAGATGGCTTATTGCAGATCTGCAGCGACTATCACTGTGAGAATTCTGGGAGCGGGATGACAATGGGGACCTGAGCCTGTGGGACCAAAAACTAAAAGAATAGGACTTGGAGGGCTGTGCCACATTCTACCACAAGACCTACTCCTGGTTGTACCACAGGACGAGCTGGGAAGGGGGTGCAGTAGAGAGGGTGTAACGGCTATGCAGCGGCTAATTTATATTACCACTGGTTAGAGGAAGAAGTACTAAAGTTTAAATGGGTAGGTGTGCAAGACTTCTGGGCAGACTGCCACTACCAGATACTTTTACAGCACTGACCTAGGGATTGGGGACTAAGCGGTCAGCAGCAAGTACGCAGGAACCCAGACTGGCCAGCAAGTGGCGCAGTCGTTCGTCAGCATTGCTGTGCAGGCATGCCTGTAAAGCCTCTTTGGCCATCATTGCAGCTGATGAGGAGCTCCCAGAGAGCAAAGGATATCCAGTCAGAGGGAAACCGCAGAAGAGGTAGGTGGTAAGCCTGTCCTCTCTATTTAAATAGTCAAGGAAGGAGGAGTGGGATAAGAAAGGGGGAGTGTGGTTGTCGTAACGCCACCGTCACCACTACAGATGGCAATAGGCAGAATGAAGAAGGAGGAAAGTAGGTGTTAACCCCCTCTTAATTGATGCTGTCCAAAAGCAATTAAACAGAAGAGACTAAGGGCTTCCATCAGTCCAGTTTTTGTCTACTTCTGGTTTTCATGGTATGTGTTTACATATTGTATATAGACATATGTTCAACAGTAACAATTGCTAAACTTTTATAGATTTTTTTTATCACACCAAAATCAAATAGAACCCGACGTTATACCAAATAAGAACAGAACTAATTAAACCAAAACATTTAGCATCTATTATATTCAATAATGATAATAACAATAATAATAATCAGCATCATCATCTTAGAAGTGTTTACATAACCAATCCGGAGACGAGAACTTCTGAGGCTAAAACGTGGCTGTAATGCCTGGAGTAGGCAGCCTGGGAAAAGTAAACTAGACAAATTACAGATGTAAATAGTCAGTAGACTTCTTGAACAAATAAATAACCCGGAGTGATAGACTCTCACAAGGGGGCCTTCTCTCAATTATGGAAAGTCTTTGAAGAAGTTTCTAAAGTCATTGTGGTGATTAGAAACATAAATTTTATGTTTTAGGACAATAAACCTAAAGCAGAAGTTAGAGGGACGGGAAAGAATCTAGTTCTTTGTATAGCTGTATGACGGAGGGAGTCCCATTGGTCAAACTTCAAAGGGGGACATAAAAACACTGGTTATAGAGGACCAAATACAAGATTTGCTGTGCTACATTGTAATGCACTAGATAGATAGATATGAGATAGATAGATAGATATGAGATAGATAGATAGATATGAGATAGATAGATAGATAGATAGATAGATAGATAGATAGATAGATAGATAGATATGAGATAGATAGAGAGATAGATATGAGATAGATAGATATGAGATAGATAGATAGATATGAGATAGATAGATAGATAGATAGATAGATAGATAGATAGATAGATAGATAGATAGATAGATAGATAGATATGAGATAGATAGATATGAGATAGATAGATAGATATGAGATAGATATGAGATAGATAGATATGAGATAGATATGAGATAGATATGAGATAGATAGATATGAGATAGATAGATAGATAGATAGATAGATAGATATGAGATAGATAGATAGATAGATATGAGATAGATATGAGATAGATAGATATGAGATAGATAGATAGATAGATATGAGATAGATATGAGATAGATAGATAGATATGAGATAGATATGAGATAGATAGATAGATATGAGATAGATAGATAGATAGATAGATAGATAGATAGATAGATAGATAGATAGATAGATAGATAGATAGATAGATTACTATACAGTAGGGCACACATAGCTACAAATGTAGCAAAGTTGAATTTGTCATTTGTCTCTTTTTTTGTCTTTTACAAGAATTTACAGTTTTATCTAAAAGCAGTGTTGCTTATCGTGATTGGCCGGGCGATAAAATCTGTCTGATTTTTGCTAAATCGGATTGAATCGTCCTGATCCGATTTTTAGCAAATTTTGGAAACATGTCAACTCGCTGCTTGAGATGTCCTGATCTTGATGGGGATTTGAACATGGGACATGCCAATAACTGTGCCTTCACCACTACCACCTCTACTGTTGTTCAAGGGACAGTTTGGAGGCCAAATTATTGCTATTGATTTTAAGAAATTGGGATTCTTGTTTCACAATTATTATTTAAAATAGTGTTAGCCACTCCTGACCCAATTATTTCAATAATCGATCAACACTAGGTATACGTTAAATATTGTAGTATAGCAATTGTGGCAAATTGCAAACATAGCCCTGGTCTGTAGCATGGTATTAAAGGGGTTATCCGGGACTACAGTATCGATGATGATGATGTATCATTGTTATATATAAGTCATTACTAGTTGACTGGCGGGAATCTACCCAATGGAAACCCCGCCGATCAGTGGGATGATGAGTGCTGTGGACACTTCAGTCAATACCAGGCACAACACATTACATTATATAGTCTATAGCAACTGTGCCTGGTATTGCAGCTAAATTCCATTCACTTGAAAAGGACTGAGCTGTTCTCAGTACCTACAACTGTTGAATATAACATCACAGGCTTAAGAGGCTGCTGCACTCACCTGAAGGCCATAGCCTCTTAAACAGCTGGTTGTCAGGAATCTTGAGCAGCTGACCCCGTCGATCAACTATTAATGACTTATCCTATGGATAGGCCATCAATGGTTTAGTACCGAGAAATTCCTTTAAAGCTATTTTTGTAATTTAAGGAGTTGGAAGAAACATCCATGTCTTGTCCATGTGTTTGGTATTACATCTCAGCTCCGCTGGTATCTGTTTCTGCACTGGTCTTCACATCACTTCCCAATTAGAGAAGACAGCAATGACATCACCAACAGAAGAATAATATGACCACTTCAGCCAATCACCAGCTCACTTCAGCCAGTGGCTAGCTGTGGTGGTCATATGGCCCTGTGTCAGGAAGTCATCAAGTTCCAATAAATAAAATGTAATTTATGTGAAATAACAAAACAATTGTGGTTCTTTTTTAAGCTATTCATTAAACCACTTCAAACAAATGGAAATATCACAATATGCAAGATTGTATGTCCTTCCCTCTGTCTCGCAATTGTATCTAATTGTACATCTTGGTGATTAGGTGTAAGAGGGAAGAGCAATACTTTTCTCCCATGTTACTATTAAGCATACTAAGTGGCTCAGTCATGTTACATATGATGGTTGCAGATGCCACATTAGCCCCGCCCCCTTCCCAGGGACACGGCTGGGTGAGGGCAAAGAGAATCAAGTACTTTGAGCACCAGAACGCAAGTGAAGGTAGCGGCAGGCTGATAAGGTGCTATGAGCACTGATACTGTTTACCCCCTCCCCTGTTTAGAGTGGCATCCGAGGAAAGGAGAGCTAGCATACACTATAAGGCACCTCAAAGGGGGCTCTGTCTCTTTTGCTGATGGCAGTGGTGATGCGATTAGTGCATTACCTCTGTAGAGACAGCCCCATCATATAGTGAATAGGAGCTAGGCCCCCAGCTCCTTCTTTAATGGGCAAAAATAATATAAGGGTGTGTGAGGTGCAACACATGCTCCATTCACTCTGTTCTTTGCTGTATGCTGCCCCTTTGCCACTCAGAGTTATGTAATACAGGACTCAGGACTGTAGTCCCACCATTGTCCCTGTGTTTTTTGGTGCTGATGATGTCATCAGAAGTCACTTGACTGCTGGAGCCAATTAAAGACTGCAGCATCACCCTTCTGAACTTCTGGCATTATTGCCCCTAGGATGTGGTGGCTAATGGCCAGTTACTCTCTTGCCTCTGATTAGCTGCAGCAGGCAGGTGACTTCTGATGACATCATCAGCAACAACAAGCACCAAGAGGATGGTGTGGCTGCAGTACTGGATCCCTGTGGCAGATGAGAAGTAAGTACTGTTATTTTTGTTATTTTAAGACAGTTGGACTAGAGGTGCAAAGTTGTCAGGTAACTAAACAACCTCTTTAAGGATCCTTCTCTCACTGGAAGGTGACTGAGCAATGAGGTTTCAGACCAGACATATGCCAAGCTTATTAAGAGGCGCACTTCACTTCAGATCTGTCTTTACTAAGACCAGCATATGAAATGTCTAAGAAAATTACCCCATCATCTCTACAAGCAAACACATGTATGGCAGTCCTTGTATATACTTGCATCTACTCAATGCTATTAGATCCCTGGAAGCTTCTGTGAATGATTCTGACTCATTGTCAAAAAAAATTAAGCACCTAGAAAGAGTTGCCAATTTTCTGCAAAACGTAACATGCAGTTACATCTCAAGCAGATATGCAAATGATTAGAGTTGTGGCGGGGTTAGATGAACGGTATTATCACCTGAGGCCATAAAAGTGGTCTATAGAAGGCTCTCAGAGGCGACTTGAGTGTAGTGACCTCTTTTTCCACTTGTGTAGAGCTTGTTGACCACTAGACGCCTCTATGACGCAATCCAAGAGATTAGAATGTGAGAAGCTGGATGGTCATATTGACAAATTGTCCGCCACCTAGGCCGTTCTGACCAGACTGTTTGGTAGTGTTGGGACCTGTTTATGCATGAAGACATGCACTCAAGGTGACCGGGCTCAGTTAGCCCTCAACAAACCCCCAGTAGAAAGAATTATCTGATCGTCTGACAAGCACAAGAAGCTCAAACTGTTTCATTGTCCACCATCCAGAGACAGGTAGAATCATTGTTACAAGCCCTTGTGTCTGTCTGAACTCTTTCCAGGTGCTTGGATGAAGGACATTTGGTCTCATGGCACCCATTGAGACTTGCCATCACCTCCGTTTGCAGTGGTTGACGTGAACAACAATGAAAATGTACTACCACAAAGTGGAATCAATTTGTCTTCAGCGATTAATCCAGGTTTAGTTTGGGCACAGATGACAGTTCTATTCATATGTGGAGACCTAGGGGTGAACATCTCAATCCTGCCTTTGCTGTGGAGGGGCACACTGCCCCCCTGCTGGTGTAATGGTCTGGGTAGCCATTGCATTCCACAGTCGGTCACCCCTAGTAGTGGTATGAGGGACAATGACAGCTCAGTGATATGTTCAGGACATTCTGCAGCCACACGTGTTCCTCTCATGGCGGCTTCTAAGAGGCATTTTCCAGCAGGATAATGCGCGGCTGCACACAAAAGAGTGTTGCAGGAATACCGCCACAATATTGATACACTACCGTGGCTGCCCGGTCGCCAGATTGCTCTCCAATAGAACATGTATGGCATCATCTGGGATGTCAACTTCGACAGCCTATAAGTTTACACGATCTAGAGGCTGTTACAGTAAGTGTGGACCGATACGATGCAGGATACCATAGAGAACTTTTATGCCTCCATGCCCGCCCATATCACATCTTGTATCCAAGCTAGAGATGGTACAACAGGATGCTAGAGTCTCTATGCATATCACATCTTGTAAATAAGCTAGAGGCAGTACTACAGGGTACTAGAGCTTTCACCTGCCCATATCACATTTTGTATCCAAGCTAGGGGAGGGACAACAGGGTGCTAAAGACTCCATGCCCGCCCATATCACATCTTGTATCCAAACTGGGGGAGGTACAACAGGGTGCTAGAGCCTCCTTGCCTGCCCATATCACATCTTGTATCCAAGCTAGAGGCGGCACAACAGGGTAATAGAGCATCCATGCCCGCCTGTATCACATCTTGTAACCAAGCTAGAGGCAGTACAACAGGGTACTAGAGCCTCCATGCCAGCCTGCATCACATCTTATATCCAAGCTAGAGGTCGTATAACAGGGTACTAGAGCCTCTATGTCCGCCCATATCACATCTTGTATCCAAGCTAGAGGCGTGACAACAGGGTATTAGAGCATCCATGCCCACCCATATCACATCTTGTAACCAAGTTAGAGGCAGCACAACAGGGTACTAGAGCCTCCATGCCCGCCCGTATCACATCTTGTAACCAAGCTAGAGATGGCACAACAGGTTATTAAAGCATCCATGCCAGCCTGCATCACATCTTGCATCCAAGCTAGAGGTGATACAACAGGGTACTAGAGCCTCTCTACAAGGGGTCAGTTCTCCACAATAAATGACCCTTTTGCTCTGATATTGTAATTACTTATATCAACATTACAATCACACAGAGAAAGTTTCATTCGATTTCGACAACTACATATAAGGGAGGGATTTCTTTTAACAATGGGTATAAATACGAGTACATGCGCTTATGTTTAATTTTTTAGCTTTCATGTGGTTTATCACAAACAAAGCAGGAAAGGTAATTGCAATAAATAGCGCAGAACACATAAATAAGTGAGAGGCGAGGGCATGAACTTGTGTTAGTGCCTTCTGATTGGAATCACCAGGACAACCAATTCATCCTCTCAAAGCATCCATTCAAGAGCTATGTAATCGCGGCTTTTACACAGAAGCTCCAACAACGTGATCATTTTTTTTTGTGTATTGAAAGGATTTTACCGTGTGTTACAGAGAACTATTATATCAATGTGAGGATTATTATATACATTCAAAAATGGTAGGTAATATGAACTATATACCACAACAGTAATTTATATAGCCACATTTACATATAGGAAACATACTCTCAGCCAGTACTGCAGCTTATGTGGCTGCTGTATACTGTAGCAATGCTTAGAAATGACTAATATTATTATTTGTACATTTTTACGCTACTTTATACTTTCCTACCGCATACAAAAACACAGATTGCATGTTCAAGTCCATGGCAAAATTCATGCCATCTAAGCAATCTATTGAATGCTATTAAAATCTGCACCCTAGTTTAACCGCCTAATGACCATCCATATGTGATTTTATTGCGGTTATTTATGGCCTTCGGCTAGGATGACGTAAAGGTGGTCTTGTCCTAGAGTGAAAAGACTTTGAATTAGGACATACTCCCTAGTTTACTCAGTAACGTATCACAACCTGCTCAAAAATCCATAAGAAGCTCTGTTGAACAAAAAGATTGAGAATCTATCCCCAAATTCGAGAAAACTGATTTGTTTTCTCTTCTTAGCTGCAAAACAAACTATTGCCTATTCCTGGCGTAGGGCTTCTCTGGACTTTTCTGAAGTTAAACGCCGAATGAATTAGTATCTCATAAATGAAAACCAACCTCGATAACGGAAGATAAAAATGATAAATTTCTTAGTCTATGGACTCCATTGATACATTCTGCCTTTCCTACAGCTGGTTGAGCCTACTAACCTTTATTAACTTCCTGGTATCTTTGCCCCTCGGGGCGGCAGCCCTGGTAGAGAGGGATTCCCCCACCACCCACCTACCATTATACCCTTCCCTGTTCCCTTCCTTTCCTTCCTGAAATGTGATTTGGCCCTGGCCAGGCCCTTGTTCATTGTTGTACAAGGTTCTTTCCGAAAATAGCAATGAAAGGTGTGAAAGATAACATTTGATTGCTGTTATCGTGTTTTATATTTTTCATTCAGAAGATACAGGGCTCGTAGCTCCATTATTGGAAAGCTTTTCATACTGCTATGCCCTTGTATGCATAATTGAAAATTCAATAAAAACTATTGTTATAAAAAAAAAACACAACAGGCTAATCTAAGGTTGGCATGTGAATACTGTGTCAGCAATAGCCAAGACTCCACTGTCTACTAACAGCCGGACTTCTGCACTAACGCCCGGAAGCAGAGACCTCTGGTTCCAACTGTTTAAAAGATAAAAGGTGCTAAAAACACTAAAAATGCAGCATTTTTGTTTTTTAAAAAAAAAAAAACTATGTATAATACCAAACGTAGGGCTTATTCACACAGACGAGATTCTCACGCACAGAGAAGCACGAATAGAAACTCCATTCTTGTGAATGGACTTATTCACATGAGCATTTTTTTCCGTTCCCTTGGAACACCTCACGCATTGTTTTCAATGGGACCCTTAAATTCTTTCATTCTGTTTAGTCAGCCGGGTGCACGACTGTGCATATGCTACCCGAGATCTCTGCCAGCGCCAACACAAGACTGATTGGTATGTTTGCAGGATCAGATGGTGTTGCAGCATGTTGAGGTATGTAGAAGGGGCCCATGTGAAAGTTCCCTCAGTCATGCGAACGTTCACAAGTGCAAACCCTACCCTCACCCAATGCTAAGTGTGGGAGATTTTGGTGCCACGGACAGCTGATATAAAGGGCTGGAGCTGCGTCACAGTCCCTAAGGTAGAGGCAAACAGGTGGATAGCAGAGCCAGCGGTGGCAATTTGCAGAAGGCAGTGGAGCAGCCATTGAGATAGACAGCGACCACTGTGAGCCTTGAAAACACCGGAGTGAAGAAACCATGACAATGGCAGATAGACTGTATTTTTCAGGTGAAGCGCCCCATGAAACGTGGAAGGAGAGGGAATTTCATTCCTCACAGTGTTGAACACAGTGGTGGTGGTATTAAGGACCTTCACTAGACAACGAAAGCAAGAATGAGCAGCGAAATATGGTGTCAGCGACTGTGAGCGGACTGCAACCCTCCATTATCGCATGAGGTAAAGTCCCCGGCCAGTATGATGGGTCTATGACACATGATTCGTTATGGCACCAATGTAACATAGCAGCAGTACGGAGTAGCACAAAGTTAAGTGAATTAAGTAATGTAATTCGGGAGTTAAACAGCTAGTATGATGACAATGATAGCACAATGACCTCTGGGGATTGTAGGTGATGTCTATGATGCACTGCGTTCATGAGAAAGAATGCTGCTCCTACAGGGCATTTAAGGTCAAGACTCATGGCCATATTGATAGTGATGTATGAAGCAGGTACATCACATAGAGGAGACAAATGAAGTTGAAAGTCATGTGACTTGCTGCAGCCAGGAGAAGTTACAGAGGACGTATCTGGATGGCGAGAGATGCCCAGGGGATGTATCTGGATGGCGAGAGATGCCCAGGAGATGTATCTGGATGGCGAGAGATGCCCAGGGGATGTATCTGGATGGCAAGAGATGCCACGGGGATGTATCTGGATGACTGGAGATGCCCAGGGGATGTATCTGGATGGCGAGAGATGACCTGGGAAATTAGGAGTACTGTTGTCTTAAGAGTTTTTGCTGCCGGTTTATTACGTAATGTTAAAAACGCACGAATCCTCCTATGGAGCGAGACATTTTAATTTGCTTAATGTTAAGACTGTAAAGTCAGAATGTGCCTCAATCATCACTGCACCATCCTGCACCTGTGTTGGACCACCACCAGTGTGCCCGGTTACAAGTACATGGCAAATAGGGTCTAAGGGCTCCTTCACACTGGTGCAGAAAATAGAACCCATTGATCTCAATGGGTTTGTTCACATTTTGCGTGCACGTTTCAGCTGCGTGCATAAAAAACGCAGCACGCTCTTCTGCTCCGGCATTTGCGCCCAAAACATCCTCATAGAAGTCAATAAGGGATGCGCAATATACAAGTAGATGGTAATGCGCTGCGTAATTCCATTGGAAAAAGAACACATCTGAAACTAATTAAACTTATTAGACATTTCAGGAGGTGCGTCTTTATTTGCCCTGTGGGTGGAAAAGGTACAATAAAATACGATACATGCTCAAAAAAACATTGTTCAGTGCGCTAAGAAGTTGCACGGAGCATACGCTCGTGTAAAGAAGTCCTTACATTAAGTACCCTCCATTCCCACAACAAAATTTGAAGGGGGCAATATAATATCGCCTTGTACCCTCCACTTGCGCTGATCTTCCATAGATCCACCAAACTAAATCCGCTAGACTGGTCAACCCTAGAGCGATGCCACAGTTCCAGCTTCTTTTTAATCACTCTACATTCAACTTTTCCTATTATGAGAATCATTAGAGAAATTCAAGTTGCAGTCAGGCACATCTTGTATTCATATGAAGCTCTTTGTTACTTAATGGAAGGGCAAAGACCCGCCGCCTAAAACAGCATTGTTGCAAAAAGTTCTGTAACTGACTTCAATGGTGAAACTGTGTGCTGAGCAACGTCTCCTGAGAGCTAACCTTCCTGCTAAACAATCCAAGTACATTAGGTTCTGTCTTCCCCATCTGCATACATGTAAACTCAATTTTCGCCCCGAAGCTCCAACTCTATTTACAAATCCTCCTTTAGGAAATAAGTGTGGTATAATTATCTTTACTTAAGTTTAAGACGGTGCGACAATGACAAATATAGAAGGAGCCTGGTTGTCGCTTTACATGTTCACGTTGTTCCTTCCTTGGTTCTCGATGAAATATGTTTTCAACCATTATTTTTTAAAAAGCTATTTTTGCAGTTTTACTCACATGGAAAGACTGATTAAAGCTGTCGGTTCGCTATCCACAGGAGGATTAAATGCCGATAGAAGACAGGCTACTGTTTCAAGCATGAATAGTTTAGAATTTTTATGCAATTATGAAGCAGGAGGCTCAGAGACAACTTCTAATAGTCAGATTCCTGTTGGGTTTTGAATATTTTCACATTAAAAAAATGATCAAAAATACTTTTTTTTTTTGTAACTGAAACTGTGTGATTAATGCTCTGGACCACAGGGGCAATCCATGCATTATTTGTAAATTCCCATTCCTTCATCTGTGTGATGACACGGACATTTGATACTGGCGATTAAATGCGAGTCGATGTTGCTTATTAAATATAAGCACTTTCAATTATTGTGCGAACGGAAGTCAAAGATGATTTTGTTTGAAAAAAAAAATATGCAGGCAAAATGGAGACTTTGATGCTCAAGCAGCAAATAAATATATAAATATGAAAGCTGCAAATGAAATATTGATATGGAATGAGTCAGACGTTTACAACTACAGATTGGTTTTTCGAATATTCATTGGGGGTTTGCTGCATAAATATTGTTGTAGCAGTAGTAAAATAGAGTCAGTTGTATGCATGGGCTTGATATTATAAGTTTTGAACTGACTTGTGCTCCTCACTCAATCCATGACTGATATGTTGTGTCAGTTTGAGCTTGACTGTGCATTTGGTCTTCCTAGACTCTGATAGGTGTGTCAGCTGTTGGTGGACACCTGGGGCAATTATGGAGAGTTTTTTCATTCCCTCCTGGCCTGGGTTCTGTGCTGCTCAATTTCAGTGCAGTCGCCTTCTGCTGTGGAGTGAGGACATCTCTGGATCTGGTTTTCATGGTTCTTTCGGTGGCTCTTCAGGTAAGTTGATATATTAATTACTGAGATTTATTCTTTGAGATTTTAGTTTACTATAATGTAAGTTTTTCCTTTGTCATTTATCAGGGTTAGTGAGTGGTACAGGTAGGAGGGTGGATGCATCCTTATCAGGGCGGGCCGTGCACCTGTAGGCAGGGGTTGTCATCTTCTAGTTCCCCTTAGGGAAAGTTTACCTCTTTTGTCTATTTTCTCCTCATACTCCAGGGATTTCCTGGTAGTGTGGTGTGAAAATTTCCAGAAAGAATATATTTTGGTTTGCAGGTATTGCACACATGAAGCAGAGATGACATTACGGTTGTCATCCACCCTTATTTTATTCTCTCATTATTGTTTTCAAGACTTCTTCCCTGCTGCCCCCTGACATTGACTTGCTCCAAATATTCCTGTCACAAGATGGTCTAGATAGTCCATCCAAATAGGCCTTAGTGGTCAGACTTAGCACTGCTTGCTCTACTTAGTAGGGCATTTGATAACTCCTGGTCTTTATCCTTGACCTCCTCATTAAGCTGCAAGGCGCCTCCTGGTTACATTAGCAGAACAGTTGCCCATCAACTCAGCAGATTGGGAAGTATAATAAATGCATTAGCCAAAACAGAAGACTAAAAGCAACCTTCCGATCCTGGATAAACAAAGATGGCCACACTACTTATCAAACTATCTGATGCACTATCACTAAGCCACCATACTACTTCTACTTTCTCCGCCAGAAGAGGAGAAGGAAGAGGGAGGGGTGGAAGAAAGAAGAAACATGGTTGCTCAGTGGTTAGTACTGTTGCCTTGTAGTGCTGGGGTCTTAAGTTCAAATCTGACACGGAAATAGTATGTTCTCCATGGGTTTTTAAGCTTAAACTGTTTTGGTTTGCTTAATACTAATAAAAATAATGAATAGAGATGAGCGAGCACCAAAATGCTCGAGTGCTTGTTACTCGAGTCGAACTTTCAGTGATGCTCGAGAGTTCGTTTCGAGTAACGAACCCCATTGAAGTCAATGGGCGACTGGAGCATTTTTGTATATGACTGGTGCTCCGCTAAGGTTTTCATTTGTAAAAATCTTAGCAAATCACCAAAGTCATGTAAAAAACACAGAAATGGATAGGGCAGGCGAGGAGCAACATGCAGGGCTGCATTCCGGGCTCCGAGGTCTCACTATTAAGCCACAATAGTGGCCAGAGTGAAACCCCCTCCCCTGCACTGTCAGCATAAAGATCGTTCTCCTCTGTTAGAGCTGTGGCAGAGAAGAACGATGTTAGCCCATTGAATTCAATGGAGCCGGCAATACAGCCGGCTCCATTGAAAGCAATGGGCTGCCGGCGAGCACGGGATGAATTTTTGGGAAGGGCTTAAAAATATAAGCCCTTCCCTGAAAATCATCCAAAACTGTGTAAAAATAAAAAAATAAAAATATGCTCACCTTGTCCCGGCAGACGGAGTTCAGCCACGGCCGGCCGGCAGTTCTCCTGAACTGCTGTGAGTAGTATTCAGCAGCCGGGGATTTAAAATCCCCGCCTGCTGAATGAGCTGCCTCTGATTGGTCACAGCCTCACCAATCAGAGGCAGCTCTCACTCATCCATTCATGAATTCATGAATGGGTGAGTGAGTGCTGCTTCTGATTGGCTCAGCGCAGGGACCAATCAGGGGCAGCTCTCAGCTGTCATTTAATAACTGAGAGCTGCCTCTGATTGGTCCCTGCGCTCAGCCAATCAGAGGCAGCACTCACTCACTCATTCATGAACTCATGAATGGGTGAGTGAGAGCTGCCTCTGATTGGTGAGGGCTGTGACCAATCAGAGGCAGCCCATTCAGCAGGCGCGGATTTTAAATCCCTGGCTGCTGAATACTACTCAGAGCAGTTCAGGAGAACTGCAGGCCGGTCGCGACTGAACTCCGGCTGCAGGGAAGAGGTGAGAATACATTTTTTTTTATTTCTACACATTTTACGATGATTTTCAGGGAAGGGCTTATATTTTTAAGCCCTTCCCGAAAATTCATCCCGCGCTCGCCGGCAGCCCATTGCTTTCAATGGAGCTGGCTGTATTGCCGGCTCCATTGAATTCAATGGTCAGTACTCGTTTAATCGAGATGAGTACCACGTGGTGCTCGTCTCGAGTAACGAGCATCTCGAGCACCCTAATACTCGAACGAGCATCAAGCTCGGATGAGTATGCTCGCTCATCTCTAATAATGAATGATTTTTGGGGGGCATAGCTATGGGTGGTGCAGAGCCAGCAGCCACATAGGGTCCCGGTGGATAAAGGGCGCCAAATAGCCAAATACCCTTCTGCACATGTATTATGTGCTTTATAAACAGCAATTGATACACTACTGTATGTGTATGGGTGTGTGTGTGTGTGTGTGCGTGCGTGTGTGTGTGTGTGGGGGGGGGGGGGCTTTTGCAGATCATGCATTGAGGCCCAGTATGTTCATGTTATTCTTTTGATTTAAATCTTCTTGTGATACTAAAATAATTACATCTTCTAGAAACAATGTAACAAGTTTTCATGAATCTTCTGACAAGATTTAGTAAAGCTCATTTACTCACACAGGCACACAAGGCGTTCTCAGTGGCAACATGACATATGGATTTTCTGCAAGAAGTGAAATTAAAACATATTTTTACTTCTTTGTTTTACTGAGGAGTTGTCATAAAAGGCCCAGCATTTCCCAGCAGGAGCGTGATGCAGCATACAGTCACTTAATGATAAAATATTTTGTTTGCTTTACAAAGTGATGTTTGCATTAACCTGAGTTTGCTTTCTTCATAAGAATAACTATGTTTTCTTTCTCTGTAATTATTTTAATTGCATGCAAAGATAAATATCCAAGTCTCATTTCAATGGCAGACATGCAAAATGACAAGCACGGAAGGATATCAAAAAATATGGTAAATCATTGAAGGCATGGCGTACACAGGTGCCAGAAAGCCGTTGTATAATTATGTCTTTAAAATTCAGAAAGCAGAAAAGAACATGAAACGCTATTAACAAAATCAACAGCAGACTATTGTGCAGAACTTATCTTATTCATGAAGAAAAGACAAATTAAAGGAAAGTTCCAGTTTAAAAAAGGTAGAACAGATGACTTTACGTGTTTTGAAAGCGTGCCACAAACACTTGATTAAGTCTGAATTGCTGTAATTTCATTCAGCGCCACCACAGGAACCAGGAGGGTAAATACAAACGAGTTTATTAGAATACAAGAACACAATATCAATGTGTTTCACCGTCCATCTGACAGCTTCCTCAGGCCGGAGGAAGCCATCAGCTGCATGATGAAATGCGTTTCCCTTGTGTTCTTGCATTCTAATAAATGGTTCTAGGAAGCCATCAGCTGCATGATGAAATGCGTTTCCCTTGTGTTCTTGCATTCTAATAAATGGTTCTAGGAAGCCGTCAGCTGGATGATGAAATGCGTTGCCCTTGTGTTCTTGCATTCTAATAAATGGTTCTAGGAAGCCATAAGCTGCATGATGAAATGCGTTTCCCTTGTGTTCTTGCATTCTAATAAATGGTTCTAGGAAGCCATCAGCTGGATGGTGAAATGTGTTGCCGTTGTGTTCTTGTATTCTAATAAATGGTTCTAGGAAGCCGTTAGCTGGACGATGAAATGCGTTTCCCCTGTGTTCTTGCATTTTAATCAATGGTTGGATGATGAAATGCATTGCCCTTGTGTTCTTGCATTCTAATAAATGGTTCTAGGAAGCCATCAGCTAGACGATGAAATGCTTTGCTCTTGTGTTCTTGCATTCTAATAAATGGTTCTAGGAAGCCGTCAGCTGGACGATGAAATGTGTTGCCCTTGTGTTCTTGCATTTTAATAAATGGTTGGATGGTGAAATGCATTGCCCCTGTATTCTTGGATTCTAAAAAAATGGTTCTAGGAAGCCATCAGCTGGACGATGAAATGTGTTGCCCTTGTTTTCTTGCATTCTAATAAATGGTTCTAGAAAGCCGTCAGCTGGACGATGAAATGCTTTGCTCTTGTGTTCTTGTATTCTAATAAATGGTTCTAGGAAGCTGTTAGGTGGACGATGAAATGCTTTGCCCTTGTGTTCTTGCATTCTAATAAATGGTTCTAGGAAGCCATCAGCTGGACAATGAAATGTGTTGCCCTTGTGTTCTTGCATTCTAATAAATGGTTCTAGAAAGCCGTCAGCTGGACGATGAAATGCTTTGCTCTTGTGTTCTTGTATTCTAATAAATGGTTCAAGGAAGCTGTTAGGTGGACGATGAAATGCTTTGCTCTTGTGTTCTTGTATTCTAATAAATGGTTCTAGGAAGCCATCAGCTGGACAGTGAAATGTGTTGCCCTTGTGTTCTTGTATTCTAATAAATGGTTCTAGGAAGCCATCAACTGCACAATGAAATGTGTTGCCCTTGTGTTCTTGTATTCTAATAAATGGTTCTAGGAAGCCATCAACTGCACAATGAAATGTGTTGCCCTTGTGTTCTTGCATTCTAATAAATGGTTCTAGAAGCCATCAGCTGGACGATGAAATGTGTTGCCCTTGTATTCTTGGATTCTAATAAATGGTTCTAGGAAGCCATCAACTGCACAATGAAATGTGTTGCCCTTGTGTTCTTGTATTCTTATAAATGGTTCTAGCAATCCAGAACACAAGTGCACAGAGAACTCAACCCCCCAGCAAAGTAGCTCACATAACAATTATCAGGTGAGCAGTGAATTGCATTGGGAATACCTGTAATTGATTTATAAGATTCACATATGGAGTGCTCTTCTCTATTTTACTAGAGTTTCTGGGCAAATATTTGGTGGTTGCCATTGGGTGCAACAATACGCTTGGTGGTCGTATGTTATTTTTACTGTAGTGGTAGAAAACTAATGAAGGTTGTAGAATTTAACTTGAAGTCCAATTTTTAGTTGTCCTATAATGAGGTATGGTATTGCACAGGTTGCTCCAAAAGCAGCTGATGGTTTTTACCCATTTTAGAGTACCGCTGTGAGTCCCTGGAGGAGTGGGCTGCTACACTTAATATTACCTTGTGGGGTTGTACCATGTATTTCATATATATCTGTCCAGTGCCTTCATTGTTTCTGTGACTGCTAGGCCTTTTATGGAATTCTGTCTCAACTACCTGGGGCTGCGGTGTGCAAACATGCATGTTGTCCAATGCTCTGTGCATGAGAGTACAGTCTCTGACCACGGAGTGTTGAACATATTTTATGCCCAAGTCTTTTATTATTAAGGGCATTCCTTTTTGAAGTCCTGCTTATGGCAGAAATACAGTGGTACATTAGCAAGAATACTCTACACAGTTCAGTGTTATTTTCACACACCAACTTTAACTTGACACAGGGTAACTTCAACTTCAATGTGCATTACACACAATAGTACTTGATCTTCAATTATATACAAGAGGAGGGATACTCTGGTATATTTTCCAAAATTCTATTGGGTTAACACTCTCCCTCTAATTCCCACCAGTCCACTAGCTTCCCAGTATCATGTCCAAAAAGGGTGAAACAAAAACCACAAGGGCTAGATAAGACAGGGATATCGGATACACACAAGGGTAAAGAACAAGGAAAGGTCAGACTCAGAATATATCCTTGATCTAAAAGTGGACAAACCTGCCTAACAAGCAGAGCACCTACCCTGAAAAGGACGACCCCGTGACAGGAATCTGAAGCTTCCCTGAAATTACTTTAGATGGAGTGAGGGATAAAGACAAGCACCAGTAACAGACCAAAAATGATAGATCTGGTAAACAGATAAAGAACACTTGACAAAAGATACAAGAAAGAAGCAAACTGCATAAGGAGATAAGGGTATGTACTGACTAAACAATAGACTGCTTAATACACTAACCAAGAGATATCATTCCACACCACCACAAACAGCACCAGGAATATAAGGACATTAAATTGTATAACAAGCATTCTTTGCTCAGAGGAGCTGATCTAAATTCCGAAACAAAGTTATCAATTGGCTGACAGGGCTACTCCTTACCCCAGCCAGCAAATCAGCCAACTTACAGAAGGGAGAAGTTGGTTTCTGGCTGTCCAGTGCCAAATGACTAAGAGCTTGTACTGACAGGCACATCACGTGGACTGGGGCTTAAACTGTGATGTCACCCTGGACATGTGTTCATCTGTCAGAGCCAACTGTGCCATGACATCCAGGACTAGAACTAACGGACAACTTCTCAAATCACAGCATCTCTTCCTTCAAGCTTCAGAGATAAAAAATGCTCTTTCCGCGCTCCTGCTGGAGCTCCTCTTTGAACCAAAATAAACTGTCGTAGCAGACAGTATTAATATACATTAATCGTAGATTTATTTCCAAAATAAAATTGCATGCAAGTGGAAATCTTGCAGCAAATAGTGGTACAACGCGTTTCAGCGTTCTATAAACGCCTTTATCAAGTATAAAAAACAATTAAAATGCGGCATTTAAATAGCAAGTCTTACCTTTCTGGAGGTGGGAGTTCCAGGTGCTTGGCGCGCACCTCCGTGCCGTGTCGCTCTGGCGCGGTATCTAGGTGTCATGGCTGTGTAACGGAGAGGGTGTTCCAGCGTAAACATACGCTGATACTAAACGTAAACTCCGTAATTGCCTTCCCTTCTACAATTATGGAGTTTACGTTTAGTATCAGCGTATGTTTACGCTGGAACACCCTCTCCGTTACACAGCCATGACACCTAGATACCGCGCCAGAGCGACACGGCACGGAGGTGCGCGCCAAGCACCTGGAACTCCCACCTCCAGAAAGGTAAGACTTGCTATTTAAATGCCGCATTTTAATTGTTTTTTATACTTGATAAAGGCGTTTATAGAACGCTGAAACGCGTTGTACCACTATTTGCTGCAAGATTTCCACTTGCATGCAATTTTATTTTGGAAATAAATCTACGATTAATGTATATTAATACTGTCTGCTACGACAGTTTATTTTGGTTCAAAGAGGAGCTCCAGCAGGAGCGCGGAAAGAGCATTTTTTATCTCTGAAGCTTGTTTATTTTACCCATTGAGGGGAGTTTCTCTCTTTGGGTTTGCTTTTTTCCTGGCGGCTCTCCTTCCCCACCAAAGGATCTCTGAAGTCTCTTCACACACTACGGGCATACCTGGATCACAGGTGCCGGCGGGTTGCTCCCTTAGGATCAAATGGTCTATGGGAACCCCGCAAGGCACCAGGTGAGTTACTTTCATTATTTACTTTATGGTGGCGCGGATCGTTACTTTGAATAGCATCTCTTCTTTTCTCTTTTCATTTTCTATTTGCTTCCACTTTCTTTTTCTTCCTTTCTTTTCTCATCATTCCTCACTTCTCTCAGTCTTACGTCCTTTCTTTGTAGCGTCTTTACTCTCTTTCTGATTCTCCCTTTTTCTTTCCATTCCTTCCTTCTTATCTTTCTCTCTCCTTCCTTCATGCTTATCTTTGTTTCTCCTTTCCCTTCTTCCTGCCTTCCTGTCTACCTCTTTCTCTTCCTGCCTTCCTTCCTCTAACAGGCGACTTCAAGTGACAGGTTCTTTTACTTTTTCTTTTCACTTTATTTTTTATCCTTTCTCCCTTCCTTTTCCTTCCTTTCTTCCTTTTCCTTCCTTTCTTCCTTTTCCATTTTTCCTTCCTTCCTTTTCCTTTCTTTCTTCCATCTTTTCTTTTCCTTCATTCCTTCCTTTACATTTCTTCCTTCCTTTGCCTTCCTTCTTTTCTTTTCCTTCTTTCCTTTCTTTTTTCCTTCCTTCCTTTACCTTGCTTCCTTTTCCTTCCTTCCTTCTTCTTCCATCCTTTATTTTCTTTCCTTCCTTTACCTTTCTTCCTACCTTTTCCTTCCTTCTTTGCTTTACCTTTCTTCTTTTTCCTTCCTTCCTCCTTCCTTTTCTTCCTTACTCTATTTCTACTTTCTAGGTCACTTCTCAATCTGTTTCTTTTTATTTCCTTTTCTTTTTTCCCCACTTCCTTCCTCTCCTTCCCACTCTTTCTTTGTATTATGGCGTATTCAGACTAGTATGTGAACAGGAAAAATCTGACTATACTAAAGTAGACGAACACTAAAATCCCTACATTTATAAAAGTAAGACTGTTATAACATTGAACCTTAAAATAGAAACAACTGAAGTTCAACAAGTGTGAACTGTACACGAGCTGATGGATTGGGAGCAAATTAATGGAGACAGCACCAATACACAAATGTTTGCTGTATTTGAAATACAGACGATGCTGAAGTGAACAAGAAGCAGTATTTCCCTGTTGCAAAACAAGGCTTATGATAGTCTATTTGTCAGGTGATTTAGCTGTGGAAAAGTTTTTAAGGTGGAAGGAATACTGTATATTGTTATATACATTTTCAGCTCTAAGAGCAAAATGAAAAAACTACTATAAAAGATAAAAAGTTTAGGTTCCCTTATGTTGTACATTAAAAAGATAAAAAGTGGTGCTACCACTACCATTTACTACCTTGTATCTTCTTATATGGCATAAAGGTCTTTGGGCATCTCAGGCACCTGTATTTGACTGTTATTTCTGTACTCCCTAGAGCTACAATTTTGGTCCTATAGAATCTGATAGAAAAAAGTGCAATATTTGTTTTTGCAAGATTCCATTTAGTTTGGACAGAAAAAGCCCTATGCCTAATTCAGCATAGGTACACTATAGCCCCCATAGTGTTGTATTACGCTTCTAGAGTCATTATATGACCAGGTTTATGTTACCTATAAGAGAAAACATTTAAAGGGGTTGGGAATGTTTTGTTTTCCTATCTTCTTCAATACATTCACATTTTAACTGATAACAAAAAAAATTGGATTACATTAAGTGGAAATGGACAGAAAAAATTTCCAAACCTTTCACACAAAAACTGACAAAAAAATACCAAGGCAAATTTCAAACATAAACGTTATAGATGCACACTAAAAAGCACCAATAAATATGCAAACACTGAATACATGAATCTGAGTTGCTTTGCTACTAAATGTACTAGACTACATTCATAATTGATTTTCTTAGCGCACATTTTTATCAAATTATGAGAGCTTATCTGTCAATGACAAGGCAACCTCACGAGAAAGGAGCAGGGCGTAACTATAGGGGATGCAGGGGATGCGGTTGCACCCGGGCCCAGGAACTTTAGGGGGCCCATAAGGCCTCTCTTCTCCATATAGGGAGCCCAGTACTATGAATAAAGCATTATGGTTGGGGGCCCTGTTACAGATTTGCATCGGGGACCGGGAGCTTCAAGTTACACCTCTGGAAAGGAGTGTGCTGTTACACAATTTATACAAAGGATCCAGAAAGTCTTCAGACCCTTTCACTTTTTAAACATTTGTTATGTTGTGGCCTTGTGCAAATTAAAAAAAAAATAAAAAAATTCCCAATTATTCTGCACTCAATACCCCATAAGGACAAAGTGAGAACAGAATGCTAGAAATCTGTGAAAATTTTAAAAAAAATGAAAAACTAACATTTTGCATTGACATAAGTATTTAGGCCCTTTGATATAACAGTTTTTCTCTTGATCATCTAAGAGAGGATTCTACACCTTCATTGGTGTCCACCTGTGGTCAATTCAGTTTATTAAAATCCCTGACTCACATGAGTCATCTGACTCATCTTGAATACTGTGTCCAGTTCTGGGCACCCTACTTTAAAAAAGACATAGACAAACTGGAGCAAGTTCAGAGAAGAGTTACCAAGATGGTGAGCAGTCTACAAATCATGTCCTATGAGGAACGATTAAAGGATCAGGGAATGTTTAGCCTGCAATAAAAAAGGCTGAGAAGACTCAGACTTTAAGGTTGGATTTCAAAAAGGCAGATTTTATTGAACTCGGAAAAGGGATAGGAAGAATCCAATGGCTGGATGTTCTTAAGGACAGAAATATTACGAAACGAGATTCTCAAAGCACAATCGTTAACAATCCCAGAAAGAAGGAAGAATGGGCAGCATCTAAAAAGACCAGGATGGATGAACAAAGAACTTGCGACCACGTTAAAAGGGAAGAAAAATATGTTTATCAAATTGAAAGAGGGGGTATATCTAAAGAAGAATATAATGTGGTCTGCAGAAACTGTAGGGCAAGTGTCAGAAAACCTAAAGCTAATATTGAATTGAGGCTTGCAACAGAGGGCTCAGTCACATGGGCGCCGATGCGCCTGTGTTTCTGCTTGATAAGACCGCTGCACTGCCGGTGCCAATAACTCTCCACACCGGCCGGCAGATAGAAAACATGGCCGGCAATAGAGCCGGCCATGCAGGGAAATGTCTGCACCCGGTGCGGCCGTCTTATCGTGCAGTAACACGGGCGCATCGGCGCCCGTGTTACTGAGCCCAGAGGCCAAAAGCAATAAAAAAGGATTTGGGGGTATGTTAAAAGCAAAAGAAAAGTCAAAGATGTTATTGGATGCTTACAAGATGAAAATGGTGAATTGGTTAAGAATGATGTTGAGAAGGCCAAACTTTTAAATTCCTATTTTGTATCTGTTTTCTCAGAAAGTAGATGTAACATCAACTGATCTTCCATGTGCTATTGGGGGAATAAAAAAATGCAGGCTATCTATAAGCAGAGAGATGGTGAGGGAACACATAGCTAACTTCAATGAATTCAAGTCTCAAGGTCCAGATGAATTACATCCTAGGATACTAAAGGAAGCAGTAGAAGTAATTGCTGAACCACTTGCCAATGTTTGAAAATTCCTGTAGAACAGGAGAGCTCCCAGAACATTGGAAAAGGGTAAATGTTGTCACTATCTTCAAAAATAGAAAGAAGGTGGATCCAGGAAACTACAGGCCTGTGAGCCTGACTTCTATACGAGGAAAGATCTTTGAACAAATCATTAAACAGCATGTATGCAAGTACTTGGATAAAAATGGATTAATTAAGCAAAGCCAGCATGGGTTTGTAACAAACAAGTCATGCCAAACAAATCTAATTGCCTTTTGGCTGATGTATCACATTGTTGACTAATGTTCAGTCTATGGATCTATTTGTATACCCAAATCTTTTTCACATGTGCTGCTGTTTAGCCCAATTCCTCCCATTCTGTATGCGTTTTTTTTTTTTCATTTTTCTTGCCCAGATGTAGGACTTTACAGTTCTCCTTGTTAAATACCATTCTGTTAGTCACTGTTCAAGCTTTTCTAGATCTTTTTGAATACTCTCTCTCTTCCCTAGTGTTAGCTATCCCTCCTAGCTTTGTGTCGTCTGCAAATTTGATCAGTTTCCCATCAATTCCCTTCTCCAGATCATTTCTAAAAATGTTGAACAACACTGGGCCTTGGACAATGCCTTGTGATACACCACTTGATACATTCTTCCACTTGGATGAGTTCTCCTTCAATGAAAGTGTTCAAACAAAGCCTGGACAAATATCTATCTGAGATGATTTAGTGAATTCTGCACTGAGCAGGGGGTTTGACCAGATGGCCCTGGAGATCCCATCCAACTCTTCCATTCTATGATTCTACCTAAGGTCTCACAGCTCACGATGCATATCAGAACCAAAACCAAGCCATGAGGAGAAAGGAACTGCCTGTAGAGCTCATAGACATGATTGTATGGAGACGCAGATCTGAAGAAGGCTACAAAACAATTCTGCTGCACTGAAAGTTCCTAATAGCATAGTAATTTTCATAATTCTCAAATGGAAGAAATTTGGAACAACTAGGACTCTTCCTAAAGCTGTCTGGTTTCAGGCCGAGAAGGACCATGATAAGAGTGACCAAAAACCCAATGATCACTCTGGCTGATCTCCAAAACCCCTGTGCAGATGGGAAAAACTTCCAGGAGTTCAACCATCACAGCAGCCCTCCACCAATCTGGGTGTTATACCGTGTTCCCCTGAAAATAAGACACTGTCTTATATAAATTTATCCTCAAAAGAGGCACAGTGTCTTATTTTCAAGGGGTGTCTAATAATACTCACCTAATGCCAGTGTTCCGGTCTTCGCTCTGGCCTCCCGACTGCCGCATCCTCCTTCAAACTGACAGAGCAGTTCTTCCAGTGCCATCATTCTTCAATGACATCATTGAATGGTAGTGATTGGTTATTACAGTGTTGGCTTTCATTGGCTGACATGGCACTGGATTAACCAATCAGAGCATTAGCTTCCTGGAGGTGGGTATTCAAGCCCCACTACCAGGAACAACTGCTCTGTCGGCTTGAAGGAGAACACAGCAGCCTGCAGCATTGACAGAGACCAGCGCGAGGACCGGAACACCAGTGGTAGGTGAGTATTGTTTTTTTAACATGTAGCCTAGCTATGGCTTATTTTTGGGGAATGACTTATATTTTAAGCCTCCTCCAAAAATTGGGGTAGGTCTTACTATCGGAGAAACACGGTAGCAGAGTGGCCAGAAGGAAGCCGTTCCTCAGTAAAGACACATGAAAGTCTGCTTGAAGTTTGCCAAAAAGCACCTAAATAACTCTGACTGCAAGAGATAAGATTCTCTGGTCTGATGAAACCAAGATTGAAGTTTTAGGCCTCAAATCTAAGCATTATGTCTGAAATAAACCAGGGTCTGCTCATCACCTACATCTTTACAGTGAAGCATGGTTATGGCAGAATCATGTTATGGGGGTGTTTTTCAGTGGCTGGGATAGGTAGATTGGTCAGAATTGATGGAGAGTTGAATGGAGCAAAGTACAGAGACATTATTAATAACAACTTGATGCAAAGCACAAGGAACCTCAGACTGGGCAGAAGGTTCAACTTCCAACAAGGCAATGACCCTAAGCACACAACCAAAACTACACAGGTGTAGCTTAGGGATAACTCTGTGAATGTTTTTGAATGGTCCAACTAGAGCCCTGACTTGAACTCATCGAACATCTCTGGCCTGGCTGCCACTAGGTATGGCCACTTGATCCAGTACCTCTGATATCTTTGGGGCTCCACAGTACCTTAGCCACCTCACAACAATGCAAACTTCACTCCATCTGCTGGTGTTACAACCAAAATGCCCAGGAGAAGGAGGAAGTACACTAGCAGACCGGAGAAGTTGACCAGTAACTTGTTCCCCAGACCCTTCTTACTCTTCATCTCTCTGCCAAAAGAGGAGCTCTGTGCTTCTCTTCATGCATGACTCTCCTACCAAAGAGTCTGGCAGATATCTTCCATGGTTCTGCAGCCTTCAGAAGAGGAGTATTGAGACACAGACCATAGTAGGCCTCTTGGTAAGTAATGCCACAACAGATGTGGCCTTTCACTTTCTACAGTATCTTCTTCCTCCTGAAGCCCTGCAAAGCAAAAGCAGAGGATCCAAGCATCTATGGACAGCTTTACTACTTTGATAAGCCCAAAGCCACCTGGATCTGACCTGTCTATTTTTGAGCCTATAGAAACTGACCCTGCAGCTAATAAAATGGTCACTGAATCCTCCATGAAGCCTATGTTATAGGCTTTGCAGCGTTCTTTACAAACAACCTTTGTGAAGCTCATTACCCCTTTAAATGCAGCAAATGAAGATGCAGAATCCAGAATTCACCATGATGAAACAAAAACTGTGCAATTTGCTACCTTGCATAATACTCTGATTGACACGCACTATGATTTAATTGAAGAGGGGCGGCAACCTAAAGCTAAAATCGCAAACTTAAATAATAGGTCTTGCTTAAACAATATCAAATTCAGAGAGATTCCAGAAATAGTGGCTACCTCTGAGCAAACCCACTATGTGCATAATTTAATGAAAATGCTACTACTCTTATGTTCACCATACTTTACTATAGACAGGACTTTACTATAGACAGGGCACATAAACTCCCTCGCCCAAAGAACCTGGTGGAGCATGTACCAAGGGATGTATTGGCTTGCATCCATTTTTTTCATATTAAAGAGAAATTGATGGAAGTAGCTAGAAAGAAAGGTTAGCTTCCAGCACCATACCAATCAATATCCATGTATGTTGGCTTGTCTGCTGCAACCTTACAAAAAGGAGACAACTACTTCCAATTACCAGTACATTGAGGGATAACAACATACCATATAATTGGAGATTTCCTGTCAGCCTTGTTATCCCCAATAAAAACAATGTATTTGTCATGAAGTCCTAGGAGGAAGGAACTAAAATATTGCAGAAGTGAAATTTGCAACTGTCACTCCCATCTACTAATAACAGACAGTTTCCCCAATGTATAGCGGACAAATGGCAGATGGTAAAGTCTCATAACTTAGACTTTCTAGCAAGATCCCTAGTGTGCCCCGAGGGATGTTTCAGAGAATGATTTTAACTTTTGGTAAATTTTGGGAACTGTTTTTCCCCCACACTTGGCGCAGCTCACACTGAGGCATGTTGTTTGTTTTTTCATTCACACATTTGTGAATAATAGTTTTATTGTTGGTTTTATCTCCAGGTCTAATACATGTTATCTATCTCACCAGAAAGGCATGGTCTGTAAACAATGTGCATGTATCCACAGTTCTGTATTATGGGATTGGAAGGATAGGCTTGCCATCACTTCGAGCTTTCGTCTTTCCACAATATGGTAATTAAATTAGTCTCGATGAATAGTAACGGGCTAAATAGCCCACAAAAAAGGGTGTTTATGTAGTAAGAGGTTAAAAAGCTAGCCCCAAATATATTTTGTGCCCAAGAAACACATATCATACCTAAACATGCCTTTAGAATAACACTTTCTTGTTATCCTACTATATTCCAATCTCATTTGTCTTCTAAGCCCAGAGGTGTACTCGTAGCAGTTAACTTATTCAGGAAAAGAAAATGCGCAAGGTTGATTCTAGTGATTTATTCCATAAATATTGACACCTATAACATAGCCTCAATGTATACCCCAAACAAAAATCAAACACTCTTTGTTTACAAGATACTATGCTAAATGCAAACAAGGCAAGCTTATTACTTGCGGAGACTTTAGTGCTGTATCAAATTCAATTATGGATATAACTTCTAAAACCCATACATTGATCCATTTTCCGGGTGATTTGTGGTGGAGGAAGGAGTTGTTAGATGCTTGGGGAGCTATGCATAGCTATGTATGAGATTATTCCTTTTTTTTAAATGTCTATAGTAGCTATTCAACAGTTGATATGTTTATAGTAGATAGAAATCTACTACTACTACCGTACTATGCCGAGACTCTTCGGTGGAGAGTGTCATGTGGTCAGACTATACCGCTATTTCCCTAACTTTAGAACAACAATTTTATCAGCTGCCAATGTTCCTCTGGAGATGTAATGATTGTTTTCTATCCCATCCCAAACATAACGATTACCTAGAAAGAGAGTTAAAGGCATATTTTGAGATGAATGTTCTTTCAGTCCATGTGTGCTGTGGCAAGCACACAAAGCTTATATAGCGGGCATATTTATCAAACTTGGTCATCAAGTTTAAAAAGAAAGGACTCAAATGCTTTGAACTTTGACAGAGAAAATCTGAATTCTTGAGGGGCAAAAGAAGCTACATTCATCACATAATATGCGGAACCGCTTTTTCATTATTGATAAAAACCTCGCAGCTACTTACTGCAGGACTATGAGGAAAAAATTGCGATACTAGCTTAGAAATAACAGGGCATGGAAACTTTTAGCTGCCCATCTTAAAGTTCAGCACCTCAAATCTAGAATTCCGTAACTGTTTGATAAATATAAAACAGACAAACTAACCCCTTGAATATTGCCAATAGATGCAAGGAGTTTTATTAGAATCATAGAATGGTAGAGTTGGAAGGGATCTCCATCTGGTCCAACCCCCTGCTCAGTGCAGGATTTACTAAATCATTCACAAAATATGTCTGTCTAGCATTTATTTGAACATTTCCATTGAAGGAGAACTCGCCACCTCCTGTGGTAACTTGTTCCACTCATTGATCACCCTCACTGTCGGAAAGTTTTTTCAGTTTCATCCTATTGCTTCTAGTCTTTCTTTGTGCAAATAAGAATATGGCTGATCCCTCTGCACTGTGACAGCCCTTCAGATATTTGTAGACAGCTATTAAGTCTCCTCTAAGCTTTCTTTTTTGCAAGCTAAACATTACCACATCCTTTAACCATTCCTCATAGGACATGATTTGCAGACTGCTCACCATCTTGGTAACTCTTCTCTGATATTGCTCCAGTTTGTGAATGTCTTTTTTAAAGTGGGGTGCCCTGAGATGGACACAGTATTCCAGATGAGGTCTGACTAAGGAAGAGTAGAGGGGGATAATTACCTCATGTGATCTAGACTCTATGCTTCTCTTAATACATCCCAGAATTGTGTTTGCCTTTTTGACTGCTGCATCACATTGTTGACTCATGTTCAGTCTATGATCTATTAGTATACCCAAGTCTTTTTCACATGTACTGTGTAGCCCTATTCCTCCCATTCTGTATGTGCTTTTTTCATTTTTCTTGCCCAGATGTAGGACTTTGCATTTCTCCTGGTAAATACCATTCTGTTAGTCGCTGCCCACTGTTCAAGCTTTTCTAGATCTTTTTGAATATGCTCTCTCTCTTCCCTAACGTTAGCTATCACTCCTAGCTTTCTGTCGTTTGCAAATTTGATCAGTTTTCCATCAATTCCCTCCTCCAGATCATTTATAAAAATATAGAACAACACTGGGCCCTAGACAGAGCCTTGTGGTACCCCTCTTGATACATTCTTCCACTTGGAGGTTTCTGTAAAACACAAAAGATGATCCATTTATGTTCTCATTAGAGATGAGCGAGCACCAAAATGCTCGGGTGCTCGTTACTCGGGACGAAATTATCGCAATGCTCGAGGGTTCGTTTCGAGTAATGAACCCCATTGAAGTCAATGGGCGACCCGAGCATTTTTGTATATCGCCGATGCTCGCTAAGGTTTTCATTTGAGAAAATCTGGGCAATTCAAGAAAGTGATGGGAACGACACAGCAACGGATAGGGCAGGCGAGGGGCTACATGTTGGGCTGCATCTCAAGTTCCCAGGTCCCACTATTAAGCCACAATAGCGGCAAGAGTGGCCCCCCCCCCTCCCAACAACTTTTACTTCTGAAAAGCCCTCATTAGCAATGCATACCTTAGCTAAGCACCACACTACCTCCAACAAAGCACAATCACTGCCTGCATGACACTCCACTGCCACTTCTCCTGGGTTACATGCTGCTCAATGGAGGGTTGGCACGGATAGGCAGCGACCCTCTTTAAAAGGGGCTGGGCAATAGCCCACAATGCTGTACAGAAGCAATGAGAAATATAATCCTGTGCCACCGCCATCAGGAGCTGCACACGTGGGCATAGCAATGGGGAACCTATGTGCCACACACTATTCATTCTGTCAAGGTGTCTGCATGCCCCAGTCAGACCGCGGTTTTTTATAAATAGTCACAGGCAGGTACAATACCGCAATGGGAATTCCGTGTGCACCCACAGCATGGGTGGCTCCCTGGAACCCACCGGCTGTACATAAATGTATCCCATTGCAGTGCCCATCACAGCTGAGGTAACGTCCGATTAAATGCAGGTGGGCATCGGCCCACACTGCATGCCCCAGTCAGACTGGGGTTCTTTAGAAGTAGACACATGCAGTAACAACTCCCTGTGGACCCACAGCATGGGTGGCTCCCTGGAACCCACCGGCGGTACATAAATATATCCCATTGCAGTGCCCAGCACAGCTGATGTAACGTCAGCTTTAATGCAGGTGGGCAAAAAATTAATTGGATTACACTGTAGGCGAGGGCCCCCAAAAATTGGTGTACCAACAGTACTAATGTACATCAGAAAAATTGCCCATGCCCAACCAAGAGGGCAGGTGAAACCCATTAATCGCTTTGGTTAATGTGGCTTAATTTGTAACTAGGCCTGGAGGCAGCCCAGTTAAAATAAAAATTGGTTCAGGTGCAAGTTTCAACGCTTTAATGAGCATTGAAACGTATAAAAATTGTTTACAAAAATTATATGACTGAGCCTTGTGGGCCTAAGAAAAATTGCCCGTTCGGCGTGATTACGTCAGGTTTCAGGAGGAGGAGCAGGAGGAGGAGGATGAATATTATACACAGATTGATGAAGCTAAAAGGTCCATGTTGTTGATGGTAATAGAGAACAATGCTTTCATCCGCGGGTGCAGCCTACGTATTGTTTAGGTATCGCTGCTGTCCGCTGGTGGAGAAGAGAAGTCTGGGGAAATCCAGGCTTTGTTCATCTTGATGAGTGTAAGCCTGTCGGCACTGTCGGTTGACAGGCGGGTACGCTTATCCATGATGATTCCCCCCGCCGCACTAAACACCCTCTCTGACAAGACGCTAGCCGCAGGACAAGCAAGCACCTCCAGGGCATACAGCGCGAGTTCAGGCCACGTGTCCATGAGGAAGAACCGCAGGCACACACTGCAGAGGGTTGGCACGGATAGGCAGCGACCCTCTTTAAAAGGGGCTGGGCAATAGCCCACAATGCTGTACAGAAGCAATGAGAAATATAATCCTGTGCCACCGCCATCAGGAGCTGCACACGTGGGCATAGCAATGGGGAACCTATGTGCCACACACTATTCATTCTGTCAAGGTGTCTGCATGCCCCAGTCAGACCGCGGTTTTTTATAAATAGTCACAGGCAGGTACAATACCGCAATGGGAATTCCGTGTGCACCCACAGCATGGGTGGCTCCCTGGAACCCACCGGCTGTACATAAATGTATCCCATTGCAGTGCCCATCACAGCTGAGGTAACGTCCTCTTGATGAGTGTAAGCCTGTCGGCACTGTCGGTTGACAGGCGGGTACGCTTATCCATGATGATTCCCCCCGCCGCACTAAACACCCTCTCTGACAAGACGCTAGCCGCAGGACAAGCAAGCACCTCCAGGGCATACAGCGCGAGTTCAGGCCACGTGTCCAGCTTCAACACCCAGTAGTTGTAGGGGGCAGAGGCGTCACGGAGGATGGTCGTGCGATCGGCTACGTACTCCCTCACCATCCTTTTACAGTGCTCCCGCCGACTCAGCCTTGACTGGGGAGCGGTGATACAGTCTTGCTGGGGAGCCAGAAAGCTGTCAAAGGCCTTAGAGAGTGTTCCCCTGCCTGTGCTGTACATGCTGCCTGATCTCTGCGCCTCCCCTGCTACCTGGCCCTCGGAACTGCGCCTTCGGCCACTAGCGCTGTCGGATGGGAATTTTACCATCAGCTTGTCCGCCAGGGTCCTGTGGTATAGCATCACTGTCGAACCCCTTTCCTCTTCGGGTATGAGAGTGGAAAGGTTCTCCTTATACCGTGGGTCGAGCAGTGTGTACACCCAGTAATCCGTAGTGGCCAGAATGCGTGTAACGCGAGGGTCCCGAGAAAGGCATCCTAACATGAAGTCAGCCATGTGTGCCAGGGTACCTGTACGCAACACATGGCTGTCCGCACTAGGAAGATCACTTTCAGGATCCTCCTCCTCCTCCTCAGGCCATACACGCTGTAAGGATGACAGGCAAGCAGCATGGGTACCCTCACCATTGGGCCAAGCTGTCTCTTCCCCCTCCTCCTCATCCTCCTCATGCTCCTCCTCCTCCTCCTCAACGCGCTGAGATATAGACAGGAGGGTGCTCTGACTATCCAGCGACATACTGTCTTCCCCCGCCTCGGTTTCCGAGCGCAAAGCGTCTGCTTTTATGCTTTGCAGGGAACTTCTCAAGAGGCATAGCAGAGGAATGGTGACACTAATGATTGCAGTATCGTCACTCACCATCTGGGTAGACTCCTCAAAGTTTCCAAGGACCTGGCAGATGTCTGCCAACCAGGCCCACTCTTCTGTAAAGAATTGAGGAGGCTGACTCCCACTGCGCCGCCCATATTGGAGTTGATATTCCACTATAGCTCTACGCTGCTCATAGAGCCTGGCCAACATGTGGAGCGTAGAGTTCCACCGTGTGGGCACGTCGCACAGCAGTCGGTGCACTGGCAGATTAAACCGATGTTGCAGGGTGCGCAGGGTGGCAGCGTCCGTGTGGGACTTGCAGAAATGTGCGCAGAGCCGGCGCACCTTTCCGAGCAGGTCTGACATGCGTGGGTAGCTTTTCAGAAAGCGCTGAACCACCAAATTAAAAACGTGGGCCAGGCATGGCACGTGCGTGAGGCTGCCGAGCTGCAGAGCCGCCACCAGGTTACGGCCGTTGTCACACACGACCATGCCCGGTTGGAGGCTCAGCGGCGCAAGCCAGCGGTCGGTCTGCTCTGTCAGACCCTGCAGCAGTTCGTGGGCCGTGTGCCTCTTCTCTCCTAAGCTGAAACTTGCCCACCGCTGTGCTGCCACACCGCGCGACACCGACTGCTGGCGACATGCTGCTGCTGACACATCTTGATTGCGAGACAGAGGTTGCGTAGGAGGAGGAGGAGGAGGGTGGTTTAGTGGAGGAAGCAAATACCGCCACAGATACCACCACCGAGCTGGGGCCCGCAATTCTGGGGGTGGGTAGGAAGTGAGCGGTCCCAGGCTCTGACTCTGTCCCAGCCTCCACTAAATTCACCCAATGTGCCGTCAGGGAGATATAGTGGCCCTGCCCGCCTGTGCTTGTCCACGTGTCCGTTGTTAAGTGGACCTTGCCAGTAACCGCGTTGGTGAGGGCGCGTACAATGTTGCGGGAGATGTGGTCGTGCAGGGCTGGGACGGCACATCGGGAAAAGTAGTGGCGACTGGGAACTGAGTAGCGCGGGGCCGCCGCCGTCATCATACCTTCGAAAGCCTCCGTTTCCACAACCCTATACGGCAGCATCTCCAGGCTGATAAATTTGGGTATGTGGACGTTTAACGCTTGAGCGTGCGGGTGCGTGGCGGCGTACTTGCGCTTGCGCTCCAACACTTGCGCTAGCGACGGCTGGACGGTGCGCTGAGAGACATTGGTGGATGGGGCCGAGCACAGCGGAGGTGAGGATGTGGGTGCAGGCCAGGAGACGGTAGTGCCTGTGTCCTGAGAGGGGGGTTGGATCTGAGTGGCAGGTTGGGGCACAGGGGGAGAGGCAGCGGTGCAAACCGGAGGCTGTGAACGGCCTTCGTCCCACCTTGTGGGGTGCTTGGCCATCATATGTCTGCGCATGCTGGTGGTGGCGGCTCCCCGGCTGATCTTGGCGCGACAAAGGTTGCACACCACTGTTCGTCGGTCGTCTGCACTCTCAGTGAAAAACTGCCAGACCTTTGAGCACCTCGGCCTCTGCAGGGTGGCATGGCGCGAGGGGGCGCTTTGGGAAACAGTTAGTGGATTATTCGGTCTGGCCTTGCCTCTACCCCTGGCCACCGCACTGCCTCTTCCAACCTGCCCTGCTGCTGCACTTGCCTCCCCCTCTGAAGACCTGTCCTCAGTAGGCGTAGCAAACCAGGTGGGGTCAGTCACCTCATCGTCCTGCTGCTCTTCCTCCGAATCCTCTGTGCGCTCCTCCCTTGGACTTACTCCAATTACTACTACCTGAGTGATAGACAACAGTGTCTCATCGTCATCGTCCTCCTCACCCACTGAAAGCTCTTGAGACAGTTGCCGGAAGTCCCCAGCCTCATCCCCCGGACCCCGGGAACTTTCCAAAGGTTGGGCATCGGTCACGACAAACTCCTCCGGTGGGAGAGGAACCATTGTTGGCCATTCTGGGCAGGGGCCCGGGAACAGTTCCTGGGAGTCTGCCTGCTCCTCAGAATGTGTCATTGTAATGGAGTGAGGAGGCTGGGAGGAAGGAGGAGCAGCAGCCAGAGGATTCAGAGTTGCAGCAGTGGACGGCGCAGAACTCTGAGTGGTCGATAGATTGCTGGATGCACTTTCTGCCATCCACGACAGGACCTGCTCACACTGCTCATTTTCTAATAAAGGTCTACCGCGTGGACCCATTAATTGTGAGATGAATGTGGGGACGCCAGAAACGTACCTCTCTCCTAATCCCGCAGCAGTCGGCTGCGATACACCTGGATCAGGAGCTCGGCCTGTGCCCACACCCTGACTTGGGCCTCCACGTCCTCGGCCGCGTCCACGTCCTCTAGGCCTACCCCTACCCCTCAGCATGGTGTATTACCAGTAGTGCAGAAACAGAACGCTGTAATTAAATGTGCCGCTTATTGGCCTGTGGTTGGAGGCTGACTTCGCTTACGGAACGCACAGCAGAGGCAGGAAAGAATTTTGCGCAAGCCTGCTGTAACACTTAGCTGGCTGCGTATGAATTAGGACAACTACCCCCAGCAGAGACCCAGTACACAGAGGACGGTCACAGGCAGCGCAAATAGATTTTTTTTCCCAAATGTTTTTGGAAAGGCCCACTGCCTATATACACTAAATATGTCTTCTGTCCCTGCCTCACCACTACTGGCCCTGGACAATGTAAAATTACTGCAGAATGTTTCACTGTGGACAGGAATACAGCGGTGATGTAAGAGGCAACACAGAGGCAGGAAAGAATTTTGCGCAAGCCTGCTGTAACACTTAGCTGGCTGCGTATGAATTAGGACAACTACCCCCAGCAGAGACCCAGTACACAGAGGACGGTCACAGGCAGCCCAAATACATTTTTTTTCCCAAATGTTTTTGGAAAGGCCCACTGCCTATATACACTAAATATGTCTTCTGTCCCTGCCTCACCACTACTGGCCCTGGACAATGTAAAATTACTGCAGGACGCAATGCTCTGCACGGCCGATATACAAAACAAAAAAAAATGTGCAACACTGCAAAAAGCAGCCTCCACACTACTGCACACGGTTAGATGTGGCCCTAAGAAGGACCGTTGGGGTTCTTGAAACCTAAAATAACTCCTAACGCTCTCCCTATAGCAGCTCCGGCACCAGCAGCACTTTCCCTGAACTATGTCAGAATGCATCTGTGGCGAGCCGCGGGAGGGGCCGATTTATATACTCGGGTGACACCTGATCTCGCCAGCCACTCACTGCAGGGGGGTGGTATAGGGCTTGAACGTCGCAGGGGGAAGTTTTAATGCCTTCCCTGTCTTTCTATTGGCCAGAAAAGCGCGCTAACGTCTCAGAGATGAAAGTGAAAGTAACTCGAACATCGCGTGGTACTCGTCTCGAGTAACGAGCATCTCGAACACGCTAATACTCGAACGAGTATCAAGCTCGGACGAATACGTTCGCTCATCTCTAGTTCTCATGTATATCATATAAATAGCCAATCCTTTTTTAAAGAATATAGATTTACTCACTTTATCAGATTAACACCTTAGTTCCCAAATGCCTGAATATCTATCACAGAAGTAGTAGACTGCATTAATTTTTTACCAATTCACAAGTCCTCATGCCCAAATGGTCTAATACTTACTAAAAAGCTGGCTTTAGCGATGGTGTTGTTCCTACACTCCAGCTCGGTTGAGCTGCATGTACCCTAATTCTGCTAATGTTTGTGGAGGAATTGCGGACATAAGGGTACTTTATTGCCTAATTCTAATACAATATTGGGATTCTGTCTTTCAGTTGCTATCCTCTGTTATTAATTGTGTTATACCAAAATCTCTATCTTTAGTTTTGTTATCTATTAGGGTGAACACTATTCATCCTAGGCTTAGAATTTTGACCTGTAAATTTTTGGTGATAGCTAAGTTGGTGATAGTTTGGCATTGGAAGGGTTCTAGTCCTCCAAAACTTGAAAAAGCCATCACATTAATCAATGCCACTTTTATTTATGAACACTATTTTATTTACGAATGTTATTCCTCCTAGGCTTAGATGTTTGACCTATAAATTTCTGGTGATAGCTAAGATGGTGATAGCTTGGCATTGGAAGGCTTTTAGTCCTCCAAAAATTGGAGAAGCCTTCACATTAATCAATGCCACTTTTATTTATGAAAAAATGATAGTTATTGGTTATTCTACAGTCCTTGACTTCCAGCATACTTGGCAAGCTTGGATAGACAATGCACATTCTCTGAAAGAGTGAGATACATTAAGGTAAGCTTTTGTCAATATTAATACAAGCATTTTGAGATCGATCGCTTCACTTCTTGAGAATCTGCTGGAGAATCTATTTGCTTACCTGGGCTTATGTGTTTCTCCTCTTCCATTTGTTTATACATTACTATTGTCCTATAATATGTACTGTGTATGGCATTACAAACAGAGGTCGCTACTAATGTATATCATTGCCTACCTATATGTCTTGTGTAAAGTTTTATATGAAAACATTTCAATAAAAATATTGAAACAGAACATCTCTGAAAAGACCTGAAAATGGCTGTCCACAGATGGCCTCAATCCAACCTGGCAGAGCTTGAGATCTGCAGACAAAAATGGCAGAAAATCCCCAAATCCAGTGGTGCAAACCTTGTGGCATTATACGCAAGAAAACTAGAGGCTGTAATCACTGCCAAAGGTGCAACTAAGTACAGAATACAGGGTGTGAACACTTATGTCAATGCAAAATGGTAGTTTTTAAATGAAAAAAAAAAAATACAAAAATTTCTAACAATCTGTCTTCATTTGTCATTATGGGGCATTGAAATGAGAATGATGGGAAAAACTGGATTTTTTTTTACATTTTCACAAGTGCAAAGCATGACAAAGTGTGAAAAAGTGAAAGAGTCTGAAAACTTTCCCGACCCAGTGTAGTAGGATGTATGGGGCAGCAAGGCATTTGGTTAGGAGGAGGAAGTTGAAGACTGATGTGACATGGGATTGAGCCGCCATTATGGTATAACGACCCCTATTAGCATACGTCTGTGACATGGTAGCGTTCTGTGTGTAAGGACACTGGTCCTATGGAGCATGAGAGGTCAGATCCTACAGAAGAGTACACGCATGTAACATTATACAAATCTTCAGGTGTCCTGCCTTTAAGACGAGATTTGAAGGCAATGTATTTACCAGTGCATTACGCCATGTGATAAAAAGTCAGAAAATGCATATTGAGTATTCTAGTACTGTCACTTTAAGAGTTGATATTGAGTTATCGCGCAACATTTAAGTATTCAAACCCTTCTATGAAGTGTAACAATGTAAATAGCATTTATGTTCAGTGAAGTTGCTTTCGATAAAAATGTGCAATCTTGATCTGTGTTTGTCATTGCCATGCCATCCCATAACCTGCCATACGGGCACGTACCACCCGCCTATTACATGCATGCAGTAATTGAGGTTCTTAGTGCATATTTTGATCAAATTGTGAGAACCCATCTGTTAGCAACCAGGCAACCTCACCAGATGGGACCCTAACATTCAGACTGAGCATTACGGTTCCATCTGGTGAGGTCACCCTGTCATCGTTATAATGGCTCTCACAATTTGATGTTAAAAATGTGCGCAAAACACCCTGATTATATACATTTCCAAATAGGTTTAGCAGTAATGCAGTTCAAATTCATGTATTCAGTGCTGGCATATTTCTTAGCGCTTTTAGTGTGCCCTTACACCATTTATATACTTGCTCTTTTCTTTAAGCCACCTTAAATAGTAACATGCACCTATATACATTTATTTAGTTTTCTGTGTGCTGTCTGATTCTCTTTGCTCAGCATAAAACATTGATGTGCATATAGCATTTGCGTACACTACCTTGACACATGAAGTTTTCATTGCAGTTTTTTATACAGTGATTTTTTTGTGACATGATGCACTAGTTACATGGTATGTAAGGCCGAAAAAAGATATCTGTCCATTGAGTTCAGCCTATTTCCCCCAAATGTTGATCCAAAGGAAGGAAAAAAAACCTAATGAGATAGAAGCCAATTTTCCCCATTTAAGGGAAAAATCCCTTCCTGACTCCAATCTGACAACCACAATAATCCCCAGGTCACCAACTCTTATAGCATTTCAATGAATGCAATCACTTGTGAAAATTTTCAGCAGTTTTGAAAACAGCGTGCCAAGAATCTACTGCAATTTTCTACATGGTAAATGTATGAGGTTTGTTAACAACCCATTCACTAACACTGAAGGGCCAGTTTATTCAAGCCCCCAGCTCTTTCACGTTTGGAACTTCCCTGTATGGAGCCGTGGCCGCCGAGTGCAGCATACAATCATGTAACAAGTTTTCTGTTGATCAATTTCACTGTGAATTTGCATTAGGCTTCTTTCCCATGAGCGTATATCATCCTAACGTTTTTACGGCCGGCCGATATACGCTGTGATCTGATGCATTGGATTCCAATGCATCAGATCATATGGCCATATTCCTGTGACTTAAAAGTGCCCAGCCGGCCAATATAGCGCTGGGCTTTTCTAGTTGGGCCCAATAGATTGTCCTGGAACTATCTTTTGGGCCTGAACACATCAGCCGCAGCATGGGCTCCTATGGGAACCCATGACAGCGGCCGAAGGTTGAAGCGAGTTTAGCAGTATCTATTTTTTTTTTAATTTTTACATTATTTTTCCTGTTTTTTCAGGAAAGGGCTGATATTTAAAGCCCTTCCCTGAAATCGAATTACTGGGGGGCCGGCCGCAGGATCCTTTACTGCAGCTGTCATGTGTGACAGCTGCGGTAGGGAATTGAAGAATTCCTCTGCTGCATCTGTCAAAGAGGTATCAGATGTAGCAGCAGGGAATTCTTTTTACTAGGGGGGAAGAAGGAACCATCTTCCGCATGCGGCAGATGTGTTCTGCATCCACGCGGGTGATACGGCAGCCGCGGAGAGTAAGTTTAAAAAAAAAATTTTTTTTTTACACTAAAATTATTGTTTTTCAGGGAAGGGCTTATATGTAAAGCCATTCCATGAAAAACAATTCAGGGGTGCCGGCAGACCATTGTTTTCAAGAACAGACCATTGAAAACAATGCAGAGCATGGGGCACCTTGAAAAATGCTCGAGTCTCCCATTGACTTCAATTGGGTTTGTTACTCGAGGCGAGCTCTCGAGTATTACAAAAACCTTGGCTCAAGTAATGAGCACCAGAGCATTTTGGTGCTCGCTCATCATTCCTTATCATGGATGGGCTATAACAGGAGATCTGTTCCATTGCTGTCTAAGAGACACAGATAAGTTAGACTCCAGTGGGCAAAGGAGCAAACATTTGGGTCACTAAGCAGTGGACACACATCTCCTGATCAGATGAATCCAGATTTCTGTTGCACCGTGCTGATAGGAGGTCAGAATTTAGTGCAAGCCAATGAATCGATGAAGTCTTCCTTCCAATCAACAGCTCTGGCGGAAGTTGGAGTAATGATGTGGGAATGTTTTCTTGGCACACCATGGAACCTGATACCTATGGATGGACACAATCATTTGCAGCGGTCATGAGGGGCAAATAGAGCCCAATGCACTGCATGATGGGGGTCTTTAATAAAGTGGCCCTTCAGTGTACATAGTATTGTACTTTGTTGTAGATTTCATGCAGATTCCCCAATGTTCTCTCTTTCTTGGCCTACGCAGACCAGCACTGCAGTCCTTTCCATAAAATGTGTTGAAAACCGAATAAATACTGATTAGACATGAAAACTGCAAGTGTGAATCCAGCCGTAGGCTAATCATCACTGAGCTTCAATGAGCAACTTCAGTCAATTATGGGACTTTTCTACCAATTTAGTAAATATGCGGCCTCTCAGCTTTGTCAGCTAGGTTTTTCATCCTGATACATCATAGGCAACAAATTCAGAATACAAAAAAATTGTTAAAATTTATTTCCCAGCATAGAAAAACAATCTAGATAAGCTTCATGTTGCTTTTTAAAAATCCCTTTTCTCTTCTTCTCTTTTCTTTCATGGAGCTGCATGCTCCGCTGGTTCTGTGAAATGTCTAAATGTGAGTCCAGCAGTTCTTTTGCCATTAGCAGTTGTCCAGTATAAAATACCCATTTTTATACAATTTTGAGTTAAGAGGTTGTACTAGGATCACAAATTCTCCCCTGTCCACAGCATAGAGGATACCTTGCTGATCAGTGGCAGTCTCACTGATCTTCAGAACTGGGGTCCCGTGTCCCTCTCTGCCTGTCACTGCAGGGTCATTTCTTTCCCTGTAGGCACATCAGAATGAATGGAACACTGCTTGAGCTTATACAGCTGACACTTCATTCATTTCAAGGGGGCTGACATAAATACCTGAGCGCTTGCCACTTGGCTATCTCCAGTAGTGCCATTGAAAGTGAAGAGTGAGCACCACACTTGCATGACCAGCTCTCCTTTCAGTCTCTTCCTTAGTTTGGGGGGTTCAGTAAGCCCCTGGTAATCACAGGAGACATGGAACCCCTGATTTTGGAATCAGTGGGACTCTCAGTGGTAAGACCACACAAATCAACAACCCCCCCCCCCCTTCATTACCCCACGTGGATCGGGGATAACTTGTGATGCTGGTACAACCACTTTAATAGGGGAGTCCTCTGTTTAGGATCCTCATTTTTAGCCAGAGTGAAGATTTGCGATAAAGAGTGTCTCTTGCTCTATAGGACCCGTCCTTAATTACACAGATAGCCCAGTGATATGAATAGACCTATGTAATGCTCCTGGTCCCTTGTAGCGGCGCTGCAGGGAAATTGAACAATTACCTCCAGGTTTTCTCACAGTCAAAGCTAGGGTACAGTTTGTGCTCAGCTTATTATGAAGGACCATTTCTAGTAAATAGGGATAGTCTAAAACCAATAGGAGGAGCAATTCATCCCCCTATTCTTTTATTTTTTTATGTTCTACCCTTTTTGTCTATTGTTGTCTTCCTTGCGTGGCCCCACTTTTTGCCCTATCGAGTCTTTCCCTTTTTTTTCTTGGCAATCACTTATCTTGCCCCATTGCTGCTGATGTCCCATAGAGTACTGCAAATGACACAGGGTTTGCTGGATGCTAGTTCACAGGGGGTGGAGCACAATGTCAGCCCAAGTCTATGCAGGGCTCTACACTGATGCAGTGGCATTGTTCTGGCATTGAACACTAATGTTGTGATGTGTTGGCTGTGATCACAACATCAGCCTTGGCCCATGTGATCATGACACTGCTGCATGTGCACTATCATTTGATGTTGGATGTTGACATGACCACATTAACTGCTGGGTTGGATTTACTGCTTGGGTTGGATTGGTTGTTGGGGAGGTGGTTCCTCCAGCTATCCAATCAACCCTTATTGTAGTGTATTTATTCTGGCCTCCTTCCCTTCAGAAGGCACCAGTTATTAGTTTGCCTGTTGGAGTTCTGTTTGGGTCAATGTCCTCTTGGTGTCAACATGTATCAGAAAAGTAGGTTGGCGTTTTTCAATCTTTGGTTTATATTGTACATCTTTACTTTATATTGTTGTGTCAATTGTATTTTACATCTGTCAATTGTCACCCCACTTTTCATCATTTAGGCACAGTCAATACTGCACCTGGTTCCTGACATCCCATATCATCACCCTACTTTTATGTTAGGGTGAGTTTACCCTATTCCCCTCTTCAGCTTTGTTATTCATAGCTTTAGTTCTCCAAGTTACATGTTATTTATTGTGTTCATTTGTCATTTAGGAAAACTATTATTTGGTGTCTGGCTCAGATATAACAGCTAAACTATAGCGTTGCTAGGAACCAATAAGGCATAATGTATTGGGGGGAGGAAGTGAAGAGCAGTGCTGTAATGCTAGAGCAACCTGCTGCGAGGAACATTTTTTTGGCTTTGCAGCAGCTACCTGGCACTATTTGCTAAAGTTAATTTTGCCATCGACTTATAATTCTAAGTGCTTTCCATGTCTGTTTTGTCCAGATTTCTACCATTTACTGTGCAGTGGTGAAATTTGTCCTCTTATCCTAAAGTACATACTTTTACATTTAGCAACTTTAAGCTTCATTAGCCAAGCCTCAATTTTTGGCTCATTCCTATAACTTCCCAAGACTCTTCTGTAATACAATATTTTACTAATCTTGGTATCACATCCCGCTATGTCTCCTTTCTCTGTAGAAGGAGAGAGTGATAAATGGATAAGTAGATCTAGTTTATCTTTTTATGGACCATTTAAGTTGGCTCTAGTACATTTTAGAGTTCACCTTATTGGTGCAAACTGAAACCCTGTGCAACAAAGGCATACAGTCCATGGAGGTAGCCCAGTTAGCTGCTCAGGGGCCCCAGGAGTGAAAGAAAAGGCCAAGACCAGGATGGCCACATCTCTCATTTTAAGGGATGATAAGAACCCTTGCAGAGATGACCAGCTCACAGATCAAACAATTTTAGTTATCACAGATCATTAAAAGTGTTGATGGTTAAACAAACGTTACTTGCTCAGATCTCAGGTGGTAAGGGGTGTTCAAAAGAGTGATAAAATAATGCCTCCACAGTACCACCTATTGCAATCGTAGCTATTCTGTGAGTCAATATCCAACATTTTATCATGCCCTGTAACATAACTAGGGATGCAAGACGAACCAGAGTATCCATGTTCATATGGCTATTTCAATGTGCATTCGGGGGTAATGTTTCTCCTTGTGAAGAACATGACAAGGGAGTAGGAAGTCTTATAAACCATGCCTTATCATGCCGCAATGCCTATGAGAAGGTCATATGTTGACTCATAGGGTATCTACCTTCCAATAAGTCGCACTGTGGCTGCATTATTCCATCACTCATTTGCCCAGCTTTTTTCTAAGGAGCATTGCAAGGCCCATAAGACTCGCTTTATAGGAATGAAGCTATGAAATATAGTGACGAGACCGGGAGAAAGCAGGGTAAGTATAAAGCATTTATTGCATTTTAGAGGTTAAAAGACCAGGCAAAAATCGGGCAATCAGGCAACACGTCTTTCCACCATGGACCGGTGTTTTCGTCAGGCCATTACAATGCAAAGTGGCGGAGGGGCATCTAAACTTTTTCCCCTACAGGCTGCTTCAAATTTTCTGCACTCTGACTTTCAAAAATGAAAAGTGCCTCATGTGTGGGACTAGGCTATAGGAGCTTCACTCCTATAACATCATCCACCTGTCAAAAAAGGAAATGAGCAGCCACCAGCTGGATTGGATTGCTTCTGCTAGTAATCTGCAGGAGTTACAGGTGAGCAGCTATTAACCCTTTGCAATCCAATTTTGGATTCAGGGTTTTCTAGGGGGCTTTCTCTTTCTGCCATTATACAATGGCGCTGTCTGCTGGCTAGAGGCAGTACTGCTGTATGGGGCATGCTGGAGAGGCCACCGACAAAAGAGCGGCCAGTAATATACAGTAAGAATACCCTGCTGGACGTCTTCAGACATCGGAGCTGTACAGCCTTCAATCAGAATGTCTTCAGACGTCAGACAGTGGATTGGAAAGGGTTAATACTGTGGAATAACATTTCACAACAATGCAGAGTATAACAAACCCCGTTCTTTATAATGGGGTATTCCCAAAATCAGCTTTTTCACGTTAACACCTATTCATAGCAAAGGTAAAATTATTAAATCTTGTTATTTGTATAGCGCCAAATTATTCTGCAGCGCTTTCAGGTTATTTTATTTATTACCCCCCACCAAGGTGGGTACTCATTTTACCAACTTTGGAAGGATGAGTCAACCTTGAGTTGGCTACCTGAAGCATGTGGCAATTGAACTTGCAAACTGCAGGTCATAAGAAATCAGGACTGTATTTATATTGCCTTAAAGGGGTTGTCTCGCGAAAGCAAGTGGGGTTAAGCACTTCTGTATGGCCATATTAATGCACTTTGTAATATACATCGTGCATTAAATATGAGCCATACAGAAGTTATTCACTTACCTGCTCCGTTGCTGGCATCCCCGTTGCCATGGCTCCGTCTAACTTCGGTGTCTTCTTGCTTTTTTAGACGCGCTTGCGCAGATCTATCTTCTCCATTCGGCTCGGCATCACCGGCATTTTGGCTCCGCCCCCTTGTATGCGTCATCACGAAGCTCCGCCCCCGTCACATGTGCCGATTCCAGCCAATCAGAGGCTGGAATCGGCACGTGTGACGGGGCGGAGCTTTGCGATGATGCGTACAAGGGGGCGGAGCCAAAATGCCGGTGATGCTGAGCCGAGCCGAATGGAGAAGATAGATCTGCGCAAGCGCGTCTAAAAAAGCAAGAAGACACCGAAGTTAGACGGAGCCATGGCAACGGGGATGCCAGCAACGGAGCAGGTAAGTGAATAACTTCTGTATGGCTCATATTTAATGCACGATGTATATTACAAAGTGCATTAATATGGCCATACAGAAGTGCTTAACCCCACTTGCTTTCGCGAGACAACCCCTTTAACACTCTGTGCCACACGAGGCTCTTTCTGCATGTGATTAAACTGATTGATGAAGGACTACCATTCATTGATTCCCAGAAGGGGAGTCCTGCATCCCCCTCTTTTTGTTACTGTGGGCTTAACGCACCTACCCGCAGTAATGCCACTTAATTTGTTTCAATGGGACTTACAGGAATAGTTGAGTACAAGCACTCAGCTATTTCCAGCAACTGCCACTCCATCCAATCTCCTCCTCACTGCAGGGGTACAGTGAGTCCGCAGTGAAGAGGTGGTGGGATCAGGGAGGTCTCAGCAGTGAGAACCCTACTGATCAGAGTTTTAGTACCTACCCTATGAATACGTGATAAAAGTTGATTTTGGTACAAAATCCACAGCAGATAATAGACAGGATTTGTTCAAATCCAGAGCATGCTCTGTCTATCAAGGAAAAGCATCAGATTGTCACTATGGATTGCATTCCTTGCAATGCAATGAGGAAATCTACACCAAAGTCCTAAACATAAAGAGTTAAGTGCAAATGTACTACATGATGTGTTTGGAAGAGTCTCTCTTTTTAGCCTTTCTTATGGTTCCCTTTCCTCTGTATATCCCACTGCCAAGTGTTTAAACTGACCCTCTCGTGTACAATCTTAAATCCTCTGATAGTGATGAGCAAACTTTTGAAAAGTTTGGTTCATTCCAAATTGGTTTGCATTAAACTGGAACTTCACTAAAACCCCAAATACTGGTATGTAACACTGTCTAAGAGCCATAAAAGCCCTATATAACACTCTCAGAGTGCTACATATGGCCTTTATGGTTTTTAGACAGTGTTATACACCGTTGTTCAGGACTAATGCTGAGTAAACTAAATCAGTAGAACCCTATTTTGGTTGGAACTTTGCTAAAGGCTCAATTCTAATTTGTGCAAAAATGAGCATTTAGCAAACTTCCTCCTGACACAGGGTTCTACTGGCTTGGTTTGTTCAACAGTATTCTCTGAAATGGGTATTTATCAGAAATATGGAGTGTTAGTGGAAACGCCTCGCTAACACAGGAAAAACATACATTGTAATTTCTTACAGGTCAGATCCCACCCCAGGCACCTGTACTACCTACTTCTCCACCAACTATGTACTTTTTTACGTTCACTCCTTTCAAATATGTATTTTTACTTGATTTTGTGGATTTTACTTTTACGACTTAATACATTGACTGATCTCTTTATCTGGTTGTAAAAATATAACACAAATTATGATGTCCATCAAAAGTACAAAGCTGGAAAAATACCCCTGCACATGTTGCAAAGCATTCCAAAGAGTTCTTTCTATTTAGCTATTTCTGGAAGGTTTCCAGTTCCAGAAAGCCTTCAAGTCATGTATCACTTCCCCAAACAGCATCACATAGACCAAAAGATTTATTACTGAAGTTGTTACTTTTTTGTAAAAGAGAAAGTGGGTAGAAAACTGACATTTTTAAATAATGAACTTGGCAGAGGACTGGTACAGAGAAATCTGCCCAAAACTAATTTTAATGGGATCAAGATAGAAGGAGTTTATTTTACACAGTGGGAGCAGATCCTATAAAGGGTTGTAAATCCAACTGCTGATGCCAAAATAGAACATGATTAGCACACACACAACTTGCCATCAATGTGAACGGTCCGTCTTTGGTTTCACTTTCGGTCATGTATTTTGCAAAATAATTGAGGGCTAATTTATTCTGATGCCTATAAAAATATTTTTATATGAAAGCGACCATCAAATCCCAGAGACAAAATTTGTCCAGGGACCTGTGGAGCAAATTATATTACCTGGTGCCCTCCTATCTCCCCATACTGCCAAGAAGCCTGATCTCCTGGTTCCTTGGGCCCCTCTGCGTTGCTCGAAAATGGCTGCACCACTTCTTAGACTACCCAAAGCACACTGAGCTCTAAGACACTGCACACTGCTCTGATTGGCCAATGCTGCTCATGGGAACAGCACTGTTCAATCCAACAGCAACAGTTCGTATTGGACTACCAATGGTCAGCGTGCATTGAGTAGTGACAGAAGTACTGTGGCAGAGTAGAAGGACCCCAGGAGCCAGGAAATCAGAAGCATTATAGAGAGAAAGGAGGGAACATATAATATAACTTCCCTTCCCATATAATATAACTTCCCTTTCCATATAGCCCCAGGGAAAATTTGCCTCTGGGACCATAGGGTCACTTTAAAGAGGTTGTCCAAATGCAAACTATTGACAGCCTTTTCTAAGGATGGGCCATCAATAGTATATCAGCATGAGTCAGCTACTCAGGATCCCCGCTATTCTGCTTGTGCATGGAGCTGATATATTCAGGAAGCAGACAGCTCCATTCTCTATGCAGTGGTGAAGCTTGGCATTACAAGGCAAGTTCCAACTGATTTTAATGGAAATTCTGCCTGTAATACCAAGCCTCACCACTGCAGAGAAATCAGTGCCACGTGCAAACACGTCAGGGATCCTGAGAAGTAGATCCTGCTGAAGCTTCTATTGATAGCCATTACTAAGGATAGGTCATCAATAGTTTACAATGGGATTCCCTTTAAATGACATTAAGGAAGATCTTTCACCCTCACACATGTTTAATAGTATAAATACTTATTTTTCTCATAAAATAATTCTGGAGCTTTTATTATGAGTAAATTGACAACTGGGTGCTATCAGTTGAGGAGGTTTTCCTACACAGTTTGGCATTGTCCAATCAGTGCTGCTAGTGTATGACAATGCAGGGACACATCCCTTTGACAAGTTGTACGAGGGCTCATTTTTTGTGGGACATCCTATAGTTTGCATTGGTACTGTTTTGGATTACATACAGCTTTTTGATCACTTTTTTTGCATTTTTTTCTTGGAGTCAGGGTGATCAAAAAAGCGCATTTCTGGTGTTCTTTAATTTTTTTTTCTGATGACCTTCATTGTGCAGGGAAAATAATGAATTACTTGGCTAGCAAGCCAAGGGCATGGCTTGATAGGCATTCTGAGATGACAGACCTGGGGCAATTCATAAGGCCCTCGGCTGCTATGACACCCACACAACTCCCTGCGATCTCATCGTGGGCGGCCGTTCGGGGCATTTAAAGGGTTAACAGTTCAGCTTATTGGAGCTGTCGTCACCGGGTGTTGGCTGTAAGAAACTGCATGATCTCTCTTCATACATACCCTGGCGCTGCAAGACATAAATGTACGTCCAATAACGTAAAGAGGTTAATCTCTTCCTGACACTGACCAGAACACCAGACACCACTGTCCCTAAATATCCCTTAGCTATTCCTGCTGGTGACCCTGCCTGAAATACTATCTCTGAGAAAAAGGGATCAATACAACCCAGAAAATATCCTAAAACAACATTTGGGGAACATTTTATCTTCAACATTATTTCTTACATAGATGTTTTCTGATACCAGAAGAAATACAGCCTTCCTGTTAATATGGAGCAATGAAGAATTGTTTGTCTACCAGCTAGACCTACACTGTTTTGTGATGGTAGGCAAGTGGTTGACTTGGTAGACGCTTTTACAATATTTCATTTTCCTCATAATATATTTGAGTTTTATAGACTATTAGTGTATTTTACATCATCTTTATTATGCAAAAAAGTTCCTGTAACATTAAGGAATAGATTTTCTTCTTAAGTCTCCAACCTTTTAAACTTTATAAGTGATCTTCACTTGATTTCAAGCTGAGCAGTTAGTACAAATCATATTTCAGTACACAAAGGAAATTGCTGATAACTTATGAGTTACATTAACAAAACCAGGAGACTAGAGTGGTTCAGCCACAGGTTGAAGTGATACTTGTGGTTTTAGGTATTAATCTTAATGTGTAAGTTGAAATATGAATTCACTTTTAACTAGTACTTGAGATGTTAATGTAACACAGGTTTTAAATATTTGACTGCAAGGTGGCGTGTACTCCAGATAATCTCCTATTCAGATTTGCCATTTAGTCTTTTCTATTTCTCTATAGCACTTACAGTACAAGATTGGGTTTTAAAGTTAAGATTTTATGAAGAGCCCACTAATTGTAGACAATTCTAAAAAAGATTGTCAGAGTACAGATTTGTCTACAGCATTTAAATCATTTATAGTAGCTGGCCATTGTAGGAGAAAAGTGTTATTACATGGTGCCAGTCAAAAAAATTGGGTTGCCATGACCTGTAAACAACCTGGAGACTCTCTTCAATTAATTCTGATTCTATTTTGCAAGGCTGAAGATTAGAATGTCTACTAGATTCCACACCTTGTTTTTCCCAGTACTGTACCTATAAAACATAAAATTAGCAGATAAATACACTCTTCTGGTACTATACTTTGCCAAAAGCAAAGCAGAAGAACTAGTTTCAGTAGTACCTATAAAGTTGGACTAGAGATAGCTGTTAGTTGAACACTTGTTTGAGTAACATCTATCTCTCCCAACTTCACCTACTCCCAATTCCACCTACTGGCTTAGCGTACATATTTATGGAGAATGGGCATGGGCACTGCAGGCTCCTGTAGCAATGACTTATCTACAGTGGAAAAAAAGTATCAGTTGTGTTGAAGCCAACATATCCTATCCTTGTTACCCTCTATATCTCTCTTCAAAGGATTGTTGGGATATTGTTGGGATGCCTCCCACACATTAGATCATCGATGTATCCCACCAAAGTTGGACTTGGCCAACTTTAATCTAATGTGCATTGCTAGTTTAGAAGAAGTATGTAACAACCTGCAGATACTGCAAAATAGGAGGAAAGCAGCTGTGGTTATTAACAGTAAGCTAAGCCGCGCTGTGCTTTGTTAGAACTGCTTTTTTATAGCATTGCAACAAAGTTTTCATTCTCTATTACACAATCAGTTTTGGTTTCCTTGGGCACATAAAAGGGCAAATAATTCTGAGCTCCCAGAACATGTGCACATCCAGTATTGCTGGCATCATAATCTTTGCTTTTAACATTGCACACACATAAGTGTCACCAAGTGAATTTGTACCCACTGTGTCTCTGGCCGGTTTGATCTTGGTTGACTTCTGCGGGTTCCACATGTACCCCATTTTGAGGGATCGACACAGACTGATCAGAGACACTATAGTGCAGTACCAAAGGGACAGACAGAGACGTAGTCAATATAACAGGCTGAGATTAGGACAGGCAGAGTTCATGCAACACAAAGAGACAGAGAGTCTAGACAGGTAGCAATCAAGCAAATTGTAGTCAAATACCAGACTGAGGTCAGGACAGGAAGAGGTTTGGAAAGCTGGTTACAAGGGCAAACGTGTAAAACCATGTGGTCAAGGGAGAAACAGTAACACTTTCACAGAACCTAATGGAACCTATTGCTTAGACACCCTCCCTACAGGCAGAACTGACAGCCAGGGGAGTAGTAAGGCATCTGCCACATAGAAGAGACAGAGGAGACAGTCCACTGTAACTACCATGGTCAGTAGCCATAACAGAACATATCATCAATAAAGTCTACAAAGAGGTAAAAAAATCTTCTTCCGCGCTCTTACCTAGGATCTTATAGTCCAAATAAGAGAACTGTCATGACCCGACAGTATTATACGATGGATTTAATATATTACACGGACATAAGCTATACAACGCTTTTCGGCGTTCTAATAAACGCCTTTTTCAAGTATAACATACAAATAACAATACCATTCTTATAAAGCATTGCCTACCTTATGGGACTCGAGGTTCGAAGTTCATGGTGTGGGACGCCGGTCAATCCCACCCTGACGTAATCTTCAAGCGTCAGGAGACTTGATGTGAAGATTTGATCTAATGCGCATGTGTACGCTAAAGGAGTATCTACGTTGAAAGATACGTAATCTTCGTATCTCCATCCACACTCATTTGCTGCCAGTAGCTAAAAACCGGAGCCTTGAGCTCTTTCCTCCGCTTTGCGATCGAGACCCGAACTTCATGAGCGTGGATGGAGATACGAAGATTATGTATCTTTCAACGTAGATACTCCTTTAGCGTACACATGTATCATATATCTACGTTGAAAGATACATAATCTTCGTATCTCCATTTATTAGAACGCCGAAACGCGTTGTATAGCTTATGTCCGTGTAATATATTAAATCCATTGTATAAAACTGTCGGGTCATGACAGTTCTCTTATTTGGACTATAAGATCCTGGGTAAGAGCGCGGAAGAAGATTTTTTTACCTCTTTGAGTGCTTTTTTCCCCATCTTTGGTATTATACCTATTGGGGTCTTTCATCCTGCGGCATCTCCTGGACGTACACGGATTCTCAGGGATCTTATATTTTACAAACACACTAGGATCATCGGTGCAAGCGGGCACACCTCTAATAATTTAGGGGCCCCGCTTTGCACCAGGTGAGTAAAACCTTATTGTGGTTCTATCGGATTGTGTGGTGGCGCGGATCTTCACTATATCAATAAAGTCTACTAATTTATTTATGAATAGAGATGAGCGAGCACCAAAATGCTCGGGTGCTCGTTACTCGGGACGAAATTATCGCGATGCTCGAGGGTTCATTTCGAGTAACGAACCCCATTGAAGTCAATGGGCGACTCGAGCATTTTTGTATATCGCCGATGCTCGCTAAGGTTTCCATTTGTGAAAATCTGGGCAATTCAAGAAGGTGATGGGAACGACACAGCAACGGATAGGGCAGGCGAGGGGCTACATGTTGGGCTGCATCTCAAGTTCCCAGGTCCCACTATTAAGCCACAATAGCGGCAAGAGTGGGCCCCCCCCCTCCCAACAACTTTTACTTCTGAAAAGCCCTCATTAGCAATGCATACCTTAGCTAAGCACCACACTACCTCCAACAAAGCACAATCACTGCCTGCATGACACTCCACTGCCACTTCTCTTGGGTTACATGCTGCCCAACCCCCCCTCCTGCACGACCCAGTGTCCACAGCGCACACCAAATTGTCCCTGCGCAGCCTTCAGCTCCCCTCATGCCCAACCACCCTCATGTCTATTTATAAGTGCGTCTGCCATGAGGAGGAACGGCAGGCACACACTGCAGAGGGTTTGCACGGCTAGGCAGCGACCCTCTTTAAAAGGGGCGGGGCGATAGCCCACAATGCTGTACAGAAGCAATGAGAAATATAATCCTGTGCCACCGCCATCAGGAGCTGCACATGTGGGCATAGCAATGGGGAACCTATGTGCCACACACTATTCATTCTGTCAAGGTGTCTGCATGCCCCAGTCAGACCGCGGTTTTTTATAAATAGTCACAGGCAGGTACAACTGGGAATCCCCAACTCAGCAATGGGAATTCCGTGTGCACCCACAGCATGGGTGGCTCCTGGAACCCACCCGCTGTACATAAATGTATCCCATTGCAGTGCCCTGGACAGTAGAGCTAACCTCAGATTAAATGCAGGTGGGCTTCGGCCCAAACTGCATGCCCCAGTCAGACTGGGGTTCTTTAGAAGTGGACACATGTAGTTACAACTCCGTGTGGACCGACAGCATGGGTGGCTCCCTGGAACCCACCGGCGGTACATAAATATATCCCATTGCAGTGCCCAGCACAGCTGATGTAACGTCAGCTGTAATGCAGGTGGGCAAAAAATTAATTGGATTACACTGTAGGCGAGGGCCCCAAAAAATTGGTGTACCAACATTACTAATGTACGTCAGAAAAATTGCCCATGCCCAACCAAGAGGGCAGGTGAAACCCATTAATCGCTTTGGTTAATGTGGCTTAATTTGTAACTAGGCCTGGAGGCAGCCCAGTTAAAATAAAAATTGGTTCAGGTGAAAGTTTCAACGCTTTAATGAGCATTGAAACGTATAAAAATTGTTTACAAAAATTATATGACTGAGCCTTGTGGGCCTAAGAAAAATTGCCCGTTCGGCGTGATTACGTGAGGTTTCAGGAGGAGGAGCAGGAGGAGGAGGAGGAGGAATATTATACACAGATTGATGAAGCGAAAAGGTCCACGTTTTTGATGGTGATAGAGAACAATGCTTCCATCTGCGGGTGCAGCCTACGTATTGCTTAGGTATCGCTGCTGTCCGCTGGTGGAGAAGAGAAGTCTGGGGAACTCCAGGCTTTGTTCATCTTGATGAGTGTAAGCCTGTCGGCACTGTCGGTTGACAGGCGGGTACGCTTATCTGTGATGATGCCCCCAGCCGCACTAAACACCCTCTCTGACAAGACGCTAGCCGCAGGACAAGCAAGCACCTCCAGGGCATACAGCGCGAGTTCAGGCCACGTGTCCAGCTTCGACACCCTGTAGTTGAAGGGGGCAGAGGCGTCACGGAGGACGGTCGTGCGATCGGCTACGTACTTCCTCACCATCCTTTTACAGTGCTCCCGCCGACTCAGCCTTGACTGGGGAGCGGTGACACAGTCTTGCTGGGGAGCCAGAAAGCTGTCAAAAGCCTTTGAGAGTGTTCCCCTGCCTGTGCTGTACATGCTGCCTGATCTCTGCGCCTCCCCTGCTACCTGGCCCTCGGAACTGCGCCTTCGGCCACTAGCGCTGTCGGATGGGAATTTTACCATCAGTTTGTCCACCAGGGTCCTGTGGTATAGCATCACTCTCGAACCGCTTTCCTCTTCGGGTATGAGAGTGGAAAAGTTCTCCTTATACCGTGGGTCGAGCAGTGTGTACACCCAGTAATCCGTAGTGGCCAGAATGCGTGTAACGCGAGGGTCACGAGAAAGGCATCCTAACATGAAGTCAGCCATGTGTGCCAGGGTACCTGTACGCAACACATGGCTGTCCTCACTAGGAAGATCACTTTCAGGATCCTCCTCCTCCTCCTCAGGCCATAAACGCTGAAAGGATGACAGACAAGCAGCATGGGTACCCTCAGCAGTGGGCCAAGCTGTCTCCTCCCCCTCCTCCTCATCCTCCTCATGCTCCTCCTCCTCCTCCTCAACGCGCTGAGATATAGACAGGAGGGTGCTCTGACCATCCAGCGACATACTGTCTTCCCCCGGCTCTGTTTCCGAGCGCAAAGCGCTTGCCTTTATACTTTGCTGGGAACTTCTCAAGAGGCATAGCAGAGGAATGGTGACGCTAATGATTGCAGCATCGCCGCTCACCATCTGGGTAGACTCCTCAAAGTTTCCAAGGACCTGGCAGATGTCTGCCAAACAGGCCCACTCTTCTGTAAAGAATTGAGGAGGCTGACTCCCACTGCGCCGCCCATGTTGGAGTTGGTATTCCACTATAGCTCTACGCTGCTCATAGAGCCTGGCCAAAATGTGGAGCGTAGAGTTCCACCATGTGGGCACGTCGCACAGCAGTTGGTGCACTGGCAGATGAAACCGATGTTGCAGGGTGCGCAGGGTGGCAGCGTCCGTGTGGGACTTGCGGAAATGTGCGCAGAGCCGGCGCACCTTTCCGAGCAGGTCTGACAAGCGTGGGTAGCTTTTCAGAAAGCGCTCAACCACCAAATTAAAGACGTGGGCCAGGCATGGCACGTGCGTGAGGCTGCCGAGCTGCAGAGCCGCCACTAGGTTACGGACGTTGTCACACACGACCATGCCCGGTTGGAGGCTCAGCGGCGCAAGCCAGCGGTCGGTCTGCTCTGTCAGACCCTGCAGCAGTTCGTGGGCCGTGTGCCTCTTCTCTCCTAAGCTGAGTAGTTTCAGCACGGCCTGCTGATGCTTGCCCACCGCTGTGCTGCCGTGCCGCGCGACACCGACTGCTGGCGACGTGCTGCTGCTGACACATCTTGATTGCGAGACAGAGGTCTCGTAGGAGGAGGAGGAGGAGGAGGGTGGTTTAGTGGAGGAAGCATACACCGCCGCAGATACCACCACCGAGCTGGGGCCCGCAATTCTGGGGGTGGGTAGGACAAGAGCGGTCCCAGGCTCTGACTCTGTCCCAGCCTCCACTAAATTCACCCAATGTGCCGTCAGGGAGATATAGTGGCCCTGTCCGCCTGTGCTTGTCCACGTGTCCGTTGTTAAGTGGACCTTGGCAGTAACCGCGTTGGTGAGGGCGCGTACAATGTTGCGGGAGACGTGGTCGTGCAGGGCTGGGACGGCACATCGGGAAAAATAGTGGCGACTGGGAACTGAGTAGCACGGGGCCGCCGCCGCCATCATTATTTTGAAAGCCTCCGTTTCCACAACCCTATACGGCAGCATCTCCAGGCTGATAAATTTGGCTATGTGCACGTTTAACGCTTGAGCGTGCGGGTGCGTGGCAGCGTACTTGCGCTTGTGCTCCAACACTTGCGCTAGCGACGGCTGGACTGTGCGCTGACAGACATTGATGGATGGGGCCGAGGACAGCGGAGGTGAGGGTGTGGATGCAGGCCAGGAGACGGTAGTGCCTGTGCCCTGAGAGGGGGGTTGGATCTCAGTGGCAGGTTGGGGCACAGGGGGAGAGGCAGCGGTGCAAACCGGAGGTGGTGAACGGCCTTCGTCCCACCTTGTGGGGTGCTTGGCCATCATATGTCTGCGCATGCTGGTGGTGGTGAGGCTGGTGGTGGTGGCTCCCCGGCTGATCTTGGTGCGACACAGGTTGCACACCACTGTTCGTCGGTCGTCTGCACTCTCAGTGAAAAACTGCCAGACCTTTGAGCCGAGGTGGCCTCTGCAGGGTGGCATGGCGCGAGGGGGCGCTTTGGGAAACAGTTGGTGGATTATTCGGTCTGGCCCTGCCTCTACCCCTGGACACCGCACTGCCTCTTGCAACCTGCCCTGCTGCTGCCCTTGCCTCCCCCTCTGATGGCCTGTCCTCAGTAGGCGTAGCAAACCAGGTGGGGTCAGTCACCTCATCGTCCTGCTGCTCTTCCTTCGAATCCTCTGTGCGCTCCTCCCTCGGACTTACTTCCCTTACTACTACCTCACTGATAGACAACTGTGTCTCATCGTCATCGTCCTCCTCACCCACTGAAAGGTCTTAAGACAGTTGCCGGAAGTCCCCAGCCTCACCCCCCGGACCCCGGGAACTTTCAAAAGGTTGGGCATCGGTCACGACAAACTCCTCCAGTGGGAGAGGATTCGGAACCCTTGCTGGCCATTCTGGGCAGGGGCCCGGGAACAGTTCCTGGGAGTCTGCCTGCTCCTCAGAATGTGTCATTATAATGGAGTGAGGAGGCTGGGAGGAAGGAGGAGCAGCAGCCAGAGGATTCTGAGTTGCAGCAGTGGACGGCGCAGAACTCTGGGTGTTTGATAGATTGCTGGATGCACTTTCTGCCATCCACGACAGGACCTGCTCACACTGCTCATTTTCTAATAAAGGTCTACCGCGTGGACCCATTAATTGTGAGATGAATGTGGGGACGCCAGAAACGTGCCTCTCTCCTAATCCCGCAGCAGTCGACTGCGATACACCTGGATCAGGAGGTCGGCCTGTGCCCACACCCTGACTTGGGCCTCCGTGTCCTTGCCCGCGTCCACGTCCTCTAGGCCTACCCCTACCCCTCAGCATGGTGTATTACCAGTAGTGCAGAAACAGAACGCTGTAATTAAATGTGCCGCTTATTGGCCTGTGATTGGAGGCTGACTTCGCTTACGGAACGCACAGCAGAGCCAGGAAATAATTTTGCGCAAGCCTGCTGTAACACTTAGCTGGCTGCGTATGAATTAGGAGGACAACTACCCCCAGCACAGACCCAGTACATGGAGGACAGTCACAGGCAGCCCAAATAGATTTTTTTCCCCAAATGTTTTTGGAAAGGCCCACTGCCTATATTCAATAAATATGTCTTCTGTCCCTGCCTCACCACTACTGGCCCTGGAGTATGTAAAATAACTGCAGACTGTTGCACTGTGGACTGGAATACAGCGGTGATGTAACAGCCAACACAGAGCCAGGAAATAATTTTGCGCAAGCCTGCTGTAACACTTAGCTGGCTGCGTATGAATTAGGAGGACAACTACCCCCAGTACAGACCCAGTACACTGAGGACAGTCACAGGCAGCCCAAATAGATTTTTTTTCCCAAATGTTTTTGGAAAGGCCCACTGCCTATATTCAATAAATATGTCTTCTGTCCCTGTCTCACCACTACTGGCCCTGGACTATGTATAATTACTGCAGGGCGCAATGCTCTGCACGGCCGATATACAAAAAAAAGTGCAACACTGCAAAAAGCAGCCTCCACACTACTGCACACGGTTAGATGTGGCTCTAAGAAGGACCGTTGGGGTTCTTGAAGCCTAAAATACTCCTAACACTCTCCCTATAGCAACTCCAGCAAGACAGCACTTTCCCTGATCTCTGTCAGAATGCATCTGTGGCGAGCTGTGGGAGGGGCCGATTTATATACTCGGGTGACACCTGATCTCGCCAGCCACTCACTGCAGGGGGGTGGTATAGGGCTTGAACGTTGCAGGGGAAAGTTGTAATGCCTTCCCTGTCTTTCTATTGGCCAGAAAAGCGCGATAACGTCTCAGAGATGAAAGTGAAAGTAACTCGAACATCGCGTGGTGCTCGCCTCTAGTAACGAGCATCTCGAACACGCTAATACTCGAACGAGTATCAAGCTCGGACGAGTACGTTCGCTCATCTCTATTTATGAATCATTCCATAAAAAATAGTTCCTATTTGTAAGTCATTGGCGCCAAAGTCACCTCCACATGAGGTTGTCTTCTGCAGTACCTTTGGGGCCCAGTATTACATAGAAGCTTACATACTCTATTGGGCCAGTCTGACCCTGCCAACAACTATAGATTAGTGTCGAACAGAACTAGATAATTTTCCCTTTGATCTTTAATTATACAGAAGTGTAAAAAATGAGTCCCGTGTCTGTAAATCTTTGTATTATTAGTTGTAAGGAATGAAATTAAAAATATTGAAGTGGCTATCTTCTTAACAGCGTGACAAGCAGAAATAATGTTCAGTATTGCAAGCAAGCCATTCCTTTATTGCATGTCAAAAGAAGTTATCCGCGGTGATATTTCAGTAATAGATGCAGCGAGCCTCACGATTAATCATCTTAAACACCTCTATGTGCATTACGACTTGCTTCTAAATATACTATTGCATAGCTACGACCTGAATTGGTAGCATGTTAATTAGAGTTTAGTAGCACCATAAAGTGCATGTAATCGCTGAGCATTATTGTTTAAGACTTGATATTTCTATGCTATTCAGACCATAAGAAGGAACATTTCATAACAGCGATAATTATAATGTTGCTGTTTTGATAAATAGAGTTGGAACTGAAATAGCTGCATTGAAAATTGTTCTTTGATCCCCCCCATTCTTCTCCCTGGTCTTATAAAATTATACTTTGTACAACATGATAATACACCGCAGCAAGTAGAGCAATTTTGTTTTGACATTATTGACAAACACTCAAAGGGAAATTTAATTCTTGCATTTGAAATTCCTGGATTTCAGTCAACTTTAACTCGCGGCAAGATAACATATTTATAAACCAGAGGAATGCTCATCGAAATGGCATGAAATTCTTATGTTGTTTTTTTTTATCTCTCTAATTTTTTTAGGGGTAAGGAGCAAAAAATTAACAACTTTTAAAAATCAAGGGGGTTAAAGGGGAGATAAAAAAGTCTACATTTTTAAATGGTCCTTAGTAGAGATGAGCGAACGTACTCGGTAAGGGCGATTTCGCAATCGAGCACCGCGATTTTCGAGTACTTCACTACTCGGGTGAAAAGTACTCGGGTGCGCTGTGGGGTGGGGATTGCAGAGGGGAGTGGGGGGGTAGCAGCGGGGAACAGGGGGGAGCCCTCTCTCTCTCCCTCTCCCCCCCACTCCCCACTGCAACCCCCCGCTCACCCGCAGCGCACCCGAGTACTTTTCACCCGAGTAGTGAAGTACTCGAAAATCGCGGTGCTCGATTGCGAAATCGCCCTTACCGAGTACGTTCGCTCATCTTTAGTCCTTACATTTGAGAAAAAGTGTGTTCATTTCAATATACAGAAGGCAATTTAGAAATAATGGAAACAAATCTTGAGGAGTTAATAACAAAGTTTACAATGTATGCAGTAAAGATTGGGGCAACAAAGACATTTGTCATGCCAGAAGGGAAAGGAACTGGGACCACTCTTGCAGCAACCTTTGGTCCCAGTTTCTTTCTCCCTTGACTTGACAAAGGGCTTTGGTCCAAAATGTTGTCCCAACCTCTATTGTATACGTTAGGAGATCTGTCAATAAATCCTGAAGATTTGTTTTCATTATTTCCAAAGTGTCTGCTGTCTGCTCCTGTATTATGTCTGATTGTGGAGTCTATGCTGGTGTCACCCCTGGATTTGCACCACCCCAATCACTAACCTGTTTGATGTTCAGTCAATGTAATAACCAGCAAAATTGCCAATCACTTTTTTTTACCTTAAGGCCTCATGTCCACAGGGAAAATCCGTAGCGGATCCCTCCTGCCCCGCGGACATGAGGGCTGAAAATAAGAATAAACTCACCTGCTGCGGGCCCTGCGTGTCTTCCCTTCTTCATGGCCAGATCTTCTTTCTTCAGCCTAGCGGATGTGCTCGGCACGCTGGCTCCGTGTTGCGCGCATGCGCAGGGCACATCCGCCGGGCAGAAGAAAGAAGTTCCCGGCCGCGAAGGAAGGAAGACACGCATCGCCTGGAGCAGGTGAGTTTAATTCAGGCGCGGGTCTCCTGCGGATCCGGACAGCTTCCATAGGCTTCAATAGAAGCCTGCGGGAGACCCCCACTAAAATGGAGCATGTCCGGATTTTTTCCTGCACGCGGGACCCGCGTCTGCAGGGAAAAATGACATCCGCAGGTATTTAACTACCTGTGGGTGTCTAATGCATTCCTATGGTGCGCGGATCCGCGTGCAGAAAAAACGCTGCAGATTTAAAATCTTAATTTGCCCATGGACATGAGGCCTAAATCATGCTTCAGCCTTCAAAAATCCCTCAAGAATCCCTCTGGCCACTACGGGTCTCTCTCCTGTTTAATTTGCTGTCCACTGCTGATGTTAATTAAAGTCAAATCTCTAGTAACAGAAATAATAAGACAGAGAACAGGAAGTGTAGAATGATGATGACTTATTCTTCCCATAGATGTCTATGAAGAAGTGAAGGAAGGAGGAGAGACCCTACAGCAAACTGAAATCACATCTGTACTGCTCAGTACTTCTCTAGTGTGCTCCATGCTGATGTGACTCCCCTGTGTGTGCTACAGAAAGCTAAAGAATAGAATTTGTTGTTTTCTCTATGCGCAGTATATAAAAAAACAACATAACATGAGTCTCCTTCCATCAGCTCGAAGATAACTGAAAATCAAAGCTGCAGCCTTCAGAGGGAAAACTGATGCTCAATGTGTCATACAAGTCATATAATGGCCAGATATAATGTAATTCCTCATATACACACATACCCTCTTCCCTTCCCTCTGACAGGTGCGGCCTCCAGACGTCTTATGTCTTGTGTGTGTGTCAGATGGGTGATGCCTGACACTGTTCCCTATGTAAGCATGGTGGCTGACTCTCTATTCCCCTGGTGTGAGGACACTTGGACTGGTTATGGTTGACCACCTGTATGCATGTTAGCTCTGGGTGTGGTTCCCGTTATATGTTGTATGTACAGCTTGGTATGTTGGTGTGAACAGTGATGTGCGTGGTATGTCTATGTAAGTGGCCAGATGTGCAGTCCTGTTCTGTGTTCAGTGTGTGAACAGTGTTGTGTCCTACGTGTGTTTTGTACATATCTCCAAATTCCTAATCAGGGATAGCCAGGTCCCAGAGGAAGACAGTGGGGCTTGTAGGCAGGGGTTTCCCACTTTCCCTGATTAGTAAGGGACAGGGGTCCTTCCATCTTAGCCTGGAGAGATGTAATTGGTCCTTGCTTTTACTATATGTGTAGTTGCAGTTTTTAGAGGACACAATCTTGCGTCTGTGGTGAGGTGTGGTGCTTTAGGGTGCCGCATGGAAGTAACAACCTGATTTGCTAGTTCTGAAAGCCATCAAAACATGACTCTGTGCTTCTCTTCCTAGACCTGCCCTCTGCCTGTTATATGGTTGACCCCTCCCTCCTGCCGCAAACTTTTTACTGCCTCTGCATCACAAACTTGGCCTTTTCCTGGACCTTACTGATTGAACGCTTAGTGTCTCACACTCACGCACCACATCCTCATCTCACCCTCTCTGTCAGTGTTCTCTAAGACTCTATACTAGGACCCCTACCTTTATCAATGCTCTAGGACAGGGGTGTCAAACTCATTTTCACCAAGAGTCACATTAGGCTTACGACTGCCTTCAAAGGGCAAAATTCTAATTGTAAGACTATTTAGTTATAGCGAACCCCATAGTGGCCCGATTGGTAATAAGGTCCCCCATAGTGGCCAGTGGCACACTATTATTATATATATACACACAGTGTAGGGGTGCGGTACAGAGGATGGCCTGTAGGGGACAACAGACAGTCAGTCTAGTGCCTGAGGCAAGAGGAAAAGCACCCGCAGGTGTGATCAGTAAGATAAAAAGATTTGTTCCTGCTGCAGTGGGAGAGTGTGTGGCTGAGAGAGCCTGAGAGAGACAGCACAGTCGAGCTGGGAGGGCTGCTAACCCAGAGTCTGGTGCAGACCAAGAAGGCCAGAGGTTGACAAGGTGACCCCCCTATCCTCAACACCCGGGAGAGGTGTGTGTGTGTCTGGGAGAGCCAGACTGAAGCTGAAAAGAAACTCCTGTTGTATACAGAGAGAGAGAGAGACGCTGTGGACTCAAGGAGCTATGTGGTTCCAGCAGGACCCTTGGGGAACGCCTGCCCTCGGACTGGGGTCCGGAGATACTAAGGACTTAGGGACCAGCTGTGCCCTGGACAACCACAGGTTTGTGAAAACCAATGGACTTATTGCTGTTTCCTTCAACCCTGTGGAGGATTATATTGAAGGGACTTTAAAAAGGACTTTGTGTTGCAAAAGTTATTATATTGGAGACCCAGTTGGTTATGTTTCTGATAAAGCTTATGTGTGAATAAACGAGAAAAGGAAAGAAGTAACAGTGACCGTTTGGCATGCTATTTAACCCCCGTGGTGCTATTTGTCACAACAGGCACACACTATTCTAAGTATATATGCACAGACGTACACTATTCTACACATATACACACAGACGCGCACTATTCCACAAATATACACACAGAACCACACTATTATACGTATATACGCACAGACGCACACTATTATACGTATATACGCACAGACGCACACTATTATACGTATATACGCACAGACACACACTATTATACACATATACACACAGACGCACACTATTATACACATATACACACAGACACACACTAATATATATATACACACACACACACAGGTGCACATTTTTATACTTAACTGTATCCAATATGGTCCCACTGGCAGGCATACCAGCTGCTCTCAGTCCTTTTTGGGGCCCTCCCTACTTGCGCCACTGATGTTTCACTAAACCTGCAGCCATGAACAGAGGGAGGGCCGGTGAGGAGTTCAGCACTGACAGGCTCTCGCCTTGCAGCTGCACCTCCTCAATCCTGCTCTCGTCTCTCCAAAGATGATGTATTCTGCAGGCATCTTCCCTCCTCCACGTCCGTTGTCAGTGTGATATCGGCACTCCTCTATTACTGTCTGCTTTACTGAGACAGAACAAGCCGATAGAGGATCACACACTGACAGCAGCACGGAGGGTGAGGAAACTTGCTGCACACCCAGCGGGCCACAGAAAATGAGGTGGCGGGCCGGATTCGGCCCGCGGGCCTTGTGTTTGACACCTGTGCTCTAGGACATCTCATATAATCCTATGGCTTTGAGTACCACCTTTATACTGATGACAATCAAATCTACATCTTTGGCCCAAATGTTACCTCTCTGCTATCAAAAATCCCAGAGTGTCTATCAGCCATATCCTCTTTTTTCTCTTCCCATTTCCTAAAGCTTACATAGAAAAAAAACTGAATGCACCATCTTTCCCCCACATCACCCTACACTCTCAGCAGACCTATCAGTCACTATCAATGGCTCCACACTTCCACAAGTCCATTGTCTTGGTATTACATTTGACTCCTCCCTCTTAGTTAAGCTGCACATACAAGCCCTCTCTACCTCCTGCCATCTGCAATTCAAAAATATGTCTTGGATATGATCTTTCCTCAGCCCTGTGACTGCTACAACATCTTCCTCTGTGACTTTTCTTTCATTGCCCTTGTTTCATTCCAACCTATCCTTAACTCTGCTGCCCTACTTATCCACCTCTCCCCCATTACTTTCCTGCTTCTCCCCTCTGCCAATCCCTTCACTGGCTGCTTATTACCCAGAGAATCCAGTTCAAGTTATTATCAATGACAAACAAGGCTGTCCACAACATGTCCCCTCCATACATCTCTGACATCATTTACCAAAACCTATCCATTGGTAACCTTTGGTCCTCACAAGACTTCCTCCTCTACTCTCCTTGAGTCTGCTCCTCGCATAGTAGTCTCCAGGATTTCTCTTGTGCATCACCTATACTGTGAAACTCGCTACCTCAACCCATCAAACTCTCAAAGACCAAGGGAAGTTTAAAAAAAACCTGAAACCCCACCTATTCAGACAAGCCTACATCCTATAGAAACCCGGCTGCCACCACAACAGGAGCACCTTCTATCCTCACCTACTGTGTCCTTTCCCTGTAAAATGTGAGTCCTCTCCCTCCTTATCAACGTGTTAGTCATTTAGTGGATGCTTATTGTGTGTATATATATATATATATATATATATATATTAGCTGCAATGCAATTTAGCCCCATTCTCCTGCTGTACAGTACTCAAATGAGTATTCTGCAATGCAAAGTCAGCATTCTGATGTACAGTAGGTCACTTTCAAAGGGTCATAATGGCCAAAAACAAACTGGCCAGAACTGGAAAGGAGACAATTACCTGATTTGGCTAATGCAGCAGAATATAAGGCTTCTCTGGCAGGAGAGGCACAGTACTTGCATTACAACAAACTGATGAGAATAGGGGTACTCAGGGTGATGGTTGAGTTCTGTTTTTTACGATCCGATAATCCTCAATAACTAGGTGCTCAGTCGGTGACCGCTGTCAGTTTCTAAGGGTATGTTCCTACAAAGTGAATCCCACAGCAGGAAATCCACAGTGGCAAAAGCTGCAGTAAATTGAGTGCTTTTTGTCATGGACTTTTTTGCAAAGGTTCTGTGGATTTGCAGCTGAATTTGTATTGAAAAGGGTGGAATTTGTGGTTGAAATGTATAGCATAGATTTACAATCTAAACTACATGTCACTTTGCGCTTGGATTTCATGCAGATTTTACCCACAACATGTGGATAAGATTTAGTTGCTGTAAATTCCGCAGATAAAACCATGCAGTTGACTCGTTTCTTGGAGACATGGAGACCCTAAGTATTGCAGACATGATGTCCGTTGCACAGATTACACTTCCGACTGCTTTGGCCAATGGCTGTTGCAGACCTGATTCCTGCTTACAGTCCTCTTTTTGAATTATCTGCTTCACCACACTTCCGTTGGTCCTCTGGGCATTACACTCATGCACTATGCCCCACCATAGGAAGGTGCCCATAGTGAAGATGTCCACCCAACAATAGCTCTGACAACACCGAACTCTCATGAGGTTTTTACATCATACAATTCTTACACTTTGTATACACTGACTTTCTAACAAACTCCATTATTAGGACACCTACACCTTAATAACTATGCTACAGGTCAATGTGACCAATGCAACACATTCACTTCCTTTCTTTTCATGCTAATTGAGGCTAACTACAATCAGGTTCCTCACCAATCATGGCATCTGGGGCTATATTTTCCAATGCCATGTTGAACAGACCATGGTTGACTATCACAACTGAGAACTGCTGCCTCCTACAATTAGGGATGAGCGAGCATACTCGCTAAGGACAATTGCTCGATCAAGCATTGTCCTTAGCGAGTACTTGCCCGCTCGGAAGAAATGGTTCGGCTGCCGGCGCGGGTGACAGGTGAGTTGCGGCAGTGAGCAGAGGGGAACGGGGGGGAGAGAGAGATCTCCCCTCCGTTCCTCCCCGCTCTCCCCCGCCGCTGGCAGCCGAACCTTTTCTTCCGAGCGGGCAGGTACTCGCTAAGGGCAATGCTCGATCGAGTAATTGCCCTTAGCGAGTATGCTCGCTCATCTCTACTTACAACATAGCATAAGTCCCTATGGCATAAGTTTACAACAGGTGGGATATACAGGTTAAGAATAAAAGGTCTCTCTTTTCTCTATCTATAAAGAAAGACATACAACAAAAAAGCAAAGTATGGTATAGCATGGAATACGAACATCAGTCCCTATCCCATGAGATGAAAAACATGAAGATTCAACCCAGCACCAGCATTCTTAAAAAAAATCACTCCTTTATTGAAAATACATAAAAAATTCCCACGTGCACAGGAATTTAAAAAAAAAAAAAAAAACGGCTTGGAGAAATAGAGGTTCTTATTTTACTCTTGTATTCTGAACACCACACTGAAATCTCCATCGTTCATCAAAAACAAAGTTAGACTATGGGAATCTAACTTTAGGTTCTGATGAGCAATGGGAGGTCTGGCTGTTGCAATTGTAATATGGGAGATAAAAAGTGCCCTTAATATTTCCATCTGAAAGTGATCTTAATCCTGCCTTTTTATCTCAGAGTTATATATATTTTTTACACATCCCCAGGGCTTCTACATAATAGAAATTTGCTGTGTCACCATTTTGCCGATGTTTGAGTTTTCCCTATTATGGAGCTCTTTTTCCTTCGAACAGGAAAATGAAGACTGGAATAATCTGCATAACGTGTTTCAGCCCAATTGGCTTATATATGGGTGAAATATGACTCCATAATAGAAATAAAATCGCATAATCTATTGTGAATTTGACAATGATTATATACAAAGATGTAGCTTGAAGCTCCTAAAAACCGATGAAAAATCTACACTGAACGACTACATTATTAGAGTCCTCGGCCCTTTCACGATTGGAGCTTCCCTGTATGAATCAGACCCATAATCCTAAAGTTTCAGAATTTGGTGCAAGTAGTCTGAATCGATGCTTTGTCAGCTGATCAGAACATTTTAGCACCTACATCTAATTTGTGGCAACTTCAAGAAGCTTCCTGTCTCCATGGGCCAATATCACTGCAGAACGATTTCCACACCCCGTGGAATCTACGCCTTGACAAACTGTTCTGAAGGCCAAAAGATATCCAACACGCTAGTAAATGGGGGGTCTTAACCCTTTCCAATCCAATTTGTATCCTGGTTTTCCTAGGGGGCTTACTCTTTTTCTGCCATTATACAATGGCGCTATCTGCTGGCTAAAGCCAGTACTGCATGAGGTGACAGGTTGGATAGGCTCCGACAGCAGAGAGGCTGGCAATATACAGTAAGAGAATCCCGACGGATGTCTTCCAACATCAGAGCTGTACAGCCTTAAATCATAATGTCTTCAGACATCAGACAGTGGATTGGAAAGGGTTAAATAAAGTGTCATTCAGCGTGTAATCGGGTCCCCACCTACCATGATGACAACATACAATAGTGCACATAATTAATTATCCAGTTCATTTATAATGTTCTGTACCAATGTAGCGGCCCAAATGCTTGTCAGTCATATTCACATTTCTGTACCAAGTTATATAAGTTGTCTTGAAGTGTCTTCAGGCTTGTGGAACAGCTGAAAGTTGCCGTTTAATTGCTCTTGGTGGAACGATTCAAATTAAATATTGACACATAAGAAGCCGGTTCCAGTTTACATAACTCACGAAGATGCATCGAGATAATATTCAAAACACTAGAGGAATAAGGCATGAAAAGTTCTGCTAAACTCCACAGCGGGCAAAGAAATGAAGTAGAAGATTAACCCTTTCCAGTCCAATTTGTATCTTGGTTTTCCTAGGGGGCTTACTCTTTTTCTGCTGTTATACAATGGCGCTACATGCTGGCTAAAGCCAGTACTGCATGAGGTGACACGTTGGATAGGCTCCAACAGCAGAGAGACTGGCAATATACAGTAAGAGAACCCCGCCGGATGTCTTCCAACATCAGAGCTGTACAACCTTAACCCCTTCACGACCAATGACGTACATTTACGTCATGGAGCCGCGGGGTATGTATGAAGAGAGGTTGCGTGGCAACCTCCCTTCATACAGTGCGGACGTCAGCTGTTTATAACAGCTGACACCCGCGGGCAATAGCCGCGAGCAGCCGCGCGGCCGATCGCGGCTATTAACCATTTAAATGCCGCTGTCAGTTCTGACAACGGCATTTAAATCCCCCGAACGATGTTCAGGGGTCCCGCGCGGCCCCCCCGTGGTGAGATCGGGGGAGTCGTGCAGATGTCATGGCAGCTGGGGACCTAATGAAAGGCCCCAGGGCTGCTTTAACAGACTGCCTATGAAGCCATCCCCGCAGGAGCGATCAAAGCATCGCATCTTAAAGTCCCCCAGGGGCGCTTCAAAGTAATGTAAAAAAAAAAATCAATAAAGTTTTTTTTAATTGAAAAAAAAAACTTGTAAAAGTTTAAATCACCCCCCTTTTGCCATATCTATTATTAAAAAATCTAAATAATAAATTAAACATATGTATTTGGTATCGCCGCGTCCATAAAAGTCCGAACTATCAAAGTAATGCATTATTTTTCCCGCACGGTGAACGTCATCCAAAAAAAAAAATAAAGAACGCCAGAAATGCATTTTTTTAGTTACCCTGTCTCCCAGAAAAAACGCAATAAAAAGCGATAAAAAAGTCGTATACATTCCAAATTGATACTATAAGAAACTACAGGACATTATGCAAAAAATGAGACCTTGCTCAACTACGTCAACGGAAAAATAAAAAAGTTATCGCGCGCACAACATGACGGCAGAAAATAATTGAAAAAAATTTAATGTCTTTGAAAAAAAAAAAAGAGTAGTATAGTAAAAAAAAACTATACAAGTTTGGTATCGTAGTAATCGTACCGACCCATAGAATAAAGTTATCATGTCGTTTTTGTTGCCATCCGTGCACTGTAGAAACAAGACGCACTAAAAGATGGTGAAATGTCATTTTTTTTTTCATTTTACTCAACTTAGAATTTTTTAAAAGTTTTTCAGTACATTAGATGGTACTTTAAATAGCTCCATTGAAAAATACAACTCGTCCCGCAAAAAACAAGCCCTCATACAGCGCCTTTGATGGATAAATAAAGGAGTTACGATTTTTTTAAAGGGGGGAGGAAAAAACGAAAATGGAAAAAGAAAAAGGGCCGCGTCATTAAGGGGTTAAATCATAATGTATTAAAACGTCAGACAGTGGATTGGAAAGAGTTAATGATACCAGAGACATCTTTGAGACTCAAAACACGTCTGCTTTTTCCCCAGAAACTGCGCCACACTTGCCCATAGGCTGTGTGTAGTACTGCAACTCAGATCCATTTACTTGAACTCGGCTGAGTGGTGCTCTTTTTCAGAAAACATGTGATCTTCTATTCTTATAAATTCTCTATAATGGATTTTTTAATACATATTAGGACACTTAACCCCTCTGCTGCATATTAGTACACTTCCCACTGCAGCCCTTTTTTGCTTTCTCATTTTTTCCCTCCCTACTTTCAAAAAATCATAACTTTTTTATTTTTCTGATGACATAGCTACATGAGGGCTTGTTTTATACGGGATGATTTGTATTTTTCAATGGTGCTATTTTTACACCCCCTATAATGTATTAGAAAAAGTTTAAAAATTTCCAAGTGGGGACAAATGGAACAAAAATGCAACTGCACAATTTTTGGCTTGCGCTTGCTGTTCCGGTATTCACAACACAGTAAAAATTATATTTATTTTATGGATTAGTATGATTACGGTAATGTCAAATTTATGTCGTTTTTCTTAATGTAGTATGATTTTTTTTAAAATTAAATACCCTTTTAAAAAATTTTCTTCCTGGCGTCATCTTTTGACCCCAATAACAAGTTTTGTTGATGGGATTGTGTGCGGACTTGTTCTTTGCATGGTAACCTGCAGTTTTATTAATGTAATTCTGCAGGACACACGATGTTTGGATTACTTTTTATTACATTTTTCTATAGATATGGGGTGACCAAAAACCCCCAATACTTGCATAGCATATAATTTTTTCTGATGGTGTTTACCGTGGTGGAATAATAGTGTGATATTTTAATAATCTGATCTTTTTTTGATGTAGTCATACCACATTATTATTCAATATTTTCATTTTCTTTTTTGATGAGATGAATGGAAGAATGGAGTTTTTTTTCAATTTGTACTACTTTATATTTATTCTAATATTTAATAAAACTTTTAGCCTATTTTTAGTCCTTAAAGTGATCTTGAACTTGCATTTGTTTAATTCCTCAGACAATAAAATGCAATATTATAAAATTGCATTATAGCATTTTCTGGAAGACTGCCTATCAAGGCGTCACGGGGGGAACCTTGATAGGCAATCAGTCATGGCAAATCTGGGCTTCAGAAGGCCCCAGGCTGTCATGACAACCAAATGGAACTCCACAGTCACACTGCTCTAGGGCCAGACCCCCAAATACGAATTAGGGTATTTAAATGGCACTGTCAGAACTAACAGCGGCCTTTAAAATGTTAATAGCTGGGATGAGCGTTCATGCTGATCGCGCCTGTTAGTTTCCAAAGATGGGTGACACCCAGAGTGTATGTAGCGGGCTCGGATTTCAAACCGGCTGCATACGTAGATGTCAGATTTACTCTGTACATGTATGGCACATGTCAGGAAGGCGTTGTTTGAAGGTGTTATGTGGTAATTGTGACCAAAAGGCTGGCAGTAGATCCTTTAAGTCCAATAAGTTGCTTGGTGCCTCCATGGATCGGTCTTGTTTTGTCAGCACATTCCACAGATTCTCAATTGTATTGAGAGCTGAAAAATTTGGAAGAAAAGTCATTGCTTTGAAGTTTCCCATTCTCCTCAGACCATTCTGAACTATTTTTGCAGTGTGGCATGGTAAATTAATTTGCTTAAAGAGGCCACTGCTTGTGCCACAAAGGGGGTGTTGGATTCCCTGGTAGCATAGCATATAACTTGCCTCACCCTTGTGGGTTAGTACATCATTTGCGTGCTGTTGGTAAAACTACTTTTTCCTATATGAGCTGAATTATGAGCCTAAACCAGCAGGCACCAATAGGAGGTAAGGAAAGAACTCTCTCCAGGATGACAATGCTCAGGGAAACTCCATGTTCTTCTCTTACACTGAGGCAGACGCTGAGAGGATTTTGTAAAGGTACTTTTTTGAGTGCACCCCCCAAGGAGTTACTCCTAAGAAAATGGTAGAATGAAAGCAGATGTATCATCTCAATGACTTTACATTTATTTACCCTCAAAGAATATTTTAGGGTTAAGAGAATCCCGAGGGGGCTGAGGTCTCACATTAGGCCGACTTTAATACTGCATTCTGCATGAAATAAGAAAGCATAACCAACAGGTTTGCATTCGATATTATCTTACTAAATATTGAGGACCTTCAGAGTGAATTGCAAGCCAGCAAAAAGCATTTGGCTGAAATTGAAAAAAAATATAGATGAAATTGTCTAAACAGGACTGGTATGCGCAATATATGAAATTTGAGTTGTCATTAAAACACTATAGAGAAGCTTTGGAGGATACAAAAGAATCAAAATGGTTTAGAGCCCTGAGTGACTACAATAATTGCTGTGTGTTTAACTGGCATACGTTGAGAATCTCTTCCACAGGGGTGCAGGGATCTGGACGTAATAGAGGACGACCAAGAAGAAGACAACCAAAGCAGAGTAGAAGATTTGGCCTTTTCCCGACTAAATCCAACTCATTGAATGACTCATCAAGAGGACTCAGTACAAGTAATTCTTCTTTTTTAGGACTGGCAAAGACTATGAGATCGAAGAGAAGAGATGGCATGGATATGGCAAGCGGAGAGGAGGTGTCAAGCACGAAAGGGCACAAAAGAGGAGAGGTCAACATGAAGACCAGGTCGACGAATCGACAATTGCCACTGGAGTACAGGAGGACGTAAATGCAAAAGGTATTGTGGTAAATTTATCCTCAAGAAGTCTGTCTTCTATACAGATTAACGTCTTATCTAAAGGACTCTCATTCTGTCCAAAGAAGAGTACTGACTGGTTCCAAATAGACTTGGTCTTAGAGAGATTTTATTAAAATTTGAGATTGAAATCTTTGTTTGGAACACAGGTGTCCCCTGAGGGTGTTGTTGCGCAGTCCAACCCCCATGAGGGTTTTTTCTTGGTTGGGTTGGACTGCGCAACAAGAGCCAGTTTCAACCACTAATGAGCAAACATTGTTTGAAAACATATATAGATTTTGTTCGTGAAGATATCTGTAAATTAGGATCACAGCAATATAAACAGAATAATAGAAATAAATATAACTTGAGTAATAGGGAACATGCAGCACTGAAAATGTTGGCTGAAGACAGGGCAATCTCGATAAAACTCGCTAATAAGAGTGGAGCTGTGGTCCTCATGGACTCTACTCAATACTATAGTGAGGTACAGAGACAATTCAAAGATGAGAACATTTATGAGAAACCCAGTGCAAACTTTACATCAAGATTTCAAACCAATTTGAGAGTAATGTTCAATGAAGCTTTATTGGGTGGCATTATTGACGAAGGTCTGGTCAAATACCTTGATGTTGAGAATTCAAGAGCTCCAACACTATATATACTACCTAAAATCCACAAGAACTTAATGAACTCTCCTGGGAGGCAAATTGTGTCTGGCTGTGGTTCTCTTTTCAACAACATATCAAGGTTTCTTGACAGAATACTGAGACATTTTGCTGAAAATACGCATTTCTATTAGGGACACAAAATTATACTCCATTTTTTGGTTAACACCTGTGATTTTCTTTACCCCTTTTTTGCATCTAACTTTGTGGAGTTTAATGGGTGATGAATTCAGTTGACCCCCAGTACTGACCGTTTGATTATCATGATTAAAGGAAGAACTATATTGGAGACAATAATAGAACAACTTGACATTTGTCCAATTAATGAGTAAATAATGTTATTTTGAGAATCTTTAGGGAATACGATGTGAATGAAAATCTATTTTTAATCTATTATTAAATATATAAGTTACTGTATTCCCCTTTAATAAGTGTACATTAGAGTTGAGCGAACATACTCTGGCAAGCTTGATACTCGTTGGAGTATTAGCGTACTCGATGGTGCTTGTTACTCGAGCTAACATCAAATCGCGTTCGACCCCGCCCCAGCTTTTCGCTCCTCCCCGCTGTGATGTGCCTCTTCTGGTCCCTCCCTGCCGCGACGCAGCACGCATCATTTGAAAATTTTTGGTCTGGCAGGAAGGGGAAGGGGAAGGGGAAGGGAAAGGGAAAGGGGAAGGGGGATGGAGAGGGGGAGAGGGAGGGGGAGAGAGAGGGGGAGAGGGGGAGAGGGAGAGGGGGAGAGGGAGAGGGAGAGAGGGAGAGGGGGAGAGAGAGAGAGAGAGAGAGAGAGAGAGAGAGAGAAAGAGAGAGAAAGAGGAAAAAAGCTCGGGATCCTGCGTTCCACATACAAAAATGCTTGAGTCTCCCATTGTAGTCAATGGGGTTCATTACTCGAGTGGAGCTCTCAAATTTTACAAAAAGCTTGACTCGAATAACGAGGACCCGAGCATTTGGGTGCTTGCTCATCTCTAGTGTACATGATTCTTGGAAATTATGGTAACATCTGTCAACATATATTGTGTAGAGATAATGAGAAAATATTATGATATAGTATAGAGGATTTAGACAGTCAGAGAATATTGTGTTACATAAATTATGTGACTTTAAAATATGGCAATTTTATCAATTATAGACTGTTAAAATTAGAATATCAGTCCTTTTATGATGATAAATTTATTCTAAATGGATGTGGAATTAGAGATGAGATTGGATATGCACATTGTAGTTTGCTGATTATATTTGGTGCTTATAACTGGAAGAATTATTTACAATGATGTATGTTGATAGATTTGCACATGCGCGATTATGGTTTATAATGATGGGTTGCTAATTGACATAACATGATGGGCCTCTAATTGGCATGACATGATAACATACATTTCTGAGAATAAGAGGGATTAACTCATACAAAGGTATCTATCTTAGGGTGGACACCCACTTACGATTTTTTTCCCTGCGATTTTCAATGGCTTCATACTCTTGAGATTTGTCAGCAGAGCTTCGCATCACAGAGAAGAAATCTGCAATATCGCTCAGTGTTTTAAATGGGGCCAGGGGATCCAGCCGGAGGATACGTCTGAGAGATGGAAAGGTGAGTAAAAGTTTTTTTGTTTTTTTTAACCAGCTAAAGATGATTTTCATGGAGGGGTTATATTTCAAGCTCTTCCCTGAAAATCATGCTGCGGGGGTTGCCACAAAACTACTGCTTTCAATGGGGCTGGCAGCAGCACCGACCCCGTTGAAAGCAATGGGATAGCATCATGGACTTTTGCCACAGCAGGCACAGCTGTGGCAGAGGATTCCTTCATCCCTGTGGTCCCTGTGGGGATGAAGGAAACTCCTGCCACAGCTGTCACAGCTGTGGCAGAAGTGCGAGATATACTCCATGTTTTCAATGGGGCTAAGGCTGCTACCGCTGGCCCTATTGAAAACACTGGCGATATTGCAGCATTTTTTTTGCGATGTGAGGCGAGTGTTTTAACTCACTCTCGCAGCGCAAGAAATGAAAACGCCAGTGGGTATGAGCCCTAAATGATAGATGATGTCTGCGCATGAGCATTTTAAGCTCTTAACACTGCATTGCTGGGAGTGTGGAGTATAATGCTATAGCGTTACTAAGATTGAGAACTTCTGCGCATGTGCAATGTATAGCGCTGCGGAATAAGTTTGCGCTATACAAATAAAGATTATTATTATTATTATTATATTATTATTATATGGTGGCTGAGCATAGAGCCTGATATCTAGCATTGTGTTACATCGCGAGACTATGGGTAACCCCTCGCACCAGCACATTGAGTGATATGAGACACTGATGATCATTGGACCTGTAATGGTGTGAGTACTGGGTTATGTATGCACACATGCGCATTACACTACATAGTACATCTAATAGATGTTATCAACAGGCTTAGGTCTCTTTCACATGGGCGTTAGTGTTTTCACATTTGCTCACAAGTGCCGTAGCAATGTTAGTGTGCTGGTTCTGAGGGCCCTGGCCTGGCGCATATATGCTGGGCCTACAATCTTTTTCACCTGTACTATAGACTTCCCCCTGCCTAGTCTCTAATATACACTGATTTGGGAAGAATCTGTATCGTTGGCAATCAGAGGAGGGTCTAAATAATGTGCAGTGCTCTGTCTCAACCCACAGAAACCTGGAGAACTCCCCTATTTTTTGGCAATCTTTAGAGATGAGCGAGCACCAAAATGCTCGGGTGCTCGTTACTCGGGACAAAATTTTCGCGATGCTCGAGGGTTCTTTTCGAGTAACGAACCCCATTAAAGTCAATGGGCGACCTGAGCATTTTTGTATATCGCCGATTGCCTTCAGCTGCCCTCATGCCACAACACCCTCATGTCTATTTATAAGTGCGTCTGCCATGAGGAGGAACCGCAGGCACACACTGCAGAGGGTTGGCACGGCTAGGCAGTGACCCTCTTTAAAAGGGGCGGGGCGATAGCCCACAATGTTGTACAGAAGCAATGAGAAATAGAATCCTGTGCCACCGCCATCAGGAGCTGCACACGTGGGCATAGCAATGGGGAACCTATGTGCCACACACTATTCATTCTGTCAAGGTGTCTGCATGCCCCAGTCAGACCGCAGTTTTTTATAAATAGTCACAGGCAGGTACAACTCCGCAATGGGAATTCCGTGTGCACCCACAGCATGGATGGCTCCCTGGAACCCACCGGCTGTACATAAATGTATCCCATTGCAGTGCCCTGGACAGCAGAGCTAACGTCAGATTAAATGCAGGTGGGCTTCGGCCCACACTGCATGCCACAACCTGACCGGGGTTTTTAATTCATAGACACAGGCAGGTACAACTCCCTATTGTGAAGTCCCTGTGGACCGACAGCATGGGTGGGTGCCAGGAAGCCTCCGGCGGTACATAAATATATCCCATTGCAGTGCCCAGCACAGCTGAGGTACTGTCATGTTTAATGCAGGTGGGCTTCAGCCCACACTGCATGCCCCAGTCAGACTGGGGTTCTTTAGAAGTGGACACATGCAGGTACAACTCCGTGTGGACCGACAGCATGGGTGGCTCCCTGGAACCCACCGACGGTACATAAATATATCAAATTGCAGTGCCCAGCACAGCTGAGGTAATGTCATGTTTAATGCAGGTGGGCCTCGGCCCACACTGCATGCCGCAGTCAGACTGGGGTTCTTTAGAAGTGGACACATGCAGTTACAACTCCGTGTGGACCGACAGCATGGGTGGCTCCCTGGAACCCACCGGCGGTACATAAATATATCCCATTGCATTGCCCATCACAGCTGATGTAATGTCATGTTTAATGCAGGTGGGCTTCAGCCCACACTGCATGCCCCAGTCAGACTGGGGTTCTTTAGAAGTGGACACATGCAGTTACAACTCCGTGTGGACCGGCAACATGGGTGGCTCCCTGGAACCCACCGGCGGCACATAAATATATCCCATTGCATTGCCCATCACAGCTGAGGTAATGTCATGTTTAATGCAGGTGGGCTTTGGCCCACATTGCATGCCCCAGTCAGACTGGGGTTCTTTAGAAGTGGACACATGCAGGTACAACTCCGTGTGGACCGACAGCATGGGTGGCTCCCTGGAACCCACCGACGGTACATAAATATATCAAATTGCAGTGCCCAGCACAGCTGAGGTAATGTCATGTTTAATGCAGGTGGGCCTCGGCCCACACTGCATGCCGCAGTCAGACTGGGGTTCTTTAGAAGTGGACACATGCAGTTACAACTCTGTGTGGACCGACAGCATGGGTGGCTCCCTGGAACCCACCGGCGGTACATAAATATATCCCATTGCATTGCCCATCACAGCTGATGTAATGTCATGTTTAATGCAGGTGGGCTTCAGCCCACACTGCATGCCCCAGTCAGACTGGGGTTCTTTAGAAGTGGACACATGCAGTTACAACTCCGTGTGGACCGGCAACATGGGTGGCTCCCTGGAACCCACCGGCGGCACATAAATATATCCCATTGCATTGCCCATCACAGCTGAGGTAATGTCATGTTTAATGCAGGTGGGCTTTGGCCCACATTGCATGCCCCAGTCAGACTGGGGTTCTTTAGAAGTGGACACATGCAGTTACAACTCCGTGTGGACCGGCAACATGGGTGGCTCCCTGGAACCCACCGGCGGCACATAAATATATCCCATTGCAGTGCCCATCACAGCTGAGGTAATGTCATGTTTAATGCAGGTGGGCTTTGGCCCACATTGCATGCCCCAGTCAGACTGGGGTTCTTTAGAAGTGGACACATGCAGTTACAACTCCGTGTGGACCGGCAACATGGGTGGCTCCCTGGAACCCACCGGCGGCACATAAATATATCCCATTGCATTGCCCATCACAGCTGAGGTAATGTCATGTTTAATGCAGGTGGGCTTCGGCCCACACTGCATGCCCCAGTCAGACTGGGGTTCTTTAGAAGTGGACACATGCAGTTACAACTCCGTGTGGACCGACAGCATGGGTGGGTGCCAGGAAGCCACCGGCGGTACATAAATATATCCCATTACAGTGCCCAGCACAGCTGATGTAACGTCAGCTTTAATGCAGGTGGCCAAAAAATTAATTGGATTACACTGTAGGCGAGGGCCCCAAAAAATTGGTGTACCAACAGTACTAATGTACGTCAGAAAAATTGCCCATGCCCAACCAAGAGGGCAGGTGAAACCCATTAATCGTTTTGGTTAATGTGGCTTAATTTGTAACTAGGCCTGGAGGCAGCCCAGTTAAAATAAAAATTGGTTCAGGTGCAAGTTTCAACGCTTTAATGAGCATTGAAACGTATAAAAATTGTTTACAAAAATTATATGACTAGGCCTTGTGGGCCTAAGAAAAATTGCCCGTTCGGCGTGATTACGTGAGGTTTCAGGAGGAGGAGCAGGAGGAGGAGAATGAATATTATACACAGATTGATGAAGCTAAAAGGTCCCCGTTTTTGATGGTGATAGAGAACAATGCTTCCATCCGCGGGTGCAACCTACGTATTGTTTAGATATCGCTGCTGTCCGCTGGTGGAGAAGAGAAGTCTGGGGAAATCCAGGCTTTGTTCATCTTGATGAGTGTAAGCCTGTCGGCACTGTCGGTTGACAGGCGGGTACGCTTATCTGTGATGATTCCCCCAGCCGTACTAAACACCCTCTCTGACAAGACGCTAGCCGCAGGACAAGCAAGCACCTCCAGGGCATACAGTGCGAGTTCAGGCCACGTGTCCAGCTTCGACACCCTGTAGTTGTAGGGGGCAGAGGCGTCACGGAGGACGGTCGTGCGATCGTCTACGTACTCCCTCACCATCCTTTTACAGTGCTCCCGCCAACACAGCCTTGACTGGGGAGCAGTGACACAGTCTTGCTGGGGAGCCAGAAAGCTGTCAAAGGCCTTAGAGAGTGTTCCCCTGCCTGTGCTGTACATGCTGCCTGATCTCCGCTCCTCCCCTGCTACCTGGCCCTCGGAACTGCGCCTTCTGCCACTAGCGCTCTCGGATGGGAATTTTACCATCAGTTTGTCCGCCAGGGTCCTGTGGTATAGCATCACTCTCGAACCCCTTTCCTCTTCGGGTATGAGAGTGGAAAGGTTCTCCTTATACCGTGGGTTGAGCAGTGTGTACACCCAGTAATCCGTAGTGGCCAGAATGCGTGTAACGCGAGGGTCACGAGAAAGGCATCCTAACATGAAGTCAGCCATGTGTGCCAGGGTACCTGTACGCAACACATGGCTGTCCTCACTAGGAAGATCACTTTCAGGATCCTCTTCCTCCTCCTCAGGCCATACACGCTGAAAGGATGACAGGCAAGCAGCATGGGTACCCTCAGCAGTGGGCCAAGCTGTCTCTTCCCCCTCCTCCTCATGCTCCTCCTCCTCAATGCGCTGAGATATAGACAGGAAGGTGCTCTGACTATCCAGCGACATACTGTCTTCCCCCGCCTTTGTTTCCGACCGCAAAGCGTCTGCCTTTATGCTTTGCAGGGAACTTCTCAAGAGGCATAGCAGAGGAATGGTGACGCTAATGATTGCAGCATCGCCGCTCACCATCTGGGTAGACTCCTCAAAGTTTCCAAGGACCTGGCAGATGTCTGCCAACCAGGCCCACTCTTCTGTAAAGAATTGAGGAGGCTGACTCCCACTGCGCCGCCCATGTTGGAGTTGGTATTCCACTATAGCTCTACGCTGCTCATAGAGCCTGGCCAACATGTGGAGTGTAGAGTTCCACCGTGTGGGCACGTCGCACAGCAGTCGGTGCACTGGCAGATGAAACCGATGTTGCAGGGTGCGCAGGGTGGCAGCGTCCGTGTGGGACTTGCGGAAATGTGCGCAGTGCCGGCGCACCTTTCCGAGCAGGTCTGACAAGCGTGGGTAGCTTTTCAGAAAGCGCTGAATCACCAAATTAAAGACGTGGGCCAGGCATGGCACGTGCGTGAGGCTGCCGAGCTGCACAGCCGCCACCAGGTTACGGCCGTTGTCACACACGACCATGCCCGGTTGGAGGCTCAGCGGCGCAAGCCAGTGGTCGGTCTGCTCTGTCAGACCCTGCAGCAGTTCGTGTGCCGTGTGCCTCTTCTCTCCTAAGCTGAGTAGTTTCAGCACGGCCTGCTGACGCTTGCCCACCGCTGTGCTGCCACGCCGCGTGACACCGACTGCTGGCGACGTGCTGCTGACACACTCTCCCTATAGCAGCTCCGGCATCAGCAGCACTGTCCCTGATCTCTGTCAGAATGCATCTGTGGCGAGCCGCGGGAGGGGCCGATTTATATACTCGGGTGACACCTGATCTCGCCAGCCACTCACTGCAGGGGGGTGGTATGGGGCTTGAACGTCGCAGGGGGAAGTTGTAATGCCTTCCCTGTCTTTCTATTGGCCAGAAAAGCGCGCTAACGTCTCAGAGATGAAAGTGAAAGTAACCCGAACATCGCGTGGTACTCGTCACGAGTAACGAGCATCTCGAACACGCTAATACTCGAACGAGTATCAAGCTCGGACGAGTACGTTCGCTCATCTCTAGCAATCTTCTTAGTAATCCAAAAAATTGGAAATACTGATTTTGTGCCCTGGTCTTAAAGGAAACATATCACCTATATATTTTTAGTAAATAAATTCAGATACTGACATATTTTCTATTTTTCTAATCTGTTTTATTGTCTGATTGAAGATTGTTTTTCCATTGTATGTACATGACTATATGTAGAGCATCCATCTTGTCTGAGCTGCAGAAATGTGCTTTAGAACAGGTTTTAGATGCTTTACAGCAGCTTCATGGGCCATTCATACAACGGAAGAAACTGACCCATTGACTTCTATGGGACAGTGTTGTGGGAATGCTCTGTGATCTGCAGTAAAGGGGAAGAGGTGGGCTGTGATCCTGGATTCTGTGTTATCTACTGTAATATACTGTAAGTGCCACCTTTCATTGTCATTCTGCTTGTGATGATAATGAGACTATTATTAAGCTTAGTGGTCAGTATGAAAACTTCAAAATTTTAGTATTTAAAAAAAAAAAAAAAATTATATATAAAAAATGTTTAAAAAAATCACCAAAAATTCTTTAAAAATATGTCTAATATAAAAACACTGAATAAGAGGTTATTTGCCAATGACACATTCACTTTAACACTTGGAAGATCTTGCAGTGCTGTGAAATGATGGTATATGTTGTCTTGGTTCCTACAAATTCTGTGGGGAAGATTTTGTCATCCCACATTATTCAATGACATGTCATTATATTTATTTTTCAGGGAGAGGAATCTAGTGAGCATTCAACAATGATCGATTTACTTGAGAAACTGACTTGGCACATACCAAATTTATTTGTTTTTCGACTTCTAAACAAGAAAACGCATTGACGTATCTGATTAATGACTTCCCAAAGCACTACCTATATAATTAATTTCCCGCCCTAATAAATACTTCATGAATGTAATTAATATTGATGCCCAATTTATTTCCTGCCTCTACTTTCATACTTCCTCCGCAAGTTAATAGCATGGCAGATCTAATAAATAAATATGCATCTGATGTTTAACCATTAAGCTCTAAACTCTGTTTGCTATGTTTAAATGTTTCATTAATCATTAGAAAGAATCCACAAAAGTAAATCCCAGAATAATAAGTGGGTTAACATTTACATATGTGTAATACCGGGGTGGATTATCCCATTATGGAACACAATGTATACATTAATACCATTGCATATGAAGTCAGTTAGAGAACAACCTGTAGGGACAACAGAAGGACCTAATAGGTATAAGCTGCTGACATATTACTTTGTAACAGGTCAGGAATACAGGAGTTTATAGTTTTACTCTTATGCTAACACTTAACATGTGGCTTACAAAAAAGTTCTACTAACCCTTTCCCTGCAAGGAGTGCTTGAAAAGGATGTACAGAATAAAAAGAGAGAATTTCTTCCAAAAACAGCACCACCATTAACCATGGGTTGTCTTTGGTATTGCAGTTTAACTCCATTGAAGTGAATGGGAATGAAAAACTTGCTGAAAACCTCTGGATGTGAGATGTTTTTACATAGAAACAGCCTCGCATCCCTGCAGAGTTTCTCTTCATCCCTGCTACAGCTGTCACAGCTGCAGCAGGGGATCACGATGTCCTCCCACTGTTTTCAATGGCGCCGGCGCTGCTGTCGCTGCCCCCCTAGCAAACATGTGGAAATCCCTGGATGTGACTGTCTCACATCCCTATGGGGCTGAAGGTCTCACATCCCTGTGGGGCTGAAGGAATCCCCTGCTGCAGCTGTCACAGCCGTAGCAGGGGATCTCTCTCTCTTCTCCTGGAGCAGCTGTGCTTTTTTAAAGCAACACGCTGCTCTAGTGAATGGCTGATTTTCATATGTATGAAGCCCAGGTCTTCTGCACAAGAAAAATTGCCTGTTCACATGATTTTTAGTGCAGTATAGGCACAATTTTTTCACGCGCCTATGATGCACTAAAACTGCTTGTGACTTAATGTCTTGGATGCTGACTTTCAGGGTATATACCTACAGGATACACTAGATTGATAATTTCCTTCCTTCCAGAGGACAGCTGATTTGCATTGGAAGACAGCCAGAATTTTTGCTCAAGCACATTCACTAGCGTCATATACTACCAGGATTGTTGCCTTTTTACCATTCAAACTCTCTAATGCTACTGATTCTACATTAAAATAAGTTATGCTTTTCTGTACTTCTAAAATCCAAGGTGCAAAATAGTGTAGTTCCTTTTTTTGTTATTTATTGGGATAATTATGATGATTATTACCATTGTTAAACAGCACAGAGGAAATCCCATTGTATAGAGCGATTTTCTATTTTTATGTATATTTTACAGCCCAGAAGCCTGAGCTGAGCAGCGGATAATTATGTACAAGTGGACATCTTTCTGTAGGGAAATAAGAAGAAAATGCATTAGGGCTGCATTTCCCAGGGTTTGATTTATTAGTTAAAAGTGCCCCCCTCTTGATTATATTATTTTTCCAGATAAGTAATGAAGCAACTTTTCAAGCTAGTTTGATATACAGCCCATTGCTTGTTGTTATGCAAATAGGCCTAAATGCTAACTAGATTCATGTGGACTGAGCAGTAAAGCTACTTCACTCAATCACTTTGCAATTGTAATTTAGTATAAAAAAGCGAAGAACCGACTGAATATGCTACATGTGTTAAAAGTTAAGCTCTATTCACATCTGCATCGGAGGCACTATTCAGAGCCTCCAGCGCAGATTCGGCATGAAGTGACGGACAAAAAAGTTGTGTATGCAGGACTTTTTTGACTGGTAAAAATGCCGGACAGGTGTAGGAACCAAACTTAACCCATTATAGTCAATAGGGTCCGTTCACAGTTTGGTTCTGTTATGAGTTGGATTTGTTCATCCAAGGGTTTTGGTTTTCTTGCTCCCAAGCTATGCAAGTTTCTGAACTCAAAAGCCAACATATAACCTATGACTAGAAGTCAGTATGACTCTAAACTTTCTTTTCTGTATGGTATGTTTTATGGAACGTGAAAATAAAGTGCAGGAACTGCATTAATGGTCATTTCCTAAAAATCTTTTTATATCCTTTTAGAATACAATATTTCTTCTTGCTTTAAAAAAAAGCTCTACAGCCTGAAGCTCGTGATTCATGGATAAATGCATCCTGTCATTTCCTGCCACACCCTCTATTTTTGGAGTTTTTGAACACAACTATGTGATTGGATGGAGGCAATGGCTCTAGACTATGAAGAAGAAAGTTTTTTTTGATTGTCTAGTTCAATGACAGTTAAAATGTTTTGGTGTAAATTTCCTTGCCATAAAGGATCAAATAACGGTTGTTATGAAAAAAAGTTGGGTCACTTTATTGATATTATAAAAAGAGTTTATCACCCATTACGTCATTAGATGGGGACCACAACGAATGGTCTCTATAGAGATGAACGAGTACCAAAATGTTCGGGTGCTCGTTATTCAAGTTGAGCTTTTCGTAATATTTAAGAGCTCTATTCGAGTAACGAACCCCACTGAAGTCAATGGGGGACTCGAGCATTTTTGTATTGGACCCGCCGGGTGTCGAGCTTTTTTCTTTTCTTTTTTCTCTCTCTCTCTCTTTCTCTCTCTCTCCCAGCAAGCGACACATACTGCTGTGCACGTCCGCACGCTGGCACGTCACAGCAGGTAGTGGTAATGCGGTAAGGGGTCAAAATGGGGAGGGGTTGAACTCGGCGTGGTACTCACTCGAGTAACGAGCACCATCGAGTATGCTAATACTCGAACGAGCATCAAGCTCGGATAAGCATTTTTGCTCAACCCTAGTCTCTATGTATTAAGAGAGCATAGAGTCTAGATCACGTGAGGTCATTATCCCCCTCTACTCTTCATTAGTCAGACCTCATCTGGAAAACTGTGTCCAGTTCTGGGCACCCCACTTTAAAAAAGACATTGACAAACTGGAGCAAGTTCAGAGAAGAGTTACCAAGATGGTGGGCAGTCTGCAAATCATGTCCTATAAGGAATGGTTAAAGGATCTGGTAATGTGTAGCTTGCAAAAAAAAGGCTGAGAGGAGACTTAATAGCGGTCTACAAATATCTGAAGGGCTGTCACAGTGCAGAGGGATCAGCCCTATTCTCATTTGTACAAGGAAAGACTAAAAGCAATGGGATGAAACTGAAAGGGAGGAGACACAGATTAGATATTAGTAAAAACTTTCTGACAGTGAGGGTGATCAATCAGTGGAACAGGTTACCACGGAAGGTGGTGAGTTCTTTTTCAATGGAAATGTTCAAACAAGGGCTGGACAAATATCTGTCTGGGATGATTTAGTAAATCCTGCACTGAGCAGGGGGTTGGACCAGAGGACCCTGGAGGTCCCTTCCAACTCTACCATTCTATGATTCTATGAATGTGTGTTATGTCAATTGATATGGTTTAATCACAACTATACAACCAAATTTTAAAGTATAGGACATCTAACACAAACTTTTGATATGGGCAACCGGTGTATTATCACCTATGAGGTTGCATTCGCACATTACCAATAAACACTGTGCTCTTATCTCCATGAACAATCATTGTGATGCCAATAGCGCTTGGGACTGTAACACACTACTTAATAAATTAAGGATTGTGGTTGCTATTACATAAATTGCACTCGAATATGCACTATAGCCCATTTTTGTATATGTTTTGGGGATAACCAACTACAGAGGAAGATCCAGACATTTTTGGTGTGTCCCCCCCTAGTCCCTTCTTTTTATTTTGTGTTGTTTTTGGTGTTTTTTCTTTTTTTGGGGGGGGGGGGGGGAGGGGTTATACTTTGCTGCATATTATTTCATCATTATTAGCTATGATCAGTTCCTGATTTTTAATTAGAATTATTGAAAGTTATATTTTATCATTATCCTTTCAGTGATACCTTAATTTCCTTGCCTTGCAGAAAGAGCAGTTCACAGTTGTAAAATGATTAACGCCAAGAATATGACAATATAATGAAGGTCCAAATGAAAATAAGGGTACTAGGATGAGTGACCATCGATTGCCGTAGAAAAAATTCAAGATCAAATTTTAGCATCACAATTTTACATATATTTTACATAAATGTGTACATATAATGGCCATTGGCCCTGGATGATGATCCTTCTCACCACCCCTTCATATTGGTCATAGTCTGCAGCATCTTCTGTGTCCTGTGTGTAGCAGACACCACACCATCTCCTTGATGTCAGTCAGCAGGTGTAACTCCATTAAATAGTAAACACTATGTCATGTGACTATGGCGTCATAAAAGTGTGGCATAATGAAATGATGCATGCATCAGTCTATATAGAGAGACTGGAATTGACCCTGCTATGGCCCTCAAATGCTTGAACACACATTAATATATAGTAACATAGTATGTAAGGCCGAATGAAGACAATATCCATCTAGTTCAGCCTGTTTATCCTCCTATGTTGTTGATCCAGAGGAAGGCAAAAACCCCAAGAGGCAGGAGCCAATTAGCCCATTTGGAGGAAAATTCTTTCCCAACTCCCTAATGGCAATCAGACTAATCCCTGGATCAACCCTTAATAGTTCCTACCTGCCTGTATACCCAGATTAACAATTGGCCCAAGATTTATATCCTCTAATAGCCTTCCCCTCTAGAAAGATATCAAGTCCCCTATGGATTTTGCCATTACCACATCCTCAGGCGGAGAGTTCCACAGTCTCACTGCTCTTACAGTAAAAAAGCCTTTTCTGTGTTGGCGATGGAACTTGCTTTCTTCTAGACGTAGCGGATGCCCTCTTCTTACCGTCGCAGTCCTGGGTATAAACAAATCATGGGAGAGATCCTTGTATTGTCCCCTCATGTATTTATACACAGTTATTTGATCGCCCCTTAGCCGTCTTTTTTCCAGGGTAAATAATCCCAATTTAGATAGCCTCTCTGGGTATTCCAGTCCTCTCATTCCATGTATTAGTTTAGTTGCCCTTCCTTGAACCCCCTCCAGCACTGTAACATCTTTCCTGAGCACCGGTCACCAGAACTGTATGCAGAATTCCATGTGGGGCCTGACAAGTGCCTCATATAGCAGTAGTATAATGTTCTCGTCCCTATACCTGTTTTAATGCACCCTTTATTGGCTTTTGCAGCAGCTGACTGGCATTGGTTGCTCCAGTTAAATCTACAGTCCACTAGTACCCCCAGGTCTTTTTCCATATCACTTTTCCCTAGCAGTACCCCATTTAGTGTATATTGGTGACATCCGTTTTTCCTGCCCATGTGCATAACCTTACATTTATCAACATTGAAATTCATTGGCCATTTTCCTGCCCAAGCCCCCAGCTTATCTAGGTCCATTTGTAGCCGCACATTGTCCTCCGTTGTATTAATTATATTGTATAATTTTGTGTCATCTGCAAATATTGATATTTTGCTGTGCAGCCTCTTGATCAGGTCGTTGGTAAATATATTGAACAGAATGGGGCCCAATACTGAACCCTGTGGCACCCCGCTAGCGACGGTGGCCCAATCAGAGTATGAACCATTTATTACCACCCTCTGCTTTCTATCTCTGAGCCAGTTCTTTACCCAGATACACACATATTCACCCAGTCCATGGCGAATAGTCCCACATGTTTGTCAAATGCATAAGAGATCAGGAAAGGCATCCGGTGGCATAAGAATCCAATCGCATGTGCACCTCTAACGTATGCATTCTAAATTATATACACAATAAAATCAATAATATAAAACCCCACAATGAAATAAAATATGACACATAATAACGCAATTAATACATATTAAAGTGCATATAAAAACAACCCAAATGGGTGTATAAAAATATGTGCAAAAGGAGACATGACAGTCTTTCACAAAAGTTAAAACCGATATGATGATGTGGAGATGAACTCCATTAAAAACAAGGGAGGGAAAAACAAACCACAAAAATACCCAAAAAGAAAGAAGAAATAAGAAGACTGAATTTTAAGGGAAATTAAGAAAAACGTCGAGAATCTCCACCTGTTGGAACCTTTGAAATGCGACAACACATAAAATAAAGGACATATGTATAAATGGAAAGGATAAAAAGCAAATTGAAAGTAGAGGCAAAAGTCAGTTGTTCATTTTTTAGTCCATTCGGAGTCATGGTATCCAGCATGACAATCCACCTACATTAGGGTGTTTCATTTTTCCAAATATGTGATTTTCATATGACTTTGCTTATGCCCGAAGTCTCATATATGCCAAATTTCAAGAAGATTGGATAATATTTAGGGGTTACACACATTGATCCCTTTTATATCAAGCTAGTGAAATTTCTAATATTGAAGTGCTTTGTACTAATGGGCTTCTCATGTATTTCCCTATTCAACATGTAAGTACTTCATTTATAGCAACTGCAAAGAGCCTGGCCCACGGTGTTTCGAAAAGTTCCGTATCTCCACTCACCGTTTACCGAACTCGGGCGATCAATATTAGTAAAATGCTAAAGAAAATCGAAGAGTCACTCTTTGAAAATCTTCCCCTTTTGGTCTTGCATTGGGATAGTAAACTGTTGCTCTCAGTTGCCCATGGGAAATTAATCACAGGGGCAGAAATGTCTAATAGTCAAATAGAAAGCCCTTCACAGTTTAGACAAAAGTATAATTAAAATCAATAAACTTTAATAGATATATTTAAAACCATATAACACAAATAGGGCACTACACAAAAAGCCTCTATGTATAAAGAGGTGTACAGGTCTCTAACAAAAGAGACTATCACCACTTCTTTTTAGTACCAGGGGTCCCCAATCTGGGTACGGGCACTGGTAGGGTGATAAAGAAAAAAAGAAAAACGCAGGAACTACTATATAGATATAGAATTCCTTTCTTGGTTAGCTTTCCCCGTCCTTATGTCTTTCTTTTGAACATATTCATATGGTTATGAAAGTATTTCATTGGGATGAGTTGAGTATCATCATCACCTCAGTATTTCTTCTGAATCGTGTTCCAGAAAGATATAGTGTGGGAATATGTTTATCTCCCCTTTATTTTGGGATTATAGAGTTACATAGGTGACAGTATGATATGGACCATTGGTATGTAGTATTGATATTAAATAACATCCACTTGTCTCAATACTGCCAACTTCTATGTTCTCATAGTATAAGAAGAGAAAGGGATAGATGGTAGCCCTCTTTTAAAGACATTGATCTTAGGGCGACCACTTTGTGTTTTCTGATAGTGATTCCACTTTAATCAAACACCTCAAAATTCAATATAGATATATTCGTTAGTCAACTAGTAGTACTATGTATAATCTCAATCTTGTCTCAACGCGTTTCACCGTTCGTAGAACGGATCATCAGGAGATCTTATTGGTTAGTACTGTGTAGAGTCATATCTGCTCCAGCGTTTTTAGAACAATAGCACATAGATTATGTCTTATTCTCATAGTCTTTCTATTTGAAAAAGCAGAAAAGCTCACTAGCAGGTGCTTTCAATGTACTCTTTGACTACTAGGCAGGTGAGCACCTAGTACATAAGTGATATCTTAGCTTGTCAGAGTGTCCTCAGTGGGCTTGAAAAGCATTTTATCTGGTGCACTTTGATGAGGATTTATACATTTTGTGCACGTGATATTAGTTTAGCTTTCTTTTTTATAGCTCACAGGTTACTCTATTAACAAGCAAGAGAGTATCCATATGCTATGATGATATTAAGCATATGTATCTCTTTGTCTTACACCCAGCTAGCAAAGGTACAAAGGCCTTGCAATGGGTGTAATTGATATACCATAAAAGGAGTATGGCCCGTATCTCATTGGCATCTCCTTAGTATATCAATGATATCCATTATACTGTGGGACTGCAAAATATATGCAGAGATCACAGTATGCTAGAGAGCAAAAATAGTCAAGATCTAGCATAATTAGATTAAGATAGCAGCATTCTAGATAGAAATGCAGTTTTCCTTGCTAGAGTTTAGTTAGTCTTTTTCTGCTATGCTATAAGAGTCTCCATGTGTTAGGATCAAAGTAGTAGCGCCTCTGGCCTTGATGGTAGGTCAGGGCTATCTGTGTGTTGTTCAAGTCTTGAGCTATATAAAGCGAAACCATCCCCTCCTCTAGGGGAGGTGTCCCAGGTCTCGGCCAATAGTCATGCAACTGGGCGGGATTCTTTATAAACCATTATGTTTAATCATAGTATGCTTTTATAATATCCCTTTATAGTTGCCCTTATTGTATGCTCAGTCTTTAAGGGAGAAGAGTATAGATGTCGATCGTTTTATACTTGTTTAGATTGCGCACAGCGCTTGGATCACGCTTTGTATTGTATACATATGAATCCCTATCTTGGGCTGTGCCGTGAATCTATCTCTCCCATAGGCTAAATTGGGGGGGCGCTGCCTCTGATACAGCACGCTGACGCCGTGGCGTCATAGCTCCTCCCCACATTCTTTTATTAGACATTAGAACCCGGCCCCGCTTGACGGTGCAGTGAGTCATCTGAGAACGCGCATCGCTTAGCGCTGACACTGCCGGGGCCTTGTGGTCACGTGACTGGGTGATTCGGACTGACGTGCTGACGTCATCGCGTCACCCAAACGTCATCGCGTTCTCCTCCACGGAGTCCTGCATTGTAACAACATTAGATAAAGATGTAAGGTGGAACGCATGATAGCGTAGCTTAGCTCTGATTGTTCAGAGGTACTCAATGTGAACTAGGAGGGAGGTGCGGCATAGCGGCAGCCTTATGAAACGCATGATGATTTGAGTTGACTCTAGTTGGTCATAGAAGCTCAATATAGCTAAGAGGGAGGTACAACATAGCAACAGCCTTTCATCGAGGATTTTAAAGCATGTAAACGAATGATATATTAAAGATATACTTGAAAACAATGTTGTGATTATCCTCTTGTTATTTTTCCTAGTATGTCTAATTGGGTATTTACCTAGATAGAATGGGTATATTAGTACCCCAATACAAGTTTTATGCAGCATAAAAATATATGGTATATAGATATAATCTGCATATCAGCGATCGCAGCAGTGATTTTGATGGAAATGAATCCAGGTAAGTCATATCGGATATCTGCAATTTACAAAGTATATCAGGACAACAGTTGTTATTTTTTATATTTTTTTCCATTATTCATTGATACAATATTGAAAAAATCAATTTTGTGCATTCTTTTTTAATGGTTTATAATTCCTGTTCTCAGTTATAGCCGAGTGTATTTCAGCCGAAGCTGATATGTTTAACAGAATGATCACTTAGATGTTCTCTATTGGTTCTCAAATAAAGCAATTAAATGTAAGTTGTTCATTTAGCCCATTTGGTTGTACTGTTTCCATCTTATAGATCCACCTTGTTTCTTTTTGGAGTAACGTTTCAAGATCTCCTCCTCTTATATCTTTCCTCATCAGTTTGATCCCTTGAAATTTAAGGCAATATTCATTGCCCTCATGTAAGTCCCAGACGTGATTGGATACTGGGGTCTTCTCCTTCCTTCTAACGTTACCGATATGTCCAAGTATTCTTCTTCTAAATTCTTGTCGTGTTTTGCCGATGTATTGTTTTTTGCAATCGCAAGTTATAAGATAGACCATATTGCGAGTAATGCAATTGAAGAAGTTTCTTGCAGTGTAGGTTTTCCCAGTCACATTGGATGAGAAGGAGCTGCTTCTTCTAATGAAATTACAGGCGGCGCATTTGGAGCATGGGAAAGTGCCGTTGGGTAATTGCCTTGGTAGCCAACTTTCATCAGGTTTTCTTCGATCCAAGTGGCTCTTAATAAGATGGTCTTTTATGTTCCTTCCCCGTCTGTAGGTAATTCTCGGGCTTTCTGGGATACTGTCCTTCAGATCTTTATCATGGAAAAGGATGTCCCAGTATCTTTTAAGGACTTCTTTTACTTCAGTATGAGCCGTGTCATAGGTACCTACAACTCTCAGATTGGGGATTTCTTTTCTTTCCCTCGGAATCAATAGCTGTTGTCTGTTTTGTTCTGCGGCAAATTTGTATGAACTTTCTAGCACTTCAGATGGATATCTTCTCTCTTTGAATCTATCGTATAGTTTTTTGCTCTCATTTTCAAAAGTTATTGTTTCTGAACAGTTCCTTCTTACCCGCAGGTACTGCCCTTTGGGTATTCCCCTTTTCAAAGGGTAGGGGTGGAAACTGTCCCATCTCAATAGATTGTTCGTTGCCGTCGGTTTTCTATACAGATTGGACGATATAGAGCCGTCTTGTTTAATTTCAATGGATACGTCTAAAAATTCAATAGATTGTTTACTGATAGTGGAAGTGAACCATAGATTGAGCTCATTTTGGTTGAGAAATTCCACGAACTCATTGAATTTGTCCTCACTGCCAGACCATAAGATAAGTATGTCATCAATATATCTCGTCCATAGGACGATGTATTGAGACCAGTTGTTGTTTTCTTCTGCGATGACGATCTTTTCCTCCCACCAGCCCAGGTACAGATTGGCGTACGATGGGGCACATGGTGTCCCCATCGCCGTGCCCCTGAGCTGGTGGAAGTACTTTGAATCGAAAATGAAGAAATTATGAGTTAGAATAAATTCTAACAGTGAGAGTACAAACTCAGTATGTGTGGACATATATATACCTCTTTGTGCAAGAAAGTGTTTTGTTGCTCTGATGCCACCCTGGTGTGGGATGGAACTATACAAAGCTTCCACATCCAGGGTGGCAATCAGGGTGCCAGGATCAACAGAGATGTCTTGTAGTTGTCTAAGGAGATCCATAGTATCTCTGGCGAATGATGGCAAAGATGAAACAAAAGGCCTTAGGATCTTATCTACATACTGACTTGGATTCTGGGTCAAGTTGTTAATGCCCGATATAATAGGTCTACCTTTCAGTGAATCTAGGCCTTTGTGCACTTTTGGAAGAGAGTAAAATGTAGATGTCCGCGGAGTGTCGTTGAGCATGAACCGATATTCTGATTCACTGATCAATTGGTCATTTTTTGCTTCGCTTAGGAGATTTCTGAGCTCAGTCCAGTATTTTTGCGTGGGATCAGATGCAAGTTTGGTGTATGTTTCTTGCTCTTCTAAGAGTCGGTTGCACATTTGTATGTATTGTTCAGTTTGCATGAGAACTAATTGCATGATTTTAATTATACTTTTGTCTAAACTGTGAAGGGCTTTCTATTTGACTATTAGACAATTCTGCCCCTGTGATTAATTTGTATAGAATATGGCAGGTTTCCTTTCATCCAATCTAAATCCCAATGAATGGTTAACAGAAGCAAGCTCTGTGTTCTCTGGAGACATATATAGCCCTAACAATCTCCACCCTACTATTAATTCCTGCTTCAAAGTCCTTACTAAAGACTACAAGGAGTATACCCGCTGTTGGTGGGAAGTTCAGGGTCTCCAGAAATACGCAGAACAGAAGATCGTTCCTAGAGGTCTGCGTAACCTAGTGTCACCTCCGCCGCGACTTAGGACCGTAGAATTTATGAAAAAATGGGAGGAAACCTCTACTGAATCCTCCTTAAAATTAATACAACTACTACTCGACGAGGAGAGGAATATCCTTGTGAGAGATCAAAAGACACTAGAGGAAAGTATAGAACAAGCTAAGAAATTTACTGCAGACCCTGACTTCCCATCAAGAGAAAGAGCGCTACAGAATCAAATCGAGAGATATACTCAGCATATAAAAGAACGAAAGCATTCCCTGTTCATGATCGATCTCCAAGATTTTAGAGATCAAAAAGCTTATGAAAACGCAAAAATTCCCTCTGAGATCGACGCTAGCTCTTCTGATATTGAACCATCTGACAGCGAGGCAGCATCCAGTAGAAGAACATATCTCCCACCTCGACAAAATAGAGGTCGTCGACCTCAACGAGGAAGAGGAAGAAGTAGACAGAATACCAATAACTTTCTTGACCAACCAATATCAAGATATTTTTTAAGGGGAGGCAGGGATACTTACACTCAACGGTAGAAATGGAGACTAATGATACGAATATATCTTCTACAGTTCGGTTGCAGAATGAGAATATGCAAATAATCAACCTCTCGACACATAAACTTACCACGGCTGAATGTTCTGTACTGGAGAGGGGGATGTCCTTCGTCCCAACGACCCAATATGACCCGTTCGTTTGGACGAAGGACATCTCCCTCTTCGTCAGAAAACTTAGGTGGAGGAAATATTTTGCTCAAAAAGATAGAACAAAGGCGCAAGAGCTAGGCCTAGAACCAAGTGACCTCCAGGCAATTAATACCTTGGATGAAATAATAGGAAATGGGCCTTTCACTGATTTGAAAATGCCAAATAAAACCTCCCCACCAGTGGTCCATAGTCCGGAGTTGGACATGTTTGAACAACTTGTCCTTAGAGATTTGAAAACTCTGAGACCACGGACTTTCAGGTTCCCCAATATGTCTAAACAGGAACTTGAGGCTCTTAACACACTTAAGAATATGGACAGCGTGGTTATCAAATCATCAGATAAAGGAGGAAATATAGTTCTCATGCAAACTGAACAATACATACAAATGTGCAACCGACTGTTAGAAGACCAAGAAACATACACCAAACTTGCATCTGATCCCACGCAAAAATACTGGACTGAGCTCAGAAATCTCCTAAGCGAAGCAAAAAATGACCAATTGATCAGTGAATCAGAATATCGGTTCATGCTCAACGACACTCCGCGGACATCTACATTTTACTCTCTTCCAAAAGTGCACAAAGGCCTAGATTCACTGAAAGGTAGACCTATTATATCGGGCATTAACAACTTGACCCAGAATCCAAGTCAGTATGTAGATAAGATCCTAAGGCCTTTTGTTTCATCTTTGCCATCATTCGCCAGAGATACTATGTATCTCCTTAGACAACTACAAGACATCTCTGTTGATCCTGGCACCCTGATTGCCACCCTGGATGTGGAAGCTTTGTATAGTTCCATCCCACACCAGGGTGGCATCAGAGCAACAAAACACTTTCTTGCACAAAGAGGTATATATATGTCCAGACATACTGAGTTTGTACTCTCACTGTTAGAATTTATTCTAACTCATAATTTCTTCATTTTCGATTCGAAGTACTTCCACCAGCTCAGGGGCACGGCGATGGGGACACCATGTGCCCCATCGTACGCCAATCTGTACCTGGGCTGGTGGGAGGAAAAGATCGTCTTCGCAGAAGAAAACAACAACTGGTCTCAATACATCGTCCTATGGACGAGATATATTGATGACATACTTATGGTCTGGCAGTGAGGACAAATTCAATGACTTCGTGGAATTTCTCAACCAAAATGAGCTCAATCTACGGTTCACTTCCACTATCAGTAAACAATCTATTGAATTTTTAGACGTATCCATTGAAATTAAACAAGACGGCTCTATATCGTCCAATCTGTATAGAAAACCGACGGCAACGAACAATCTATTGAGATGGGACAGTTTCCACCCCTACCCTTTGAAAAGGGGAATACCCAAAGGGCAGTACCTGCGGGTAAGAAGGAACTGTTCAGAAACAATAACTTTTGAAAATGAGAGCAAAAAACTATACGATAGATTCAAAGAGAGAAGATATCCATCTGAAGTGCTAGAAAGTTCATACAAATTTGCCGCAGAACAAAACAGACAACAGCTATTGATTCCGAGGGAAAGAAAAGAAATCCCCAATCTGAGAGTTGTAGGTACCTATGACACGGCTCATACTGAAGTAAAAGAAGTCCTTAAAAGATACTGGGACATCCTTTTCCATGATAAAGATCTGAAGGACAGTATCCCAGAAAGCCCGAGAATTACCTACAGACGGGGAAGGAACATAAAAGACCATCTTATTAAGAGCCACTTGGATCGAAGAAAACCTGATGAAAGTTGGCTACCAAGGCAATTACCCAACGGCACTTTCCCATGCTCCAAATGCGCCGCCTGTAATTTCATTAGAAGAAGCAGCTCCTTCTCATCCAATGTGACCGGGAAAACCTACACTGCAAGAAACTTCTTCAATTGCATTACTCGCAATATGGTCTATCTTATAACTTGCGATTGCAAAAAACAATACATCGGCAAAACACGACAAGAATTTAGAAGAAGAATACTTGGGCATATCGGTAACGTTAGAAGGAAGGAGAAGACCCCAGTATCCAATCACGTCTGGGACTTACATGAGGGCAATGAATATTGCCTTAAATTTCAAGGGATCGAACTGATGAGGAAAGATATAAGAGGAGGAGATCTTGAAACGTTACTCCAAAAAGAAACAAGGTGGATCTATAAGATGGAAACAGTACAACCAAATGGGCTAAATGAACAACTTACATTTAATTGCTTTATTTGAGAACCAATAGAGAACATCTAAGTGATCATTCTGTTAAACATATCAGCTTCGGCTGAAATACACTCGGCTATAACTGAGAACAGGAATTATAAACCATTAAAAAAGAATGCACAAAATTGATTTTTTCAATATTGTATCAATGAATAATGGAAAAAAATATAAAAAATAACAACTGTTGTCCTGATATACTTTGTAAATTGCAGATATCCGATATGACTTACCTGGATTCATTTCCATCAAAATCACTGCTGCGATCGCTGATATGCAGATTATATCTATATACCATATATTTTTATGCTGCATAAAACTTGTATTGGGGTACTAATATACCCATTCTATCTAGGTAAATACCCAATTAGACATACTAGGAAAAATAACAAGAGGATAATCACAACATCGTTTTCAAGTATATCTTTAATATATCATTCGTTTACATGCTTTAAAATCCTCGATGAAAGGCTGTTGCTATGTTGTACCTCCCTCTTAGCTATATTGAGCTTCTATGACCAACTAGAGTCAACTCAAATCATCATGCGTTTCATAAGGCTGCCGCTATGCCGCACCTCCCTCCTAGTTCACATTGAGTACCTCTGACCAATCAGAGCTAAGCTACGCTATCATGCGTTCCACCTTACATCTTTATCTAATGTTGTTACAATGCAGGACTCCGTGGAGGAGAACGCGATGACGTTTGGGTGACGCGATGACGTCAGCACGTCAGTCCTAATCACCCAGTCACGTGACCACAAGGCCCCGGCAGTGTCAGCGCTAAGCGATGCGCGTTCTCAGATGACGCACTGCACCGTCAAGCGGGGCCGGGTTCTAATGTCTAATAAAAGAATGTGGGGAGGAGCTATGACGCCACGGCGTCAGCGTGCTGTATCAGAGGCAGCGCCCCCCCAATTTAGCCTATGGGAGAGATAGATTCACGGCACAGCCCAAGATAGGGATTCATATGTATACAATACAAAGCGTGATCCAAGCGCTGTGCGCAATCTAAACAAGTATAAAACGATCGACATCTATACTCTTCTCCCTTAAAGACTGAGCATACAATAAGGGCAACTATAAAGGGATATTATAAAAGCATACTATGATTAAACATAATGGTTTATAAAGAATCCCGCCCAGTTGCATGACTATTGGCCGAGACCTGGGACACCTCCCCTAGAGGAGGGGATGGTTTCGCTTTATATAGCTCAAGACTTGAACAACACACAGATAGCCCTGACCTACCATCAAGGCCAGAGGCGCTACTACTTTGATCCTAACACATGGAGACTCTTATAGCATAGCAGAAAAAGACTAACTAAACTCTAGCAAGGAAAACTGCATTTCTATCTAGAATGCTGCTATCTTAATCTAATTATGCTAGATCTTGACTCTTTTTGCTCTCTAGCATACTGTGATCTCTGCATATATTTTGCAGTCCCACAGTATAATGGATATCATTGATATACTAAGGAGATGCCAATGAGATACGGGCCATACTCCTTTTATGGTATATCAATTACACCCATTGCAAGGCCTTTGTACCTTTGCTAGCTGGGTGTAAGACAAAGAGATACATATGCTTAATATCATCATAGCATATGGATACTCTCTTGCTTGTTAATAGAGTAACCTGTGAGCTATAAAAAAGAAAGCTAAACTAATATCACGTGCACAAAATGTATAAATCCTCATCAAAGTGCACCAGATAAAATGCTTTTCAAGCCCACTGAGGACACTCTGACAAGCTAAGATATCACTTATGTACTAGGTGCTCACCTGCCTAGTAGTCAAAGAGTACATTGAAAGCACCTGCTAGTGAGCTTTTCTGCTTTTTCAAATAGAAAGACTATGAGAATAAGACATAATCTATGTGCTATTGTTCTAAAAACGCTGGAGCAGATATGACTCTACACAGTACTAACCAATAAGATCTCCTGATGATCCGTTCTACGAACGGTGAAACGCGTTGAGACAAGATTGAGATTATACATAGTACTACTAGTTGACTAACGAATATATCTATATTGAATTTTGAGGTGTTTGATTAAAGTGGAATCACTATCAGAAAACACAAAGTGGTCGCCCTAAGATCAATGTCTTTAAAAGAGGGCTACCATCTATCCCTTTCTCTTCTTATACTATGAGAACATAGAAGTTGGCAGTATTGAGACAAGTGGATGTTATTTAATATCAATACTACATACCAATGGTCCATATCATACTGTCACCTATGTAACTCTATAATCCCAAAATAAAGGGGAGATAAACATATTCCCACACTATATCTTTCTGGAACACGATTCAGAAGAAATACTGAGGTGATGATGATACTCAACTCATCCCAATGAAATACTTTCATAACCATATGAATATGTTCAAAAGAAAGACATAAGGACGGGGAAAGCTAACCAAGAAAGGAATTCTATATCTATATAGTAGTTCCTGCGTTTTTCTTTTTTTCTTTATCACCCTACCAGTGCCCGTACCCAGATTGGGGACCCCTGGTACTAAAAAGAAGTGGTGATAGTCTCTTTTGTTAGAGACCTGTACACCTCTTTATACATAGAGGCTTTTTGTGTAGTGCCCTATTTGTGTTATATGGTTTTAAATATATCTATTAAAGTTTATTGATTTTAATTATACTTTTGTCTAAACTGTGAAGGACAGTTGCCCATGGGAGTGTCAAAACTTTGGAAGATAGAGTTGCAGTTCCAGTGACTGGCAAATAAATTTGAGCATTTGCTTGGCGTACTTGTTGCCCTGAAAGGCACTGGTGAGCAGATGGCTGAAGTAGTTATTCGGGAAGTGGACCGATTTGGGATACGTGACAATATCATCGGTATGTCTTTTGATACTACAGCATTAGAGATGAGCGAGCGTACTTTCTAAGGCAAATTACTCAAGCGAATATTGCCATTTTCGAGTACATGCCCGCTCGTGCCAAAAGATTCGGGGGCGGGCGGGGGGTAGCGGGGAGGAACGGCGGGGGGGGGGATCTCTCTTTCCCCCCCGCTCCCACATGCTCACTCCCGCAACTCACCGCTTACCCCCGCCAGCCCCTGAATCTTTTGCCACGAGCGGGCATGTACTCGAAAATGGCAATACTCACTCGAGTAATTTTCCTTAGTGAGTACGCTCGCTCATCTCTATACAGCATCTAATACAGCACTGATCCTAGGAGCATGTACCAGAATTGAAGGGGAATTCAGACTAACATTGTTGTGGTTGGATTACCGTCATCACACCAATGAACTAATATTGAAAGGAGTGTTTCAGGAGTGTTGTTGCATACCATCAAGTGGTCCTGACATCCAGATTTTTCGGAAGTTCCAAAGTCTGTGGGCTTCAATTGATAAGAAGTCATATATGACAATGTTGGATGAAGAAAGTCCCGTTCAAGGCTTTCTAGTAGAACAACAAGTGAAAATAGTTAACTACATCCAAAATGTCCTAAAAGATGGAAGTCATCGGAGAGAAGACTACAAAGAATTATTACAACTCTCACTCCTGTACCTAGGAGGTTGGTCTCAAAACGACTTCAGTTTCAGGATCCCAGGGGCTCTGCATCAAGCAAGGTGGATGGCAAAGGCAATACATGCACTTAAAATTGTCCTCTTCACTAAACAGTTGAACATTCCTCAATGAGAATTGAAAGGAATAAAATGGGTTGCACATTTTGTCAGCCTTATATATGTTCACTTTTGGCACAAGGCAATTGTAAGTCGATGGGCTCCAAAGAATGATTTGGATATGCTACAGCTTCTGAGCACTTACCCAGATGCAGATGTCAAAAAAGTGCTCTCACAGTGGTAAGAGACACCTTTGGTATCTGTCAAAAAAAACCCGTAGGATTGGCTTTTTTGGATGAACATATTACTCAGGCGGATAAGGAAAATACGACTAAAAATTTAGAAACCAAACCGGCAAAGAAAAAGGAAATAAAACGATGAGAGGGTAAAAACCTAGTTTTTGAAGGTAGTTTTTGTTATAAAACAAAGACGTTCTTTGAATTGTTTAGGATCCACGACGTGACAGAATACTGCAGTGATTCTCTAAGAAGCCATGTGACCACTCTTAAGGTGGTCAATGATACCACAGAAAAAGGAATTGCTCTGATAAAAAAGTTTAACGAATCAGTCAGGGCTGAACAACAAAAACAATTCTTGTTGAGCGTAGTCGAGCATCACAGAAAAGTCGTCACCCAGCGAACAAAAGAAGCGATTGCACCGTTCATACTACCTATTCATCTTAGTGTCTAGTTTTAGTATTATTTTAAGTTTGTGATTTCTAGTTTTCCCAATAAAAGTAATTAACATTGAAAAATACTATTTTTTGCCTACTTTTACAAAACTGATCAAAGTGTGCAACCTCTAAATATTATCCAATCTTCTTGAAATTTGGCATATGTATCTTTTACATCACTGAGACTCGGGGTGCAAGCAAAGTCTGCAAAAATGTAACATTTTATTTTTTGCCTTACAAAATGAAACACCCTAACATTCTTTCTGTGCCAACAATTTTTTATCACCTCCTCTGACACCACAACATACCACATCAACACCACAAACACTGAAGGAGCTGGGGTCACAGACATAAAAGGACCTGAAGTGACTGGGAAGTGTCTTAAGCTGACCAGGATCGTCAAAATTCTTAGTTGTAAAGCTGCTGTTGTGTTCTCATTGTGCTGGTTTGACCCATGCCTGATTCTCTCAGCTTTCCTGTCTTCTCCTTTCCAGACCTCTGCTTGCATTTTGACCAAGATTTACATGATTTCTGCCTGTTCTGACCCTCTTCCTTTCTCCCTGCTATGCCAAGAATTCCACCTATCCTGACCTCCATCTGAATATTGACTTTATCTCTGCTTGTCTCACTGCGGTACTTTAAGCGGTGATCAGTTCAGATCAACATTCAAATGAGAATCCTACATATTTATAAGGCCCCCTGCACACAGGTAGATTTGAAATCGCAGCATACTGTGATTTTTCGCGGGCTACGCACGTTCGGCTTGGAAGCTGTCCTTGCAGTGGCCATTCTGCAATTATGATTACAGAATAGTCGCGGCAGCCACATCATTGCCATATCGAGGGTCTCTGTACTGCGCATATGCATGGGCGCATCAGCCGGCACATCAGCAGCAGAGGAGAAGACGGCGGAGAGGTAAGCTAGCGTCACCAGCTGGGCACCGGGTTTAACTCCACTGTGGGAATCCCACATGCGGCATCCGACCTGCCAGGGTGCATGCGGAATAAGTGCTGATTTTTTATGTGTTGATGTTATCATGTTTTATATAGAAATCAATTTGCCCTTTTGTAAAGCAATCAACAATTTCTACCATGACCAGCTACCAAGTCGACTGTTCCACAGATTCATAGCTCTTTGTCAGAATTTCAACTCTTCCTCAAGGCTCCTGCCCAGATAGTAGTGCTTCTCACTGAGCTACTTGTTATCTAGGATAGCTCCTATGCAGAACCTACTTTCCTAGTTCTAAACTCCTTAGGATTTCTCAGCTTCCTCATTGTGCTGATTGGAAGTGATCTTGGTCAAATAATGATGGTCTATCCTTAGGCCTTGTCTAATGTTATATTTCCTTCAGCACATTGCACGTTTTGGCCTGAGATGTGACTAAGACAGTGTAACTTTAAGCAGCTCCTTTAAAATCAATTTTTTTCCAGTCAACATTTCAAAAAAGTCAATGATCAAATAAAATCTACCCACTTTGTTATCTACAACGCGTTTCTCAAAGTTGAAAAAATATATAAGACAGATACAGGCCCTTTCAAAATGCAGGTTGTGACGATCAACTGATTTTGCCAAAAGTTCAGTTTTCCTAACTTTTACAACAGCAAAGTGAAGTCCTTGTACCAAGGTCCTGACTAGGCCTGTTCTGATGGTAAACGGTGTGCAGACACAGTGCAGCTGTGAGGACCACTGTGTCAGCCAAGCCTGTACGTATAGTAGGACTAAAGCTTCATTTCAAAGGGCGGAGGTAATCTCACGCCATCCCTCTCTCTTCCATTGGTCAACTACATCACTACACACTTTAGTTTCGTATCTCTTTATAATATCCATATGTCCAACAACGGACAGGTATAAATTGGCATGACACAACTTGCTCCACCCAGGGTATGTTATGCGTTACCCATTTAGGACCTGGACTAGGCATAGCACAGTGCATCAGTTTTCATTAAAATGTTTATGTAAATGATGACACTATTGGGTATTTTTGATAATTAATAAAGGTATACCAAATAACAGTATCTGATGGAGAGTCTGGGCTGATAGAGAATGGAAAAATGGAACCATCTTACCGGCACACAGTAGACCCACACCACAATTATATCCATGGAACACTTGTAACAGTATTTTTTACGAATGCTACTTACAGTGCTACCTTCCAGGATCTAATTGCTCCTACTAAATTCATGCGTCATCTTACCAACTAGTGATGAGCGAGCATTGCCCTTAGCGAGTACCTGCCTGCTCGAGCGAAAAGGTTCGGCTGCCGGCGGCGGGCAGGGAGCTGCGGGGGAGAGTGGGGAGGAACGGTGGGGAGATCTCTCTCTCCCCCTCTCACCCCCCGCTCCCCCTGCTCACTGCTGCAACTCACCTGTCACCCGCGCCGGCACCCGAACCTTTTGTCTCGAGCGGGCAGGTACTCGCTAAGGGCAATACTCGCTCGAGCAATTGCCCTTAGTGAGTATGCTCGCTCATCTCTATTACAAACATACTCAAGGGAGCAAATACATGCATTAACTTACAGACAGGGATGTATTTATTCATCTATACCCATGTGTTTATGCCCCCTCGTGTTCCTGGTCATAATCTTTTCCCTTGATGAGCCCACTTTTGGGTGAAAGATGTAGGGAGGTGACAGTATACATTTATTTATTAGGGTCTCTATTATGGGACCAGATCTCAGACAGGGTTACTCTTTTCAGGTTGGGGTTTCTGTTGCAACGCAGAACTGAATAGTTGTTAGGGTTTTATAGGTAAAGTATATTTACATCCTCAGTTCTCTAGTGTATGTAACCTAATAACTCTTTTATGTATACTGGAATCCATGGAGCATAATCTGGATGCTTCTTATGAGGCACTTTGATCTTGGAAAGTTCCATTGTTACCAGCACTCCTGGAAAATACTTCTGTAACCAGCATTCTGTGGATATACTTGTGGTGTGGATCTACTTTGTGCTGGTAAAATGGTTCCATTTATTACATTCTGTATTGGCCGTCACTTTGCATCAGGTATTGTGTTATTTGGCATATTTGTATCCGTTGGATGTGATATTTGATGCGTATTTGGCACTGCCTGTGGTTGCTTTGTTTTTCTCTATTACATATGGCACTTTTATTTTAATGCATACCTAATAAAGGTTATGTTTTAATATTGTTATTGAATTCACCTTATTACTGTTTCTCTATCCTATACTACAATAGAATTTATTATAGAGTCTGTGAAGTACTCTAATTGGGTTTCTTTATTTTCTTTAATTTATAAAAACAAATTATGATTATTATTACTTTTTTGCGCTCTTCTTTGCTCTTACTTTACACTATTCATAATATGGTTTCTTGATATTTTGTCTTCTTAAGCACTTTTATTCCCTGTAAATGTTAACATTTCTGCTTCTGAATTTCAAGCATTTTCATGAATGTTCTTTCTTTTGTATCAATACCAGATGCTGCATTGGGTAATAAAGAATTTATATTAGTTACGCACCTTTTTATCTGCAAAAATTGCTTTGCTTCTGCTTTCATTGACCAGGAAATGGCAGCAGGAAACAAGAATCATGGATAACCTTTGATTGTAACTTTATTTTATTCACCCTTCTGAACTGATCGGACTGGAGGTGTTATCCATGCAATCTGCAGATAGCGGTCTCTAATGCACTCTTGGCTGACTTTCCTGATACTAGTTAAGATATAGCACGCTTAAAAGGTTTTTTTCAATTCATGACATAATATGTGCAGCCATTTAAATGCCAGAAAGCCTTTCTACGAGCTACTGGGTCACTGTATCAGCTGATGTTCTCACTAACCTAGGGTGATACTCATAATAGAAAGTCAGATTGATGTTAATATCAGTTTTGGAACCCCTTTAAGACAGAACTAGTTTTGCTCTTCAGGACCAGATTTTTATTTGTTTTTGCATTCTCGCATTCTGACTGCCATAACTTTTTCATCATCTATATATATATAAATGTATGTCTGTCTGTCTGTCCTTTATGCATTACTACACCATTCATCCAATTGCCATGAAACTTTGGGAAGTTGCTGAGTACACTCCTGGGAAGATTACTGGCATAGTACAACTATCCTATGATAGGTGGCGCGCGTGCGAGCGTCGTCGACAGTTATGCCCCCCCACGTAGATTGACCAATCAATTTCCATCTCAAGCAAGAAAGAAAAAGGCATTACGAGCTTCAGAAATAGACGAACAACGGGATGCGTGTTCAACTACAAAATGATACATCCGCCGAACGTTTCGCAAAACAGTAGTGGTTGCTATTCCTTATACTGCTGAGGTAACATGAACGCTGCGCTGTAATTGGTTGCTATTTCTTATACGGCTGAGGTATAATGAAAGCTGAGCTGTGATTGGTTGCTACTTCTTATACTAATGAGGTTACATGAAAACTGTGCTTTGATTGGTTGCTATTTCTTATACTGCTGAGGTAACATCAAACCTGCGCTGTGATTGGTTGTTATATTGTATATTACTGAGGTTACATGAAAGCTGCACTGTGATTGGTTGTTATATATTATACTGCTGAGGTAAAATGAAAGCTGCGCTGTGATTGGTTGCTATTACTTATACTGCTGAGGTAAAATGAAAGCTGTGCTGTGATTGGTTGCTGTTTCTTATACTGTTGAGGTATAATGAAAGCTGTGCTGTGATTGGTTGCTGTTTCTTATACCGCTGAGGTAACATGAAAGCTGCGCTGTGATTGGTTGCTATATATTATACTGCTGAGGCAACATGAAAGCTGCGCTGTGATTGGTTGCTATATATTATACTGCTGAGGCAACATGAAAGCTGCGCTGTGATTCGTGGCTATTCCCTATACTGCTGAGGTATCATGAAAGCTGCGCTGCAATTGGTTGTTATTTTGTATACTGCAGAGGTTACATGAAAGCTGTGCTGTGATTGGTTGCTATTTCTTATACTGCTGACGTAACATGAAAGCTGTGAGGTGATTGGTTGTTATATAAAATACTGCTAAGGTAACATAAAAGCTGCGCTGTGATTGGTTGCTATTCCTTATACTGCTGAGGTAACATGAAAGCTGCGCTGTGATTGGTTGTTATATATTATACTGCTGAGGTAACAAAAGCTGCGCTGTGATTGGTTGCTATTTCTTATGCTGCTGAGGTAATATTAAAGCTGCGCTGTGATTGGTTGCTATTTCTTATACTGCTGAGGTCACATGAAAGCTGCACTGTGATTGGTTGCTATTTCTTATACTGCTGAGGTAACATGAAAGCTGTACTCTGATTGGTTGCTATTTCTCATTTTGCTGAGGTAAAATGAAAGCTGTGCTGTTATTGGCTGCTATTTCTTATACTGCTGAGGTAAAATGAAAGCTGTGCTGTGATTGGCTGCTATTTCTTATACTGCTGAGGTAACATGAAAGCTGCGCTGTGATTGCTTGCTATATATATTTTACTGCTGAGGTAACATGAAAGCAGCGCTGTGATTGGTTGCTACATGTTATACTACTGAGGTTACATGAAAGCTGGGCTGTGATTGGTTTGCTACTTCTTATACTACTGAGGTAACATGAAAGCTGTGCTGTGATTGGTTGCTATATAATATACCGCTGAGGTAAAATGAATGCTACACTGTGATTGGTTGCTATTTCTTATATTGTTGAAGCAGAATAAAAGCTGTGCCGTGATTGGTTGCTATTTCTTATACTGCTGAGGTAACATGAAAGCTGTGCTGTGATTGGTTGCTATATATTATACTGCTGAGGTAACATGAAAGCTGCGCTGCGATTAGTTGTTATATATTATACTGCTGAGGTAACATGAAAGCTGTGCTGTGATTGGTTGCTATATATTATACTGCTGAGGTAACATGAAACCTGCGCTGTGATTGGTTGTTATATATTATACTGTTGAGATAACATGAAAGCTGCGCTGTGATTGGGTGTTATATATTATAAAGCTGAGGTAACATGTAAGCTGCGCTGCAATTGGTTGTTATATATTATACTGCTGAGGTAACATGAAAGCGGCGCTGTGATTGGTTGTTATCTCTATATATGAAAACGAATGTATGTCTGTCTGTCTGTCTTCGCAGCAACGCGCAGTAGGTAAGCTAGTTATTTTAAGTCTCGGACAAATTGTACTTTGTTATGGAACCATTATGGCATACGTATGTTTATGCTTAATTTTTTTTTTAAATGGTGCAGAGAAAAAATTCAGTGCAGTTAGTATTGTTTATGTTTCATCTCTTTCAGGTTCATCATCTTATATAGAAAATAATGAATGGCCAATCTATTGGAAGCTCCTAGCAAGTAGCACATTGGACGTCCCCCGGCCTTTACAACCTCAGCAATTTATCATGGCATAGATTCCACTAGCAGATTGTTGCACAGGAATATTAGACCCAAGGTTTGCCAGGAATACATTTCCCACACTATTACTCTACCTCCACGAGCTTAAACTGTGCACACATGACAGAATGGTTCATCAATTCATGCTGCTTGTGCCAGATTCTCGCCCTGTCATCCGCATGGAGCAACAGTATTTCTGGGAGGGTGGATTAATCAGAGGGAACCAGTGGAGTAGCTGTCAAGGTCCAAGGTCGCCCAACCCCAGACCACTCGTTTTCTATCTAGTGGCATATCATCCAGGACTGCAAATAGATCACCCCAGATGTGTTGGACCGTGTATTTGCAGACAGGAAGAGCAGGTTCACCTATGTCCTGATGTGGGTGACGCACACTTCAAACATATTTTTTAATTGTATTGTGAGATGAATCCTGTAACATTTGCATAGGAATAAACATGTACACAGACTGTATGGAAACTTTTGATTCACCTTGCATAAATGTTGCGCCAGGATAAGTCCTTATAATTAACGGAATTACCTAACCTAACCTACATTTTAAATTGTCCTCCTGTCACCTCTGGAAGCATTTTCAGTTAACATTTTGCCCTATTAATAAAATGAAAGATTTTGCCACTGTTGCTCTGCTAAATGTTGGCATGTTAGTGAGCTGTTTGCTAAGATACACACGGATACAGACTGCCATATGTAAGTAAATAGTGGGCATATGGAGAAAACAGATGGTTTTGGTTCACATCTTTACATAGTTGACCTCCAGCAGATTCTCATTGAAGGACTTGTAAGGTATGAACATGGAAACATTGAGTTGGTAATAGAAGAAATAAAACAAAAATAATTTTATCTATGACATAGGCCAGCTACAAAAATGTGCAAAGGTGTAAGTGAAGTTTCTGGGCTTCATCGCAAAATTGGTAGCAGAACTCCACAGTAACCTTGAGCTACTTACAATATTGGTGTCTCTGTATATGGCCAAGGGGCACTCTGGCACCTCCAAGCACCTGGGTCTTGGGTTGACTGCTACCTCTGCACACCCAATAATAGTGTTGAGTGAATTTAAACAGTAGAACACAGTTTCACATAGAATTTTGCTAAAAGTTCGGTTTAACATGAACCCAAACCAAGCTTTTAGCTAAGTTCAGCCTGAAACAGGGCTCTACTGGTTTAGTTCACTTAAAGGGGTTGTCCCGCGCCGAAACGGGTTTTTTTTTTTTCAACCCCCCCCCCGTTCGGCGCGAGACAACCCCGATGCAGGGACCTAAAGAAAGCTTACCGGAGCGCTTACCTTAATCCCCGCGCTCCGGTGACTTCTATACTTACCGGTGAAGATGGCCGCCGGGATCCTCTTCCTCCGTGGACCGCAGCTCTTCTGTGCGGTCCATTGCCGATTCCAGCCTCCTGATTGGCTGGAATCGGCACGTGACGGGGCGGAGCTACACGGAGCTACACGGAGCCCCATAGAGAACAGGAGAAGACCTGGACTGCGCAAGCGCGGCTAATTTGGCCATCGGAGGGCGAAAATTAGTCGGCTCCATGGGAACGAGGACGCCAGCAACGGAGCAGGTAAGTAAAAAACTTTTTATAACTTCTGTATGGCTCATAATTAATGCACAATGTACATTACAAAGTGCATTATTATGGCCATACAGAAGTGTATAGACCCACTTGCTGCCGCGGGACAACCCCTTTAACACTAGTCCTGAATACTGGTATATAAAACTGTCCAAGAGCCATAAAAGCCCTGATTAACACTCTCATGGCTCTTTGGCAGTGTTATACAACAGTTTTAAGGGTTTTGGTTAATTTCCAGTTTGGTTCAAACTATTTCAGAATGAACCAAACGTTTTACTATAATTGAGTGAACTGACCTAAGCAAACTTTTCACAAGTTCACTCATTATTACTCAATAGCTATGCCCCTAAGTTACCTAAAGAGTCAGGTACTTTTAAAAAAGTTTAACTAATACTTCAAGTAGGGAGACATGCCACCCATATTCTTCAGCCGCCCTTTAAAAAATATGTAATAAGATAACAGAATTCTTATAGACACTATCAGTGGTGACTGTTGCCACCTGCCCTGACCCAAACTGACTACACTCCTGTTCTTACCCTCAGGTTCCATGCCTGTCACATCCATGCAGGCTGCAGGAACATTGACCTACCTAGACACAAACCCAAATAAGGGCTGGAGGGGAAAAGATTGGGATAGGGGAACGTGCATACATGCTGCACAGCAGCAACAACAATAGCAAAATAAATCATAACATACATACATGCTGAATCCCATAACAAGCTTAACAGTAAATTTGACTTGCAAGCAGATATCCAAATAACAACTAGCAAACGCCAAAACACATACCTCTAATACCACACGTATATGCAGATGGAATAGCTCATAAATGTGAGATATTAGTCGGTGACTTGGCCAAAGTCAGAAAGCTCACAAGCCCACATCAAGGGTTCTCGTTGTCTCGTGAGTCCCTACTCTAAGAAGACAACTTAGTTCTGCCTACAAGCAGGATGATCATTCCAATAGGGACGGCCCCACGTTGGAACCTAGAGGCGTGGCTCGCCCTAGATGGTAACTGGTAGGAACAGAGCAAATACAAACAAGACAGCAAACCAACAAGCAGGACTAGGTTCACACAAGGAGTCTGCAAACCTACAGACAGACAAACAGACCAAGGCCCTAGTGTCCACCTACCAACAAATGAAGAGGACAGGACAAGGCTTGGGCATTCACCTACCAACAGACGTGTAGGACAAATAAGAGCCGTATGTCTGACAACCAATGGATGGGTGGAACAGACATAAGACATAGTTCATACATACACTGAATATCAGACAGAATTCAGACAAGGGTAACACAGACAAAAACCAAACTGAATCACATGCATGCAGACCATACAGGAGACTGACAGAACAAGACACATAGAACAAAATTCTGCACAATATGTATCCTAATACCCAGGTAAATTAGGAAATGTAAAGATATAAATGACCAGCACCCTCTAGTAAGAGGGGCTGGTATTTAAGTGCAAAGACTGATGGTGATTGACTGGCTGGAGAACTCAAAATCATCAGCCAGCCAAATCACCTACACCTGCAGCAGTCTAAACCTGGAAACTAACAAAACCACAAGTCCTAGGAGGACAAATGTGACAATGCCTAGGACTATAGTAGCATCAGCTGCCATAGTATTGAGACCAATTGCTCTGGACTGGAGATAGTAATTGAGTATTGTATATCTGGACTTTTCCAAAGCATTTGATAATGTGTCGTTAAGGCAAATAGGATCATGGGGTGCATCAAAAGAGGTCTGGGGGCACATGACAAGAACATTGTTCTTCCTCTTTACAAGTTACTGGTCGGACTACACATAAAATATTGTGTATAGTTTTGGGTACCGGTACTCGAGAAGGACATATCAGAGCTTGAGTATGTTCCAAGGCGGTAACTGAAATAATAAATGGAATGTGGAATGGGCAGACTACAATACCCAGAGAAGTTATCAAAATTGGGGTTATTTAGTTTTAAAAAAAAGGTGGCTAAGGGGTGACAATGTATAAATATGTATAAATATATATGTCACATGGGCCAGCAAGGCACTGTGATTATGTGCTGGCCCCCTGCTTCCTGCTGAACGGGAACCTGCAGTGTCTGCCTCTCCTAATATCTATCTATCTATCTATCTATCTATCTATCTATCTATCTATCTCATATCTATCTATCTATCTATCGATCTATCTATCTATGTCATATCTATCCATCTATCATCTATCTATCTACGTTGTGTTCCTGGGATCTGTTGTTCTATGGGTTTCCAAGATCACACTGCTGCAGTTGTGGGTCATTTGGCTGGCTGATGGTGTACAGTTCTCCAGCTAGCCAATCACCATACATCTGTATATATAAATACCATACCCTCTTGCTAGTGATTGCTGGTCATTATCCATTCCTCATCCTTCCCTCTCAGAACTCTGGTGTTTGGAGTCATGCATGCTGTAAGGCTAGCTTCACACACTCCCTGAAGATAATCTGGACACCTGATTTCCCTGTTTGCATGGTTTGTGGGCCCTTGCTCCCTTACCCTACTGTCAGGTTTGGTTCCAGACATCGGATGTTCTTTACGCTGTCAGATGGGTTATGTCTGACATCTTGTCCCTTCTCCATCAGATGGGTGATGTCTGATATTCTGATCCTTACGTGTGTGGGTGTGGATGTTTAAACTATATCCTCTTATGCATGAGGTTCTGGGTGGGATTCCCCTGTGTCTGTAGGTGTGCAGTCATCTGGTGTGAACAATGTCTTGTTCAGTGTCTGTTTGCTCGGTGTATATCTGTAGGTGTGCATACTTCTGGTGTGTATTATGTTGTTTTCCCCTACATCTGTAGGTGTGCAGACGCCTATTGTGTGCTATGTCTTTGTGTTGTGTTCCTGCCTATTCCTGGCTAGGGAAAGATAGGTGTTCCCTAGGTTCCAGTGTGGGGCCATCCTTATTGGGATGATTGTCCCCTTGCCAGAGTAGGGACTCACAAGAAAGAAGGACCCTTGACATGAACTTGTGAGCTTAGATACGTTGGCCAAAATGCTAATTAATACGCCATACTTATTTATATTTCCATCTGCCTTGTTATGATAGTACAGTTGGTAAGCATCTGGCTGCCTGGTGTTGGTGAAGGGTCTATGTCCCTGTTTTCCCTTTATTGTGTTTGTGTAGGTAAGAGCTCCTGCACACTTGCGTTATTTTTGCACGTTTTTTTTCATGCGATATTGCTGCATTTTTTTCACGCGATTGTCAATGGGACTTTCTAATGTTAAAAATGCGTTGCACAAAAATTGCAAAGCACCAACTTGCAATGCGTTTTTAACATTAGAAAGTCCCATTGACAATCGCACGAAAAAACGCAGCGATATTGCGTGAAAAAAACGTGCAAGAAAAACGCAAGTGTGCAGGAGGCCTAAGGTAAATAAGACCTGCATTGAACGTAAAAATATCAGGTGTCAATGCAAAGATCTCTTACATGATCTATTTATAGACAGTGACTGTAACAAGGGGGCGCCTTCTACATCTAGAGGAAATAAAGTTTCTACGCCAACATAGAATGGGGTTTTTTACTGTAAGAGCAGTGAGACTATGGAACTTGCCGGACTTGGAATTAGGAAGGAATTTTTTCGCCTTTAATGAAGAAAATTGGCTGCTATCCCATTAGGTTTTTTCTGCCTTCCTCTGAATCAACATTAGGGGTGTATAAGGCTGAACTAGATGGACATATGTCTTTTTTCAGCCTGACATACTATGTTACTAATACTTAAAGCGGTTTTCCAGGAAAGGAAAATACTTGCATGGACAAACAGTACTGCAACCTCCACTTCTGGCCCAATTCTGACACTGGGTCATAAGGTATGGACCTTCTCTGTGCTCATGTTGTCAACTCAAGGGAAGAGCAGTCCGGCCATGACAGAGAAGAGAGCTGGCTTAGTTAGTAAAATACCGAAACAGCCAGCCCGTGAGATCATTGGCGTAGCATCAGGGGTTGCTGGGGTCACCGTGGCGACAGAGCCCCTGCGCTCAGGGGGCCCAGAGGCCGCTCTCTGCCATACCCATATGCACATTCAGTGCATTAATGGCTGGCCGTTCTATGTGCAGCAAGATTCCCATCATACTGCAGGCAGAATGACCAGCCTGAGTGGAAGCCCGGCAGAGCAGGGGGAAGGAGGAGGAGGGAGGAAGTCACATGGGCCAGCAAGGCACTGTGATTATGTGCTGCCCCCCTGCTTCCTGCTGAACGGGAACCTGCAGTGTCTGCCTCTCCTCATATCTATCTATCTCATATCTATCTATCTATCGATCTATCTATCTATGTCATATCTATCCATCTATCATCTATCTATCTATCTATCTCATATCTATCTATCTCCTATCTATCTATCTATCTATCTATCTATCTATCTATCTATCTATCCCATATCTATCTATCTATGTCATATCTATCTATCTATCTATCTATCTATCTATCTATCTATCTATCTATCTCATATCTATCTATCTATCTATCTATCTATCTATCTATCTATCTATCTATCTATCTATCTCATATCTATCTATCTATCTATCTCATATCTATCTTTCTATCTATCTATCTCATATCTATCTATCTCATATCTATCTATTTATCTATCTATCTACCTTCTATCTCATATCTATCTATCTATCTATCTATCTATCTATCTTCTATCTCACATCTACCTATCTATCTCCTATCTATCTCATGTCTATCTATCTCACATCTATCTATCTATCTATCTATCTATCTATCTATCTATCTATCTATCTATCTATCTATCTATCTATCTATCACTAGTATAAGTTATACATCTCCCTGGATTTACTGTATATAATTCCACCCTTTACACACAATTAAAGATACGCATCAAAACCACATGCAGTTTTTAATTGTGTCTGCAGCTCCTTAAATACTGCATGCAGGTTTTTTATGTGTTTTTCTTAATAAAGTACAACAAAAACATGACCCCCCTGAGGCCGCTCTCACACGTGTGTTCAGAAAACGCAGCTTGTAATCATGGCATTTTTACCAGAATTTCGAGCAGCGTTTTCGAACACAGGTTACAGCGTGTGACAGCACTTTTTAATGCACCCCATCCTTGTGATGGGTGATGCGGTGTGTTAAAAACCACGAAAACGCAAAAATAGAACAGACAGCTTTCGAAAATCACAGCGATAGGGACACCGCGTTCCAGCGCAGATTTGAGTAAGCTCATTAAAATCTATGGGAGTGTTGTGCCGCGGTTAGTACGGCGCTCGGGACACCGCGCTAATAGTGGTAAAAATCGGTGTGTGTGAGAGTGACCTGCGGGGCTACAAATAAATTTTCATGTGCAGGAAATGCGTCATGTTTGGAAAGATTACGCCAAGGGACAGATCATGTATGCAGCACGATCTAGGTATGGGGGAATGTGGGGTGGAGGTCCAGGGGGGGCCTGAGCTGAACTTTTGCACCCAGGCCCCTGAGCCCTTAGGTACGCCCCTGTCTAAGATAACGCCATGAGAGAAGGTCCATATCCTGTGACCCAGTGTCGGAACCAGGCTGGAAGTGGAGGTCTCAACACTGCTAGTCTGGGTAACTTTCTCCCCTCCCTGCGCAACCCCTTTAAAATTATATTGTGACTCTAGAGGAGCCAGTTAACCCCTGTTCTTAAAAAGATGGTGTTCCGAGAGATAGAATTCACACCTCAGGTATGGGATATCCTGTGGATATGCCATAATCTTTCATAGTGGAAATATTAATTTAATACAGATCCCCTAATATAGCCTCAATGGTTTTATATGAGAAATATGTGGCTCTGAAGTTTAAAATTAGCTTACTAAGAGGATTTTCGCATATTTACTCATCTCTACTTGGGATACGTTGCATATGCTATTAGATGAGTTCTTACTAATACTTAAAAAAATCTTATAGTTTGAGCCTTTACTAGAAGAATCTTTTATGCCTCAATGAAGCTGATGAAATAATTTGAAGTAATTCAAAGGCATAGGAAATATCTTGCTTGTTATCATAATTTTAGTGGTCCTGTGAATTAGGAAGCATTCTTTTAATCTTCTTGTATTTCCTATGCGCTGCAATTTAATTTTTTCAGAATTCAGTGTTTTGAATTTAGTGATCGCCTGGGAATAGAGCTCTGCATGCGACCGCCATTAGTGTTTTTTTTTTAGAAGAGATAACAGGAAATGCAGAAAATTTCCTGTAAGATACTTTAGAAATATTGAAAGAAAAGTTCTTGAGTTGACCTATCTTCTAGTTTTAATTCATTTTCACTCAATACTGTTATTATTCTTGACCCACATCCTGTCCCAATTCCATTGGTTTTCAGCAACGTTCACATTATTAAAGGATCATCTCTGCCTAGAAAACTTTTTTTAAAATATCCTGTTAGAGAGTTATTTGAGAATGGGTCTTTTAGTATAGTCCTCCATTAGTTAGCTGAGGCCGCTACAAAAAGTATTTCTCACTCTGGAGGATCCAGCACCTTCACATATTATACAGACAGTCATTAATTTCAATCAAAACTGTGTAATTCTTAAGTTCACCTTTGGTAGCACTGCAGGACATTTAAGCACTTGCTGTTGGAGTCCCCCACATATTACAGCTGAGGAAGAAGGGGGCGGGGGGTTGTAGTATCAGGAAAAAAGCTGTGATTGGCTTTTTTTGGAGAATCCTTCTAAGAATGGGGAATTTCAAAAGTAGAAAATTCTAATAAAGATCAACTAGAAATTCATTCTGTTTCTTCCAATCAAGGTACTATATACAGGGTCTTCTGGGCACATAGCTGAAAACTGAATGCACACTACTTGAAAACTAAGGAGTGTCATAGACTTTATGGCACAAAAGTGTCACACATTTTCAATGATTATAGTTTAGGTTGAAAGGCACAATATGCTTGGTGGTTACTAATGAACTTTTGAAAAGTTTGGTTCGGCCTGTTCGCTAAATTTAGTTTCAAATCAGAGCTTTACCAGTACCCCTACAATAGTTGTTGTGGTATGGTCCTATGGCTCAGTGGTTAACACTGTTGCTTTGCAGCTCTGGGGACCTACGTTCAAATCTGACCAAGAAAAATATCTGCATGGAGTTTGTATGTTCTCCCTGGATTTGTCATGCTTCTCAATAAACGTATGTGCTGTATAAGGTGATTATTATTATGAAGAAACAAACTGCATATATTGTCCTCATTCCGGTCTGAACTGCAAGGCAAAAGTGTTAACTGCTGGACTATTATCACATCATTGCGGGTTTAGGAGGGACAAACCATCTGGATTAGCTCAGAACTTTTAACAAGGTTCGACTGGTTTATGTAGCGGCTTCTCGGTTGCGACAGCATCATGGCATGGTGGCCTTGATGCAGGCCAAGACCTGTCACCTTGTTATGCAGGAGAAGGGGTAATGCACGATGTGCACATACTGCTGGTTGCTGTCTCTCTATGCTGCATGAGTGTATGATGACTATTAGGCATTCCTGGGAGAAGGTTGGTGGTGTGGTTCTCTAGTTGCTCTTCCAATCCTCAGATGTGGAGAGCTTTATATTCCTTCCCCTCCCTTTGCTCCCTGCTGCTTATTCAGTTCCATAGAGGAGTAGTTGGAGAGTGGTGTTCCTGTGTGCTGAGTGAATTGCTCCTTATCCAGATAAGTGCTACGGTTTCCTATCAGTTGTATTTTTGTTATCTTTATTGCATTGCTTTGCGGTGTCGGTTCATCTCTCCAGAGGTTCCTATAGGGATAGTCAGGTCCCAGGAAAAAGACAGTGGGGCCGCCTTTATCGAGGCGATGACTCCGCTTTTAGGCAGGGACACTTCACCTCCCTGTTAGGTTAGGGACAGGCTTCCATTTTCCGGGAATGGTGCTTACTGTCTAGCATAGCGTGGTGTATTATTTTTACCATCAGTGTGTACGTTATCCTGCTCCTGTGCTAAAAATTGTGCTCTTGTGCCGCATGGATGAGACATTCTGGCTTTCTTATCCATGGAGTGGTCCGCACTGCCCTACAGTGCATAAAGTAAAGAACTGCAGTAAGTGTAAACAGCAACCTGTGACCATGCTGAGCATGGTGCTCATGTGCCACATGGACGTGACAGTTTAGTTTACTCAACACTTGTGGTTGCAGTACACTCTAGGTGGTGCAAGTAAGCTTGATGGTTGCTGGTCACACTGGGTTGTAAGGAATATTAAAGCATTGCAGAACTTAGTTTGAACAGTCCTTCTTTTACCCAGGGTTGAAGCTTTACCCAGGGTTGAAGTTTCAAACAGCCCAAGCAACTGTTTACTCTCTCACAGCCCACGTGGACTTCCCAGAGGTGACCCTTTCCAACAGCTGAAGATGGTCTCAACTCCCACCACCTTAGAAACAGCCCACACGAACCTCCTCAAACTGTATTCTCCAAGGGTAAAGGTACTGCTAAATATGCTCTCAGCTTACTACTCTAAAGTGGAAACAGTTCTCTCCATCAGCTCACTATTTACAACCTTTTAACAATTTTTGGATCTTTCTAAACAGTACCGTAATCCCCGCCAATCAGATCACCTGGCCCCTTGATTGTCTGGACAGTGCCGGAAGCAGATGGGATTGTCCATATTGCAACTGCCCTGTTTGGTACCGCTCCCATTGAATTCAAGTCTGCATTACTAACCAGGGCAGCTGCAATATGCATAGTGCTATCTGCTTCCAGCACTGTCCGCGCTAATAGCAAGTTAAACAATCATCTGATTTTCAGGGTTCTCAAGCAGCGGACCCCCAATGATCAACTATTGATGACCTATCCAGACGATAGTTCATCAACAGTAAAAGTCCTGGACAACCCCTTTAAACTGTATAACAAAAGTATAGTTATGTTGGCCCTCCAAACGCTCATGCGTCTTCAGGCCAGTTAATCTGTTCCTCAAAATTAGTCAGTTTCGAGCTCTGATGACCTGGTGGGGAATCTACCAGCTGTTACTGAGGAGAAGTAGGGGGCAGAGCAAGAGGCAGCAAACTGGAGATTTACTGCCAAACTGAAGGAAGGGTGTTAAGAAGCTAAAGAGAATGAGAGAAATGGGGCGAAAGAGATTATCTACTGTGTGAGCACTGACTGCAGGAAGGAGAGAGCTGCACAGTACATTATTTCATTTCCTTAGCACTTAAACACTCTCTATTAACCAACACTGACTGACTTAATTACAGTCTCGTTCTTGCTCTTATAGAAACACAGTATTAAATGACATCTTGTGTGATAAGCCAGTATATCCTATTATGGCTTGTACTTTAAGATCTTTCCCTATTACTGTAAGACATATTTAAAGAGAGATTTGCACTGGCATTGACATGTTTTACATAGAGTATTATTGAGCTGTTTTGATACAATAATGAAAGCGCATGGTAACAGAACCTAAGCAGCAAGGGAGGCCTATTATTCACTTCAAGAGATGATTATTAATGTGAAGGATTAAATTATAAAAAGAAGCAGCTACAGCTGTAGTCTATACATAATAAGGATAGAATGAGACTGTTGTGGTTATGTTACTGCACTGACGGGAGTCTATGGACAATAAGAAACTTGGCTTAATATATTTCTTATTGAACATTGCAGATAATTCTGCATACTGTTGTATTCCAGATAACATCCAAGCTCAACTCCTATGTTTGTATAGCTTTTAATTCAGTAGAAATTCCTGTGCAATTGAGATTTTGGGTTAAAAAGTTGCTCTTTGTAATTAAATATCTGCCTCAAAATTATCAATGTTCCTGGAAAGATTCAAAGCTAAAATTGAATGTTGAAACTACTAGGAAACTTTTCCAAAGTTGGATTTGGAATTTTTGAAGTCCATTGATCATTCTAAAGTACACATGTCAAACATAAGGACATGGGCTGATTCTGGCCCACCGCCTCGTTTTATGTGGCCCGCGAAGTCTACTGCATATAAAAACCCGAATCAGGTTTTTACATACATTGCCACAGCAGCAGGACTTCTGAGTTTGACTGGAGTCCTTGAGTGCCGTGGAGGAGTCTTCCCCCCATCCACTCATACTCTCTCTGTGATGGAGCGTGAAGTGTGAAAGTGGAGCTGAAGCACACTATTGTCATCAATGCACCAGGCGCCCTTATCTTTTTGTCCCTGGTCATAAGAGGAGCTGCTAGTCACTGAGTACATTGGAGAACAGTCAACACCTCCATAATTTGGTAATTTAGCACACACACTGGCTACAGCAGGCTATTTCGGGGCTGGGGCACTTACCTATAAATGCAGCATAGAGTTTTTCTGTGTAATTATTGCACAGAAAACTCCTATGCTGCCTTATAGGTATAAATGTTTATCAACTGGAGGAAATTACCTACCTTCTGGCCTCCTGGGGGCATTCTGAGGGGGGGGGGGTAGAATTATCTAGCCACTGGGGACATCTACCTAATGGGGGACTACCTACTCACCCACCATACAATCCACCTACCCTTTCACCCAACCAACTCTTACTGTGCAGGGCACCAAGGGACACATTATTTGTGTTATGACCAGCGAGTGTGGACTCACTGTGCCAAATAACTGGTTTGACCCTAAGTGCATTATCCTGATGGTTCCCCGGTATTCACCCTTTAACCCCTGTACAGGGATCTGGCCTCCACTGTGTGGGGGACTGAACAGGTTGCTACCTCTTGGGATAGTCCCAATACAGTTGGCGGCTGACCCACGGGGTCGGCGACATGGGTGCAACGCACCACGAGACAGGCAAAGTGCAGAGTCTGAATACAGACCTTATGTCAGAGCAGGCGGTATATAAATGAAATCTGGGTCACAAGTCTGAGGGTCGAGGCAGGCAGAGTTCACGCAAATCCAGGTCACAATTTCAAAGGTTGAGGCAGGCAGAATTCAGGCAATTCCGGTAAACAGGTTCAAGTTTCGGTACACAGTAGATCAAGGTCAGAATAGCTGGCTTGAAACAGAAAACAGACAACACCAAAGCACAGGCGAAAAGGAGTGTCTCTGGCTCAGTTAAATAACAGGGTAATGGCGCATTAGTTTGCAGCTGGCTGTAGGCACTGAAAAAAATAAATTGTCAGAGTGCGAGGAGGAGAAAAGCCATGTTTATACAGAAAGAGCAGGGCGACACTTGACAATTTGGGACACAGCTTTGTGCTAAAGAGGTGGAAGGGGCTGGCTAATATCTAATCTGGTCTCAAAGGGCATCTTGGTCTTTTACTTAGGTGGTTCACCATAACATCTCTAGTCGAACAATTTAAATCCCAAAATGTCTAACAAGAGAAATGTTCAGAAGATATGATTTTTTTTACATTTTAATAATGATTAACACCAGACATATTTACCTTAAAGGGGTTGTCCCGCGGCAGCAAGTGGGTCTATACACTTCTGTATGGCCATATTAATGCACTTTGCAATGTACATTGTGCATTAATTATGAGCCATACAGAAGTTATCAAAAGTTTTTCACTTACCTGTTCCGTTGCTGGCGTCCTCGTCTCCATGGTTGCCGTCTAATTTTTGCCGTCTAATGGCCAAACTAGACGCGCTTGCGCAGTCCGGGTCTTCTTCTCTTCTCAATGGGGCTCCGTGTAACTCCGCCCCATCACGTGCCGATTCTAGCCAATCAGGAGGCTGGAATCGGCAATGGGCCGCACAGAAGAGCTGCGGTCCACGGAGGGAGAAGATCCCGGCGGCCATCTTCAACCGGTAAGTAAGAAGTCACCGGAGCGCGGGGATTCAGGTAAGCGCTGTGCGTGTGCTTCTTTTTTAACCCCTGCATCGGGGTTGTCTCGCGCCGAACGGGGGGGGGGGGGTTGAAAAAAAAAAAAACCGTTTCGGCGCGGGACAACCCCTTTAACTAATATGCAGATCAGAAACTGCTGAATTAACCAAAACCACCCTCAGAAAGAGTGCCTTCAGATAGGAGTCAGACTGTGCAAGTGAGTAACTAGTGGCTTCTGAGAGGAGGAGCCAGAATAAATATGCGCAGACTAATGGGGAATTGCTTGCTGGGCTGTCCCTTCTTCCAACCAGCCAATCTGTCCACAAAGTAGCTGAGAAGTGCTTCTGTTCGTTCTATATTTAAATTGACAGAGATCATACACAGAAATGGGCCAGGCCGGATGCTGTGACGTGACTCTGGATCTGTTCCTGAGTTGTGTCTGGCACGCCATGATACTTTAAAACAAAAAGAAAATTGGGGCAAGTGTCATACTCGAAAATAGTCCTAGGCTAGACCTGGCTTTGCTTTTAACTTACTATACATCAGATTCATCAATGGATCGTACACCTTGTTGCTAAATCTATTGCTAGATGCACTGCAGGAGAGAATGGCGCACCATTTGCACAGGGCAGCATTATAACTAAATCACCCCCACTGTGAGGAGATTTAAATATCTTATATTATTCAGAACTCTTCTTGTCAAACTTTTATAGTTCTGTATCTAATAACATTTGTGCACATTTATTACTGGTGTTGTGCTGGAATCCTGACATAACATCTGTTCTTTTTGGCACAAATCAATGGTAAATTTGTCTAAATTGATTTGTACCAAAAAAGCACGTGCTACGCCCCCTACCCCATTTTACTAAAGAATCTAGAAAAGAGGTGCAAGCTTTAAGTGGGGTGAGGTTTTTACAGACATTTATAACATAAGACTTTTTAAAAACCTGCCAGAAAATTGGTATAAAAATTTTCCCCGAAGATGAATACCTTCCCTTCTCCCCCATTATCTCATGGCAAAGGAAATGACTGTATAAAATATCCAGAATAATTCAAAAACTAATGGGTAGTGATGAGTGATTTTTTTTTAAAGTTTGGTAAGTTTGCCAAACTTTTCCAAAAAGTTTGATTGTGTCCGAATTGATTCAAACAAAACCATGAGTTGAACAAACTCCTAAAACTGGTGTATAACAGTGTATAAGAGCCATAAAACCCCTGTATAACCCATCACAGTGTTATACAGGGCCTTGATGACTCTTAGACAGTGCCCGTGTTCAGTAAACCGAATCAGTAGAACCCTGTCTCAGGTAGAACTTTGTTTAAAGCTTGCTTTAAGTTTGTGCTGAACTGAACATTTAGCAATGCTTGACCCAAAACAGAGTTATACTGGTCGGGTTCACCCAACACTACTAATGGATTAATTGAATTCCTATGAAACCAGCTGCAGGACAGAATAGAAGGTTCTCTAGGGAGCCAGTAGTTGCTGCCTGTGGTTGGACTTGAACCCAAGGCTCTAGTGCTGTATGGGAACAGTGCTAACCACTGAGCCATCATGGTGCTATGCATGAGATTGAGAAAAACGTAATTTTGTAGGAACAGTGCAGCTTTCATTTTATGGCTAGAACTGATAAATAGGTTTCACTAAAGTGAATGAGATTGAGATGCAATAAGGGACACAATCCATAGGGAAAAGTGACATTGTTTTGGACAAATTGATAAATATTACTTTTTCATTTACTAACAAGTGGTGCGATGAAGAAACAAGACTGCAAGCTTTTGGTGAAATACTTGTGTATTTCCATCTTTAAATATTAATTGCTATTTAGACCAAAATATATAATGTTGCCTAATAATAAGAAGCTCATATATAGATGACCATGGTGATCACATGTTGTACTTATATTTACTTTATTCATTGTTTATTGGTCACTGACACTGCCCATATTTGCAAACCATGGCCATGATTTATACACAATTTCAAGGGCAAATGGAGCATCTTGTTAAAAATGCTATCAGCCCAATTAAGACACATAACACATTTAAATATGTAAAACATCTTCATAATTCTTTCAAAGTCATCATTCTTTAAATTTCTCTTCTACATAATTGCAAAATGTTCGATGACATGGTAATAAAGCAAGCTTAATTAGCCTATATGCATATTGTGCATGTAAATTATATTGTCCTCTGTATTTAGTTTCATTAGCATGGAAGGATGTATGAACCTGCTTCCATTTGCATCGGGAAGAACTTCACAACTTAAAGACATTAAGTGAAGGCCGCTTGTTTGGTTTTCACACTTCAAAAATGAATGTTTCTTAATTTACTGGAGTGAATAATAGGATAATTAACAATATGTTAAGAGCCTTTGAAATCCGAATAGATATCGGTGTCATTGTTTCATTAAATATTTATTGAAGTGCAATTAATCACAATCTGTAACAGAAAGTATAGAGGAATGGCAGATAAATTGGAATTTCAGAAGTTACGACAAGTACTACATGGGTGTCAGGTAGAGATGAGCGAGCGTACTTGGCCACGTCCCTTTTTCGCCTGAGCACCGCGATTTTCGAGTACTTCCGTACTTGGGCGAAAAGATTCGGGGGGCGCCGTGGGTTAGTGGGGGGTTGCAGCGGGGAGTGGGGGGGGGGGAGGGAGAGAGAGAGGGCTCCCCCCTGTTCCCCGCTGCTACCTCCCGCTCTGCCACGCCTCCCCCGCCCCCGGTGCCCCCCAAATCTTTTCACCCGAGTACGGAAGTACTCAAAAATCGCGATGCTCGATCGAGTAATTACTCGAAACGAGTAGGTTCGCTCATCTCTAGTGTCAGGTTATCAGGATAGGTCATCAATAAAAGATTGACGGGGGTCTACCACTCAGCTGATTCCTGGACCTACTGTCAGTATGGACAGTGCAAGAAGCAGTTTGCCCTGATTGTAGTACAAAACTTCAGGTTGGGATTGCATTGAATTTAATGGGACCTGTACCTGCAATACCAACTCCGGCTACTGCACTACGGACAGTAGGATCTGCTCCCTGCACAGTCTACTGAGCTGAGGACCCCTACCAATCTTCTGTTGATGATTTATCTTGAGGTAGAGCACATGCACACTCCAATCTCCTGTCTTAAAAAAACAGCATACACCCATAATGCCATCCTCCACAATCCCTGCACACCTCTGGCTTTATTAGGCATCCTCCGAATATAGATGGACGCCTAAGCAATCGGTTTTCATTTACCATTGAGGCAAAGCCTTAGTTTCTATATTCCGTTTTTTGACTTGTGCTCTGACTCCTGACTATTCTGAATTCTGTGTTCCCTGACCTTAGCTTTGTTTTTTGGACTATCCTATTGTTCGCTGCTTGCCTCAATGCTCTGTCTGGATCTCAATTCTGCACTTGTGCTGCCAGACCAGACCTTCGCCTATTAAACCCCTATATTCCTGTACATACCATTAGGTACTGAGCCTCATCCCTGTGCAGTGTCCGGGCTCATACGATCGGGTCAGATTCCGCATGCGGGAGGCCTGCATTAGAATCCAACTGTGAGCCTAGTCGGTGACCATGCATATGTCACATTATTGTGTTGCGTATGACTGCGGAGGCGTGCAGATGGTCATGCGCAAAACTGCCCTTTTCTTTTTGTATTTCCTGTGCCATCACTTAGCAATGACGTGGGTACCCACAGCCTACACACAATTTAATTGCGTATGGGCTGCGGGTATATCTGTGACCATAGCGCACAATAGGCTTCTACGGTCACATATTCCGCAGTAAAATAGAGCATGCTGCGATTTTTCTTCAGCGACCATTTTTGACGAAAAATGGTGGAGGCTCATATAGACCCCTATGAAGGCAGAAAAAAAAGGGAGTTTACCTGCGTCCAGTGCTCGAAATAGAAGACAGCTGGCTCTATTTAGGCATTAGAAGTAATTCTGAGGATTTCTACGGACCGACGGAATTCAGTGCTGCAGTGTATTTTTCACACGATACGCCCCTGTGAATGGACAAGAGAATGCTAATTAATCTCTGGACTCAATCGCGGCTATTCCCCATCGATGAGATTTCCAGCCGCCATGCGGCTGATGTAAAAGTGCACCTCCCATGTCAATGAGGTCTAAGACAGAGAAAAACTTCCATGTGTTTTAATTTGAAATCAGTGACCTTCAGAAGTACATTGTGATGCAATACACCTCTATGGGTGGCATATAGCCCAGCGGCTGCAGTCATTCTACTGTACCTGAACTTCTAAGTAAAGTATTATTCACAAACAAGTAGTATATTCAAAGGAAGAACATGAGTATTTATCTTACTAAAATCTCACTCTAAATCAATGTTTTTCTCCACTTCTCACTGCGCTGATGTTTTCCCTCAACTGTGTTACCAAGTCAAATTATGTATCTAACAGCTTCTATCGGCATGTAAGCATGTACTATGATTTCATGAATATGTATAGAATACATTTAACAGTTTCTTTACAAATAGGATTTTACGTTACTAATAGAGATGAGCGAGCGTACTCGGAAAAGCACTACTCGCTCGAGTAATGTGCTTTATCCGAGTATCGCTGTGCTCGTCCCTGAAGATTCGGGTGCCGCTGCGGCTGACAGGTGAGTCGCAGCGGGGAGCAGGGGAGAGCGGGCGGGAGAGAGGGAGAGAAAGATCTTACCTCCGTTCCTCCCCGCTCTCCCCTGCAGCTCCCCGCTCCGTGCCGGCACCCGAATCTTCAGGGACGAGCACAGCGATACTCGGATAAAGCAAATTACTCGAGCGAGTAGTGCTTTTCCGAGTACGCTCGCTCATCTCTAGTTACTAAATAAAACTGCAGTTAAATGTACTGGACACTTTTCATGGGAGAGTTTCCCTATTAGTATTTTTGTGGTTTATGCATAAAAATTGTAATTATAAATCGTATGTTTTTTTCACTGTTGTATAGAACATTAAAAACAATCACAGAAAATGGCCGTTACTTACTGACTGAGTGCATATAGATGCATCCTCCTCTCACCATGCAGGTAGCTGACTACCAAATGGAGGAGCCAATAACACCTGTGCGGGACACCGATAATAACAACCACTCACACTGCATCTTGATTTTGAGGGGGGTGGATGCTTGGTGTTCACTCCCACACATAGTGGATACAGGGTGCCAGACCATTCTGATATATGTAGTTCACCATGCAGACCAGCAACCTATTAATGTCACCATGATAATTTGGCGGGTTGCCCTGCATTTCCATCAGTGAACCACATTGGTACTGCCACCCTGGGCTCCCCCTGGAGTCTTAATGCTACACTGCATGTGAATGATAGATAATAAATGCAAGGCATTGGTTGGATGTTGGCCAAGATACATGAGCCCACTAACCACTTCACGGTTCCTTGCGTTGTAGTGGGTCCCTACACTAATATAAATGCATCACAGAAGGGGAAATCAAGAATTAAAAACAATCACAAAAAATGGCCGTTACTTACTGAGTGAGGAGTGCATATAGATGCATCCTCCTCTTGTTCTGGATTATAGTTTTCTCCAGTAGGTTTTGGGGTATTTTGTAGCTTCCGAATTGTATCGTGTGCACACATCGTGGAGCAAATTAGACACAAGCTATCAGCCTCATATCCAAAATGGCTCTCTGCCCAGAAACAGCCAGACAGGGCCTTTTATTGAGAAGGATAACACCTGCCCTTTATGGGCGTTTAACAGGTTACATCAGTAACATATATGATTCTCATTTGTCGGATCATATAGAATCCCCCCTCCTTCCTGCCCACCTTCTCTCAAGTCCAATGTATAAGCAAGTCTTTGTCTCACAAACGTGCTCAAAACTGAAACTGGAAGTACATATCTCTTTGTTCAAGAAGATTCTGTGTGGGGGATGGGGAGGACTGGGAAAACACTCAAGATGAACACATAAGCAATAACATAACACTGTGATTTAACTCTTTCCTTATGCAGCAGAGTTCCACATTAGGCTGAAGTCACAAAACACACATAATACGTCTAGTGCAAATCGATAGACATTTTACACCAACTAATCATCATGTCTATCACAATCCCCCCTTAAAATGTCTATCCTCTAACTCTCTATCTAATTTTCACAGTTCTCTGCGCGTGAGCCTATAACTGGAGCGCGTTGAAAGTTCGTTTTAGAGTCTTCAAGGGGGTGTAGGACTTGGACTTGTCCACTCCTTCTGGGGATGCATCCAGCAAACTCATGGTGGGAGCGGCTTTTCCAGCATCAGTTTCACAGGTCTCTCTGACACAGAGGATAACACAGCAGACTAGAACAGAAAAGATAACCATCAGTTCACATACAACAGCGACGCCCGTCTGTGCCAGGATCCTTTACCACCCGCTCATCCATGGCGAGTGCTGGTCCCAAAAGTTAGCTCTTTTTAGTTAGTGCGGTCAGCTTCTTAATGGCAACTGCGTCTTTACCTGCGGGTCACGTGTCGTCTAGGATGTAGGTACAACAAGTCTCCCCTATCATCTTACAGACACTCCCCTTTTTAGCTAAAGTCATATCTAAGGTCATTCTATTTTAAAAGTCATAGTCGAGGTAGGTCCTATTGGTCGACTCGTCCCTATAAGGCATCTCTAGTATAATTTAGAAACCACTGCCAATTATAATAAACATAATTAATCCAGTCAACGTTTATTTACCATAATGATCAGGAAAATGGACTCGAATCTAGTTTTAACTTGGTCTCTATTTTTTTAAAACTCGTCAGGTACCCCCCCCCCTTGGCTATCCTATGACGTCAATGTACACGTGTAGATCAAAACTACCACCAGGGGTCTCTCTTCTCGCTCTAGTATAATGTTACAATACTAGTAGCGTGCACAGGTACGCACGGCGTGGGACTCCCTAAACTTCACCCACACCAATGTCCCTCCTGGAGATAGTCCTAATGGTGAACACGTCCAGGTCGCCTCACCCTGACCCTACACTACCTAGTGACAAGACTGGAAGGAACCGCCGTACCTATGCGGAAAACAAGGATAGACCAACATGACAGGATAACCACAAAACACAGACTGAGTTGGATCGAGATAAAGTAACTATTGGGGGTAACCTCATTATCCTCAATGCTGTCTGACAGGATGTGGAGGAGCATAAGGGTTTTACTAAGGCACACTCCCCTGTCCAATTACCTTCCAGGCGGGTCCTCTACCTCATGTCTCCACAAAGACAGTAAACGTCTCCTAAGGACTGGACCTGATTCTGTGTCCATTCCCCTCCTATCGTACCGTAGGAGGAGCAATACCCGTTGGCGAGTTCCCCAAAAATCTCCCTCCACCCTGCCTATTTGCCTGGCAGGTGTAGTTTCCAGGGTAGTCAGTAATACTCTTTCTGGTGCAAAACACTTAAGTAGTTATAGAGTATTCCTTCTTCCATTTCTCACGGACAGTGTAATTAGCGGAAATGTTCGTGAAGAGACTGATAAACCACTCTTCAGCATCTACAGGGAGATTTAGGGCACTACCGCACACGCAACAGTTAGACTTGTTGCAAACTGTTAGCATTGTACCTCATCAACTCCAACCAGAGATTCTGGTCAGAGTAGCCAGTCGCTACTGTCAAGGTGTCCTCAAAGGTAGGGTCGGCTATGATCATCATGTTCGTCAAGGTCTTTATCTTACGGCGGAGGGGGTTAATTATGGGCACGGGACTAAGTGAAGGCTTCCATTCGGGTGCATCTACCATATCCCTTATTTTAAACTTCCCTAAGGGATCTGTCCTCCCGTACCGGTATGTCCCCAGACTATAAGTCCCTCCATCCCCCGGGCTTGGATCTCCCATGGTTAATGTAAAAACCGCATTAAAACCAAGCAGCATACTAAGTTCAGCCTTCCAATACCTGCTGTCCTTATTATTCTCAAGGAGGGTTATACGACTAATTAGGGATTTTGCGCTCTTATCTTTCTTATTTAAGGCACTTCGCGGTTTATAGGACTAGTCTGTTCCTGCGTTACATCCCACTAATCCCCAATAACGGCAGTCTTCTCCCCAGACGTTATCAGTGGCGCAAACATATTGTATTCCCCGGGTATATAAGTCATATAACCAGCTGGACTGAGCTAAATCTGGCCTGCGGTGGGATCTTGCGCCTAGACACGGGACCACAATACAATAGTCGAAGGAATATGCGGCTACTTGAGCATTGGACGAGTTATACCAGAAGGTAGCCATACCCCCATATTCTTCCGACTAAGGATTCCAGTTGCCACCCTCCTCTCTCACTAGCCCTAACCAGAATAATGTCCTCGGCACAACTAAGACTGGTCTCCCGGATCTGAAGCTTTCTTACAGTATGAAGCATGGATCCATGTAAGTCTTTCGGCTAGTTTCACAGCTGTGGCAGTAGTCAGAAGCACCTGGTAGGGGCCATCAAATCGGGGCTCAAGAGGGTGCTTCCTGGGGAACTTCTTGACGCACACCCAATCCCCAGGCTGCAAGATATGTGTCCCAGTGTCTGCCTCTGAGTCTGGAAGAGAACACCTGTGCATAGGCTTTGGTTAGTTCTTTAACAACGGAAATCACATACTCAGTCAACACATCAGATTGTAATTGTAACCACTGAGGATAGTAACGACCTAGCCTTGGGGCTAGTCCAAACAATCTCATAGGGAGATAATGTATAATCCCCCCTGGGTTCATATCTAACACTGTATAAGGCTATTGGATGACAGTCTTTCCAAAGTGGCGTCATTTTTAAGTATCTTACTTTTTAGCGTGCCACTAAGTCTCTCCACCTTTCCATTACTCTAAAGATGGTAGAGTATGTAAAAGGCCTGGGATACACCAGAGCAGACATGACATGTTACATTCACCTGCGAAGTTTATACCTCTGTCTGACTCTGAATCACTTCTGGTACCCCATATTCACAGTTTACCTCGTTCATGAGCTTCTTTGCGGTTACCTACTTGTTTGCCTTGGTAACAGGGTCGGCCTCCAACCTGCAAAGACATCAACAACAACAAGCACGTATTCATACTTCCCAACAAGTGGGAGCTGAACGTAGTCAATTTGCAATCCCTGAAATGGGTAGAGTGGTCTAGGCAAGTGTGATGTGGCAAATTTACTTCTGCCCTGTCTCACCCATGGCATAGATCATGCTAAACCGGACAAATGATGCAGCAGCTACAGAGAACCTAGAAGTCGCCCAACCTCTTTCAAGCGTCGTCGTCATTGCTGCTTTACTAGGTGGGTCTTTCCGTCCATCAGCTGGGCCATCATGGGATACAGGAACTGTGGTAGGCAAGTGCTGTTGACTGTTCACCACACACTGTCCTGTTTCTGCTGCTCCCATATTAGTCCATTTATTCTTTTCTTCCTTGCTGGCTTGTAACTGTAAAAGTCTTTAGCATATCAAAGTCCAAATTTTTGTCAATGTCCAAAGTTTTTGCCACTGACTCATGCCGTCAGTATCTTTCTTCTTTCTTCCACGGCTTGAGGGCCGCTGCCTTTGCTATGCTGTCAGCGAGGGTGTCGTCTCTCGCCTCTCCAGTGTAGGAATCGGTGCGAACTCTCAACTTTGTCAGGTAGAAGTAGGGCCTCCATGCGACTCTGTACCGCTGCACCATTCTCAATTGGTTGTCCTGCTAAGGTAAAAAAACTGTCTGGCCTTCCATATTGGGCCGTAATCATGAGCTATGCCAAATGCATACCAGGAGTCAGTGTAAAGGATTGCCGGTCTTACCTCTCGCCACTCTACACGCCTTAGTGATGGCCTTTAATTCCGCTTCTTGTACTGAGACATGCGGAGGCAGAACTTCTGCTTCTAGGACATCTTGTTGTGTGACCACTGCATATCCGATGTGGAGTCATCAATCCTCACCCTGGTACCATCTGCAAAAAGCTCAACATATGCATTATCAACAGAGGTTCTGATAACTGTTTGCATATCTGCAATTTCTTACTGTATTAGTACTAAATAATCGTGTTGATGTTCTATTTCACATGGCTCAGAATCTTGTTATCTTATTCCATTTATTTATTTATTTATTTTTTTTCAAACCCAATCGCTGATCTACAACACCTAGATCATCTATGGCCCAGATCACCTCTGCCTCCCCCCTTTTGAACCGGAATACTCAATGGAAAAAAAAGAGTAATTGCGTTCAAACTAGTAAACCAAGAGGCACAAAAACAAGCACTTTGTAGGTCAAGGTGACATTGTATGCAGCGAAGTCTGAGCGAAAATCTCCTTACAAAAATTTTTTTTTTTCCTTTCAGGTCGCAGTTAGCATTTTTTAACACAAGGGGGCGCAACACAAGTCAAATTTTACGTCACCCAGTGTAATAGTATTTCAGGGTATGGCCAGCGTTTAGCTTTTACTCTCCTGTCGGAATATAATTATAGCTTCAGTGTAGACTGACACTAGAATATACCAAAGACTTAAAGAAAAACTAAAGAATACGGATGAATTAACATCCTACTCTGGGCAATTCAGTCCCTCTTTCTTCACATAAAAAGTAAAATTACTTCACCAAATTGCATGAAAAAGTTTGCTGGGTGACTATAGGGAAATTATTTCATCTGTAGGAGCCTTCCATAACATCATCTGTCTGAGTATCCATTGGAGAAGCGGGCAGTGGAAAACAGAGCCCCTGGGAACATGAGAGAGCGTCCCCTGTCATGTATTCCTGGCCTCTGTCCCCCATGCATCAACTCCAATCTTCCATACACTATAAACCAGCTTAGTCATCTACTATGTCCCAAGCTGCATCTCCACAAAGGTTTGTTTCCCTGAACGTATCACACATCCAAAGTGGCCACATCTTGGAGTGTAACAAAGTCCGGTCAAACAAAACCTTACTTCAGACAATCATGATGTTAGCACTGGATACAGTGGCATTGGGGAATATAGGCCTCCCAAGTGCAGCAAAATGGCCGCCAGAGGCAGAAAGGGGCGGGGCTACAGATCTCCCAGGTGAGGCAAAATGGCCGCTGGAGGAATGGGCGGGCCCAGGAGTAGCAGCACTTCCAGGTGAGGCAAGATGGCCGCTGGAGGAGGAAGGGGCGGGGCCAGGTCCTGTCCCGGATGGGGAGGGACCGAAAGTAACATCACACACCCTGAAAGTGAGCACATGGGGGGAAGTAACTTCAGGGTGGGGGCAGGCCTCACTACATTTACTGCAGAGTCACACTATGTTGGATTGTAAACATTGCAAGCACGGCCGCCATTACAGGGAGGGGCTGTAGTCAACACAAAGGCATTACATTGTTCATAAGCAATACACATACCCCCCTACATGCTTTCTCCTCTTCAATCCCTTAACTACGTTATACCTCCTCCTAGCAATCTAAAAACACCTTTCTTTCTGCTGGGCTTCCTGCTCATCTTCTGAAAACTTTCTACAGTCTATCTTACCTATCCATACTCATTTCTGCTTATCTGTCCATGACCTAACATTTCTTTCTGCAACTTTTCCTGGTCCTTTCCCATTATTCAGTAAATTCTGCTTTCTTCAAATCCTTCCAATATAACCTCTCTTTCCCACTCAGATTACAATGCACATTAATTCTACAAGACAAAAGGAACGGAAGGGTTAATTGGAAAAAGCTTTCAGTTCACTCTTATCAGCAGCCCTCCCCCTATAATAAACACTGCACATTCTTTCTATAATACCAAACAGACAGGATTACTGGAGAATACCCACAACGGCTCAGGGTATATATATATCTCATCCACCTTTATATCAACCCAAGGTCTACTAGCAATCCCGAAGAGCACTTCCTGTACACGTCCTAGACAGGACATTTTAGCTATACACAGAGACTGACGATTATTTTCAATGACCAAGAGTTTCTGGAGTCAGCCGTCACACCACGGCCATATTCCCATGTATATATACACCTTTCCACATATGAGAACATAACACGTTCAATCATAAAGGTAAATATACGTATCATAAATCTTCCTAACCTCACACTAGTTTTACCTAGGAGTAAGTGTCTGGCGTGTTCCCTCAGACTTAAACAGCCGAGTCCGCCCTCCTGACACATTAACCCTCACAGAATTTATCTCTTGGTCTTGTATACACAATTTTTAACCGTCTCAGACATAGCAGCCACAGCATACAAAATACCCCTTAAGCAGGTTAAAACGGTGGTCTTTTCCGAGTAAGAAAGAACTATATTACCTGCCTTTCATTGATTTATCACTCTGGATCAGGAACAGGCAGAAAAGCAGTCAGAACCCAGATCACATCGGTAGATTTACATAAAGCAATCTTACCGTGTTCTGTAGATTTTCGGGCCCCTGAGTTCTGCGTGCCATCCGCCGATCTCTGTATTTTTCCAGAATGAAAGAAATCAAAATCTCTTAACTCGGTCCACCCAGAGACGCCACTGTTCTGGATTATAGTTTTCTCCAGTAGGTTTTGGGGTATTTTGTAGCTTCCGAATTGTATCGTGTGCACACATCGTGGAGCAAATTAGACACAAGCTATCAGCCTCATATCCAAAATGGCTCTCTGCCCAGAAACAGCCAGACAGGGCCTTTTATTGAGAAGGATAACACCTGCCCTTTATGGGCGTTTAACAGGTTACATCAGTAACATATATGATTCTCATTTGTCGGATCATATAGAATCCCCCCTCCTTCCTGCCCACCTTCTCTCAAGTCCAATGTATAAGCAAGTCTTTGTCTCACAAACGTGCTCAAAACTGAAACTGGAAGTACATATCTCTTTGTTCAAGAAGATTCTGTGTGGGGGATGGGGAGGACTGGGAAAACACTCAAGATGAACACATAAGCAATAACATAACACTGTGATTTAACTCTTTCCTTATGCAGCAGAGTTCCACATTAGGCTGAAGTCACAAAACACACATAATACGTCTAGTGCAAATCGATAGACATTTTACACCAACTAATCATCATGTCTATCACACTCTCACCATGCAGGTATCTATGGTTGGTAGTCAGCTACCTGTATAGAACATTATGTTAAACTGTGGTTATGATAATCAGTGCACAAATAAGCTTTGGCGTTTGTCTAGGAATGCAGAACTACTGATACATATTGATATGACTCATCAACACTTCAGCCAGAAAAATATGGCTTCTAGTCCCAAGAGCTATGTAGGGACCTGAAGTTGTCACTATATAAGCTGTATAATATAGTTTTGTAAGATTGTTATTTTGTAATATGGTGATGTCCACGTTTCGAATATTGTTAAAATGTATTGGGTGATTGGAGAACCCACAAGCCCCAAATCCCCAGAACCAGAGTGTACAACATGATTTTGCATTCTTAGGTTCCTGTCTCGCCCCTGAGTCTTGTGCTCATGGGAGGCCTGGAGCCTATATATGCACCCGCCCAGTTCTGGAAAGTTCAGTAAAGAGTGAAGAGTTACAGTTAGTTAGGGAAGGATAGGTGTAGCCAGAAGTGTAGACAACTGGTTAAAGGACAGCCAGACATAGTTTCATCTGTAAGTCTGAGGAAAGAGGAAAAAGTACCAAATACAACACTTATTGTTTCCCAGGGCCCGGTGAGACACCAGGACAAGAAGTACGGGAATTATTGTAGTAAAAGTGGCATCGCTAGCCACCAAACTCTGTATAGACATGGACTGCATGGAACATGACTTTGTTCACCTGAAACCTCATAAAAAAGTGAGTTTATGTTGTTTAACTCTTTTCCATGACATTTACAGTTCTTTCCCACTAATGAGAACCTGCACCATGCTATACCGCCCTCCAGAATCAGAGACAAGAACCCAACTCCAAGTTCCCCGATTATTAACTTTATTTGTAGCATTTGATTAAAAACCATTCTTTGGCTGGTTATTCCATAATAGAAGTGTTTTAGCTTGTCCGTTTAAAAAGGTCTCAGTAGCCGGTATTGACTCTAGTCCTTCTACGTATTACACGTTTTTAGCACTCCTGGTTGTAACCCTTCCCGTCCTATATTCATGTTTTGTTGATGCTTTATTTCTGACCTGGATATAGTCTTCTGATTTGGCTTGTACTTCTTTCTGACTCTGGATACTGACCATTGGCTTGTTTAACATTGCCACATTTTTGTTCCTTCAATCAGCAACTGCTCTGGTATAGCATCAAGGGATTAAATGATGAAGACCTGCAGTCCCTGCGAACTGCTTACTGATTGTGGAAGTGTTATTGCCCCAATGAACAGGAACGTCACAGTATTAGAAGAAAAATCAATTTATCTGAAAAATAATCAAATGGAAAAATGTACCCATGTATAAGATATATTGCTTAAAACTGCCTCCACTCATAACTAGCAAATGCTTTTTAGAAAAAATGTTTTTTATCTCTATTTTTGCTTGTTCCTTACAGTTGGGAAAGGTGGAACTAATATTATACAGAGTCGAGTCACATTATTATGACCACCAGCTAATATCCAGAGTAACCGCAGTGTGCTGCACAAACAGCAGCTAAACGGGCTGGAAGTGACTCATGACAGTGCTGGTAGGTTGTCTCAGGTATCTGGAGCCATGCTGATTGCAGTGTATTGCACAGTTGCTGGAGGGTGCATGGGGCAGGATTTATAGAGCGAACACAACAATAAAGGTGGTCCCACAGATGCTCAATTGGGTTTAACTCTGGCACGTTAGAGGGCCAGAGAAATACTTGCAACCACTGTTGGAGATTTCTAGCTGGCATGTGACTTCTTGCAAGAAGATCCTATCTTCCCCAAGGAAAGACAAACAGCATGTATGGGTTTATGTGATCTACAAGGTTGTATTCATAACCAAATCAGTTAAGAGCTCCTTCAGCATGAATGAGTGAGCCCAGAGAATGCCACAAAAAAATTCCTCAGAACATAACACTGCTGCCACTAGCTTGTGTTCTTCCAGTATTGATTTCGAGATGGCTGTTCTCTGATGTTTCTCATCTGACACGCTAACATCCATCTGTTTGATGACACAAGAAACATGACTCATCAGAGAAGGCAACCCTTTGTCAAGAGGTGGTGGTCCAATTCCTATACTGCTGTGAAAATTGAAGTCCTTTCTTTTGATGCACCTTTGTTAGTATAGGTGCAGTGACCATTTATCTGTTTCGGAGCCCCATACGCAATAGGGTTCACTGAACTGTTGTTTTAGACACACTTTTGGTAGTTTCCTGGTTCATCTTCATGGTGAGCTTGTAGCGTTCTGTGAGAGATGCTACAATTTGTAATTCACGGGGACATGAACCACTGGACTTGTGTATGGCCGGAGACCTAGTCCTTGTCACAGAGTAGCCGAGTGGTAACACGTAGGGGAATGATTGTAGAAATAATATATATATCATGTTGTGACAACACCGTTTCCACACCGTTATTCTATACGGCAGAGTAATAAACACAGAGACTTGTGTGTCATACCTCAGGACCTCAGGAACGGTTGAGACCCGGTAAACTTTACTTAGATAAACTTGAATAAACAGGCAGTAGTTACAGGCATCATTCACTTGTAGACATTACAGGCAGAAGCTCAGAGGTTTGGAGGAAAACCAAACACAGGAACAATACGGCCCTATAGTCCACGTTATCTATATGTCACCGATACTGGACATTAAATATACTCCGGAGGTAAAAGTAGAGACCTCTCCACATACACTCTGATAGATAGTTACTGAAGAAAAGGCTTAGCCTAAATACACCCTGCAATTCATCTGCGTGGGTGTCACAATCACATACCTCTGTGTGGTGAGCCTATTAGTGGACGACCACACAGGAAAAATAATGCCTGTAGGGTGCATAGGTACCTGGTTTAGTGAGACTGGGATGTTGGGGGTTTTGCGTTCTCTCTTACTCTGGATGGGACTCACTCCTATTACATCCATACTCCAAACGCTGCGGGTAGTCGTTCCTCTTCTTCCATCTTCACCAACATGGAAGTTAAAGGTGCTTCTATGCGGCTCTGTGTTAGCTCTAATCCAGTAGGTAAGATGGAACTCTACTCTAACACAGATTGAAGAAGACCCCTTCCCGCTCTCAGACATTCACATTTATCACCTCACTTGTACCAGATGACATAGTAGAATAGATACATTCAGCAGCAGAGCTGACAGACAATGATTTTAGGGGGTTAACCCTTCAGACGCCGCAACTGTGCAACATGCATACAGAAAATTGACATGACAGTTTTGCACAGTGCATCCACATGAGACAATACATGTATGACATTTATGGAGGGGATCAGGATGTTATTCTGGGACACTACAAGCTGCTTCACCTTCATAGCCAACGTTCACCTCTCACATCAATGGCGTGTGGTGCTCTGCAGCTTTTACTTTGGTTATTCCCAATCACGCCATTTGTTTATGCACATTACACTTTTAACACTTCTGCCAATGGCAGATTATACTATAATCGATTGGGCCAGCCGCCCCAGGGCCGATGCTTTGGAGGGCCCACAACAGTCCCAATCACCCCTATTGTAATCCACACTGCTGAACCCCCAGCTGCAGAGAGAGGAAGCAGTTAAATGCCCTAATACTCTCACAGCCTTCTATCTCAACTGTGTGTTATCTCCCAGGAGTACAGCAGGCCATCATTACTCCTCACCCTCTCTGGTCCCAGTATTCCAAGTACAGTAATGAGAGGAGTGATGACAACCTGCTGTGTACCTGTAAGCTTTCTTACAGCAGGGACAGATGGTTGTGTGTAGTAAGGAATTTAACCCCTTCCTCTCCACACCCACCACATTTTAAAGGTTTTCCTATAGAATTTTTTATTTTTTATTTTTGGTGGTGGTGGTGGTGGGGGGGGGGGGGGGGCAAGTTCAATCATGGCAGATGTATTGTGAATGTTGCATAGCAGAAAAATCCACAGCAAATTTCACCAAAATCCATACCATTTGATACGGATATTTACGTTGTTTTTGGTACAGATCTGCACAATTGAAGGGGGTTAAATTTGGGGCAGGTCCATAAAAAACATACTATTCTTATTGTTGTGGCTGCTTATTTAACGTTTTATCAGAGTATATTGTACTGGGGGAGCACATTGTGTTGGGGGGGATGGGCAACTTGTGTGAAAGGCTCAAGGCCCATGGTCACCTTATTCCGCCAATGACCACAGCAGCACACAAACAATTTCACAAACTGTGCCGTTTGAGAAATACCACCACCCTTGGCCCGAAAGCCAATGATCATCCCTTTTTGCAACTGTAAATCACTCCTTTTAACCATGATAACAACAAGTGATATGTGAACAGACAGCCTATCACACACCTTATATACCCAACGAGCCAACCTATCACATGTCACTTCCCTCATGGACTACATACTGCCTATGTCAAAAGTAGGAGGTGGTCATAATAATGTCGCTCGACTGTGTATAAAGTGTATGTGTAAATGTACCAATTGTTGTGAATTAAGAATTCACAAATATTTATGCAAATTAAATAATCCCAGAGAACCTTCTTAGATAACTATAGAACCCTATGTTTAGTAGAACCAGGGAGTCTGGCTTTATGGCTGTAATGCAAATATTAAAAGGTGACTGAATTACTATTTTCTCAAAGTGTCCTAAATTTTGTTTACCTTAATCATAGATGACAAGCGCATAATAATTTAGAGCTGATTGGAATGAAAATCAATACACATTCTTTTTGTAGCTTCTGCAGAAACTGGAGCAGTAGATATCTCAGTGGTTGGAAAAGGAGTCATGCCCTCATTATTTGTTCCTGAGGTAATGAATATTGCTTGATTTTCATCTTCTTTCCAACTATCATATTAGAAAGTTTGCCAACCAAGCACAGGTATTATTTGGAGATTTACAACATGACTTTTTTAGATTTTAAAAGCACCATTATCTTTCTGATGGACTATCTTGAGTAGGACAAACATTGCTGGAAAGGTAAAAAAAATCAAGAACCTTCTCCAAACATATATACTGAATGGCCACCTTATTAGAAAACCCAGTCCATCCGCGATTTCAGCTTCCCTGTAGGGAAATTAGATCCGTGACCCGAGAGTGCAGCATAAAATCAAGTAAAAAAGTTTTCTGTGGCTCAGTTTCAGTGTCAATCCTCATTAGATGGCAAAATCTAGCGATTTGGGTGACTTTCAACAAGGCCTGTCATAGGAGCTACACTAGCTAGGGTCAGGATTTCAAAAGCTATCCAACCTTGTAGCGTTTTCTCTTGCAGCAATGCCGAGAGTATATCGCGAATGATGTGATCATAGAAAAACATCCAGTGGAAGGGGAACCTGTGGGTGTAAACAAAAGGGGTCAGTGTAAGACATCAAGAATGGTTCTGATGAACATGCAGTGCACAGTCAAGAGCAGCTGACTACAATGCTGGTGCTCCAAACAATGTGCCCAAAAACACAGCTGATAATTTCTCAGTGCCAGAAAGGAAAGACTATGGCCTCATGTTCACTAGGAAATTTGGGCCCGAGCGGACTCTCCATGCAGAATCCCGCAGCGGGTTCCTCCTTTCCCGCGGACATGAGGCCTGAAAAATGAGTTAACTCACCTGTCTGGACGCTGCGGGTTCCCGTTCATCGTGGCCGGATCTTCTTTCCCTCTGCCCAGCGGATGTGCTCGGCACACCGGCAGCGCGCCACACGCATGCGCCGTGCACTCTTTTTTTTAACTCCTGCTCTCCCGCGCTCCTGCGCAGGAGAGCAGAAATTCAGCTGCGGGTGTACCTCGGGACTGGACGGCTTCCATAGGCTTCTATGAAAGCGGGAGACCCCCAGAAAATGGAGCATGCTGCAGGTGTTTTCCCGCACATGCGATCAATGCGGGAGGGAAAATTGACATCCACAAGTATTTACTTACCTGCAAGTGTCCAGTGCATCCCTATGGCCGTGGAAAACGCATGCGGGACACCCGCGCGGATTTACTAAATCTATTTGTCCGGTGGATATGAGGCCTTAGGCAAAAGAGTGCAAAAATTGAATCAGCAAGCAGTGGAAAATATTGCCCAGTCAGATGAATCCAGATTTTTGTTGCACCATGATGATGGGAGGTCAGACTTTGGCACAAGCAGCACGAATCACTGAACCCTTACTGTCAGAGTAGGTCATTATCTCAAATGCAATTCCAGATACCAGCTTACCGCATGGATATATTGCCCACTGGGTGCATAGTCAGGTGCAGCAACACCATCAATAGCAGTAAAGACAGAACTCTGTTTTTTTGTGTGGCTTCCAGCATAAAAACAATGTTTTATTTACATATTATGAATTAAAAACATCTTCCAAAATTGTGCATATATTTTCAAACAAAGTTCTTATTCTTCACATGGTGCAGTGAATAAGAACTTTATTTGAAAAATGTGAATGTAATTTTGGAAGATGTTTTAATTCATGATACTTAAAGGGGTTGTCCCGCGCCGAAACGGGTTTTTTTTTTTTTCAACCCCCCCCCTCCCGTTCGGCGCGAGACAACCCCGATGCAGGGACCTAAAGAAAAATCCGCACAGCGCTTACCTGAATCCCCGCGCTCCGGTGACTTCTTACTTACCGGCTGAAGATGGCCGCCGGCATCTTCTCCCTCCGTGGACCGCAGGGCTTCTGTGCGGTCCTTTGCCGATTCCAGCCTCCTGATTGGCTGGAATCGGCACGTGATGGGGCGGAGCTACACGGAGCCCCATTGAGAACAGAAGAAGACCCGGACTGCGCAAGCGCGGCTAATTTGGCCATTAGACGGCGAAAATTAGTCGGCTCCATGGGAACGAGGACGCTAGCAACGGAGCAGGTAAGTGAAAAACTTCTTATAACTTCTGTATGGCTCATAATTAATGCACAATGTACATTACAAAGTGCATTATTATGGCCATACAGAAGTGTATAGACCCACTTGCTGCCGCGGGACAACCCCTTTAAATAAAATGCTGTTTTTTTTATGAAAATACCCCTCTGTTACCTAACGGGGTATTTAAAAATTAGTTTTCCTACCCAGACAATCACTTTAAATGATGGTATCATTGGTTCCCTTCTTTGTTAAATGGCTATTTCATTAGCTAACTTATAATAACAACAATTGTAAAAACTATTGTCAAGAACATCATTTAGATACTTGGAAGCAGTCAGATAATATGCAAATGGAAATCTCTGAAAATCAGATTCTTTTTATTGATGCAGCTAATTATTAATTATTTTAATGTCAAACTTTATGGATGCCAATGTGTAGGTTGAATATCTAAAATGAGAAAATGTTACCAAAAATATTCTGCAACTGACAAATAGTCAATCAGATGTTATGAAAAAGTGGTAACATTAATATACCAAAGCTCTGGGAATAGGATAGAGCAAAAAACACATAAAGGTAATGAGTACAAGAACCAATTGTCAAGCAGAAGTCCTGTAACTAGGAATAGATTGACTGCTGAGAAAAATCCTAATGAGCCAATTAGGTCAGGCAAGGGCTGCCATCAGCACTTGGAAAGATGCCGAGATCCACTAGACTACATTAGTCTAACTGTGGCTAGATTAGGGTTAGAGATGAGCGAGCACACTCGTCCGAGCTTGGTGCTCGTTCGAGCATTAGGGTACTCGACATGCTCGTTACTCGAGTCGAACAGCACGCGGTACTCAAGTCAATTCCATTTCATTCCCCGCATGTTTAGCACCATTTTCTAGCCAATAGGCATGCGGGGAAGGAATTACCACTTCCTGCTGTGACGTGCCAGCCCTATCCCACCCCACAGCAGTGAGTGGCTGGTGAGATCAGGTGACTGCCGATTACTTAAAGTGGTCTCGCCCGCGGCTCGCCTCAGACACACGCTGGCAGAGGTTAGGGAAAGTACTGCTGCTGATAAAGGGAAAGTGTTAGCGTAGGTCCTGTCTTCAAGAACCCCAACGGTCCTTCTTAGGGCTACATCTGACCGTGTGCATTACTGTTGTGGCTGGCTGGGAGCAGTAGTGCACCATTTTTTTTTCATCTCGGGCTGTGCAGGCCATTTCATCTATAGCGTTCTCAGTCTGCAGTGTATTATACAGAGTTTAGGGAAAGTACTGCTGAGATAGGGAAAGTGTTAGTGTAGGATCCTGTCTTCAAGAACAACAACGGTCCTTCTTAGGTCTACATCTAACTGTGTGCATTATACTTGTGGCTGGCTGGGAGTTGTAGTGCTTCCATTTTTGTATTACACATCTAGGCCTGTTCGCAGCCTTTCGTAATATTTTTTTCAGGCTGCAGTGCCGTACATTTCCGCTCTCACCGTGAAAGTGCACTCAAATATTTCCTAGCCTGCTGCGAACGACTTTGTTTATACCGTTCTGTGTCTGCAGTGCATTAGACAGAGGTCTCACTGCTAAACAGTACTGCAATATTACCGGGGCCACTGCAAAGTATTTCAGCTCTGTCGCTGTGCAGAGCATCTCACAATACCCTTTCCTTGGTGGGTTGAGATAGCCGCAGTTACCAGCACTATCCACTTGCTTTACAGTCTTCTCCCACTCCATACAGCCTTTATTATCTACAAGTCTCTGCGAGCAGTAAATTACCCCTAGGTATCAGCGCAAGACAGCTGGTTACTTTTTTCAAGTCACAGCATAGAGCCTCTGCTATCTGCAAGTCTCTGTGTGTGGTGAATTAGCCACAGTTGTCAGCGCTGTACAGTGGGGTAATTTATTTGGGCCCTGCTCTATTCTTAATCCGCCATGATGAGGAGTAGGGGTAAGGGTCAAGGACGTGGACATGGATGCGAACGTCCAAGCGAGGGTGTGGGCACAGGCCAAGTTCCTGGTCCAGGTGAATCACAGCCGGCTTCTGCAGGATTGGGAGAGAGGCAAGTTTCTGGGGTCCCCAGCTTCATATGACAATTTATGGGTCCGCCTGGTAGACCTTTATTACAAACAGAGCAGTGTGAGCAGGTCCTGTCATGGAAGGCAGAAAACGCGTCCAGCAATGTATCCACCACCCAGTCTTCTACGCAGTCCACTACTCCCAGCCTAGGGACTGCAACTCTGAATCCTTTAGCTGCTGCTCCTCCTTCCTCCCAGGCTCCTCACTCCATGAAAATGACATATTCTGATGAGCAGGCAGACTCCCAGGAACTGTTCTCAGGTCCTTGCCATGAGTGGGAAAAAAATGGTTCCTCTCTTACCTGAGGGGTTTGTCGTGACCGATGCCCAATCTTTGGAAAGTTCCCGGGGTCCGGGTGATGAGGCTGGGGACGTCCGGCAACTGTCTCAAGAGCTATTTGTGCGTGAGGAGGATGATGATGATGAGACACAGTTGTCTGTCAGTGAAGTAGTAGTAAGGGCAGTAAGTCCGAGGGAGGAGCGCACAGAGGATTCGGAGGAAGAGCAGTTGGACGATGATGTGACTGACCCCATCTGGTTTGCTAAGCCTACTGAGGACAGGGCTTTAGAGGGGGAGGCAAGTGCAGCAGCAGGACAGGTTGGAAGAGGCAGTGGAGTGGCCAGGGGTAGAGGCAGGGCCAGAGCAAAGAATCCCCTAACTGTTTCCCAAAGCACCCCCTCACGGCAAGCCTCCGTGCAGAGGGCTAGGTGTTCAAAGGTGTGGATGTTTTTCAGTGAGAGCGCGGACGACCAACGAACAGTGGTGTGCAACCTGTGTCGCACCAAGATCAGCTGGGGAGCCACCACCAGCAGCATGCACAGGCATATGATGGCCCAGCACCCCACAAGGTGGGCCTCCGGGTCACACGACTGCTCTTCCCCTGTGCCCCAACCTGCCACACAGATTCAATTTCCCCTTTTTCCGGCCTTCGCCTACACTCATGGTACACCAATGTTTCAGAGGTTCGCCTATACTCTTGCTACAGAAATGTTACAGGGGTCTGCCTATACTTCTGCTACAGAAATGTTACTGGGGTCTGCCTATACCTTTGCTGGGGTCTGCCTATACCTTTGCTACAGAAATGTTACAGGGGTCTGCCTATACTTCTGCTACAGAAATGTTACTGGGGTCCAGCTATACTTTTGCTACAGAAATGTTACTGGGGTCTGCCTATACTTTTGCTACAGAAATGTTACAGAGGTCTGCCTATACCTTTGCTACAGAAATGTTACTGGGGTCTGCCTATACCTTTGCTACAGAAATGTTACAGGGGTCTGCCTATACTTCTGCTACAGGAATGTTACAGGGGTCTGCCTATACGTTTGCTACAGAAATGTTACTGGCGTCCGCCTATACTTTTACTACAGGAATGTTACAGGGGTCTGCCTATTTGTCTGCTACAGAAATGTTACTGGGGTCTGCCTATACTATGGGTGCACAAAGACTTCCCATCGCGGTGTTTAACCTATCTGGCACAAATACACTGACTGACTAGGACAGAAATGTGGGCCGAGGCCAAGGTCCTTGGCGGGATGAAACTCTCCCATGTTTGGGCACTCTGATTTCTTCCTGTGTAATACCATCTTTGTGCACTGACAGCATAGGCAAGCCCAAGGAACTCAAAGACTTCCCCTTTTGGTGTTGAGCTATCTGTGTGGTAACACATGGATTTCCCATTACTATGTAACTCAGGGCACCTTGAACACAAGGTGGAGGCTGGGACCGAGCATGACCCAGGGCCTGCTCACATACTTCTCACACAGACTATAGCGGGTCCTGGTCATGGTTTCTTGGCCTTGTAATGCCACCTCCTCCTCCTGCTTGGGGTCACGGGATCAGAACTGGGCAACATGTATTTTCTCTCGTATTACCACAGTTATCTGAGACACTGGTTTGGGCCAAACAAAAGGAGCGTTACTGCATTAATGAGACGTTCACTGCTGTACTAGCATCGGAGTCCACTTTATGCCCACGATTGCTGAGGGTGTGTACAGAGGCTGAGGTCCTGGGTGGAGTGAAAGTCTGCCATGTTTGGGCACTGTAATTGCTTCATGTTTAATACTTTCCTTGTGTTCCTTTGGATCGCCTATGCTGTGGGTGCACAAAGACTTCCCATAGCGGTGTATTACCTATCTGGCACAAATACAGTGACTGACTTGGGTAGGGTGCAGAGTGCAGATGGCTTTCCCCTTGCGCTGTTGATTGAGCTATCTGACACCTACACAGAATGAATTGTGTGGGGACACATGGATTTCCCATTGCTATGTAACTCAGGGCACCTTGGGTCACACAAGGTGGAGGCTGGGACCGAGCCTGACCCAGGGCCTGCTCACATACTTCCCACAAAGACTACAGCGTGTTCTGGTCATGGTTCTTGGCCTTGTAATGCCACCTCCTCCTGCTGCTTGGGGTCAGGGGATCAGCACTGGGCAACATGTATTTTCTCTCGTGTTACCACAGTTATCTGAGACACTAGTTTGGGCCAAACAAATGACCGTTACTGCATTAATGAGACGTTCACTGCTGTACTAGCATCGGAGTCTGCTTTATGCCCATGATTGTTGAGGGTGTGGGCAGAGGCCTATGTCATAGGGCAAATGCAACTGCGCCAGGTTTGGCCCGTGGAACTTCTTCCTGGTTAATCCAGTCTTTGGAGCGGTGAAAGCAACCGTAACAGATTTATTGAGACCTTCATAGCTGTACTAGCATCAGAGTCTGCTTTATGCCCACGATTGCTGAGGGTGTGGGCAGAGGCCTATGTCCTGGGGGAAATGCAACTGCGCCAGGTTTGGCCCGTGGAACTTCTTCCTGGTTAATCCAGTCTTTGGAGCGGTGAAAGCAACCGTAACTGATTTAATGAGACCTTCACATCTGTACTAACATCAGAGTCTGCTTTATGCCCATGATTGCTGAGGGTGTGTGCAGAGGCCAAGATCCTGGGCGGAGTGAAAGTCTGCCATGTTTGGGAACTGTAATTGCTTCATGTTTAATACTTTCCTTGGGTTTCATGGGCTCGCCTATGCTGTGGGTGCACAAAGATTTCCCATTGCAGTGTTTTAGCTATCTGGCACAAATACACTGAATAACTTGGGTAGGGCACAGGCGGCTTTCCTAGCGCGTCATTCAGCTATCTGACACCTACACAGAATGAATTGTGTGGGGACACATGGATTTTCCATTGCTATGTAACTCACGGCACCTTGGGTCACACAAGGTGGAGGCTGGTACGTCAATCTATCATCAATTCTCAACAGCATTGTGGGCTATCGCCCACACTTTTAAGGAGGGTCACTGCCTGGCCCTGCCAACCCTCTGCAGTGTGTGCCTCCAGTTCCTCCTCATCCAGTACGCACTTATAAATAGACATGAGGGTGGTGTGGCTATGAAGCAAGCGTGTGGCATGAGGGCACCTGAACGCTGCGCAGGGAAACTTTTGTGTGCGCTGTGGATGCAGGGTCGTGCGGGGGGTTGGACAGCAATGCCTGCATGTAACCCAGGAGAAGAGGCAGCGGGGTCACCCGCAAGCAGGGATTGTCCTTGGTTGCAGGTAGTGTGGTGCTTTGGCTAAGATGTGCCAGCACGTGTGCCTTGCTAATGAGGGTTTGTCCTATATAAATTGTTAGGGCGGTGACGCCAGACTCTTGCCCCCATTTTGGCTTAATAGTGGGACCTGGGTGCCTCAGATGCAGCCATGCATGCTGCCCCTGCTCTTCCCTATCCGTTTCTGTGGTGTTTCTATGACTTTCTGATGTTTTCTGGTGTTTATGAAGTCATCAGCTATGCGGATCATAGGTCCGATACAAAAATGCTCGAGTCGCCCATTAACTTCAATGGGGTTCCTTACTCCAAATGAGCTCTCGAGCATCACGGAAAGTTTGACTCGAGTACCGAGCACCTGAGCATTTTGGTGCTGGCTCATCTCTAATTAGGGTTGATGCAGGATGGAGCATCTGCTACAGCCCTCACTCTCCAATGATGGGACAGACAACGAGAAAGGGGGAAGACAACTTAATTCAAAGTTGTAGTACTATGACCTTGCACTTTCTATCACCAATCACCAATGTGGCTGTAAATAAGATTTTGATGATCCTGCCTACTTGTGTTGGCCTCACTTGGATCAACCTATAACATGAACCCACTTTTACATTTTTTGCATTTTAAGTTTTAAATCTCCCCCTACCTGCAGCAAAGGGGATCACCTAAGAAGAAAAAGACCCTAACAGTCATATTAAAGTTGGAAGCAAGTAAGGAAGAATGGAACAATGCTTCTGCAGTGCCACCTATGGGATGGTAGCATTCCTTCAAATTAATGTACGAGTCGTATATTGATTTGAAAGAATGCTGTCATCCAATAGGTGTTGCTGCAGAGGCATTGTTCCATCTTCCTTATTTGCATAAATTACACAGAGGAGCATGCATAGCCTTATAAGTCTCCACACTCACCTCTCAAGTGTCTTCTCACACCCCATTTGGGTGCTCTCCTTTGGGAGAGATAATGCCCCCACGACCCACTCCCCTTCTAGGTGTCTCCCCACACCTTTTGGGTGTTCCCCTTAAGGAGAGATGATACCCCTATTGACCCACATTAAAGTTGATGAATTTATATCTCAAGTAAATATAGTTGGGGAAGAACTCAGGTGTCTTGGCTTAAACTCCCTAGAGATGCAAAAATTTAAGCTCTAAAGACCATTAACATTTTTTCCCACCTGTGTTCCTTCTGCCATAACTAGTGTTGAGCGAACCACACTAGTAGAACCCTGTTTCGGTTACAACTTTGATAAAAGTTTGATTTGGCACAAACACCAAAGTTGATCACTTCACTCAATACTAGTCCTGAACACTGTGATACGGGACTTTTATGGCTTTTAGACAGTGTTCAGAAGTGTTTAGAACTAATTTGGAACAAACTGAACTTTTTGCAATAGTTCGTGGAACTTGCCAAACCGAACTTTACCAAAGTTCACTCATCACTAGTCATATCACTTTTATTATTTTCTTCAATGTAGTTGTGTGGGTGCTTGTTTTTTGCAAGAGGTAAGCTTTACAATATTTTTAATGGCACAATGGATATGTATAATGTATTGAAAATCTATGCAATATTTGGGGGGGGGGGGATAAAAAAACTATTTTTAGCATTGTCTTTTAGGATTTTAATTTTTTATGGCATTCACAATGCAATATAAATGTTAACCCCTTAGTTACAGCCCCATTGCCTTTTTACGTTCTGCTTTAGTAGGCTTTAATCCTCAGGGCTGTAAAAACACGCTCGCTTTGAGTATTAAAGCCACATAGGCTGAGGATATGACAGCTCCATGCTGATGGCTGCCGAAAGTAGCCAGCAACCTGGAGCTGTCATCAGGGGCTAGGAAATCCAATGGATAACGCCAATTGCATGAAAGTAAATAAAAACTGAAAAAAAATTAGAGTTTTAGCTTCCCTCATGGATCGCATCCATGAGGGGAGCTGAAAGTACTCACCCCCATTCTCCACGATGTCCTATGATGATCTGGTCCAAAAAGAACCTTCTGCTGTATTCTGCGCACTAAAGGCGATATCAGCGTGGGGGATGTGAAATCCCCTGGAAGGAAATGTCACCGGGGACTGCAGTGACTGGTCCCCGTGCCCCTGATTGCTGCTATCCAATGGATAATGATGATCACGGAAAAGTTCAAAAAAGTTAAATAAAGTTAAAGTTTCAGCTCCCCTCATGGATCGGATCCATGAAAGGAACTGAAAATTTTACCCCCCCCCCCCCCCCATCCTCTGCGATGCCCTGCGATATTCTGGTCTTCAGGACCTGACGTCGCTTTCTGCGCATTCGCACCAGATGTCATACGTCGGGCGCATGCTCAGAAGGGTTCACGCCCGGGAGATTTAAAATCTTTCTGGCTCCCAGGTACCATGTGTAGCCGAGAATACAGAGATGTCACCGGGGACCGCTGTATGTGGTTCCCAGTCACATAATTTAGAGTAAAAAAAAGAAAAAAGTTTTAAAAAGTTTAAGTTTCCTCTCCCCTCACAGATCATATTTGTAAGGGGAGATGAAATCACATACCTAAGGCCCCCAGATTTATCCGTGGACCTTATCATGGCTTCTGCGCACGCGCCCGTTGCCAAGATGGCGGACGCATGTGCAAAAGCCACAGATTGCCACGGTAATTTAAAATCTCCCTGCTCCTGGCTACCAAACTTAGCCAAGAGCCTGGAGATTTCATAGGGAGCCGCGGTAAGTGGTTCCTGGTCACGTGATCACCGCTATCCAATGGATAGTGTAAAAGTAAAAAAAAAGTTAAAATTTTACCTCCCATCACAGATTTGATCCATGAGGGGAGGTGAAATTACTTACTTAAGACCTCCGGCGTAGTCCCCTGGCAGGATCTTTATCCGCGGACCTTTTCCCAACTTTGGCACATGTGCCCATTAGCAAAATGGCGGACATAAGAGCAGACCGGAAAATGTAAAACTAAAATACTATAAATGTATACTAAAGGTAGCCGAGATCCCGGAGCTGTGACCAAGGGCCGTGGTGAGTGGTCTCTGATCACATCATCACCATTATCCAAAGGATAATGCTGATCACGTAGAAGTTAAAAACAGTTAAGGTTTAATGCTCCTTTCGGTTTGGGTCGGGTTGGGCATAAGGACATAAGATTAGGCCCACAATGGGTATGTCTCTGAATTTAGAACATACAGGTTATCTATTTTGGGGTAAAAGTCTTTATTCATGTGTGTGCTGTACAAAAAAAAGGGTTTTAAAATGACACAATTGTCAAAAAAAATGAAAATCGTAATTTGTTTCCTTCTGCTTTGCCAGCTTTGCCTAGATTTACTCAAAAACTGTGGGCTCAAAATATGCAGTACACCCCTAGATGAATTCGTAAGTGGTCTAGTTTTTAAAATGTGATCATTTGTGGGGGTTCCCATTGTTTTGGCTGCTCAAGAGCTCTACAAGTGGGCAATAGGGCTTAAAACGCCTTCGAGCTAAATTTCTGTTCTGAAAGTGACCAGCTGTTCCTTTCATTTTGGGCCCCGTCGTGCATATGAACATAAGATTAGGGCCACAATGGGTATGTTTCTGAACAAGGGACAAACAGGTCTTCATTCACATGTGTACTGTATAAAAAAGCTGTTTTTAAAATGACATAATTGCCAAAAAAAATGAAAATCATAATTTTTTTCCTTCTGCTTTGCTTAGATTCATTAAAAGACTGTGGGGTCAAAATACACAGTACACCCCTAGATGAATTCATTAAGGGGTATAGTTTTCAAAATGGGGTCATTTGTGGGGGTTCTCCATTGTTTTGGCCACTCAAGGACTCTACAAGGCTGCTCCTTTCAGTTTGTGCTCCGTTATGCACATAGACATAAGATAAGAGCCACGGAGAAAATGGGAGTATCCATTTTGGGGTCTAAATCCTCATTTTGATGTGCACTATAGAAAAAATATGTCTTTAAAATGACGTATTTGCAAAAATATGAAATTTTATTTTTCCTCCTCTAAATTGCATTAACTCCTGAAAAAAAAACTGTGGGGTCAAAATACTCATGACACCCCTCAGTGAATACATTAAGGGGTGTATTTTTTAAAAACGGGTCATTGTGGGGGAATCTATCATTCTGACACCTATGAGCCTTTGTAATGTTGGCTTGTTGTAGGAAAACAAAGTTTTCCTCAAAATGTTGATAAGTAATGCTAAATTTGTACGTCTCCTAAATAGTTTTAAAGAATTGAAGTTTTTCTAATGTGCATCCAGAATAAAATAAACACATGGAAACATATGTCTCATCAAAAATGTGTGCAGTATGCTTGCACATGTTTTAGATATTACAGTTGAAAATGTGAAAAAAATAACACTTTTTTCAAAATGTTCCCAATTTTAGCACTTTTAATAAATATACACAAATTCTATCAGTCTGTTTTTACCACCTAAATGAAGAACAATATATAGTGAAAAAAATGTCAGAATCACTTGGTTATGCAGAACCTTTACAGGGTTATTCTATGTTAAAGTGGCACATGTCAAACTTCCAAAATTGAAATGATTACAATTAAACCAAATTATATATATATATTTCTTTTGCTTTCTTCCTTACATTTACCATAGAGGACAAATGATATGACAATAGTTTGAAAGAGGCCATCTCCTGTTCACGACAATGCATCTGTTCACAAATGAAGCTTTAATGACAGATGGGTTTGGTGTTGAGGGACTGAAGTGAATTACCCAGAACTCAATGCAATCAAACATCTTTGTGATTACTTGAAATGCTGATTTCAAACCAAACCTTCTGTTCCAACATCAGTACCTGACCTCACAAATGCTCTATGTGCTCAATTGGCATGGATCCTCCCTGACACACTCCAAAATATTTGGGAAAGTCTTCTCAGAACACCAGAGACCGTTATTGCTGCAAAAGGGCGGTCCTAAGTTTGCATTAACACCCGTGGTTTTGGAATGACATATCCAACAGGCTCATATAGGTACGATGGTCCAATCCAGACAATGCTCAGTCAGCTAAACAGCCTTGACTTCAGACTGATACATTGTAGCAAACTATCATGGAGATTTTTGCAGCTATTGCTGATGTATTTATCTCACCACCCATTCCTGAATACTGGATACATTTGTGATTTTCAGCTGATTAAACTGCTATTAATGTTTTATTTTTTATCCTACTAACCTCTTAATGACCGCTATTACACCTTTTTTTTTTATTGTGGTCACTAATGGGCTTCAAGCAGCACACACTTTTTAAGGCAATAGCTTGGTTGGCTGCTGAGAGACAGAAACCTCAGCTACTGGTAATTAAAGGGGTTGTCCCGCGCCGAAACGGGTTTTTTTTTTTTTCAATAGCCCCCCCGTTCGGCGCGAGACAAACCCGATGCAGGAATAAAAAAAAAAAAACGGCCAGTACTTACCCGAATCCCCGCGCTCCGGCGACTTCTTACTTACCTAAGTAAGATGGCCGCCGGGATCTTCACCCACGGTGCACCGCTGCACCGTGCGGTCCATTGCCGATTCCAGCCTCCTGATTGGCTGGAATCGGCACACGTGACGGGGCGGAGCTACGAGGAGCCGCTCTCCGGCACGAGCAGCCCCATTCAGAAAGTAAGAAGACCGGACTGCGCAAGCGCGTCTAATCGGGCGATTAGACGCTGAAAATTAGACGGCACCATGGAGACGAGGACGCTAGCAACGGAACAGGTAAGTGAATAACTTCTGTATGGCTCATAATTAATGCACAATGTACATTACAAAGTGCATTAATATGGCCATACAGAAGTGTATACCCCCACTTTGTTTCGCGGGACAACCCCTGTAAGCACTTAAATACCACAAGCAATAAAACCTGCAGCCTGTAAGCATATGGCAGCGGTAGGTAGCTCCTTTTGTCACCTATCTGCACCCTGCAATGAAATCACAAAGTACCAATGGCTTAGCATGGCAGACGGAAGCCTTCATATCTGCTATATAACTCCGCCTATTACATCCTGCCTCCGGCAGAGTCTAATAGACTGATGTCATAGGTTTAGTAAAATGCTCTACATAAGTTATGCAGTGTACAATCCTAGTGATCGAATGATCAGATCATCAAGTGCTCTTGAGGGACTAAAATATAGGTTCAAAAAAGTTAACTAGAGTTTAACTTAAAAAAAATCCACTTTGTAAAAATACACATTCTCCCGCACTAAACCCCTTTTTATAAAGACAAAATATCAAAAAAAGAAAGTAAAGCGCAGCAAATTGGTATTACTGTAATAATAACAACCCAAATAATGAAAATATTTTATTATTTACCTCCCTTAGTGAATAACACAAAGATAATTTTAAAAAACAATGCCAGAGTGGCTTTTTTTTTACTTTGCCTGCATCCCAAAAAATGCAATAAAAAAACAATCTTAGGGCGCCCACCCACTGGCGTTTTTTTTCCCTGCGAAATTCGCAGCATTTTTTTTCTGCAAGGGTCTATGGGACTTGTAATGTTAAAATCGCGATCGCGCAAAATCGCAATTTACCGCGAATCGCAGTAAATTGCGATTTTGCGCGATCGCGATTTTAACATTACAAGTCCCATAGACCCCTGCAGAAAAAAAATGCTCCGAATTTCGCAGGGAAAAAAAAACGCCAGTGCTGGCGTTTGCGATTTTCGTGCGTGAGGAACGCAGCGTTTTCGCGGCGTTTTTTGCCGCGTTTTCGCGGCTTTTCCATTAATTTCCATTGACTTTCATGGGTGCATTAGGAGAAAAATAAGGACACATATGCAACTGACAGTTCCTATGTTAAAAAACGCAACGCAACGCAAAAAAAAAACGCCAGTGGGTGGGAGTACATTCAATTCTAATTGCTCTTGAGAAAAAACGCAAAACGCAAAGAAAAAAAAATCGCCAGTGGGTGGGCGCCCTTAGGGTGGCTTCACACGGGCGTGTTTTTGTGCGTGCATACACACGCACAAAAACACGCTTGTATTTGCAACATTGCATTCCCTGTGGTGCATGCACATCTCCGTGCTTTACAGGCGTGTGCCTGCAAATGTAGGACATGCGTGTACCATTGGGAATGCACGCATTGTTTTCAATGGAGCCGCCATTGTTTTCAATGAATGCTGTCATTCATTCGGCGAGAGCTGCCTGTGATTGGCTGAGCATGTCAGACAATCACAAACAGCTCTTTCAGCAGGTGGGAATTTTAAATCCCAGCCTGCTTAAAGATCAGCACTAGAGAGCAGGGGGCAGCCCGGAGAAGATGCGGCCGAGCCCGGCAGCAGAACTGAGGTAAGTATGTTTTTTTTTCCAGCACTTTTACTCAATTTTCAGGAGAGGGCTTATATTTAAAGCCCTTCCCTGGAATCAATTGCCAGCAGAATCCTCTACCGCAGCTGACATGTGTGACAGCTGCAGTAGAGAATTTGAAGAATTCCTCTGCTGCATCTGCCACAGATGTGGCTGATGTATCAGCAGGGAATTCTTTTAACTAGCGGGGATGAAGGAAACATCTGCCGCATGCGGCAGTTGTGTTCTTCATCCTTGCGGGGGTGACGGCAGCGGCAGATGGGTAAGTTTTTTTTTTGTTTTTTTTTTAGACTAACATTTTTTTTTTTCAGGGAAGGGCTGATATGTAAAGCCCTTCCTTGAAAAAGAACGCAGGGGTGCAAGCAGATCATTGTGAAAATTATGCACGCAGCTGCATACACGCGTGTTTTTGCTTGTACGTAGGTGAACACGTATGTACGCGTAAAAACACGCTTGTGTAAAGCCACCCTAAAAGTCACATGTATCTCACACTGGTACTAATAAAAACTTCAACTCTTCCTGCAAAAAACAAGCCACCACAGGGCTCTATTTTATAAGTAAATAAAAATGCTATGGGTCTTAGAATGTGGCGATGCAGATTCAAGGGTTTTGTTTTTTAAATGTGTTTTTATTATGCTAAAGTAGTAAAAAAAAATAAAGAAAAACTCTATATAAACTTGGCATCGCAGTAGTCCTGCTGATCCATATAAGAAAATGGTCATGGCATTTTTACGGAGTAGTAAATGCCATTAAAACAAAGCCCAAAAAAAACCAATGGTGGGATTCCTGAAGGGTTTGTAGTCTTCTTCTGGGAGGCCGGGATCTCAGGAGTGCATGTACATTAGCTTCCAGCCTGGCCACCACTACTGGGGTGCTCTGCTGTTTCTTTCCGTGGGAAACACAAACAAGTCCTTTTTAATATTGATGACTTATCCTAAGGATAAATGATTAATATTTAAGTCCTGAGTAACCATTTTCAATGTCTTCAAAGGAAAAAAAAACATTTATTTGTATTGTTTACCTATACAATTCTTTCGGTCTTAAGAGATGCACGAAGAAGAAAAGCTAAGGATCTGCAAACTCCCGTAGGACCCCATTTTCCTTATGACTGCCAGTCTTCTGTTGTAACTAGAACTTAGATATGAGATAATTTTCCCAAGGAGTACTTTGTGAACAACAATAATAAAAGTAACTAAAAAGAGTGAAAGTTCATTCACTAAAGCAGATGGTCGCCATTAGAAGGTTTATAGCTGCACTGGCCGGCATCTCAGTAGGTGGTCATATGGGGTGCAGAGCTGATAGGCAAGAAAGCAAAGAGTTGGCAACAGTAATTGCTAGGTATAGGAAAGAACAGAATTCAGATAATAGTTATGTAAACCACCAGGGTTGAGCATAAGGATGGACAGGTCCGAATCAGGTCAGGGGTCAAACACAGGAGCAGACATACAGATGCAGCTAAGTTTAACTTGACTACAATAATTTTTTTTTTTTTTGCACCAAGTTATCCTATCTCAAGCCTCTGAAAAGCCATTCTTATCTAAACACAACAAAAGCCAAGGTAAAGTTATTGAATGGGAAAATAAACTGTGGCACAGAAAGTTATCTTTTTTTCTCAAATCTATTCTTATTGATTTCTAACATTTTTTTTTATACATAACAGTTTCATAAAAAGTGGGTCGACCATTAGCACAAACTAAATGTAGACATATATAGATGAACAGAATACCACTTAAAAACTGGCTTATCTCTACAGTAGATAACATCAATGCTCCATGCAAAATTCCACTAAATAACACCTCTAGTAATGCATATGCAGTAAAATAATTAGCACAACTTTATTAAGAATTTGCAAATACTTAAAATATATTTAAAATGATGACACAATCATCAAAACAGCTGCAAAGTATACATAATGTGTGGTATATTTTACTCCAGGTATATAATGACCCTAATACATAAGATAAACATCATGTAAAGAGCATATACAGACCACTTTGATACACTGCAACCTATCCCCATTCCCCAATGCACATTTTGCATCTAGCCTCTTCTGGGGGTGAGGATATACTGACATTGCATCCCAATCTATATATGTGAATCAATCATATCACAAGTAACATGTGCTCATGATTTCAAATTGTACCTCCTATATCCTGAGTTATGATATCTCTTCCTGGTTTGAACCCTAAGGAGGCTATATATATATTTTTTTTTTCTCGGTGGCAGCCTTCCTCGCCCTTATTATGGGGTTTGGTAAAGGTTTATATATTACTTTATAATGAATGTCATATTTTGGGGCTAAACCTTTTTGTTATTTATGTATTTGTTACTATTTGCACTTTATTTGTTAATACAATATTTATTTTGTATTTTGTGCTTTATTTATGATTATGCTGTTTAGTATTTTTCATTGGTGAAGTCTCTATTTTGTTGTTTATTTTAGACACTCCTTTATTAATTCATGGGATATATGCTGTTTTATAATTGGGGGGGTTAGCCTTCATATTTCTACTTTTGTAGATCATTTCTTATGAGTATCGTTTTTTATTGCATAGGTTTCTCTTACCCATATTGTGTGGACAGTTCTGTCTTTTTTTTAAACATTTTTACGCTTGCTTTATAGTGTGTTATATATGTTTTACCATTTTGGGTGTGCGCTTTTCATGTGTTGTGTCCCTTTTCCTTTTTGCTTTTACATATCGTCTAGGTTTGTTCCATCCCAACCGTCATCTCAAACACATGCCCATGTGATCACGCACACCACTGCATTACCATCAGATGACCGTATGGGAAAACTCTATGTTATGATAACATTTATGACACGCACCTCGCGAGACATATGAATGTGTGATGCAAAACGTGATGCTCACGGGATTCCAACATCATCCACTGCCTACACCACAACTTCCTTAACGAATTCACCTATCTTCACTGTCATGTAACCATTTCAGAGTCCTCCCAAACTAAAAAATCACATTCAAGCATACCAAATGTGACATGCTGCGCAAAAGAAAAGTGAACAGTGCAAAGTGCAAGGTCAACGTGAAGGCATACATCATACACAATACATTATACTAATAATATCAGTACATAATATAACCTAACATATTATCAAAAACCATTACTAATTAATACAAATCCTTAAAAATACAAAAACATAAATAAAAACGTTTTAGAAGATTTATAAAAAAAAGTGTATAAGGTCCAATATTGGAATATAAAGTGACAGAGTGCATAGGGTCAATATGGGACTTCTTCAAGCAAATAAAAATGGAGGACATCACAAAATGTTCACATGATATCTGTGTAGCGGCCTACTGTAGTCAGAACACGGGCAGTTGGTGGTGGTTCAGCAGCGATGACAGCGGTAGTCTCAGGGCCAGAAGCCCGTTCATGGTGCTTACCATTTGCGCTTTCCTTCTAAACAGCGGCGACTGACAATTGGTGAAAACATACCGCTACTCGTAGTCTAGTAGAGATGATGGTATTAATGGTCATGACGCCAGTCCACAGCAAGGCCTGAGCCCGCTACAAAAAAGTTATTAAGGGAAAAGCGGTTCTCCTGGAGGGCGGTGTAGTACTCAGTGCAGTGCAGGTGGTATTGTGTGAGAAGGAAGCTCCAGAAGTCAGGTTAACGGGTAAAACAATGTCACTTTTATTCTCGTTTTGCTGTAGGCAGTTGGCATGCAGTATATCTTTTTGGGAGTTTGAGGATTGGAGAATTTCTACTTTCATTAAATAAAATTCAATACAGATTCTTCCTTTATATATATAAAATCTTCTTTCTATATTTCTCTTTGTGTGTGCATATAATCTGTGGCAAGTTGGGGTCACTCGCCTGCGGATCGCTGACCTCTCATACATGAAAGTGGCGCACCACATGTGTAGAAATGCTCCAGAGACGTCGATTCGCTTTAGTTCTGGCTCCTGCCAGCCTTTATTTCACAGCAAAACAGCATACAAACACAGTCCATGTGTAATCCTGGGTTCACCACCCACTGGGCCACCGCCACTACATCGCCCGTGGTGTCTAGAGAGCGTCTTCCTCTGTCAGACGTGTGACTGACCCAAAACTGGTCCGCACGAATCAGGCTCCCAGTTCCTGATGCGGCATCTCCACCGCTTCCAGTGGTCCACACTGGACCTTGGGCTTTCAGCCCCTCCAGCTCACCTGAGCTGTAACTTCCACCTTGCTTCTGTCAGGAACTGGCTTTTATGCAACCAATTCCTGCCACACCCATCAGGTTTTAACCCTATCTCATCAGATGTCCTGTCTGCAACCCTCTACAGGCCCTTCTGTGTACTGCACTACTATATATATATATATATATATATATATATATATATATATATATATATATATATATATATATATATATGTATATTCCTTTATTTTTATCTTTCTTTTATCAATGCTATATTCTTTCTATACCTTTCTTTTTATTCTGATCCTTTGTATTAAACTACACCTTTTCCTTCTCACAACACTATCTTCTCCTCTATCTCCCACTTGCTCTTACTTGCTCTTCACTACTCAACTGCTAACTCCCAACTGACCTTCGAACCACTGGCGTAACTATAGGGAATGCAGGGGATGAGGTTGCACCTGGGTCCAGGAGCCCACCCATAAGGCCTCTCTCCTCTATATAGGGAGCCTAGTACTATGAATAAAGCATTATAGTTGGAGACCGTGTTATAGGTTTTGCATTGGGGCCCAGGAGCTTCAAGTCATGCCTCTGCATTAAGAGGTTAAGAGAAGCGAAGGGGCCCTAAGATAAATTTTTGCACCGGGCTCATGAGCCTTTAGCTACACCCCTGCTTCCAACTACCAACCCGTGTGGGACTTTCCTTTTTTCTACCCAATCACGGGCTTACTCTTACTGTCACCCCACTGTCTGTCAACCATTGGTGAACAGGTCAGTTGTCAGGCAGATTAACATTAACCTCTATATCTCCAATAATCAAAATCCTTATCATTATAAACATATCAATTTAAAGATACATACACACATTAAAACATAACTACATCACACATTATGTAGTGTCTTCTCCGGGCCACTACATCTACAATGACAAAACATTAAAAAATCAGGTAAAAACCATACTTAAAACAATAAAAAACATACCCACAAAAATGAATAAACCACAGAAACAAAAAATAAATGCAACTCAATAGACATAGTCCACATTGTAGAGCTATAAATAGGGGGTAAAGGATATATTCTCATTAAGTCACATATTTAGTGTTCGAATCCATTTGGACTTCCTTTGAGCAAATAATCTTTTTTAGTCCCGCCCCCAACCCCACTCTTGAATTTTTGAAAACCCTGTCAATCCAGTACTCTCACTAATGTCACATCACATTCATTGTGTTCCTGAAAATGCCTCAGGATCATTTTTAATTTGGAAACATCCACTTCATTAATTGCTGCATTTTTCCCAAGGTCATGTTCCCTCACCCAATGTCTCAGTTCCTGGGTAGTCATGCCAACATAAATTAACTCACAAGGACATACAGCAAAATATATGATCCCTTTCGTTCCACGATTAATTGTGTCAGTGATCTTAAACTTCTTCTTGTGATCCGAATCATAAAACATAGAGACACTATTTATGAAGAGATGAAGAACCCAGTGGAAGGTGTGAGGTCCCCTTGGATTTCTGCCTGGAGAAGGCTACACTAATGAGGAGAGAGCTACAGAGTGACTTGCCTTGGTCTCCATCTGGCTATGTTTGTGGGTTGGAGTCATAGATAGTACCTTGTTACCACATTTCAGGTAGCAGGCACATTAGGCTGGAGCCACTGAAGGTTGGGCACTTGTCTCATCGTGAAACCCTCTAGGAAGTGTTATGCAATGGGACCACCAAGCAAAATCTGTGTTGTCAGAAAATGTGCGATGCTTGAAAAGTTTATTAAAAAACAGTTCAACAAAGGTCAATCTTCCGCAATACGTAACAGTAAACAAGTCCCCTATCTCAAAAAAAGTAAACAGAACAAGATTGTGTCTGACCGTAGGATCCTCCAGGAATTAAAGTCAGTTCACAAAGTCCATAGGTCAATATGTAGCAATGTTCATTAGCACAGATGTGCAACTTACATTTTTAGGAAAATCAAAGTAGACAGTCTCTCAATTCCCACTTCAGTATGAGCCGTGGACTGATTCTTGTCCCAACAAAACTCGCAAGACAGGTTCCCCAAAGGGTAACCGCTAATGCCCCCTCTAAAATGCGAGTCAGCAGAAACAGCTTCAAACAGCCCTTAGTGTAGGAGTTCCACTTATGTCCCATAGGGAGGAGCAGCATACACAACCAAACTTCATCTCTACAGCAGCCTGCCAAGTATGACCTCCTTCCAGTTTGCGGTTGGAGATGTCATGGAAGGGGAGGAAAGCTGCCACACTCTGAAGTCCCAATTAAATTTTCAAACTGGTGCCACCAGAGTGCTATTAATTTAATTTATTTTATTGCAATAAAATTGTATTGAGTTCTTATATGTATGATTATATACTTGCCGATTGTTTTACAATTACTTTTGAAAAATAGAGTTATCATCTTCATATATTTTTGATTATTTTTATGTCTGGATCACTTGTTTAACCCAGGGCTGTGGAGTTAGAGTTATGGAGTTGGAGTCAGTGTCTCATTTTGGTGGAGTTGGAGTCGCTAGAATTGTTTCGACTCCGGGTTATAGGAAAAAAAAAAATATATATATGCATATTTGCTTTCACAGGAATTGAGGAAAGTTTTGAACTGTCCTATAAATATATGCTTTCCAGCAATTTGCTTGTATATTTTAGAAAGGAACTTAGGGGGGGCTTTAGTAAGGAGAAAAAATTTCGAAAGCCAATTGGGGTCTTATAGTCAAAGCTCAAGCTTTCTAGTAAGATTTGTACACAACTGTCTATATCACAGTGTGTGAAGGAAAGTAAGCTCTTTCAACAGTTCTGCAGGAATGCTTTCCTCTATATCAACTGAATGACCATCTCTAAAAGCAGATTTAACCCCTTAATACATCAGGGAATTTATTTACATCCTGGGTACCCAGGGTTTTTATGAAGCGGGATGGGGAGCTGATCCTGCTCCATGCATAGCTGGTGTACGCTGTCTTTGATAGTTCACATCTACCAGCAGCAGCCATGATCAGCGTTCACACTAATTTAGACTGTTATCCCTTTAAATGCTGCTGTCAATCCTCAGATCAGCAGGGGAGACTCACACCAATTAGCAAGTTATCCCCTATTCTGTGGATAAGGGATAACTTATAATGCGGTACAACACCTTTAGGACTGAGGTTAAACTTGGCTACACCTGAAATAGGAGCAATGCATTGCTATACTGTAACTGTCACCATAACTATAGAAGCAGGTAGCACCACCCAAAATCTCACCTGCCACAGCGGCGCTGAAATATGCTCAAGTGAGCTTGCTGCAAAATGCAAATTCTAAGGTACCAAAATTGGTTTATTTACTCTCCTCTTGTAAAGAGAACTTCCAGTGAAGCTTTAAAAGAGTAAGTCAAAGATTAATGCTAAAATATTTTAATTAAGAAAAGATAAATTGAATACATTTGTTTATTTTCCTGAAAATAACGAAAACATATTTAATTTAATAAGCGAGTCTGACTTTAATTACCAAGGCATATTTTGGGACACATTTTTCCAATAGACAGCTAGCTGTAGTTCACCTCATTGCTAATGCAAAGGGTATGTCTGCTAATTAATGTAACAATAAGCATCCAATTCAAAGACAAATCTACAAGGTCCACTGTGCTATAAAGACGACACGGAAACAAATTTGCTTAGTAAGGACCATAATGCAAGACAGATTCACAATCCCGGTACTTTAAGAAATGCATGTCTATTAAAGGGGTTGTCTCATGGAGACAACCCACGTCCAGATACCCTACTAGGCCATATGGATATCGTAGAAGGGGGTTTTATATTTTTGACCTCTTCTACAAGCCACAGATGCTAAAAAGCAGTAGCTAGAACTCTCATGTAGTAAAGCTGTACATACATAGATGGTCATTCAATTTAATGGCCACCATATAATACTGTAATACATATCCAGTTCAATTATCCCATGGAAGGATAAGCTCTTTGCCCGAGGTCTTGGGAACTGGATCTGGTCACAAATGGCTCTCAGAATAAAGGTATTGATGGTAGTGAGATAAATGGGACTCATGAAACGATAACCAACAGTCCGAATGGTAGAATCTCTGCCATCAAAGAAGCAAAGGCATAGAAAGAGTAGAAGGCTCCATTGCAAAAATCATGTAGTATCCTCTTTCGTGGTTCTGCAGCTAATCAGGGCACATATCAGGGATGGAAATAGTATGTACTGAAAATGTGTAGGTTCTCAAGTGCCCAGTACATTAGGAGCCCACTTTTACCTACATGAGTGTCTTCCTACTGTCTTTTAGATTGTAAGGGGCTGAGCTGATGAATTTTATGCCTCAAAATTATTGGACAATTGTGGAACAGAATTAGGGAAGTGCTTCATTACGAGCTGTTAAAGAACAAGGGGTCTATATGCAGTACTGTTTTTTGTGGCCGTTCCCCTATTGTCCGTGTCTGCCTCTGGTATGGATATTTTGTCATTTATATGTAGAAGGGTAAACCCCTGCATTCCCTTAGTTCTGAGAGCGTCGTATCTGGCCAACCCTAGGTTAGGTCATTTCTGTGGTTTTCCACCCTCAGCTGACCAAGAAATGCCATTCTTCAGTTTGTCTATTAGGTCACATGAGGCATACAGATGCTGGGAGCTGCACATACAACTTATTAAGGTGGTAGCTTAGCTGACTGCTTACAGCCAGGCTCCTGCTCTAACAATCAGGAACAGAAAAAACTCAGATCCTGGCAGCTTAACCCCTTACATGCCACAATGAATAGCAACTGCAGCATGTAAGCAGATGACTGAAGGAGGGGGCTCAGGAGTTTGGATCGGTGGCAAACTGGGTGGTAAGACCCCCACCGACTGCTACAACACAATAGGTAGAAGCACTCAGCAGAGCACGCTGCCCGCATGGCTGTAATTGTGAGTAGTGCGTGGACTCTATAGACTTTCTATGGAGCCCGTACACCGCTCTGAGCAGTGACAGAAACAGTCTGATGAGCGCTTCTGCCCATTTGTTTTAGCGATCAATGGGTGTCTAAGCACCCATGAGCCCACTGATCAAAACTTCTAACATATCACTATGAAATGTCAGAAGTTTTTAAAAGGTTTACTTAACCTTTAAAGGGACACTGTCACCATGGAATACCACCATAAAAAAAATTTACGGTGCTGTTCTGGGTGCTGACGTGGAACAGGGGTGTCTGTTTTTTAGACTCATCTGCTGCCAGTTTGCACAATATCCCTCCATGAAGTCCGCATGCAGCCTGAAGATTTGACTCTTCTCAGAAAATTGTGCAGGCGCACTCCCATAGAGTTGTTTAATAGTGTGCGCAATAGTGGCCTGAGAGGAGTCAAATATTCAGGGCGTGTGGACTTCAAAAAGAGATACTGTGGGAAGTATAAAAAACACACATGCCAGCTCAACTTTGTTTATGGTCAGGGGCGTAGCTAAAGGCTCTTGGACCCAGGTGCAAAAGTTTATCTAGAGGCCCCCCAACTTCTCTTATGCAGAGGCATAACTTGAAGCTCCTGGGCCCCAATGTAAAACCTGTAACAGGGCCCCCAACTATAATGCTTTATTTATAGTACTGGGCTCCCTATATGGAGAAGAGAGGCCTTATGGGCCCCCTAAGGCTCTTGGGCCCCGGTGCAACCGCATCCCCTGATCCGCTATAGTTACGCCAGTGTTTATGATGCTATTCTGTGGTGACAGTGTCCTTTAATACTGCCACCTGAATAAAAGATAAGCTTCGACATGAGTAGAATGAGGATCCAGTGTAAGGGAACGTTCTTACATAACTGGCAGACATTTTCACTTTACTCCAAACATATGAATGGGGTTCTTGCTGCAGCATGGATTCGGCAAATCTCATGCAAATCAATGAAACTGTTGCGTGCATTTCTGGAACAAATCTGCTGCACATAAATTTACTGTTTATCTCCTAAATGTCCCTCTTTTTGACTCAAGTCCCTCTTTGGCCATTAAGTGTCCTTCTTTTTAACCTTAGAAATAGATTTGCATTAATAAACTTACTATATTGCTCCATAAACTATCTGTATGCTTCTTAACTGAATCTGAGCCCCTAATTTGCATATTATTCCATCATATGGCCCAATTTGAATCGTAAAATATATTCCAATGAATTTTGAGCTAGTATTATAATTACAAGTATTCAAGTATATAGATATGGATGAAAAAAAGAGTGTGTCACACAATGAACCATAAATTCCCTCTTTGACCGTCCAAAAAGTTGGGAGGTATACCTAAACAGCATTTGGTTACACTAAATGCTGATCCTTCTGCAACACTTTCCTAGTCGATCTACTGAAAACTGGCAACCACAACTATATCAATTTGATTAAAGGGGTTGTCTCGCGGCAAACCTCAAAATTTTACCTTACCCCATTCCCCCTGTCACCCCCCTGGCATAAAATAGCAAAGTAAAGCGGTTTTTAAGCCGCTTGCTACTTATCGATCCGACGAAATAAGGACTTTAAAAAATCTTCTCCCTAAGATGGCCGCCGGTCCTTTCCCAGGGATGCACTGCGGTTTTCTCCCATGGTGCACTGCGGGTCTTCTCCCATGGTGCACCATGGGCTCTGTGCGTTCCATTGCCGATTCCAGCCTCCTGATTGGCTGGAATCGGCACACGTGACGGGGCAGAGCTACGCGGTGACGCGTAGAAGGGGGCGGAGCCAGAACGCCGCCGTGCCTGGACCGAGAAGAAGGGGAGAAGACCGCACAGCGCAAGCGCGTCTAAAAAAGCAAGAAGACATCAGAATTAGACGGATCCATGGAGAAGGGGACGCTAGCAACGGAGCAGGTAAGTGAATAACTTCTATATGGCTCATATTTAATGCATGATGTATATTACAAAGTGCATTAATATGGCCATACAGAAGTGTATAACCCCACTTGCTGCCGCGGGACAACCCCTTTAATGGTGTTGATTCTGTCATTCGGTTGTATCTTTTGTTCACCATGACAATGTTTTAAAGGGCACCTGTTAGCTTACTAATGTAAGCCAAGACTAGTGCTGCAATAATGACAGTCCCCTGTTTTGCGTAGTGATATTTGCTTGTATCTTGATAAAAACATACCTGAAAGTTTAAAATATTCCTGTGCCACATGTAAATGAGGCAGAACAGTCCGGTGGGTGTCGAGGCTCCATTCATTTCAATTGGACTGAAGGACATAACTGAGCATAGTGCTTGGTTATCCCTGTCTGTCCTATTAAAATGAATGAAGCAGCAGGGTGCACTGCGTTCCTAACAGACCGCTATGCCTCATTCACATGTGGTGCAGGAATATTCTGAACTCCAATTAATAAGGTATGCTTTTATCAACACAGGCGAGTGAGAAGATTTATGCTCTCCTCAAATGCTCCTCTGGGTAATTGATGCAAATAAGGAAGATGAAACAATGCTGCTGCAGCACCACCTATTGGATGACAGCATTCCCTTCAATCAATGTACGACTTTTTAAGAAGTCTGTAAAACAATGTTGGGAATAGGAAACCAAGCCAGAAAACCATGCACAGACAGCTGTTTCGGGGTGTTTGCCCCTTATCAGTATGTAGTAGGTTTCTGGGTTGGCTGGCTAGAGGGTCAAGACGGATGTTATATCTTCTTAAGAAGAGCACCCAAAAAGTGTGTGGAGACACCTAGGGAGCGAGTGGGTAAGGATGGCATCGTCTCTCCCCAAGGAGAGCACCCAGAAGTGGTGTGAGAAGACACCTAACCTGAGAGGTGAGTGAGGAGACTTATGTGTGCTCTCACAATTCACTATTTAAAAGAGAGGACTGTCATTATTGAAACACTGGTCTTGGCTTACATTAGTAAATTCTGCTGACAAGTTCCAATTAGGCCTCTTTCACACAAGCGATATCGCATCAGTGTTCTATGTGATATCGCTGCGTTTTCTCGCAGCGATATTTCGATTTTGTGTCACTACAAAGTCATGCATGGTGCTACAAAGTTGCACGAATTTGTAGTGTTCTTTCGTCAGGATTGGTTTTTTTTTGGTGGGGGGAGGGGGTTAAATATAAGTCCTACTCCGAAAATAAGCCTCAGCTGCATAAAAAAAAAACAAAAAACACATTGCTTAACAGCTGCTGTCAGGTCCGCTGCACTTCTCCTTGCAGGCCCACGGCAGTTGTTTGAAGTCTTCGGTCAGCGTTTCCTGGATTGGAGGTTCAAAATCCCCGCCTCCAGAAAGCACTGGCTGTGATTGGTTCATCGAGCGCTGGCTCTGATTGGTTGAGCCGTGGCCCTCAAGAACCAATCACAGCTATCGCTTCTTGGAGGCAGGGAATTTGAACCTCCAATGAAGGAAGCACTGACAGAAGACTTCAAATAGGTTCCATGAACCTGTGAGGAGAAATGTGGCGGACCAGGAAGCTGCTGTTAGGTTGTTTTTTTTAATTGCAGCTATTTTAGGGTTTTTACAGTAGGATTTCCTACGTTTTCGTGGGAGGCAATGAAGCACATAGGAAGGCTCCATAGGGAAACATGGGCTACAAAACCTCCCAAAGCACGGCAATATTTAGCAACCCGCAATTTTTTCTCTTGCAATGTAGCAGGCTACAAAACATCATTAATATGAAGGAACCCATCGGAAATCATGGGCTTCACATACATGCAATTTGTAGCGCTGTCGCACCACGAGAAAATCACGCAATCTTGTCGCCCGTGTGAAATCGGCCTCAAGTTAACATAAAGCAATAGGTTTACCTGAAATCCCATGAAAACACACTAAATTACAAATTGAGTTCTGCTACATCTGCATTTCTTCTGCATAATTGACAGGTCCCGTTACAATCTCATTAATTCCTGAGCATGTTGTATAATGTTTGGCCTTCCAATGCCACCAGCTGGTCTACCTGTGTAGTTGTCTTCCGTCGTCCAATTATAACCTTGACAATATCAAAGCTAATTTCAGTTTACGCATTTAAAAAAATTGCTCTATATTGAGTTGTATACTGATTTAATATCACTATTAATTTAAACAAGATGGTTCGAGTCCTAATCGTTTAATTAGTAAATGATTAACACGGCTCCTCTGAGTGTTTCTGGCAGCCCATAAAAGGGAGACTTTATTACCCTTCTTATCACTTATTAAAGTAATGCTATAGCTAACAAGTCTATCTGTACTTCAATGTTCAGCTTAGGATATAGCGTAATAGAGAATCACTAATGTGATACACAGTATTAGGCTCATTTACATAAGTGGATGGATATACGCGGTTGTATAAAATGCCCCCTGCCCTCTCTTGTTACTGGTTTATTTAACCACATGTGTCCATCTCAGAACAGGAAGATCCAATTCCTATTCTGTCACCCCTGATTTTCACATTTCTTGGAGGAGATGAGGGCAGAATGACTCTTGTGTCAAGGTATGGGCCAGTTAATGCTAAGTCCACCTTCTCCATATAACATCTGCCCTAATTGTTTCATGAAGCATCCCCTTTAACCTCTTAAGGACTGCCTTTTTTTCATTTTCTTTTTTTCGTTCCGATCTTTTGAAAAAATCATAACCCTTTTTTTTATTTTTCCATCAACATAGCTGTCTGAGGGCTTGTTTTTTGTGGAACGAGTTGTATTTTCAATTGTACTATTTAATGCACCATATAATGCACTGAAATACATTAAAAACATTTTTAGTGGGGGGCGGAGCCTAACCGCTGAGCAGCATGGAGTTCTGAGAAGAGAGCTCCGTGATTGCGGTACATACCGGGACCTTATGCAGCCATCTGTCAGATCCAAAATGGGCAAGATCGGTAGGGATAGGAGCAGTGACCCTCAAGAGACGCCAAGAAAGTGTAAAGGACAAGCGGACATGCAGCGTTACCTGAAAGAAAAGGGCGCTCGTCCTCTGCATGAAGCCTCCAAGATGGCGCCGGACCACGAGCCGAACGGAGCTGGGGGAAGGGACAAAGATGATGAGATATCTTCAGAGGAAGAAGAAAATGAACGGATATCTAAAGGCTTTATGAAAGACCTCCTGACCCGGACCATGCGCCCCATACTCCTAGAGCTATCGGAGATAAAAGAAGAAATGAAGCAGCTAGGAAGAAGAACAGAAGATCTCGAATCCTCCACGACTGCCATTTCCTCTCATGCCAGCGAAATGGAGCTTGCCCTAAGAGAACAACACGCACAGATCAACAAAGCGATCCTAATGCAAGAAGACATAGAGAACAGGAGCAGGCGAAGTAATGTGCGAATAAAGGGCCTACCCGAATCTTGGGCGTCGGAAGTGCTCGAAAAAGTAGCGAAAGAAGTCTTCGCCTCGCTCCTGGGCGCAGAAAGGGCGTCTTCTATAGCAATCGAGAGGATTCACAGGGCACTGAGACCTCCACCTTCAACGTCTGATCCACCGAGAGACATCATCTGTAAGTTACTTGCCTTTCCAGACGCTGCCGCGATCCTTAAGGCTGCAAGGAACCATAGCGACTTAAAGTATGGAGGTACGTCATTGCAAATTTTTCAAGATCTTGCGCCCTCCACACTGGCGAAACGTCGCCTACTGCGACCTTTGCTGGACGCTCTGAAAGAAAAGAATATTCGCTACGCCTGGCTTTTTCCTTTCGGTCTGGGCATAACCCATAAGGGCCGTAGGTTAAATATTCGCTCGTCCGACGACCTGGACGAATGCTGGCAGTTTTTGGACATCGACCCAATTTCGCTCCCCTGCTGGCAACCGCTTCCTGACCTACCCAAGTTCACGAAACTGGACTCCTCAGAAAGATGGCAGACAGTAGGAAGCTCAAAATCGCCCAGAGGAAAAAGAAAGAAACCCAGAGAGGAAATCGCAGGCCCCGAGACCTGAAAGGGACTTATACGCAAGGGAACACCCCCTCGCTTGTCTACTCTGGAAGAAGTCCATCACGTTTACACTTGTTTGACACCGGTTTCCACAACAGTACTGCGTTGAAAGCGTTCAATGAAAATGGTGACTGGGTATGGGGCAAGACTGACCGCAACTATAAGCTGAGTATGATGCTCCAACCCTTTTCTCTGCATAACCCAGGTTACATTTGTGCGAACTTATGTTATACGTTCTATCAGCCCCTATCTCTGAAGACAACATCCCCTTCCTCCATTTCGAGGGAGGATGGAGTACTTCACACCCCAGCGTTATATTTTATTTTTTATTTTATACTAACATGGGCTTTGAATATTTTGCCCATTCCAACTGGTCCCCCCTTGTACCGGTCAGGTTAGGCCGACAGCTTACCCCACTTTACCGATCGCCGATAACCCGGCGATCTCACTTCCCCCTTGCCCTTAAACTTGGATTGGTTTCAGCCGAGCTGTAAAGCCGTTCCATAATACCCTTCCTTTCCTCCAACAGGTTTCTTTGTATCTATCAACAGTTTATAAGATTACTATATTTTAATCTGCTGGTTAATTCAACTTTACTGTACCTTCCCTCACCTGAACTCCCCCCTCGTGTACCTGTCTCTCTTCCGTCCCCTCATCCCCCATCCTCCCCCCATCTCTCTCGTGACAGTTTACTTACAGCAAAAATCCATAGCACGAATCCTTGGTACTCTGCGGAAGAAGGTTTTAAGGCATCAGAGTCAACCCCCACAGCTAGAAATTACAGATGGGTGACATACGGGTCACATCCTTTAACGTGAGGGGCCTCAACTCACCCGCAAAAAGGCACAACATCGCCCTTCTGGCAAAAAGGTATGGCACAAGTATCCTTCTTTTGCAGGAAACTCATTTTAAACAGGGTAAGTGCCTATCCTTGCCGGGCAGGTGCTTTGACCAAGCTTTCCACTGCGCCCACCCCGCCTCTGCCTCGAAGGGGGTCTCGACCTACCTTCACAAGTCACTAAATTTTAAATGCCAGTCCACTTTCGAAGACGAAGAGGGTAGAGCCTTGTTTTTGAAGGGGACATGTAATAACATGAAAACCACAATAGCTAACCTCTATGCCCCTAATTCAGACCAAGTTCATTGGCTAATTAAACATCTGACAATCCTAAAACATTTTACGGAAGGCCAATTAATCCTGGGAGGGGATCTAAATTTAACCCTTCAACCACTAAGCGACTCCTCCACCGGGCGATCGCACATATCACAAATAAAAATCAAGAGGCTCCTGCGCTGTTTACAGGAGTTAAATCTTACAGATGCTTGGCGCTTGCTGAACCCTTCAGTGAGAGATTACACCTTTTTCTCAAAGGTCCATAAGTCCCATCAAAGATTAGACTATATATTCCTCAGCGCAGACCTCTTAGCTCACGTAACAAAAGCGAAAATAGATGTAACCACGGTCTCAGACCATGCCCCGGTCCATGTGGACCTTCACCTCCTCCAGCCTAAACCCAAGGAGTGGAGATGGAGGCTCAACGCTTCTCTGCTGGACTCCCCAGAGGAGAGAGATAGATTAGCGGCCTCGCTGGAGGAATATTTCTCCATCAATTCAGGGGGGGACGTGGGGGTGCCGATGGTCTGGGAAGCCCATAAGGCTTTCATACGAGGACAATTGATAGCTTTGGGGACCAGGACTAAAAAACTCCTTCAAAAGGATATAGATGACAGATTAAACAAAATCGCAAAACTGGAACAAGTGACAAAATTATCTCAATCTAAATTAGCTTTGGAGGAACTAGAAGCTCAGAGAAGGGACCTCAAGCAACGCCTAGATTCACGGTACAATAAAAAACACCTATACCTAAAACATAGGATATATGCTCAAGGTAATAAAGGCAGCAAACTCATGTCTTCTTTGATTAAAAAAGCCCGCGCCAAAAATTTCATACATTCTATAAAAACTACCAGCGGTTCACAGGTAACAACATCAGAGGAAATCGCAACGGCCTTCCATCAATATTACTCCGACCTTTATAACATAAGACAACAGGTAAATCCCTCCCCAGAAGAAGAGGACGCAATGGATCAAAAGATAAACACTTTCCTACTACAAGCTCATCTTCCCAGACTGGATAAGGAACAAGCAGAGTCCCTAATGACACCTGCTTCACGAGAGGAAGTAGAGTTGCTACTAAAATCCTGCCCAAAGGGTAAAAGCCCTGGTCCCGACGGCCTAGACATTCTATACTATAACTCCTTCAAGGATATTCTAGTGCCCAAACTCACCGAACTCTTTAATGTCCTACTTCATGGTGCCCCACTCCCAAAGCAAGCCCTAGAGGCCCATATTACCGTATTACATAAGGAGAACAAAAACCCTGAATCCTGCAATAGTTACCGCCCAATCTCGCTTTTAAATTGTGATTTAAAACTTTGGGCTAAACTCTTAGCTAAAAGGTTAGAAAACTTCCTACCACTCTTGATCAATGAGGAGCAGACGGGATTCGTAGGTGGGAGAGTGGGCAGAGATAACAGTAGGAGAATCCTCCATGCTATCCGGTACGCGCACAAATTTAAGGAGCCTTTACTCCTGGTGGGAACAGATGCCGAAAAGGCTTTTGATCGGATAGACTGGAACTACATGAAAAAAACTCTGCTCCACTTTAACATCCCCCAGTTGTTCGTAACAGCAATTTTCTCCCTATACGCGTCACCGTCTGCTAGAATAAAAATCAATGAAATCTTATCGCCAGCTTTCGATATTAAAAATGGGACTCGTCAGGGTTGTCCCCTATCTCCTTCCCTATTCGTGTTGGCTTTAGAACCTTTTCTTCAATCCGTAAGACTAGACCCAGAAATTCGAGGCTTGGACTGGGGGAAACATTCCCTTTCTTCAGCGGCCTTTGCTGATGATATCGTTTTCTTAATAACCAACCCAGAGGAAGGTCTAAACAAACTTGAATCCGCACTGATCAATTTCGGATCTCTTTCCAACTTTAAAATTAATTTTACTAAGTCTACGGTCTTGAATATTTCAATTCTAGAAGCACGCTATAGAGCCATTAAAGAAAAATCACCTTTTAACTGGGCTAACAATTCAATGGACTATTTGGGTATAAAATTGACCAAAAAAATAGAAGACCTGTACCAAGAGAATTTCCCCCCACTTATTGGCCACATTAAAAATCTTCTAAGGCAGTATGACATCCCCCTAATCTCGTGGTTTGGGAGGAAAAATATTTTAAAGACCTATATCCTCCCCACAATACTTTACAAAATTAGAATGATTCCAATACATATACCAAAGAGCTTTTTTAAAACCCTGCGATCAATTTTTACAGGATTCGTATGGAGAAATAAAAGACCTAGATTGGCATACAGCCTTATGATTAAAAGAAGATCGGAGGGCGGAATAGACCTACCCAACGTAGTAGAATTTTATGAAGCCTCTCAATTAGGGTACTGGATGGATCTGGCATCTCCAATAAAAGATAAAACACTAACATCTTTGGTTGAATTCTCTGAAGGAAGGTCATACTTAAAAGAATTGTGGTTTCCTTCCAATGTTGGAATTAGGTCAAAAAGCTTTAATCCCCTACTAAAAGGCCCTTGCGAGGTTTGGTCCAAATTAAAAGACTCCTTAGCACCCTCCCCCTCCCCAAACACCCCCATTAGAGCCATCCCTAACCTCCTTGACATTCCAAGCGACCCGGCCTCCTATTCAGTCTGGGAAAAATTTAAGGATCACAAGATAGGAGCCCTGCAAACCTTGGCACATAAAAATGCTGACGAAATCTTAAATGAGCTCCTCCCAGGACATAAACTCTCATTCTTACAACAGAACTATATAAAAAAATCATTAACGAGCTTCCTCAAAAAATTTAACTCCACAAGACCACTTACAAACTTTGAAAATATATTGTCTGACAATAACCCTAAATTTAGGAAAATTTCATATATTCGAAAACAAATTGTCACTAATCCTTCCCACTCCAAGCCCAACTTTCTCTTGTCTTGGGAGAAAGAACTGGGTATCTCCCTCTCACCAGCAGATATTAAAGTAATTTTGAAGACCTCCTATGGCTTGTCGCCCTGCATAATTGCCCAAGAAAGCCACTATAAGCTGCTGGTAAGGTGGTATAAAACCCCACAGTGGATGGCGGCCTACAAATTAACCACAAATGGAAATTGCTGGAGATGCGAGAACGAGGTGGGTTCGTATGCGCATATCTGGTGGAGCTGCCCGGTCTTGACCCCTTTCTGGACGGAGGTGGAGGTAATTCTGCAGAGGTTTTCACCGGGACTACATATCTCCCCTGAGATGCTGTTCCTTTGGAAACCCTCTGGGGAGTTCCATCCTAAGAAAAATCCACTCATTGCCTTTCTATTAGATGCTGCCAAAGCATTAATTCCATTACTGTGGTTGCAAAAGTCCCCCCCCTCTCTAAATCAGTGGATGGAGAGGGTAGACTCCATCGCTAACTTGGAGGAACTCTCCAGTTGGGCCACAGGTTCTCAGGAAAAATTCTGGAACATCTGGGGCCCATGGCGTCAGATGAGGACCACCGGATGAGGCCTCGGATCTAAGAGTTGGGGTCCCTCACGGGATAGGCGACTCCCTCCTGCTTCCTACATCTAACTGACCTGGACCAACACCTGGATCATAGAGTATCTGGTTAGCCTGTTCACCAATAGGCGGCTCGGGCCGCCGCGCCCCCCCCCTCTCCCCGGTCCGCACTTAAAAGGGACTACACTACAACCTGCATAGCTCACGCATAGGAAGACGCTGAAGTTATATACCTCATATTGACTCTCAAGCCCTGAGTAGAGCCGGCCACCATTCATACAGGAAGCTCACGAGAACCCCTTCCCCCCCCCATCCTGCACCCCCCTTCTGTCTTTTTTCCTTACCCTATTACCCCACCCCCCGTTACCCGATAATGTTATAGACAAAGTGTGATTTTGCATTCAAGTCAAGTCGGATGGCTATTAAAAGCCGCACACCCCGACTCTTCCCTCCCTTCTCTTTGTCCCTTTATTTTTGTTCTTATGTCAAAAGACTTTTCGCGAGTCAACCAATTGCATCTAAACAAAGAGACAACTACGTCATCAGATCCGAAAGAAGATCCCTCGTCAAGTCTCATCAGCAACCCCTCTCCTACATCTACGTCTATAATGAAAGGACACGTGAAATTCAATCCGGTTGACTGCGCGATGCAAATTAGTATTGTCATTATATAGAATTGTCTTTGTCGAATGTTTTGTTTAACAAAAATTTGTAATAAAAATCTGATTTAAAAAAAAACAAAACATTTTTAGTAAAGGGAAATGAAAAATTTTTTGCTGTACTACTTAAAAAAAAAATATATCTTTGAAAAAAAACGTATTTTCTGCCGCCATCTTCTGACAGCCGTAACTATTTTATTTTTATTTTAACATAGTTGTGTGAGGGCTTATTTATTGCGTAACGTCCCATAGTTTCTATTCGTACCATTTTGTAGTACATATAACCTTTTGATTGATTTTTTTAACATTTTTTCTTCGAGATGGGGGTGGCCAAAATTAGCACAATTCTTTTACTGTGTTTTTTTTCTGATGATGTTCAGCGTGTAGGACAAATAATGCATAGCTTTGATAGATTTGGACTTTCATAGACGCATAGACACCAAACATGTTGTGTTTTGATTTTTTATTATAAATATGAGAAAAGGGGTTTTGCTTCCTTTTATTTTTTCTAACAATAAGTTTTTTTTACTCATTTTCAAATTTTTTTAGTCCTCACAGGGTACTTAAACTTGTGATCGTTTGATGGCTCATACAGTATTATGTAATACCATATTATTACATTATACTGCATTCTACCAAGCTATTTCACAGGCATGGCTTTATAGGCAATCAGCTATAGCAGCACTGGTGGTCTTCAGAAGATCTTCCCAGGCTGTTATGGTAACCGAATGGCATCTCGCAATCATATCTCAGGGAGGGCCGTTCGGGATCCTTAAACTTCGATCAGGGGATTTAACAAACTCTGCCAAAATTCGAACTTTGATTAAGGGATTTTGTCAGAATTGACAGTGGCATTTAAAAGGTTAAGAGTCACAATCAGCATTGTTGCTGATCACGAATGTTGTTGGAGGGTAGACAAACCTAAATGAATTTCATTTGTATCTATATATAACCCCAAGAGTAAGAAGATAATTGCCATTTTGAAAAAAACATTGGCCTATATTAAGTGTAACCAGTAATGTTGATGAGTTTTTGAATCCACCAATGATATCATATCAATGCGGCCCGAATTTGCTGATAAGCTTGTCCATTCTTTATTTGACAAAGTGTCTTGCACGTGAGCGGCACTGGTGAATCATTTGTACACAAAGTTAAAGCTCCAATGCAAATGTTATTTACACCTTGCAGGCCGGGCAATTACCCATGTTTGGGTTGCTCGTGCTGCGGTAACCCATGAATAGTTTTTATACACACAAATGGGCACCATGTTTAAGATCAATGGTCCTTACTCCTGCTCCTCATCCTATGTTATTTATCTTATTACGTGTCCATGTGGACTACAATATGTGGGTGAAACCACAATGGAGGTGAGGAGCAGGACGGTAAAACATAAGAGCACCATTCGCACGAAAAATTTGGACTTGCCTATTCCCCATCACTTTCATGACCGAGCCCCTGACTGAGAGGGGGGGATAGAGCTAAGGCTCGGAAAAAGAAGGATCTTCGTTGGATTTATATACTTAACACTTTAAGTCCAAAGGGGTTAAATCATGAATACAATGTTTCCCAATTCTTGTAGCTTGTGGTATCTGACTAATTAGTATCATGCATGCATATTGTATATCCATGCACTTTTTAATATAATTTCATGTTTGTTTATATTTTAGATGTGGTCTGGTCTTGTCGTGCTGATGGTCCCTATCCGCTTCTCCCATGATGAGGTGTATATTGGATGGTGAATATTTAGTGAAATGTGTGATTATACATATATTCCATCATTCTTTCTAAACCCATTAGTTATGTATGAGAATAGTAGAATAATACTGTAAGCAATAAATAACATTATACAGTTATTAATCTTGGAATTATATACTTGTAACGGTGATGGATACAGCTCTAGAAGTTGTGTCTTGCACGTGCGCGGCACTGGTAAATTATTTGTACACAGAGGGTTGCTATGACATGGAACGCCGATGCGCCAATGAAGTGGTAAACTGTGATATCGCAATATTTAGCATGGATCACATGATCCCGCTATGCATGCCGGTATGCCATGCATGGGCAGTGGCACTCTTTGGATGCACGGACGGAGGGGACAAGTGCCATGACAAATCCTGACCCAGGTGGTCATAGTTATGGAAGGCGAGGGCATTTAAAGTTGCATTTTGATTTGCTGATCTATTATGTGTAATTGCTATATAAGTGTGTATGTATGTACCATGATTTTATACTCCTTTGATTCGAAACATTGTATTTTTTATCATTGAGAGGCATAAAAGAATTTTTTATTGCACCATGCATGCTGTCACCACGATTCCGTTATCTGTTGTTGGATGGTGTCAGTTGTAAGAAACAGCCAGCACCCACATTGTATGCATCATCTCCCAATATCCCTCCACATAAACTCTGAAAGCACAGATCGTAACTGTGCATCTTGCATTGTTAAGGGGTTAAAATCCCAAACCCGTTGTCCACTACCTGCATATTCATTTGGAACATCTACAGTGCATTTTAAGAGATATTTTTCCCAACATGCCACAGTCTGTCTTGTAAGATAAGTCATATGAGGACAACACCAGCATTTAATCAGTCCACTTTTATACTAACAATAAAAGTAATTTCTCTCTCTGAGTTTCACAATCTTTCATTTTACAAATGATCTTGGTGAAGTCTGGAACATTTAAAGCTTAAATAAATTTACCCTCCAATTAAATATTGTTTTGATGCTTTCTGGGTGCAAAGTTAACTTCAAGCTTACTCATTATCTGACCTTCTGCATCATTAAGTTCCAACTGTGCTCAGGCTAATAGATTTTCAATACCATCACAGTCATTAAATAGAAAAATATTTAATTGTTCTCTTGATAACTTCTGTATCCGTAATACACTTAATATCACACTGATGGAAACCGGAACGCTTATTTTTATATTGATTCTATGAAACGTTTCAGCTCTTATAAAATGGTTTCTGAGAAAGTTGCTAAGACTTTGCTATGTAATAAAATAGCATTCAGCGCTATTATTGCTGTCAAAATGATGGAAACCTTGATGGATCTCATTATAAGTCAACAGGATCTGTCAGCTACAGTTTGGTACATGTTGCTTCTGCTTTTATTACACCAGTACTATGTACTACTTCCATAGAGATGAATGGGAGATGTGCGTGCAGATGGAGTCACCGTGCCGGTGCTCACAGACTTCAGAAGGACACAACGCAGGAACAAAGTGCCCAGTGAGTATAAATCAGCACTTTACGGACATCCCGTTCCCTGACATTTGAGCCCCATAATGTAGTTTATGGGGCTCAAAAATCATGACAGATTCACCTTAAGCGGTGTCTTGTATGACTACTTGGAATTACCCAAGGTGATAACTTCTAGATCAGAACACGGAGTCAAACTGCTGAGCAGGTAACCCAGATCTTTATCTTCTAACATAGAGGACTTTAGTGAACTGCAGTGTGGAACTGTGAAAATGCCAAATAAATTTACCAGAACTGGATCAACTCTGCAAGTGGAGCACCTGCCCCCAAAAGAGTGACCCCACTGTAAAAGAGAAATTGAGAACTAGTCCGAGGTGCACTGGCGACACCTTGCACTGAACACTGATGCAGGGAGACTTTTGGGGCCAAATTACATAAAAGAACCACTGAACCTAGGTCCATAGAACACTATAACACAGAACACACTGGCATAACATGATGACCAGTACTGGCATGCCTTGCACAAATGGGTTTGTTTAAATACCCTTACATGGAAACTAGTCGGTTGACTGGGCTAAAAGTCAACCCACCAAGCCCATTGGTGCTAGAACTAGAAGGAGATGTTATTTCATCAGAGCTCTGCTAAGAATGACACTGCACATGTGACATTCGGCGCATCACATATTCCAGGGCTGTCATAATGACGTCATCCATACCAGCAATTGGGAAGACATGGCACATTTAACACCATAACAAGGGGTTTGTTTAGACATACTTTTTTGCCTGACTAGTCATTAGTTTTGGAAAGGCACAACTTTACACCTGTTGTATGGAATGCCGAGGCAACTGCCTGACAGTGTAGTGAAGATTGTACATGGCCCTATTCTAACTCATTTTACCCATGTGCAAAACTTTATGGGTGTTGGACAGTTACCTCAGCAACTCAATTGTCTGGTGTGCAATTACATCTCTCCAGGAGCTTTTATCTATAACTCTAGTTTGAGTTTACTGTGTAAAACCCCATTTACACGCAAAGATGATTGCTTGATGGAGAAAGAGAGGACGTTGTGATCCAAGAGTAGAAACGGGAAGTTAGTAAAGTGGGAGGCTGAGCAGAAATTGAGGAAAACTAAATAGAGAGTGTTGCTGTCTCTGTGAGTGGGGGAGTCAGAGATTAGTGATAGGCCGAGGGAGGAGGTGAGCATTAAAAGTTGAAAGGCAGATGAGGAGCTGGGGTCATTAGTAGGGATTATGAAATAGCCAAGGATGAGGGTTAGGATTTCACTGGATAGGAAGTGGGGGAGCCAGGCGGCAAAATGGTCTAGGAACAGATGGGTGGGACCTGGGGACTGATAGATAACTGTGACGTGCAAAGACAGTGGATGGAAGAGTTGTAGGGTGTGGACTTCGAATGCTTGGAAGATGAGCGAGGGAAGTGGGGGAATAACCTTGAAGGTACAGTTTGGCGAGAGGAAGATACTTACTCCTCCACCACAGCTGTCGTCCGATCTGGGGGTGTGGGAGAACTGCAGGCTGTCAAAGGCTAATGCAACGCGGAAGGTAGAATCAGACGGCGGTATCAACGTTGATAGCGGTGGAGATTAGTGTGAAGATGAAGATATTAATGTGCAGGGTGTGAGTGAGCATGGAGTTCACCTGTCTCCTGCTCTGTTGAACTGCGCTATTTAACTGCATCATTTGACTGCATATGACACTTGATGCCGGACACTTAATGCTGGACACCCATGCGTGTCAGCTACATGCATGGCACTGAGGCTACCACCAGATTTATAGTTCAGGCTACAAGACTACAGCTGAGAGTGGCTTGTTAGATTACATTAGTTAATCATCTGGGCCCATACTTCCAGGGCTAGTAGATAGGATGGAGTTGGGGGTGGCGGAAGGGAATGGAGAGGTTAATTGCACTTTTTGGATAAACAAAATGTGCCCAACAACACTAACATGAGACAGAGGTGGGGGAAAATGCTATTGGGGGGAGGTAAGAGGGAAAATTAACAAGTGAATCTTGGCGGTCCCAATAAGAGAAATTTGTCCAAAGTGAAGAGACACTAAGTTAGAATATTTAAGTTTTTTTTTACATAACATTTTACTTTATTTAATATCCCTTTAGGGATCAGTCAAACAACCCAGGTTTATGTCTTAAACATACTTCTTTTGAATACAAATCATTTAGCCAGACAATGACATACAAACATGGTCATAATGTCCCTATGTTCTATAGAAAATGCAATTACTTTCTATATAAATCCTACTGTGGAAGTCAATTTCACAAACGGTCTAATAATTGTACAGTCAACCAGCAACCAAAGTATAAATTTTCAAAAATTAAATTGTTAAAACCGAGGCACATATGTTTCTCTTCTAGACTTGTATATAAATAGTTTTATCAACGTAAAAAATATTCTTGTTATGACCAAAAGATTAACTGCGGTATCAAAATGCCCTGCATTTAGAGGCTTTGAAAAAGGATATAATCTCATTTTGTAAATTCGATAATTGCAAATATTTGAAAATGCTTAAAGGAAAGTATATTAGTTTATCCAAGGATATTGCTCCGGCCGTAATTCGTTTTGCATGCCAAGTTGTTTTGGAAAAAAATATTTTGTTCTTCAATAAAACCCTTTAAATCTGTTGCCTATTTGATTTCATGGAGGATCAAAGACGCCCTGGTAGACGCGTTCAATTCCTTAGGTGTATGTTTATGTATGTATTTTCATTAAGACAAGGTTAGAGACTGAAAACACATGTACATCAAGTATTTTGTGGCTTGTGATATCAGACTTAGAGTTTTTTTTTTTTACCATTCCCTTGTATGGAGTCTCCAATTAGGCCTGTAAAATAGATGGGAAACTAAATGAGGAATTTCATCTTTAAGTGATTATTTTTCCATGAAGAAACCACATGGCTGGACATTAAAGTGGAGTTCTATCATTTCATGCTAACTCTGTTTCCCTTTTAGGGAATGGAAGCACGCATTATATTACAAGCAATGTACTTTGATTTTAATAACACAATAAAAAATAAAATAACTTCAGAATTAATTAAGGGAAAAATGGAAGAATAAAATAAAATAGGATAAGTATAGATTTGTAGATTGTGAAATGAAAATGAGCCCACTGAATACTACTGGAATGAAGGGCGGAGGAGAGAAGAAAATGGGAATTTCTTTTTTCTTTTGGAAAGAAATTCTAACTCTAAATATGGTTAATATGTTCCGTACTCATCTCATGCACTTCAAGTGCCAGAGGAAAACACTACCAGCTATGGGTGAAAGATTGAAATTGTCTCTCAGATAAGCAATAGAGATTGGCCTCAGGTCTGGTGTGCCCAAATTACTTGGAACAAATGTCTTAAATTTACATCCTACATAGAGTGTATTACACAATTGGTAGATGCCATAGGCCAGTGATGGCGAACCTTTTAGAGACCGAGTGCCCAAATTGCAACCCAATACCCACTTATTTATTGCAAAGTGCCAACACGGTAACGTAACCAGAAGGGCGGTTTCAGAGGCGCGTGAGCGCAAAAGCGCTCGTTCCTGCGCAATCCTATGCAGACGGCCGCGATTTGGCCACGCGAAATATCGTGCAGCAAACAAATTGCGGCATGCTCTATTTCTGTGCGGGGCTCGCAGAAATGTCCCTCACCCGCTGCCGGCTCCGGTCTGCGCATGCGCTGGCTGCCCGGCAAGCCAGCACATCAAACAGCCGGAGCTGCGGGGCGCGGGTGAGTACGCACTGGTCCCTGCAGGCGCTCGGGTCGGATCCCGCGGCGAGAATTCTCGCTGCCAGATCTGACCCGCCCGACTGCAGGCGCCCAAAATACAACATGCTGCGATTTTCCATCCGCGAGCAAAAAGTCGCAATTGATTTTCGCTCGGCGACATGGAAAACTGATTTTCCACAGCATGTCTATGTGCAGTATTTGCATTGCGGAATCCGGAGGCGGACACCCGCTCCGGATTCCGCAATGCCAAAACGCCCGTGTTTATGTGTGTAGTGGTGAACTGAAGTGTTTAGCAGTTATCTTTGCAGTAACTGCTGTTCGCTTCTTACTTTAACCCAGGCAGCAAGGATCTTCTTTTAAACCTCTTCTTTACTGCTGCAGCTCCGCTCTGCTTCTCTCACCACGGGCACTCACTGAGCGCAGGCTGTTGTCGGCTCTGCATTTGAAATCCCTGCCCTACTTCTGACATGGGAGGTAGAAAGCGCTCCCATTGGGCTGCTGTGCGGAGGGGCGGGGATATGAGGAGCAGACAACAGCCTGCGCGTGCCGGCATCTCCTTCACCTCCGCTGCCGTCTGGGCTTTATTTAAATCTCCCGCTATAGGAGTGACAGGGGAGTAAGGAAGCGCTCCCATTGGCCTGATGTGTGGAGGGGCGGGGGGGGGGGGTACGAGGAGCTGCTAGAAGACCGCGCGTGCTGGCAATCAAGTTCACTCTGCCGTCAGCGCTGCCCTGCCTTACTTTTTGACAGGGCAGGAAGCTCTCTCTGCAGTACCGACGGCCGGGTGATATCAGCGAACAGCACGCGTGCCGACAGGAAGAGCTCCGCGTGCCCTCCCCGGCACGCGTGCCATAGGTTCGCCAACACTGCCATAGGCAATGTCGACTTTAGGTTAGATGGCACCCTGTGCTGAATTTCTTTTGGCACCAGATCATAAGAAAAAGCAATATACATTGCACTGACACTCAGTCTTTCTGTATTCTGCTTGCGCAGAAGGCAGCAAAATTGTCAGGGAGCTGGGGTCCGGGTGGCGGAGGTCACTGAAAACTACCAGCAACCCCTGTCCTGGAACATTAGAGGGGAGCAGACAGAGCCAGGAGGAGAATGATTCATACAGCTCCACAATATGCTGCTGCACAGATAAATAAGGTCAACTGGCTGGGTAGACCAAAGGAGGGTGATCACTCACAACCGTACATCCATCTGGTGCTCCCCCACAAGCTGGTAGTCAGCACCGTTTGCGACCACTAGGGTGACATGTAGCTAAGGCTGGCCATGTCCATAGATTTCAGCCAGAATACCTAGTGTATGTCCTAAGTGCCAGGCTTGTCTTAAGATCCAGGGTTATTGGGCGCAAGTCATATCATTCTTAAAGAGGACCTGTCACTAGATAAAATCAGCGATGCCAACTGCATCTCTCTGCAGCCACAACCCTGCTGACGCTATTCCTGTTTTTTTTTCTAATCTCACCACCCATTACTTAGATAGGCTTTTTTAGGTCTGACTCCTGGCACTATCAGTATGTCAAGTGGTCCCTACCACTCACTTTTAACAGATTAAGTGTTAACGGATCAAGTCCAATATTGCCCATTTAAAATGGGCAATGGGGACTGTCCACACGATGCATTAGAAGGGCTAGGAGACAGACCTAAAAAGAGGCCATCCAAGCAAAGGGAGGTGCGTATGGAAAAAAACACAGGGATAGAGTTAGCGGGGTCACAGTTGCAGATAACCATGCAGAGAAGCATGCAGCCAGCTCAACTGATTCAATCCAGTGACAGGTCCTCTTTTAATCATTATATGGGTGTCCCAGTTACTAAGGACCCCAAACTGTCCCTATTAGTTATGATTTTGGATATCTACTCTAGCAATATAGATAGACTGTTTATAAATGAAACTCTGTATGTGTAATTCATGAAGCCCCTTGGAATTGAACCAGAGTCGTCATATATGTAGAATGCTCATCAAAATTGATTACTTACAGTCATGTGATGTTGTAGGTATGTATCATTACCTGTACTTCGGTATTTTTTTGTAGGAGTTCCTTCCTTAGGGTGTGTTCAGACGTTGCGTAACGACTGAGGATTTTCTGCAGCAGAAATGTTTACTATTAGAGATGAGCGCGCGTACTCGTCCGAGCTTGATGCTCGTTCGAGTATTAGGGTACTCGAGATGCTCGTTACTCGAGATGAGCACCACGCGGTGTTCGAGTCACTTCCATTTTCTTCCCAGAAAAGTTTGTGCCGTTTTCTGGCCAATAGAAACACAGGGAAGGCATTACAACTTCCTCCTGTGAAGTTCCAGCCCTATCCCACCCCCCTGCAGTGAGTGGCTGGGGAGATCAGGTGACACCTGAGTATCTAAACTGGGGCCGGCCGCGGCTCGCCACAGATGCACGCTGAGAGACATTAGGGAAAGTGCCGTCCTGCTGTAGCTGCTATAGGGAGAGTGTTAGGCTGTTATCTTCGTCTTCAAGAACCCCAACGGTCCTTCTTAGGGCCACATCTGACCGTGTGCAGTACGGTTGAGGCTGCTTTTAGCAATTTTGCACATTTTTTTTTGTATATCGGACGTGTAGACCATAGCGTCCTCAGTCTGCAGTCATTTTACTGAGTATAGGGGCAGTAATGGTGAGGCAGGGACAGTGGTACAGGGAAAGAGATATACTGGCTATATAGGCAACGGGCTTTTTCAAAAAAATTGGAAAAAAAAATCTTTGGGCTGCCTGTGACCGTGTTCAGTTTACTGCGTGTCTGCTGGGGGTAGTAGTCGCTCACTATTACCCAGCTAGGTGTTACTGCAGCCTTGCGCATAATTTTTTCTGGCTGCACTGTGCTTTCAATAACCACAGTCATCCTCCAACAGGGAAATCCATATACAGGCTATATAGGCAGTGGGCTTTTTCCCAAAAATTGGAAAAAAATACTATATTTGGGCTGCCTGTGACCGTCTTCAGTTTACTGCGTGTCTGCTGGGGGTAGTAGTCACTCATTTTTACCCAGCCAAGCCTGTGACCGTGTACAGTTTACTGCGTGTCTGCTGGGGTAGTAGTCGCTCATTATTACCCAGCTAAGCGTTACAGCAGGCTTGCGCATAATTGTTTCCTGGCTCTGCTGTGTCCGTTACATGATCGCCGTCATCCCGTCAGAGGGAAAGAGTATACATATATACGCTGCATACGGTGTCTGTCTGGTTTTTCACCTCACCATTTAAAAAAATTGAAGCAAAATACTTAAGGCCTACCACTGGCCTTTGGCCACTTGACTGGTTCTGCCCTGTGAATTCCAGTAGTTCAGTCATATGCACCTACGTCTCACTACAGGCTTGTGCATAATTGTTTCCTGGCTCTGCTGTGTCCGTTACATGATCCCCCTATACTGTGCTCCCCCTATACTGCTGCTAGTGATATGTTACTGGGGTCTGTCTAGACTGCTACTACTACTGAAATGGAACTAATACTGTGCTCCCCCTATACTGCTGCTTCGGAATTGTTACTGGGGCCTGTCTTGACTGCTACTATTACTGAAATGGGTGGTTGGGCAGCATGTTACCCAGGAGAAGTGTCAGTGGAGTGTCATGCAGGCAGTGATTGTGCTTTGTTGGAGGTAGTGTGGTGCTTAGCTAAGGTATGCCTTGCTAATGAGGGTTTTTCAGAAGTAAAAATTGTTGGGTGGGTGGGGGGGGCACTCTTGCCGCTATTATGGCTTAATAGTGGGACCTGTGAACTTGAGATGCAGCCCAACATGTAGCCCCTCGCCTGCCCTATCTGTTTCTGTGTCGTTCCCATCACTTTCTGGAATTTGCCAGATTTTCACAAATGAAAACCTTAGCGGAGCATAGGTCTCATACAAAAATGCTCGGGTCGCCCATTGACTTCAATGGGGTTCGTTACTCGAAACGAACCCTCGAGCATCGCGGGAAGTTCGACTCGAGTAACGAGCACCTGAGCATTTTGGTGCTCGCTCATCTCTATTTACTATTAAAGTTAATGGGGTTAAAGCCAATCCTGCTCACATGTAGAGGGAAAAAGCGATGCAGACTTTCTGCTGTAACTCTAACCTGCAGTTTTTCAAGAAATCTGCAGTGTTTTCGCAACGTATAAGCACACCATTAAGCCGGCTTCACACAGGCATAAATGTATTTAGGCATGCATTTGGGCTGCATATTTAGGAAAAATAAACCACGACATGGGTAAAATTCCGTAAAAAGGTGCCTGGTCCTTTAGGATGGAAACACTCTTGTCCTCAAGGCTACAGTTTCCCCGTGCAGAATTCTGCAGTGGAGTCCACCCGGCCCACAGACATGGCGCAAAAAAATACATTATACTCACCTGTCCAAATGCTGTTGGGCTCTCCTCCGTCTCTTTTTTAAAAAAAAACTCCTGCTTTCCCGCGGTGCCACTGCATGGATGCAGTGACAGATGCGTCTGTACAACAGATCCAGACAGCTTCCATTGGCTTCATTAGAAGCCGTGGATACCATCCGTTGAGGAAATCGACACAAAAAGGAGCACGCTGCGGGTGTTTTCCTGCGTGTGCGATCCAGGGAAAAACTGACTTCCTCAGATATTCAATTACCTGCGGGTGCCCAATGATTCCCTATGGGCGCGGATCACATGCGGGGAAGACCCACGCAGTTTTGGTAATTCTATTTTCCCCATGGGCATTGGGCCTAAGAGTGGAGAAATGATCAACAGTTCCAAACTCCTTCCTAAGTGTTGAGCTTCAGACTTCTTGAAGAGTCTCATTAGGCTCTCCGGTCCATCACTGTTAGTTCACTCCCATAAATATTCATTGATTGTGGTTTATATTACTAAGGATAAATAGATTTTTCTGTCATATTCCTGACATAATCAAATATTTATGCTGAACATTAAAATACTATTTTGTGCTGTGACATTTTCCTGGTAAATAATGTGTAATGGCAGTTTAAATGCAGCACGAGGTAATTATATTCCTATTTTAGTTTCATCCCTTCTGAGTGTAAATGAAGACGTCAGTGATGTAATATACATTTGTCTTTTCCTGTAATGCACAGATAAAAATGTAATCTATAACGATTAAATTATAGATGCTGCTAAGTGTAATGTGTGTACAATATCAGAGAATGTGACACCACATATTGCACAGATTCTTGTCACGCAGCATTTTATCATGATGTTCAAAAGACACAAAAAAGTGAGAAACAATGAGGAATCTGAATTCTTTTCAGCTTTTTAAACATTATTCAAGTAGTTTGTTCATGTCCAGGTTGTATATTTAAAGGTTTTCCAGAGAAATACTCTTACACATCCTCAGGATAGGTCATCAATAGTTAATCGGATGGAGTCCGCTGCTCAGTACCCCGACCGACTAGTTGTTCGGGCAGCCACCCTCAGTGCCACAATACCTGAGATACCCTCTTACCCTGGTGTAGTGTCAGGTGCTGGTAATTGCAGGCATAGCTGTCATTGATTTTCATGGTAGCTACACCTGAAATTACTAGTGCCAACCATTACACAGGGGTCGGAGCGCTCTGCTTCAAATCAGTACCCTCTGTGTTGTGGCACTAACAATGGACGCCAAATAGTTGAGCGATCGGGGTCCCCAGCAGCAGGCCCCAACCGATCATTTATAATGACCTATCCTGATTGTAACTCATCAATAAAGGGGTCATATCCATATCTAAAATTATCCCTATCCACAGGACAGGGAATAACTTTATGATCAATGGCAGACCTACTGCTGGGACCCCCACTGATACTGAGAATGGTGATTCTGACGGTTCCTGCATGAGTGGAGTGGAGGTTGACCATGCCCAATGCCGCTCCATTCATTTCAATCCACAAGTGGAAAAGGAACACTAGCAGCACTCATATAAACTGCATGCAGCAAGGGTGAACATCTGTCCTCTCTGATCCAAGGAGTGAGTTGAAATGTTGGCAATATTTGCTAAAAATCTGATCAGGATGATTCAATATGATTTAGCAAAAATCAGCTTGATTTTATCACCCAGCCAATCATGATAAGCAACACTACTTTTAGTTAAAACTGCAATGAGGTAAAATCTTGTTAGGTTGTTCTGCTGGAGTTGGTTGTTCTACAGGGTTTGAGGAACACACCTACACAGGTGAGGGTTAATTTGGCTGTTGGACGTGGTTAGCTCTGTGCAGCCAATTCCCTGGGTCTGGGTGTGTAGATATATACCCCAGCCCCTCTGCTATAAGGAAGCTGTATTTCCTCAGTCTTATCTGGTGTGTGACTAGTGACTGGTCAGCTTTCAGCTTGATGGGTGTTTGGTGTCCTGTGCTGCCTGTTTAATGTCTTTCTAAAGAAGGGACTGCAAGACACGAAGAGCCTTGTTGCGGCATTGCAGCTTAGGTTCATTGGCCAATGTACCAACTAGTTCTTTGCTTTTAAATTCAGCTTTTCCATCTGCTTTAGCATGTGAGGTTGTGTGGCAAGTGAGTTTGTGCTTTTTATGTGTCACTTCTGTCTGGCTGTGAGTATCACCCTTTCAGGAAGAGCAGAGGCGAGGTTCCAGCGTGGGGACGCCTTTATAGAGGCGATCGCTCTGCTTGTAGCTAGGGCCAAGTCGTCTTCCCTGCAGCACAGGGTCAGTTTCCCCTAACCCGTGTCTTTGGGTCACATTCATGTGGGCCTGGTTCTTAGTTGCCCACACAAACGTAACACCTACTATATGGTAATATATAATATGCAGCCTATCTATATATCTATCATAATATGTAGCAGTCTATCTAACTCATATTGATCTTTCTAATATATACGCAACGTGCGACAAGCGAGAAGAGGCCTGCACTCTTTGTGCGGCTTCTAAGATGTGGCTGAGCAGCAGTGTCATGGTGGCGATGTAATTTTGCACACAGTTGAAGGTATACAACAGGATCTGGACAACTCATGGAATTATGTTACCATGGCCCCAGTGCCTGGATTCATAGCTTTTGGCAGCGAGATAAGACTAACACACATTTGTAAGTAAACTACAGGCACACCATTTACTTTCAGGCATGTGGTTGTCTGCAATAATATTAAACACCAGAAATTACATACACAACTTGCATATACACAGTTTAACACTTTATACCTGGATAAACAAGCTCAGGGGAGGCAGCATCTGAGCTAAGTGGGAGCTTTAGAGAGAGAACTGACAAAATTTGAAAAATCCTTATCAACCCCAATAACAGTTTTGCCAACCTGAAACACTAGCTAATATTTCTCCAGTACTCACAAAATTGATTCTTTACTGCTTGTCTGAAGCTTGTGTCTGTGTTGCTGTCCGGTAGAAAGCAGAACTGACTTGAAGGGACCTCAGGTTTGGAAAAACAAACAATTTCTCTCAGCATCAGGGCAGTTTATTAGCTGTTGTACACAGGATTTCTCTTAAGTTTACATAAAGTGTCTCTAATTACAGCAGGACAGAGGAGAAGGAAGCCGAGCTACGGCCATTCCTATGCCCTGCTTCTCACTCTCCATCTGTCTCCACTCCGACTGACCTCCTCACAGACTTCCTCCGAACTCTCCCTTGACATCCGTCTGCCAAGACTGTTATAATTTCTAATTGCGCAAGGCGAAATGAACTGAAAATTCCCTTATTTTACTCACTCTGGGAGAAGGGCTTGTCTTCTTCAGCTATAGTTACGTGATTTACGACCATGAATTACCTAATCACTATTAACTATTTAGTTTCCCATCCTGACTCCCTCTTCTATTAAATGAAATCCAGCATAACTACCCTTTGTTAAATGAACTGATAGTTAGAACAGTTGCTATTAACTTGCAGGTAAAGTACTTCTATTCTGTAGTGCCAGTCCAGGTCACTACATATATCTAATATCTATCTATCTCAAATATATCTTTCTATATTTATAAAGGTGAGAGCCCTCACTGACTGACTCACTCACTGACTTACTTACCAACTCACTCAGGGAATTAGTGACAAGTCAGTCAATTAGCGACTAACTTTCCAGTGTCGTACAAACATGAAATTTGCCATGACCATTCTTTAGTTCCGAAATAGGAAAAGTAAAGGGGTCACAGATTGATTTTTAAAAGCTAATTGCAAAAGTAAGTGAATCCCTATGTAATGTACCTAATCTAATTCTCTAACTTCCCGATGTTGCAGCACTTCAAATTTGGCACGACCATTCTTTAGGTCCTAAATAGGAAAAATAAAGCGGTCACAACTTGATTATTCAATTCTTACTGCAAAAGTAAGTGACCCCCTATGTTATATAATTTCCTGGTGTCATACAAATGTCAAATTTGGCATGGGGATTCTTTAGATCCTACATAGGAAAAGTAAAGCAGTCACAACTTGGTTATTTAATTTTAAGTGCAAAAGTAAGTGACCCACTATGTTATGTAACTTCACAGAATTGTACAAACGCGAAATTTGCCATGATCATTCTGTAGGTCCTAAATAGGAAAAGTAAAGGGGTCACAACTTAATTATTCAATTCTAAATGCAAAGGTAAGTGACCCCCCCATGTTATGTACCTAATCTAATTCTCTAACTTCCCGCTGTCGTACAAGCTTAAAATTTGGCAGGACCATTCTTTAGGTGCTAAATAGGAAAAGTAAAGGGGTCACAACTTGGTTATTTAATTCTAAGTGCAAAAGTAAGTGACCCCTATGTGACCCCCTATGTAATGTAACTAATGCACATCTGAACAGCACAAACATGAAATTTGCAATGTCCATTCTTTATGCCCTAAATCGGAAAAGTAAAGGGGTCGCAACTTCAATATTCAATTCTAAACGTGAAAAACTGTGAAAATCCACAATACATGACATAGTTATTTTCTTATAAACCATCAAGGCTAAGGAAATGGTTTGTATACTGAGGAGAATCTATCTCACCTCTATGTCTATATACTGAGGAATATCTACCTAACCTCTATGTTTATATGCTGAGAAGAATCTAATGCTCCTCTATGTGTATATACTGAAGAGAATCTACCTCACCTTTATGTGTATTTACGGAGGAGAATCTAATGCTCCTTTATGTGTATTTACTAAGGAGAATCTAACTGATCTCTGTGTGCATATACTGAGGAGAATCTACCTCACCTCTATGTGTATATACTTAGGAGAATATAACTGACCTCTGTGTGTATATACTGAGGAGAATATAACTGGCCTCTATGTGCATGTACTGAAAGGCTGTAAAGTACATAAGGAAGCGTCCAATGACTGCAGGGATGGAACATGCCTTTAAGGCTAAGAAGGGGCTCCAGTCTGGGGTTAAATTTGAATAAAACGGGGTGTTACCTTTAAGGGTGAAAAGTGAGGAGAGTGGGAGGGGTGGCACATTCTGCAGAGGGACATCGGTACATGCAGTCTGAGAAGAATCTAACACTCCTCTATGTGCATACATATTTTATTCCATGGTTCCTCTGAACTAACCATGACTTCATAAAATTTTCCAGGCACACAACAGGTAAACACTACTACCACATTAACTTGGATGAAGCCGGGTATATCAGCTAGTCTAATTTATATCTTTCTCATATCTATCTTTCTCATATCTTTCTCATATCTATCTATCATTCTCATATTTATCAATCTCATATCTGTCTACCCAAATCTATCTATCTATTTCAAAAATCACGCCCATTAAACAGGCTGAAACGAAACGATTGATTTTAATGACTTCATTTTCATTGCTGTTTTTCTTGAGTGCAGGAACTATGCGAGGAGAAATGATTGGTCCTGCCCTATCTTTCAGCTTTCTTTACTCACACTCTACAGCACGGTGATTGAACACTAAAAAAAGAATGCGCTTTCGCAGATTCGTTCCATAGCGGCGAGTGTATTTGCGCATGTGCCAGTCTGTTTTAGCCCTGAAAGTGACACACATAAAACATCTGAAATGTGTTTTCTCACTTTTGCAGACGGTTTACACATGCAGGTTAAATTGTCTTTGGCCCAAAAATTCTTTCCTATCCTCACATGAATTTTATTTTTATGCACCCCATTAATAAATATATATACATACTCACAATACATTGTAGACTTTTTATTACATTATCAACAAGCTGCAGAACAGGAACAAGGTACCTGCAGTCATAAGGTTTTGGGACCCTACGTAAAATCCGCAATGATTTATACTCACGGGAAATAAAATATTATTGCTAGAAATATATTAAAACCTTTAACACTTTTATAATTTCCTTATTAAACATGCAGCCTTTTGGCAAATTACTTGATATTCATAAAATTGTACAGGATAATGATCTATTCTAATGGAAAAAAAACTCATGAAATGTATTGAAATCCAAATTTAAAGGTGTTCAGAAAATTATATTAAGATCAGAGCCCTATTATAGATAGATCCTTCACTGGGGAGTGTCACACTACATCACTATAGTGCAAAATTCAGGGAAGACAGTCCTGAAGTATCAGACTTTTCCGTTTCATTCCTAAAAATGAGAATGGATCCCAGTAGACAGAAGTAGACAAGATTTTTAGGGTCTACTCCCTTGTTTGACCCAAAATCCTGCCAATTTTTTTAGGGAATGTCCATGATTTAAAAAGAAAAAAAAAAAAATGCTGCTATTTTCCAATAATAGCAGCACACCTGCTCATAGATTTTGTGTGGCGTTACAGCTCAGTCCTATTCATTTCATTAGAAAATGGGCAAACTATTTGTAGCAAAGAAATATTGTTTTCTTTGTGGATAGGCACTTAAGCTGCTTTCAAGTGAGTCCATTTTAGCTCTGCGTTTGGTCTGTGTTTGTGAACTGTAATACGGATCTAATGTAAATTTATGTATCCATTCACATGGCTGTATTTTTCCCAGCTGTTTTTAAAAAACAAAGCATGACCTATTTTCTGTATTTTTTTGCCTCTGTACTGCTATGAATACACCTCAGAAATCGCTCAGTAGAAAAAAAACTGATGACATAAAGTTGTAACATAGACAAAAAGTGTGCGGTTACTCAAAAAGTGAGCTAGTTTGGCCAAAAAATTTAAAGCGACCCTACTACCTAAGCCAAGCTATTGTTTTTATTCAAAAACTCACTAGTCCCCCCCCCCCCACCTAAAAAAAACCCAAACTTTAACTACTTGGGACCCATTAACAAAGAAGTAAAAGAAGAGGCTACATACAGCCCTGTATCGTAGCCTGGCTCTTTTGGTTTATGGCTCCCACCACGCCCCGCAGATCTAGACAGTCTTGAAACATGAGATCTAACAAATCATCATGAGATCTCATGTTCTGACAAAAATGGGACTATTTACTGCTTAACTAAAGCGGTAATCGATAAAAAGGTTTTAATTTATGCTTAGCAATCAATACGGTTTTGGTAAAGCCACGAATACCACAGTTTTAGTCAAAACACAAGATTTTGCATTCAGTGACTGTCTGCATCCATGGCAATAGCCATGAACCAAAAGTGCCTGGCTGACTTTCTTGGGCAAGTCAGTGAATAAACAGGGCGAGTCAGCGATTCGTATTTTGTGGAAGTGGGGTTGGCTAGTGAGCTTACAAATAAGAATATTAGGTTCTGGTGATGGGGTCCTTTTAATCATCTTTTCTAAACTCAATAACAAAGCTCCAGAAAGAAAGCATCTGGATGCCGCTATGAACGCCAACATGTTTCATCATGGGGTGTGAATGGGAGTAAAACTTCCTAAAAATATTTGTGCGTGATATTTATTGTTCAATAAATAAAAAAAAATAAATAGGGCATACAAGCGTAATAGAGCGGGTCCTATGGTCGGGACCCCCTCTATGGGCCAAACACTGCAATAGCTCTGCACATTCAGTTGAACTTCAGTCGTCCAGTAATACTACATCTCCCGTTTTAGGTAAAAAGTCTGGTTGGCTGCAGTTACCCATTCAAAATGGAGCTCTATCTGATGGCACAACTGCTTTGTTTTCCTTACATGTCGTGATCAATGTACTTTGTCGCATATAAAGAGTTCACAGAGAGAGAGCGCTCACTCTGTGACTTCATCATCACTCTGCAAAATAATCACGGAGGGCTGATGGGTTGCCATGGCCTGTGATCGCTATGGTGAGTGATAATTAGAGATGAGCGAACGTACTCGGATAGGCACTACTCGTCCGAGTAATGTGCCTTATCCGAGTACCGCTGTACTCGTGCTCAAAGATTCGGGGCGCTCCGCTGCTGACAGGTGAGTCGCAGCGGGGAGCGGGGCAGAGCGGCCGGGAGAGAAGGAGAGAAAGATCTCCCCTTCGTTCCTCCCCGCTCTCCCCTGCAGCTCCCCGCTCCGCAGCGCGTCCCGAATCTTTGAGCAGGAGCACAGCGGTACTCGGATAAGGCACATTACTCGGACGAGTAGTGCCTATCCGAGTACGTTCGCTCATCTCTAGTGATAATGCATTGCAGTACAAAGTAAGGATCATAGCTTTTATGGTTCACGTCCCCTATAGGGACGTAAAAAATGTTCAAAACAGTATTGTAAAAAAAACATTAAAAATACTACGTTTTTGGCAAATTTTCCTGTTTGTACAAAATAAATTAAACATTTTTAACACCCACATATTTGGTATTACTGTATCCATAATGACCTGTACAATAAATTGAACACATTATTATTATTAATCCTGCACAGCAAAAAACATGAAAAATATAAATCAAAAAATGGAAACAAAATGCGTGTTTTGCTAATTTTGCCCACCCCCCCAAAAACACAATAAAAGTGATCAAAAAAGCTGTATGTACCCCAAAATGGTACCAATAAAAACTACAGCTCGTCACACAAAACGTAAACGGATGCAGAGTTCCGTCCATGGAAAAATAAAAAAGTTATTGGACTTTGAATGCAACGATGTGAAGAAAAAATGTCTTCTATTCTGCAAAAGTGGATAAACCTAAAAAATAATAATAATTTAGGCATCATCGTAACGCTATAAAAAAAAAACGATGGCACAATTGATATGTTTTCTCTCCTTGCGCTCCAGAAAAAAATGATAAATATTTTACAATACCTTATATGCACCCAAAAATGGTACCTATAAAGACTACAATTTGCCCCGCAAAAAAACAAGCCTTCATACGGTCATGTAGATGGGAAAATAAAAAAGTTATGGCTTTTGAAAAATGGAGCTGAAAATTCCCCAAAAATCGTTGCTTCCTTAAGCCCAAAATAGCCATGTCCTTAAGGGGTTAAAACAGTATGGAGGTGATCACTGGATGGTGGTCATATTAAGTTTTGGAATTGTGATAGTATTTGATAACTAGAAACATACATAAATACAGTTGTTGTAAAACCCTTGCAAAACCCCTGGAAGTAGTAAAGTTCAGCACTGCCATCTCCTGAATATCCTAAATATTGGCTCTGTTAAGACACTAGTTCAGCATTGGGGCACCATTTCTAATTTTGCCCAGGGCCACAATTTGTCTAAAACTGGTCCTAATCAGAAATAACCGAGAATGACTGTATTGGCATTTTGAATTGTAATGGGAAGCAGCATTACAGATATCAGTGCAGATATCTCATTGATCGGTATATCACACCTGGTCAACCTGAAGACGGGCCTCGGTCTGCTGGGGAGTTTCAGTAGCTCGCTGTTGACTGTGATGTATATTTGCTTTTGGATACTGATTATTTGTGAATATGTAAAGATCGGTGTGTCCTAGAGACCTCAAACCCCCTCTAAAACCTTCTGAAGCACCTGATTTACCTATGTAGCAAATTCTCCTCTGTGTATGCACATATATATAAGGTATGAGTTAAATAATTATGGGCAGATGCTAACACATACCGTACTTTTATTTCTAAACTGTTTTTAATTTGGAAAAACAGATTTTTTGGTTCTATTTTCTGTACATGATCATGAGGCCGGCCGTGTTTGAGCTGCTTTATATATTTGCTTTACTGCAGCATATGTCAGCATTGCTGTTGTTGTTAACCATTTAGTTGTTCACGACCCTTGGTGACCTAAAGGCGAGCTCCCTCAATGTTTTTTGGTTTTGCACTGCTTCTTTCAGTTGTGTGACATCCATGCCAGTATCAGCTCTGACAGTATCAGCCACCATGTTGTTTGGCGGCCGGGTCTTCTTTTGCCACTGATCTGTCCAAACATTATAGATTTTCTAGCGACTCTGCTCGCATTATATGGCCAAAATCCGTGAGCCTGAGTCTGGTCATCTTGTCCTTTGTGAACCTGAGTCCGGTCATCTTGCCCTCCAGTGATATATCGGGTCTTATATGATTCAGGACTTCTCTGTTTGTTATTCTCGCCCCCAGGGCATACACAACAGCTTTCACCAACACCACAGCGCAAACGCATCAATCCTCCTCCTATCAGCTTCCCTCGCTGTCCAGCTTTCACATCCATCCATGGCTATGAGGAAAACGATGGTTTGCATTATCCTGCATTAAGTTGCTATACCGATAGCCCTACTTTTCCAGCTTTTGTCCATGTTCAGCATTGTGCTTCGCCCCAATGCTATCCTACGTTTTATCTCTGCCATAGATTCTCCATCCTGGTCAACTTTTGAGCCAAGGAAGATGAAGTCTCGCACGCATTCCATGGCCTCGTTGTCGATTTTGATTTGAATTTGGCTATTTTTTGCAGTTGTCATAATTTTAGTCTTCTTTAAATTCAGGTAGAGGCCCGTTTTTTCACTTTCAGTTTTAATCTTACATATCAGCGGCTTCAGACCTGCTTCTGCAAGCAGAGTTGTGTCATCTGCATATCAGAGATTGTTGATGTTTCTTCCACCTATTCTCACTCCGGTTTCAAATTCATCTAGGTCCATTTTACACATGATTACTTCTGCATATAGGTTAAACAAGAAGGGTGAGAGGATGCAGCATGCTGCGAATTGCCGCGATTCTCCACGGCAATGCTGCGAATTGCATCGATTTTCCGCGGTCAGCCTTTCTATCAGATACGCTGACAGTGGAGACCGGTCTGCCGGCTCCTGCTCCCGGGCGGAGGCTCCCATGGTGGAGATTCGCCGTGGGATATCACAACGCCCGTGGACAGGCAGCTTTTTCTTTTCATCAGAACGTTTCTTGACATCCTCCTCTTACCCCTTATAGCAATCAGTTTTTTCTGTTCACAGAACCCACTTTCTCTGGGTACTTTTCCTTAATCACACAATTCTCTGAATACTCATCACACCACTGCACAAAAAACCCTACAAGGTTGACAGGTTTTAAAATCTAGGCCTTGGCTAGTCTAGCACCGATGACCAGGCTTCGTTGAAGTTAATCAGAACACTGGATTTTCCCATTCTAATGTGCATTCGCATTGAAATTAATCCACTCAAACCTTGTCATGTGATTTTAATGCTGCACTCTAGTTTCACAGGTCTAATTTTCATAGAGGAGAGCTCCAATCATGTTAAGGCCGGTTTCTCTTATAATGTGGCCATTCAGTGTATGCCCTTGGTTGACTATGACAAACGTAGACAAACAGACTTCCTCAGTTATACTATGTAATACCGCTGAGTATTTTCCACTTTTTATCAGCTAAAAAGTTTCTACAAGAGCTGAACTGCAGAAGGTTTGCATGAATCGAATGTACAGAGGTTAACTTTTCCAGAGATCGGCAATATACTGTAATGGAAATATTGATTATCAATTAGGTAAAACTCATTAAGAAACATATCCCTAATGAAGACAAGGAACTAGCCCATGGGTTATTCAATATCATAAATTCTGCAGCAAATATGCAGAGGTTTACAATTATGACTTATAATTACTTAGGCAACATAATTACAATCTCGATGCACATGTCCTTGAAGAAATCTTAGTATAGCAGTCAATATAATAAAAAGTGAAAAGTTTCTTTGGTGTGAAGACAATTATATTTAATCTTCACTATTATTGTACTTCTAATCCCAAAAACTTCATTAGTCTACTCTAATTTATTTTCTTTTTTGTCAGTCTGTGAAATAAATTCTCTAGTGATTAGTGTTGAGTGAAGCAAACCAGAAGAACCATTCTTCCGATTAAAATGTGCTGAAAGTTCAGTTCAGCACAAACCTGAATCGAGCTTTAAGCAAAGTTCTACCCCAAACAGGGTTCTACTGGTTCAGTTCGCTCAACACTAGTCCTGGATACTGTTGCATAACACAGTCTAAGCGCTATTAACCCCTTCCCGCTGCAGGGCGTAAGTTTACGTCCTGGCAGCAGGGTACTTCCCGCAACAGGACGTAAACTTACGTCCTGGAGATAGCGCGGGATCATATGTGATCCTGCGCTATCCCGCAGCGGGAGCCAGCTGTCAGTCACAGCCGGCGTCCCGCTGCAACAGCGGGGGGGCATCGGAGATGCGCCCCCCGCTGTTAACCCCTTCCCTGCCGCGATCTAAGTAGATCACGGCAGGGAAAGAGTTCACAGAGGGAGCGGACTCCCTCTGTGTCTCCGGCCGGAACTGAGAGCCCGGCCTGTCACCATGGCAACAGGACACCAGACACTGGCGTCCTGTATTGCCTATGCCTATAATCGCTGTATAAGCGATAAGGCATGGCAGAGCAGTAGCTCTGCCATGCCTTATGACAGCGATCATCAGGGCAGTGGTTAAAGTCCCTCAGAGGGACTCAAATAGTGTAAAAAAAACAAAGATTAAAAAAATGAATTTAAAAAAATGTAAAAAAAGAGTAGAAAACCATTTTTTTATGCTTTTTCTCAGATTAGCATAAAAAAAGGTAAAAAATAAATAAAACCCCACATATTTGGTATGGTCGCGTCCGTAACGACGTGTACAATAAGATGCACATACTTTTGACTGTGCACGGAAAAAACCCTAAAAAAAACCCTAAAAAACTGAGGCAAAATGCAAATTTTTAGCATTTTGCCTCACTAAAAATGCAATAAAAGTGATCAAAAAAGCCGTATGTACCCCAAAATGGTACCAATAAAAACTACAGCTCGTCTCGCAAAAAAAAAGCCCTCATAGAGCTCCGTACATAGAAAAGTAAAAAAGTTACAGGACTTTGAATGCAGCAATTTAGAATAGAAAAAAGATTTCCAAAAAAAAGGGTTTTTATTGCAGAAAAGTGGGAAAACCTAAAAAAAATGTAAGAATTTTGGTATCGTTGTAACCGTACCGTCCTGCAGAAAAAATGGAATGTCTCATTTATGCTGCATGATTAACGCTGTAAAAAAAAAAAAAAATCTATGGCAGAATTGATGCGTTTTCTCTCCCTGCTATCATAAAAAAAAATAAAAAAAGTTTTACAATATAGTCTATGTACCCAAAAGTGGCACCAATAAAAACTACAGTTCGCCACGCAAAAAACAAGCCCTCATACGGCCGTGTCGACGGAAAAATAAAAAAGTTATGACTTTTGATAAACGGAGAAGAAAATCCGCCCAAAATTGTTGCGTCCTTAAGCCCAAAATAGGCCATGTCATGAAGGGGTTAAAGCCCTGTTTAATGCTCTCAGAGTGCTATACAGTACATTTATGTCTCTTACACCAGTAGTCTGTCATACACCAGTTTGGGGCATTTTTGTGAACATCCAGTTCGAATTAAGCTAATTTGGACCAAAGCAAACATTTTGCAAAAATTTGGCAAAACGAACTTTGCAAAAGTTCACTCATCAGTAATACTGACCATCGTTTTTTCTCCATGACAGTTTTACAGGTTTAGTAAACAAGTGACCAGGCAGCATTACTCTTGGAAATGTGATTTGGTGGTTTCACATTCTCAGGAAGCTGACCACTTCCCATCCAGATACAAGTTCAGAAACAAAGAGTAGATGAGGCCTTCTGCGTAGGTCTTCTTCAAAAATTGCAGTGCAGATCCAAATTAAACACTGCTTGTTTACTTGTAGAGAACCCAAAATGCAGGTGGTTTAAGAGATGGAGAACATGTTGCACTAAATAACAATAGTCTACTTGGCAGCTGAAACAGCAGTACAATCATTTTAACGTGGCATACAGTTTCAGAATCTTGTAACACAGTTTCAAATGCTTTGGCAGTGTTATGAGTAATACTCAACAATACAGACTCCGGAATCTTGACAACACCGTTTCAGCTTGCCAGCCTTTGAGGAATCAACTCCAGTCTTTTTAGCTTCTCAGCAGCCTCCTTTTATATTCAGAGTCACTGCATATATCAACAGGTTCTTTGGCTACTCACAGTCTTTTAGTGATGCATCAGGCCTACCGTGACTCCGTGCACACTCAACATGGCTCTTAATGGGACAAACTCACAGTCTTTTTGGTGTAAGGCTCTCTCTGTCACTCAGCAATTCAGCAGGTATAAGTTTATTAGGAGGCAGCACTAGCGGTGGATTCCGACTGATCAACTACTGATTACCTATCTTAAGGATAGGTCATAAATAGTAAAAGTCCTAGATTACCCCTTTAAGTAGTAAAAAGTAAGGAGAAATAAAATTGTCAACAATTGGCTATAAATATTTGTTTTGTGCAGAATGTCTGTTCTTTAAAAACAAAATTATATATGTTCCTTGAAATCAGTAGCCATATTTCTGGTATTGGTGGTGCAAACCCACAAAGGTAGTAAGCTTGACTGCTGAACAGAAATTTTAATGATTCTGCAAAGGAGTGCATGACGTGAAGAAGCAGAGAAACCATAGCAGATAGGCCAGAGTACGGTTCTGCGAAAGAAAAATTTTAAAAAGCCAAAAGTCAGTGTGAAGTGTGCCACAATTTGGGCAAGATCTAGCCACGGAGTTGGAAAGAGCAAATGATAAGAGACTGCCTTTGTAAGTGTTGCTTGCTGCCACCATAACCTGCTGCTTCTGACTAGAAGCATACATTGTCACAGTTGTGAGTGTTCTAGTTTCTGTTATTAAAGTTTTAAGTGAGCAAGAATGTGGCTTAGCTCTAATCATTTGCCAACTCACCATCAACGCACCTGGGAGTCTTTCGAGACGTTCCTGCAGTCAATCTGGATATCAAAGGTGAGTCCTGCAGACATAGACCTCATGGACAACTCCTTCCAGGTAGGCCCATCTAATCATTTGTCGGCATTTCGGCACCCAAGTGGGGCTTTTCACTGTCTTGTTGGATTAGACTAGTCTGTGTAAATTGAAGACAATTAATTCCAGAGCTAAACATGAAGTAGGACTAGTGTACGAGTTAACAGAATATCTATAGTCAAATGTAGGAGACTTGAACAAACTACTACAATCAACAGTGATAACGTCAACAAGGTATTGCTGGAACCACCTAAACTGGACTGGTACCTGAAGTGGAGAACCTGCCCCAAAAGGGTGACCCTGCCAAGGAAGAGAATCCAAATCAATCCAAGGTTTAGATGAACAAGTGACACAGACCACCAAAAAAAATGACCCACAGAGTACTAGACAGAATACAGGGAAAATGAGCTCTAAACCTTTGAACACAGAACCACCGAGCACAGAACAGCTGAGTCCAAGTCCACTGAGCATAAAACCACTGAGCAAAGGTCCACTGAGCACAGAATCACAGGACACTAGCCGGAACACTAGAAGTATAACTGGACTCCTTTGTATATAGGAGCCGGTTAGAGATGAGCGAACGTGTTCGGCTCCGCCCCTTTTCGCCCGGACACCGAACTTCGCGAGGAATTCCGTGTTCGGGCGAAAAAAGTTCGGGGGTCGCCGTGGCAGCGCGGGGGGTTGCGTCAGGGAGTGGGGGGGAGAGGGAGAGAGAGAGGGCTCCCCCCTGTTCCCCGCTGCTGCCGCCCGCGCCGCCGCGCCTCTCCCCGCCCCCCGGCGCCCCCCGAATACTTACGCGCGAACACGGAAGTCCTCGGAAAAGCCGGTGTCCGGGTGCGTAAGTGTTCGTTAAGAACACGTTCGCTCATCTCTAGAGCCGGTTCAAATACCGTCACAGAAACACTAATATGCTAACTGGGCTGAAAGACAGCCCAGGTAGCCGATGAGCAACCGAGCCTGAAAGGAGATGTTACTCCCTCTATATCCAGTGCCAAATGACACTGCGGATGCACTACCTGATGAATCACGGGCTAATGCTGTGACATCACCCTAAACCAACACAAGAAACCGGGAAGTCACAATGCAGTCAGCACCCTAACATTCACATTCTAAAGCTGGTCGTACGTAGGATATAGCTGCTTTACTGCCTTATTTTTCCCAACTCCCATGGCCAGTCTTCTTTCCCCTGATTTCTGCCATATTTATATTTTTGTAATTCTCTACTTTTAATAGTGGCTCCGAAGGAGGACATTAAGTTCAATCTGCTACTGAATATTTGCAGATATAGCATATACATTTTGTAACATTACAGCTTTATCTATAGTTGAAAATATATTACTTTTTAAATTGAATAGTCTTTTACTATAAAAATAGAAATTGAAAACTGAGCAAAAATGACAATGGTTTTAACAGCAAATGTCATAGCATGACACGAGGAGGCCATCTGTTACATATTAAAGAGCTGAACTCTTTCTGCATTATTCTGCAGTATCTTCTATAGCCTACCTGATATTCATTATGCCTGTATTCACCATCCCTTGCCTATCATTGCTCTACATCTACCATATTATTACTTATTTGAAATAACACAATGACTGCTGTTCAGAAAGTCGCTATTCCAACTGTCCAGGCTTGTCTACGGAAATACCTGTATTAATTAGTGACATTTGAGCTTTAAGCCAAAAAAAAAATCACCATTACGAAAGATTAATTGATCCCATGAGCAATGATAAAGGTTAAGAGAGAATGTTTATTCCATATCGACTATACAATGGATATGTCACTTTACACGATGAGACAATAACAATGTGACATACACTGACATATTGGTAATGGACACTTTATTAGTGACACCAACCCTTTCACAACTGGAACTTAGGCTATTGCATGGTATCTTAGTTACTGGACAAATGACAAAACAGGGAAGATATGAGAGGCGAAGAACACAACATAGTATAGAAGCGGTTAACTAAATACTCAAAATAGAAGTATAGGTCTTATTTCCTGCCTCTAGGGTGACCGGGGGGGGAAGAGTATGGCTTGAGAAAGATTGCTGAGGCATCATGCGTCTGCTTTCAAGCATCTCGTTGCCCGCTGTCTACCACAAAGATGTTGTTCTATAGTCAACACGGTAATAATGACAGTTGACAACAAGAATGGAGGAGGTAGAGGTGGTTAACCTTGGTCGAAATTGTGCATAAACACAACTATATATTCCTGCAGGGAAGTAATGAGCAATAAACAAGTGTAAAATATAACGTGTCAGCTACTGTCCATAGAAACTGGAACTATGTTGGAAATGTTTTTATATACAGTCATTAAGAATACAACCTTATAACACTTAAAGGGGTTGTCCCGCGAAAGCAAGTGGGGTTCAGCACTTCTGTATGGCCATATTAATGCACTTTGTAATGTACATCGTGCATTAAATATGAGCCATACAGAAGTTATTCACTTACCTGCTCCGTTGCTAGCGTCCCCGTCTCCATGGTGCCGTCTAATTTCAGCGTCTAATCGCCCGATTAGACGCGCCTGCGCAGTCCGGTCTTCTCCCTGGTGAATGGGGCCGCTCGTGCCGGAGAGCTGGTCCTCGTAGCTCCGCCCCGTCACGTGTGCCGATTCCAGCCAATCAGGAGGCTAGAATCGGCAATGGACCGCACAGAGCCCACGGTGCACCATGGGAGAAGACCCGCGGTGCATCGTGGGTGAAGATCCCGGCGGCCATCTTACCAAGGTAAGGAAGAAGTCGCCGCAGCGCGGGGATTCGGGTAAGTACTAAACGTTTTTTTTAAACACATGCATTGGGTTTGTCTCGCGCCGAACAGGGGGCCTATTGAATAAAAAAAAAACCCGTTTCGGCGCGGGACAACCCCTTTAAGTTTAAAGACTCATTGAAGTATTTCGAGTCCGTAAACCTACATAGCTAAACTTACATAGACTGCAAGAAAAAAGAGATAGCACACTAGGGGCACTAACAGCATTGCTTTTCCAAACCATAAAGTCCCAACATTAGGGAGCACTTTTGGGATTCTTTGCTAGAGTTTTCTTGACCTTTAGAGACTTGACTTTTCAGGTTGCCTGCCAGGGGACAACTTTTGGGAGCAATGCAAGATCAGCCAGGTCACGATTCGGAAGCCAGGAAGGTATGGCAATTGGATCTAGCTTCAAAGACTGCCATGCTTCCTCCAAGTCCTTGGGAGTGTGAATGTAGATGGCTGCCATTTTTTAGGATTGCTAGACCAAAAGGAAGCAGATAATTGTATTCCAATTTCTATTCTTTTAGCACTTCGAGGTTTCAGTTATCTCTTCTTTGCAAGAGTGGTCAGAGAGATGTCTTGAAACAAACTTAGTGTTGTGCTTTCAAAGGTGATATCTGATTTATCACGGGCTGGGGGGGGGGGGGGTAGCAGGACTATCCACATATAAAAGGAGACCACAAATCACGCCCCTGGGAGGCTTATCTTGCTTAGGTTTAGGGTGGACTGCTCAGAAGATCCTTTCAATAGCAATCGCAGCAGCTCTCTCTTGACAAAGTAAGTCCGAAAATATTTATTTAGGTACCTTGGCGAGTTTGTCATTAGCGCAGGTTTCAGGGGGGGGGGTGTAATCCGCAAATTTCTGGTTTGACTTCAATTTTCTTGGTCCTCAAGAAGTGTAAAAGCTTTGTTATTATGCTCTGTGTGAGCCGTTATTTGTGCTGTAGGGGATCCTATGAATTCAGTCTGGTAGAAGCAGATATTTTCTTGACCTTTCAGCTCCTACTGTCTCTCTTAAAGGGTCAATGTGCCCTCCCTAAACCTGTCCACCTCCAATCCTGTCACAGCATCTGTTATATTATGCATCGGCAGCCTAGGATGGATATCTAAGCCTTATAGTGTCCTACTGCCAATTGTGATAAAGCCTCAGTTTGATTATTCTGGTTTTGACTCCTGCTCTGACTCTTGGTTATTCTGACTTCTGTGCTCCTTGACCTCAGTGCTATTTACTGGACTTTGTTATTGCTCGCTGCCTGCCCTGACCTTTTGCCTGCACCTCATTGTTGCTATTGTGCCTCCAGCTCCAACCATCGCTACTGATGTAGCAGCACTAATGTGTGCTGCAGTAGCGCACTACTGAATTAATAAGTTGTGGCTCAGCCAACTCAGCAGTGCTACGCTATTTGTGTAGCATGGCCACCGTTCAAAGTGAATAATCACAGCGGCTCATAGTGGCCAGCAGTCTTCAATGCAGATGTAGTGCACTTCTACATCTGTGTCAATATAGATAAGCTCCTGTTCACACCATCAGATACTGTGCCTCGGCCCTGTGTGGCATAAGTAGCCACAGCACTGGGACTACCTGTGCAAGTACTGGCTTGGGAGCCCCACACAATGACTGTATCCCATTTACAAGGGTCAAGCTTAAAAACTTTGGCTCCCTAGGTGTGGCCCCCTCAGACAGCCCAAAGTCAAACTGGTGTGTGGCAAGGTGGGAACACATCCACTTGCCTAACGGAAGCAGAGGCTTAAAATGTTGTCTAGTTGTAAACTATTGATGCCTATCTTTAGGGCAGGCTATTAGTAGCATATCAGCAGAGGACTGCTCACCTAGATCCCCACCGATCGTCTGTTTCTCAGGCCGATGTGGTTGTGCACTAAGTGATTTCAGTAGGAAGCTGACAGCTCCATTCCTACTCAACTGGCCAGGTCCGCTATTGCAAACCAAGTTCCTACTGAAGTGAATTGGTTCTCTGCCTGTAATACCCAGCGTGGCCACTGCAGTGGGAACAGAGCTGTCTACTTCCTGCAGAAATAATAAATTAATGAATGAGCACATCAACCTAACAAACAGCTGATCAGCAGGGGTCTCGGGAGGTGGACCATCACTATTGATTGCCTATCCTAAGATAGACAACACCTTGACAACCTATTTTAAATGAATACGTTACAAGTTATGTCAAATCATTTCCCATAAAGCTATATATCAATCTGCTCAACCGTTCCAGTTCTATAACAAGCAACTGACAGATTGGACTGGTTCCCTGTAAAGAAGTTAAAAATAACGGTTCCTTTTGAGTGACAGCAAGCAGAAAACTCGAAAACTGTGAGCAATTCATATAGAAAGTATAAAGGGAAATTGTATAACTTTTCTTTATGCAGTTAATAAGCTTTCTTTGATCAAAACATAATGCGCCTAGAATAATATGCTAGAACTTGTCGGTGGCATTTCAGACGCTACACAACATCTTAGGCTATTTTCCCTAATGACACATCATCTTGTCACACGTGTTCTTGTGTAGGCCCATGTCTACATTTAAGTCATTCCACCAGCGCAGTCAGAGAATCATTAAGTAGCAACGACTATGCCTTTAACGGATTTATAAGTACATTTTAATTAAGCGGAGGTCAGAAGGAGCGCACCAATTAAAGGGAACTGTCACTAACATGCGTTCCGCAGAAATAATAATTCCATCACCGCTACCTTTCTAGAGATTACGTCGGGTGCTCATGTTCCCTCTAAATAAAATGCAAGCACTATGTTTAGAAGTAATCCTTAGCATATTGGCTCAAGTCATTTGGCGTGCTCATTATTTTGTCACTAAATTCATCACATTAAAGAAAGGAAATCCGGGGACAGCAAATGAAATTATGAATTATGAAATTCCATTATTTTTTCAAATTGCATCTATACTGAAGTGAAATCACAGTGATGAGTCAGCTGGAAAGGTCTTGTTTACTTGGAACTTGTGTCAACTTTTTTACTTTATAACTTTTTTTAATGTTTGCTACAGGGATAATCCTATTTAATTACATTTTGCAGCAATATGTGTCACACATAGAAAAATTCCATTACTAGTATTATGCTGAATCGGTGGATTTGCATGACAATGGTATAGTTTTAAAGTCCAAGGAAAATTCTGATCTTGATTAGCTTCTCTGGAGCAGGTCCACTCTTGACCTACATATGGGGACCTTTGGGGACAATTTTGCTTCAGAGAGTGGACCCATAGAAAGATCCTCTGATACTCTGGTGGGATAGTCCAGGGCAAGCTCCAGGTTTCCAAGGGATCTTGGATGAATGAGTCACGGTGGGCCCTTTTAGTGATTGATAGGCTCCGTTGTGCCCCTTTTTGTACATTATAGGCCCCATTCTGCTCTGTTAGTAATTTATAGACTCCACAGTATCAGTTACTAATTTATATGCCCTGTTCTGCTCCTTAACGCCACCAGAAAGCAAAAGACGACAGCACACGCCAAACCTCAATATGGAGAGGGAGGAAACCACTGGGCAAGCAACTGCGCGCTTCTTTACCAGTCCTGGATCCACTAGAACCGGAAGTAGCAAGAACCAATGTAATGGAATAGAAGCAGCATCCACGGATATCATCTCAACGCTTTAATTCATCCAGCATAAAACAACGTTTCAACCATGATATGACAAAGACCATATCATGGTTGAAACGTTGTTTTATGCTGGATGAATTAAAGCGTTGAGATGATATCCGTGGATGCTGCTTCTATTCCATTACATTGGTTCCTGTTCTGCTCCTTAGTAATTTATAGACCCCACTGTGCCTCCTTAGTAATTTATAGGCCCCACTGTGCCTCCTTAGTAATCTATAGGTCTCACTGTGCACTCGCAGTTCATGCGACTTTTCACTCAAAAAACATAGAAGTATACTTTCATTGGGCAATTAAGTAAAATTAATTTATTACGCGCTATGTTCGTTCGCAATATGCATGGAAACAAAACATGCTGCATATTTTTTTTTTAAGCAGAACTAAATGTAAACGAACCCATTTAAATCAATGGCTTCTATTCTCTGTGTTTTGCGCGTGCAAATTTTGCTTGTGCAATGCACTACACAAATACATTTGCGTCAATAAGCCTATAGGACCGTCTTACATGAGCGTATGCACAAAAAAGCTCGCTTTTGCTATACTTTTTGTACTTGCAGGGCCACTTCATATGGGTTCAGGACACACCCACACCATGATTTAAAAGGCTATTTTGCCTAATTAGTTCCAGATGTGTTCTTTTCCCCATGGAATTGGGCAGCGTATTGCTCAATTGCATAGGTATTGAGTGCACATTTGCGCACCTCTCAAAGACTTCTATGGGGCCTTTGGTGCACAAATGCGCACAGAAACAGAGCGTGCAGCAATTGTTTTTAATGCAAAAACAGGTAATGCAAATGAGTCCATTGAGATCAATGGGTTCTTTTCTCTCCGTGTTTATGTGCACAAATACGCAAAGAAACACACTCGTGTTAGTCTACCCATAGGCCGCTTTCACATGGCCGATAAAATCGTATGAGATTTTTACATTGCGAGACACACAAATCTCACATAAATATGAGCTCCATTATTTTGAATGGGGTCGTATAAAATCATGGCATGTTCTGTCTTTGGGCATCCCCCTGGAACACCTCGCCCATTTTTTTCTCAATGGCGCTTGAAAAAAAACGCATGATGTGCAAAATGTATGTGAGAGAGATACTATGTAAGGCTTCCCATTGAAAATAATGGGAAACACTTGCTGATCGGCAGCCAAGCCGGAGAATCGCTACCTCCCTGAAGTAATGGGAGGCGTTTTTGACACAAAAACACCTCGCATCTGCAGGGACATCACATGTTACCAAGCACGATATCGGGACAACTTTCACAGCACGATATTGCGCTCGCCAATGTGAAATTAGCCGTATTGTATGATCACTCATGCCAGTTTTGCTGTGGATTTACACAGCAGAAAAATCTGCACCAAAAGTTGAATCAAAATCCAAATAAAGTGCTGAATGTAACTGTTTTTGTGCCTTTTTACAAACAAGGATAAAACATGCAACGTGCACGGTCGGTGCAAGTGTCCATGTGCTGATCAATGCATGTCGCACCCAACTGTAGTCTTGAAGTGTTCCCCAGAGGTATGCCACTGTATGCCAAAACAGGTGTATGAAGTATCCTAACAACAGTAATTGGGCCCCTGAACAAGAATCAAAAGGGGGATTTATTTCCAAATGTTAGTCATAGAATGTTCTTCTATTGCACAACTGTCCAATGACAATGCTCCTTGCACCACTGCAGATGGGCCAATGCTTCTTCTTTGAGAGAACTCGCCAGATGTTTGCAGGATAAATGGAAGGAAATACTATCTGAAGTGTAGAAGTTAATGGAAAGTATGCCATAGAGAGTATCGAATGTTATTAGAACCTAAGGAGCTCCACTAATTCTTAACATATGAAAATAAAAACTACGTTTGATTCTTGCTCAGGTGTGCAATTACTTTTGGTAGGATAGTGTACAGTATGTGCGCCATTGACATGACATATGCTTTCACGTGGACAAACATGGGCACTGAAAAAGATGAAAATGTTCTGTGAAATCGATACTAGGTAGGGGACAATGACTTTATTAAATTTTATTTCTTACACCATCTCCTTCAGTTAAAGGGGTTGCACCAAGATATCAAGCTATGCCCTATCCACAGGACTTGCTGATCGGTGGTGGTCCCACAGCTGAGACCCTGCAGATCTCAAGAAAGTGGGTCCTGTGTCCTCCATCCTGCTCACTACAGGGTTACCGTATTCCCTGCAGTGAGAAGGAGTGTGAATAGAACGCTGGTCGCACATGCACATGGATGTTCCCTTTACTTTCAATTGGACTGCAGAATACCCAAGCGGTACCCACTCAGGTATTTCCATCAGCCCCATTGTAATACATGGAGCACTGACCAGGCATGCTCAATTCCAAGTAACATCACTGCAGGGAGGAGAAGTGGATACTGGTGCATCTCGTCTCCACCAGAACTAGGGGTGGAGACATGGGTTGGCTGGGTACAGCAGTAGGGAAGAGCCTGGCTGACAGCTGTACATGCCCCTCTGGTTTGTGCGCTCCCCGCCGGAGTGCAAGCTCTGATCCTAGCGGCTTTTTCATTGCTCCCGGTTGCGGCATCCCATGTCAACTTCTGCCGACCTTATTACTCTTCCCCCACTGGGGTACCATCTTCACTCACCACCTCCCTGTGACATTTGGGTTTGCCCAGGTTTTTCAGTGGCTGTCCGACCACAGCCAGGAGTGCACCTGTCAGAAGTGCTTTTAGGAGCTGGCCGCCAGGAAACATGAATGGCCACATTAGCTGTCCGTCCAGAAACAGGAGCGCCTGATGCGGGAGTTTTGGGGGTGTTTTCAGTAGCTGCATGCCAGGAGATCTAGCGGTGTCAGCGGCAATGCCGACGGCAAGCTGGAATGGTTGGGGCTGCAGTAGCCGGTAGTGCAGTTCCGGAGCCAGTTCCAGCACCCTGCCAGCCATCAGGTGAATCACGAGCGGCCGCAGTGGGACAGCTGCAGTCGCTTCGAGCACTATGGATTTCTTGCAGGCATGTGGGGGTGGGGCTGGAGGAGTTGGCAGGAGTGGGAGCTGGAGCTAAAACAGCCGTTGCGGGACAGCTACACCCGCTATAAGTGCTAGGCCTTCCTTGCCAGCAGATCAGGAGCTCAGGATCTACGAAGGACACATCTGTGACTGCCAATCAGCAGCTGTGGGCATTCCTTTTTACTCAGGATGACCAACAATGTCTCCACCCATTATTCTGGTGGAGACATAATGCACCAATACCAGAGAAGCAATCCCTGCAGTGATAGGAGAATGGAACATGGGAGTTCTGTTCTCCAGATCAGCGGGGGGTCTCAGCAGGGGACTCCTGTGGATAGGAGATAAATTGATATTCTGGTACAATCTCTTTAACGTAAGAACTTTATAACTATCACATTTTTTTTTAACCATTAAAAAGGAGTAAAATATTAGTATGGGATATATTGATCTTTTTAATGCTTACAGTATCATGCAAAAGTTTACCTTTGTTATTCCATATTAGAATCCATTTTTTAAACATACCACATAAAACAAAAACTTGAGCAAAGTGTTACTGTAACAGTCAGGCTGAAATATTACATAAACAGCAAGGCATATAGTATGGAGTATGAATTTCTTGATCAGTCAATAGGAACTGTAAGCATGCATTATGGTGGTTTTACATCTGTGGCAGGTATTCCGCTTTCCTGCTCTGTTCGAGGAGCAGAAAGGGGAATCCCTGAGGCCTAACGGCTCTGCCTCTTGACGGAACCAAGCAGCGCCGGACGGACTCCATTGACTATAATGGGGTATACCTGCTTTCCGCCCAGTTGCCCGGCTTTTTTACTCAGAGCAGTGTAGCAGCTCAACAGAGAGTCTATGAGTCTGTATATACCTTGCTGATCACAGTTAAACAAGCGCATCACTCAGATGAGAGCTTACGCCCATTTGTTTTAGCAACTGGTCAAGATCTCAGCATCTGAATCACCCATATCAAAACTTCTAACATGTCAGTGTAACATGTCAAAAGTTTTCTAAAGGTTTAGTTACCCCTCAAGAATTTCACAAAATACAAAGGAAATAAGCAATATGGTCTATGGAGAGAAAATACAAAACAATCTTTAGGCAAACATACAATAATAATGGACAGCAGGGAGGATGAAAGTATTTTATGGAATCAACATTAGGTAATATAGAGGATGATGAAAGCAATTTTGACAGTAATTATATGAGCTTGTATTCCTTTCACCATCTTCTTCCGTTAAAGTAATAGTTTTAGAGCTGTCTCATTTCTTTTTGTTTATTGTAAAACTGAAAAAGCCCTAACAAACTATAAAAACATGGTGAGAAGAAGGAAAATGTTAGAAACCAACTTTTTTAGAGACTGCAATTTTTTTGACCACGGAACTCAAAACTAAGAATGTTTCAAACAGAACGCAGCAGATTTACTATTGAAAATGCATCCGTTTACTGGCGCAAATTATGCCAGAAAATTGTCTTACATGCTTTGCACCACATAGACATTTTGGACACTTTTTTGCCGCCAATTGAAAGGGGTTTGGCTTCACATAATAAGTTACTCCAGAAGAGTAGTGTGTTGAAAATATATAGGTTCGGGGGCGTGGCCTAACTCCGGAGCAAGATGGCCGCTTGAGACCTGAGCTCCCTCAGCGAGGCGCCCACGGAGGACCCACAGCACCGATAGCAGCATCAAAATGCCCAAACCTGTAAGGGACAAAGGTGGAGAACAAGCCTGCACACCCAGGACCTCCAAAAGCCAGACGGGGATGCAGCGCTTTCTGAAGGAGCGCAGCTCCCGCTCCCCCCACCCTTCCATCAAGATAGTGCCGGCCTCGGAGGCTGCATCTGCCTACAGTAAGGAGGGGGAGGGAGAGTTCTCCTCTGATGAAGAGGATTCCAGCCCTGTGTCCCGGGTATTTATGAAGGAGCTTATCTCAAAGGCTCTCTCCCCCCTCATAAACGAGCTAACAGAGATAAAAGCTGACATAAGGCAGATGGGTGGCAGAGTTGAGGAGCTGGAGTCTGCCTCTGCTACATCTCATGCCCTGGCCATGGCTAAAGTCTTAAAGGAACAGCACGACAATTTAAATAAAGCCCTCATTCTCCAGGAGGACCTGGAGAATCGTAACCGGAGGTGCAATATCCGTTTCAAGGGAATCTCTGAATCCTGGGCAGCGGAGGCCCTGTCTAAAGTTGCCATTGAAATATTTGACCAGCTACTTGGGCAAGACAGAGCGGCGACAATTTCTGTGGAACACATCCACCGTGCTCTTAGACCCCTTCCCCCGCCTGCAGAGCCCCCCAGGGATGTTATCTGCAGGCTCCTCACCTTCCAGGACACGTCTGCCATCCTGAAAGCTGCCAGACAACACAAAAATTTAACATACGGGGACTCTTCAATCCAAATTTTCCAGGATCTATCCCCTGCTACTCTTACAAAGAGGCGAATTATGCGACCTCTTCTGGAAGCCCTCAGAGCAAGAGACATTCGCTACGCGTGGCTCTTCCCTTTCGGCATTAATATATCATACAACGGCCGCAGATTATTGATTCGTACTCCAGACGACCTCAGTAATTGCTGGGAGCACCTTGAGATGGACCCAATAGAGCTGCCAAACTGGCTACCCCTCCCGGAGTTCCCTAAGCTTCCAAAGCTTTCCCTCCCAGAATCCTGGCAGGTGGCGAGTAACCTTAAGTCGCCCAGAAACAAAAAGAAGAAGGCCAAAGACCCTCCTGTTGCCCCTGACGACTGAAGAAGTGATGTCATCTAGAACTCTCACTTTGCCTCCCACCGGACGCCGACCTGGCTTCACACTTATCCAGTTCGGACCCTCCGGGTGATTGCGACTTTTTGTGATGTGTCTCCAAGTTGACATTCACTTCTCGTTATTGAAGATCTTGGGCTATCGCCTATTTTGATCACATTGTTCGTTGTTGCTGTTTTAAGCAGATTATTTGCACTAACGCTGTTTTTCCTCCTTTAGTAGCGATTATATGCTCCCTATTTCTACCTGCTGGTGTCGGGGCCTCTGTGGGCGCCTATCTGGTTAGGCCAATACCAAAGTAGTTGTTGGACCTCCTTTGTAGGGCCCAAACAACTCGCCCCACACCTCAGCGGACTCCTTAATTTTAGGAACCGCTGACCTTAACCCTCTATTTTAGGTTGTGGTTTGCAACCTACCCCCCTACCCGCTCTTTCCTCTTGTGTCTACCTCCTATTTTGCTCCATCCCCTTTCCCCCTCCTCTCCCCACTCCTTACCTCTAACCCGGTGCTCGCCCAGGGGACCCCTCCTGGATTTGATATTTAGGCCTACACCTGTGTAATTTGCTTGCTCTTTTCCTCTCCTAGTTAGGAAATCGTCTGCCCGCCCACGAGATCGAGATGACAAGACCTCTCCAGTTCTCGACCTTTAACGTCAACGGCTTGAATTCCCCAAACAAGAGACACCACGTGGCCCTTCTTCTGAAAAGGTATGGCTCAGGGGTAGTGTTCCTACAGGAGACCCATTTTAAAGGGACAGATGCTTATCCCTCCCTGGAGGTCAGTTCCCGATGGCTTTTCATAGCTCCCACCCCTCCTCCGCTTCTAAAGGTGTGTCAACGTTAATACACAAATCTCTTAATTTTTTTTGTGAGGCTCGCTACGCAGATGAGGAGGGCAGGGTTCTCTTTCTGAGAGGACACCTTAACGAAAATAAAGTGACCCTTGCGAATCTCTATGCCCCCAATAAAGACCAGATAGTATGGCTTACAACTCAATTAGAAATACTCAAACACTTCGCTAGTGGCCAGGTCATTTTAGGAGGGGACTTTAACCTCACTCTATCCCCTGATATGGACTCCTCGTCAGGGAAATCCCAAATCTCGCAGAAAAAGTTGAGCAAACTCATTAGGTGCATTTCACAGCTAAACATAGTTGATGCCTGGAGATGTCTTAACCCATCCACCAAGGATTATACTTTTTTCTCGCAGGTCCACTCCTCCTTCCAGCGTTTAGACTACATTTTCGTCTCCTCCTCCCTGTTGCAACACTCAAAAAAAGCTATGATAGACGCCATGGCCATATCGAACCACGCCCCAGTCCACCTGACTCTCTACCTTCCAAATTCCCTCCCGCGTGAGTGGAGGTGGAGGCTTAACCCATCTCTCCTTGATTCAGCGGAAGACAGATCCCAGTTAAGCAAAGCTCTAGAGGAATTCTTCCAACTTAACACCTCAGAGGACTTGTCAGTCCCGACAGTGTGGGAGGCTCATAAGGCCTTTATGAGAGGACTTCTGATTGCCGCTGGCTCCAGGGCAAAGAAGAAGCAGCAAAAGGACCTTGACGACCTACTTTCTCAAATTGCCAAGTTAGAGCGCCTGACTAAACTCTCCCAGTGTAAAGCATCTGCTGAAAAACTTGGTTTCCTTCGCACAGAACTTAAACTTCTCCTAGAAGCTAAATTTAATAAAAAATATCTCTACCTCAAACACATTTCATACGCGCAAGGAAACAAAGGTAGTAAGTTTACGTCGTCCCTCATTAAAAAAGCCCAAACAAGAAATCTCATAAAGGCCATTAAATCCCCCTCAGGTCAGCGTGTCACCTCCACCCCTGAAATTGCCAAAGAATTTCAAGCTTTCTATTCTTGCCTCTATAACCTACGGGACCCCCTCTCCGCTGAAAACATTCCCATCGTTAAAAAACAAATTGACCATTTTCTCATAGACTTAAATCTCCCCAAAATCCAAGAGGATGAAGCTGCATCCTTTCTGTCTCCGATCACTCCACAAGAGGTGGGTGACCTTCTAAATTCGTCTCCACCCGGCAAGAGCCCGGGCCCGGACGGCCTCCCCCTTATATACTACAAATCCCTTGGTGCTTCCCTTATCCCCAAACTAACTGAGCTTTATAATTCTCTCCTGAGTGGGACCCCCCTGCCTAGACAAGCGCAGGAAGCGCACATTACCCTGGTGCATAAAGATAACAAGGACCCTGAGTCCTGTGGGAGCTACCGTCCCATCTCCCTGATTAATTTCGACATGAAATTATGGGCCAAAATCTTAACAAAACGCCTAGAGAAACACGTTACTTCCCTAGTCAGCCCAGAACAAACAGGCTTTGTAGGGGGTAGAGAGGGACGAGATAATTGCTTAAGGCTCCTATATGCAGCCAGATTCTCTCAAACCCATAACATACCACTCGCCTTAGTAGGCACGGACGCCGAAAAGGCGTTTGACCGCGTGAATTGGCTGTACATGGAACAAGTCTTGCTCCATTTTAACATTCCCCCCAAATTTGTATCGGCAATTTTTTCTCTTTACGCAATGCCCCACGCAAGGCTTAAGATTAATAATTCTCTCTCCCCACCATTTGATATAAAAAACGGTACTAGGCAGGGGTGTCCCCTCTCCCCCACCCTCTTTATACTCGCTCTGGAGCCATTCCTCCAAAAGATCAGACTAGACCCGCTTGTACAGGGTTTGAGAATTGAGAGCGAGGTTCTGTCGACGGCAGCATATGCCGACGATATCGTCTTTCTTATTACTAACCCGGAAGAGGGGCTTCCTCGCCTTACCTCCCTACTGGAGACCTTCGGAGACCTTTCTAATTTTAAAATTAATTTTACTAAATCCGTGGCCCTAAACGTTTCAATTCCCACTTCCCGATTCAAGGCTATCAAGAAAATATCCCCCTTTTCGTGGTCTGACTCGGCCATTGACTTCTTGGGTATAAAATTAACGAAGAAGGCGGAGGACCTGTTTGCGATAAATTTCCTCCCCACCCTAACGAAGATCAAGAAGCTATTACGTTCTTACGATCTCCCCTTTATTTCTTGGTTAGGCCGTAAGAACATCTTGAAGACCTATATTATCCCCATTATCCTCTATAAGATGAGGCTCCTCCCTATATATCTCCCACCCAGCTTTTTTAAGGCGCTCCGCTCACTTTTTTCCAGATATCTCTGGATGGGAAAAAAACCCAGACTGGCCTACAGCCTTCTGACTAGGAGGCGCACGGAGGGAGGAGTGGACCTACCCTGTCCGTGTGAATTCTATCTAGCTAACCTATTGAATCACTGGATAGAACTCACACATCCAAACAGAGACCCATTGATTCAGCGCTTAGCAAAAGGGTCCTATGGCCCTACCTTGGTGGAGGACCTCTGGTTCCCAGAGAACAGGAGGTGTAAGGTTCGCAGAAAAAAAACCCTTTTGGAGGGGGCGATGGAATCATGGGACGCCCTAGGGAAAACTCTGGCGCCTCCCCCTTCCCCACGCACTCCACTATCTGCCCTTTACAAATATATGAATCTTCCTTTGGACTCATGCTCGACACGGGCTTGGAGGATGCTTTCTGAAAAACACTTTCAAGATGTATTCGCCCTCACCCAGGAAGCACCCCTAACTACCCTAAATGAGCTCCTACCTAATCGCCCCCTCCCCTTCCTGACTCTGACCCATATGGTGAGAACCCTAAATGATTTCAGGAAAACCTGCATCTCCTCCAGGCCACTTAGCCCTTTTGAAACCGCGATTAGTAACCTCTCCACTCCCTCCCTGAGAAAAATAGCTCACATTCGCAAGAACTACGTATCTCGCCCTTCCCAGACGAAACCTGCCTTCCTCATCTCCTGGGAGATAGAACTTCGCATCACCCTATCCGATAGTGAGACCAGATCGATTTTAAAAACAGCATTTGGGCTCTCCGCTTGTGTTACCACCCAGGAGTCCCATTATAAACTCCTGGTGCGGTGGTACAGGACCCCGCAATGGCTACACGATCACAAGCTGGTGGCAGGGAATGAGTGTTGGAGGTGTGGGAGCTCCACGGGTTCTTATCTCCACATATGGTGGGACTGTCCGATTATAGCTCCCTTCTGGAGCAGCGTGGCGGGTGAGATGAAAAAGATCTCCCTCATCTAGTGCTCTCCCCTGATGTGGTCTTCCTGTGGAGACCTACCCCTACCTTTCGCCCGACCAAGCATAGACTGATCGCTCTCCTGGTGGATACAGCTAGATCCCTTATTCCAGCGATGTGGAAGCAGAAGGACCCTCCCACGTTAACTCTTTGGAGGGCCAGAGTCGATATGCTAGCAAACCTAGAAGAACTTTCAAGCTGGTCCAATGGAACGCATGACAGGTTCCTAGAGATCTGGGGGCCCTGGCAGGCCATCAGGAGAGCGATTCAGGGTTGAGCCATAGAGGAAGCGTAAGGGTTACGGCGGACAGGTACCCCATCCATACCACGGATGCCTCTCTTGAAACCTCCCCCCTCCTCCCCCTGTCGCCCATGTTGCTCCCGAGTTGATCTTCTCGGCACCTGATGGTGTCGGGTGAAAAACCCTTTGGGCAACATTTCAAACTGACATTCCGGGACCGGCCTATCCTGGAGAGCACCATCTTCCTCCTCCCTCTCCCCCCCCTCCACCCCCAACTTATCCTATTTGTACCGTTATTCGTCCTGTGCGTCAGAAAACAGCAGGTGGCTGTTTATATATTCAGGGCTATCAGCGCCGTTGCCACAGCCTCCCTTTTCGTTCTCTTCTTTTTCATAGAAGAGGTTCATAGTGTTTGATTCTAGTAAAGTTCCTTTCCCTCTGAATCGTTTTTAGCCACTTTGGTTGTTTCCAACTGGGATAACCAAGGTGACACGAAAAGTATATTGGAATGCTGTTTGTACCTCTTATTATTTCTGACTGTTTTTGTTTCTGTAATTCTCACAAAACCAATAAACATTGATTTATAAAAAAAAAAAGAAAATATATAGGTTCCCCCACATAGCTCCTTATGATCCAAGTGCGTATATCACAACTCCTTGAAGATAACTCCAGATGAGTCCAGAATTGTATAGATCCAAGGGTTTTATTGCCGACTCAATAAGATAGGAATGTAGCTATAGTATTCCTCAATGCGTTTAGGAGGTAAAGTTCCCACTCAGGTATTCAAAATACTACCCCTTTTTAAGCAGATATATCCACTTATTCTGGACCTACAGTAACTGGTTTTCAGGAATTGGCACACTCCATGTTGGATGTCCTGGTTGGACGGGGAGTCTTCTTACTCTTTGAATGTTGCTGAAGTTGAACGTGGCTCTTAGGTGGGGTGGTCTGCACAAAGCTTTGGGGTAGGGCCATCACACCAGGTGAGTCTGGTGCATTTTATTTAGTCCTTACTTCTTTTCTTGGAGTGCTTCCCTATTTTCTTCTAAACTGTGTGATTATAACATTAGATCAGCCAGTTTAATGATGCACCAAATTTACTATCCAGCATGAGTCACGGTGATAAATCTAGCAAATTTTAAGACTAGTTCGTCTAAGGGTCCTTTTATGTTAGCAAGATTCTTCGCCCAATGTAATGAGTCCCAATTGATAAACTTGTTGACAGGTGATATAATATGTGAAGAAAATGTGAAGCAAATACAATGATGGTTAGACGTCCAATTAAGGAGTAATAAAATTGGTGGGTGGATAATGATAGCCTTGTTCTTTCAGACTTCGATACCTTTTGTCTATTGTAGTGAAAAACAATCATAAGTAATACAGGATGAACAACTCTAAAGGTCAGGTGAGATAATGAACGATTCAGTTGATTATGCCTCTTACATATGTGATTATGTAATGTGTCTTCATATGATGCAAGTCATAGCCTACAGACAAGAGTTTCTGTTTCTAGTTCAAACATTTAAGTAGTTTTCCTATGACTTACAATTGCTTCATAGCCACTCTGCCCTTCCTGGTTGCTGGTGACGAGAACATGTGACTGCTGCAGCCAATCACTGACCACTGCAGTGACCTTCTATATCTAGTGATTGGCTCCAGTAGTCACATGTCCAGGGCAGCAGCAACCAGGAAGTGTATAGCGGCTGTGGAGCAATATTAAGTTATGGGGAAAGCTCTTTAATTAAAGAGACAGCGAATCAAGTGTAAGTGGATCTCCATGAAAATTTATTGACTACAACTATGGCCTTTCTTAGTCATCTAGCTGCCATGGAAGTCCAATGGTCCCCTGCAGTCATGGGAACACCAATGGACTATCATAGGGAGCCAACCCTGCTGTGAAACGTCTTAGAAATGCAATGTCAATCACAGTTGATCTTCTGTGGTGATTGCATGGGTATTCCTTCTATGCCTGCACATTTACCAAGACGCGCTACCACATACTATTATGATAGGGAGACTACAAGTAGGATGTAATAATGCATCCTTTTATAGGAAGGTGTTAGGTTTTATGATCTGCTTGCTTGAATTACAATAAATCACATTTCTTTTTGTTGCAACTTAAGTTCCATTAAAGGGCTGGCACCAATATTTATCCACTAGATATCTGACTGATCTGGGTATGAGTACTGGGAGTTTTACTAACCATGAGAATTGGAGTCCTGTTTCCGCCCCATATGAATGGTGCACTGGTCACAGATGTCGCTGCTGCTCCATTAATCTCTATGGTACTGTGCTGTACTTAGCTATCTCTAGCAGTCTCATAGTCTCAAATGAAGGAAGCAGCGATGGACATGCATGACCGCCACTTTATTCAAAAAGGGGGATATGGAGCCCTCGTTGTCATGATCAGTGTGGATCCCACTGGTCAGAGCTTCATCAAGAAAATACTTATTATCATGTCCATACAGTTCTGTCAAGGAAAGAATCTGGGACAAGCTGAATGACGTGTAGAATACAGGGAATTGCAGGGTTAATAAACGTATGAGACAATATAGCTGATAGAGGAAGAAACAGGGGTGAGACCAAAGATCTTTCCCTGATCTGCCCCAACTAGCCACACTAATAAAATGGAGCACCAACCCCACTTCTAGAACATTAGTAGATTCGCTATATGTCCCTAGATGTAAAATCATGAAAAGGGACTATGCAAGGACAGAGCAGGAGAGAAAAAACAAATGAACAAGCCAAAGTTAGAATTCAAGTGTAACAATAGCCTAAGCAGATGCAGTCTAAAGTCAATAAAAGAAAGGCACAAAACAAAAACTCAGACACTCCAAGGCAAAACCCCCTAATCATTGAGCAAGACCAGTATACAACTGTATTACTGGCATCCTCTGCGAAAAGGAGGTGAATGAATTCACTAAGAAAGACAAAGATAGGCTGACTGAAACGATAGACATCCAGTCTATCAGCGCTATAACAGAAGGGAGATGATTGTGCCTTAGCGTTCTGTGCCAAATGCCACTGTACATGCATCTATGAACACATCACACAGTCCGGTGCTGTCACCATGACATCACACCGGACACAAGCATGGGCCCGAAGCTTGTCAGTGCCAGTTAAACAGTGACACTTATGTCCTATCCTGAAGATACAGGGCAAGTTTAAATCTTGGCACCACGCCTTTACATCATGGACATCAGTAGATGAAACCAGTTACAGTAGAACCTGACTGATGTAGTAGTGTTTTTGGGTTACATAATAGGTTTTTATGTTTTATGCCTATATTCTAGTACAAAATGAACAAAATAAATCATTAACCTCATACAAACAATTACTACAGCCAAGGGCAAAGTAAATTAAAAAAGATCTACAGGAAAATATCTGTAAGGAATGTATTTTTGTCTTCGGGGGGTTCAAAAACTGATTGCATGCTGAATAGAGATGAGCGAGTATACTCGCTAAGGCACATTACTCGAGCGAGTAGTGCCTTAGCCGAGTATCTTCCCACTCGCCTCTAAAGATTCGGGGGCCGGTGGGGGGCGGGAAGCGGGGGGGGGGGGGGGGGGAGAGGGAGAGAGAGATCTCCCCTCCGTTCCTCCCCGCTCTCCCCCGCCGCCCCCGAATCTTTAGAGACGAGCGGGGAGATACTCGGCTAAGGCACTACTCGCTCGAGTAATGTGCCTTAGCGAGTATACTCGCTCATCTCTAATGCTGAACCATTCGAGGTGTAATATCATAATTTTTATCTTTTCTTTAATAAATTAAAGCTTCTTGAACTTCAACATGAGTGTGATACTAATGCAGGGAGGGTCAGTGTACACTTTTACCTTTAATCCCCTGTGGTTGTCCTTTTTATCATTGTGACGCAGGTCTACTTTTTCCATCTTTCATGTAGTTTTACATGAATATTTATATAAAAAGTACAATCTCTCTAAAGCCGTCGCCTTAGTGAGTTGTTTTAAATATTCATCTGACTTTTTTCAAAAAAGCATAATCAAGATGATACTAACCTTTGCCACTGACCATGACAGGAAGAAAAGCTTATCTTTTATCTACACTGATGATTTTTACATGAATATTCTAGAATAATGAAGGATAATAAAAATGAGTGAATCTGTAATAGTGCCTATTTCTTGAAGAATGAGAGAAGTAAAATAAGAAGATCCATTTATGAAGAGATAAGGAATAATACAAAATTTTATTTTTCTTAAAGTTTAGAGATGAGCGAGTACCGAAATGCTCAGGTGCTCGTTATTCTACTCGAGCTTTTCATAATATTCGAGAGCTCTATTCGAGTAACGAACCCCATTGAAGTAAATGGGAGACCCGAGCAGTTTTGTATTTGACCCGCCCGGTGCCAAGCCTTTTATTTTTTTAATTTTCTCTCCCTCTCTCCTGGCGTCCAATTTTGCCGACTCTTTTTTAGTTCCAATTTGGTTAAAGAGGTTGTACAGGAAATGAAAAAAACATGGCTGCTGTCCATGTAGACTTTGAGAAGTCAATCTTAGAATGTAACTAGGATGGTTTGATGAGATCTGAGGGGAACATTGACACTAAGCCTGACAGGAGTGTGGTACTATGCTTTGCCTCCATCCATGGCTCTGTCTTCCCTTCTACCCAACTCTCATCAACCCATCCTAGTTAAATTCTAGGATGGGTTTTTCAGAGGCTGCATGAATGGCAGTCATGTTTTTTTCACTCCCTGTACAGCCCCTTTTAGGACTTCAACTTTTCATAAAGCCAAATCAATACAATATTGCAGCATGCTAGCAAAACACTTGACAGTCTGAAATTCACTACACAACTGCTGGGTGCCACAAAAGACAAATATAGGATAGATATCTCCTAACAAAATATTGTGTTTTTTTATCATCTTGTGCATTGTATAGTGATGTGTTCAGCCAAGAGTAAAAATAGAAGAATATGCACAAAGGTGTTTATTCCCTTAAAATGACTCCCTGGACCTGAACAAACAAAGATGGCCACACCAGCTTCTCTAACTACCCAATGTACACTGTGATACATTGACACTGTATTTCTTTAGCTATTACTTCCTGATGTAAGGTGTCAGCTGCAACTAGCATTGAGGAACAGGAAGCTGCAGGTGAAAATTCCGCTGCTGTAGGAGGAAGGAGGCAGGGCAGGCCACAGGATATCTGATTTGGTATATCAGCTGCTGCAGAGTCTTCAGCTTCTGTATTCTTTATTCCCAGGTTGCTCTGAGTTAGTGTTCTTGGACTCCAACCAGAGTATTGCCTGCAGAAGACTGGAGGTGGGCACTGTAACGGGGGGGGGGGGGGGGGGGGTTGAGGTAACTCAACCACAGGATCTTATTTTGAACTGTAATACTGCCAGGTCCAGTATCTGTTAGGAGCAGACCTGCTCTCCTTGACTAGTGCTCAGTCCACTAAGTCCTGAGGCCCAATAACCACTTTCTTCCAGTATCAAAGGAAACTCCACTTCTTCCCCTTCTGTGAGACCACAAGAAGCATGTTACCCTGCTTCAAAGTGGTCTGGTGTACAAATATATCATTGTCTGTGTAAGTTTGGCTGATGGAACCGTACCCTTTGCAAGCATCAAACAACTTCATGGTTCTCTTCACTTGTTTTTTCTTGTTTAAGCTTCTGGCTGAAGTGTTCCTTCCAAGTAGTCCATTCCACAAAAAAGTGCTTAGTGGGTTCACTAGAAACCATTGCAGAACCCTTAGGCCTCATGTCCACGGGGAAAATCGGGCCCGCTACGGATTCTACATGTAGAATCCGTAGCGGGTCCCTCCTGCCCCGCGGACATGAGGCATAAAAATAAGAATTTATAAGAATTTACCTATCCGTAGCGGGCGGGGAAGCTCTGCTCTTCCTCACGGCCGGATCTTCTTTTTCGGCCGGCGGATGAATTCCTCACGCCGGCGGCACGTCGCCGGCACGTCGTCGACGTGCCGCGCGCATGCGCCGGGCACATCCGCCGAGCCGAAGCAAGGGAGATGCGGCCGTGAGGAAGAGAAGACCTTCCCGGCCCGCTGCGGGTGAGTAAATTCTTTTAAATTCCTATTTTAGGTCTCCCGCGGATCCGGACGGCTTCCATAGGCTTCAATAGAAGCCCGCGGGAGCCGTCCCCGCGGGAGACCCGCATGAAAATGGAGCATGGTCCAGATTTTTTCATGCTCCATTTTTTTTAAAATCACTTTTATTGACGATCCGCGGGTATTTATCTACCCGCGGGTGGTCAATGCATCCCAATGGGGTGCGGATCCGCGCGCGGGAGAAGAGTTAAAATCCGCTGCGGATTTTAATTCTTATTTTCCCCGTGGACATGAGGCCTTAGCAGGAGTTTCTGCTACTAGATTTTTAGCAATGATCTGTTTTGCTTGCTGGGACATGGTTGATTTCTTCAGTGCCTTGAAGTCTGGCATTCCCTGGCAAAATGTCCAGGTTAGTAGCACCTCCAGCACCTGTGAGACACAACCATGTTATCTCTGGAGCTATGGGACCAATCTGAAAAGTGTTTCAAATTTGACCAAGAACATCATCTGGGTAAAGTTTCTCCTTGTTCTTCTCCTCCTCTGCAGCAGAAAAGAGAGGTGTAATGGCTCAGTTTTTAGAACTGGCTCCTTGCATTGTTGGAGTTCTAGGTTCAAATTTGCCCAAGGTCAACATCTGCATGATGTTTTTATGTTCGCTTTGTGTTTATTCTTGTTGTTCTCCTCCTCCAAAGAAATAAGTGTGTTGTCTCAGTTGTTAGTGCTGATGTTTTGCAGTGCTGGAGATCTAGTTGCTTCAAATGTCACCAAGGACATCACCTGGATGGAGTTTTTCAAAGTCCATGCAGATGTTGTTCTTGATAAGATTCAAACCTATGACCCCAGCACTGAAAGGTATGAGTGCTAAACACGCACACACACACACTTACTTTCCTTCATACATGGCGGTTGTTGGCTGTCTTTAATAGCCCATAGCCATGCTCATGCTGTTCGTGTTTATTAACCCTGTAAATGCTGCTGTCAATTTTGACAGTGTCATTTAAATGCCCCAATCAGCATTGGGGGTCCTGAATGCCCCTCTCATTATGAGACTGTGAGGTGCAATTTGATTGCCATGGCAGCCCAGGGCCTTCTGAAAGGTTGCCTGTAAGAATACAGTAAATGAAACTGTGTTAGTCACCAAACAATCAAAAGTTAGGTCTACTTATGGGACTAAAGAAAAGAGATAGTTTTTGAAATTATTTTAAAAGATCAAGGATATTTAAAGTTTCAAAAACATTTTCCTATATTCAAAATAAAATAATCAGAACAAACAAACAATGTTTATTTGGCATTGGCCACATTCATGAAAGTCCTATCTAACAAAATAATGTGTTATTTATCCCAAACAGTGAATATCGTCTAAAAAATATACAATGCCAGAATTGTGCTTTTTCTGGTCGCCCTGTGTTTAAGTTAAAAAATTATAAAACAGATTAAAAAGGCATATGCACTCCAAGATGGTACCAATAGAAACCGCAGATCATCCAGCAAAAATGAGCCCTCATACAGCCTATTGTCAGAAAGATAATATAGGTATGGCAGACAGAAACTATACATGCATTTATTTTAAGATAATATATATATATATATATATATATATATATATATATATATATATATATATATATATATATATATTTATTTTTTATTTTTTTTTTAAATAGTACAGAAATAAAAGAAAGAAATTGGGTATCATCATGGTCGTATTTACCCATAGAATAAAGTTATCATGCAATTTTTTCTACAGTGTGTACACTGAAAAACAAGACCCCCTAAGAGGGTAAAATTGTTTTTGTTTTTTTTTTCATTTCACTCCACTTAGAAATTTATAAAAGTTTTTCAATACATTTAATGGTATTTTAATTAGTACCGAACCCTCAGCTGTGTGAGCAGGACTGTACATGTACATTGTAACGGACCCTCAGCTGTGTAAGCAGGACTGTACATGTACATTGTAACGGACCCTCAGCTGTGTAAGCAAGACTGTACATGTACATTGTAACGAACCCTAAGCTGTGTGAGCAGGACTGTACATGTACATTGTAACGGACCCTCAGCTGTGTAAGCAGGACTGTACATGTACATTGTAACGGACCCTCAGCTGTGTAAGCAGGACTGTACATGTACATTGTAACGAACGCTCAGCGGTGTGAGCAGGACTGTACATGTACATTGTAACGGACCCTCAGCTGTGTAAGCAGGACTGTACATGTACATTGTAATGGACTCTCAGCTGTGTAAGCAGGACTGTACATGTACATTGTAACGAACCCTAAGCTGTGTGAGCAGGACTGTACATGTACATTGTAACGAACGCTCAGCGGTGTGAGCAGGACTGTACATGTACATTGTAACGAACCCTAAGCTGTGTGAGCAGGACTGTACATGTACATTGTAACAAACCCTCATTACGTGACCATGTGATGATGTCATACGCCCACTGCTACTGAGAAGCGTTATGACGTCCTGCGTCCCGCGATACTATCGGTCACTGCCTAGCAACCATAGACACGCTAGCGGGGAAGAAGGTATACAAACTGTTCAGGTGCTTAGCCGGGCAATCGGAGGAAACCCTCTTAGGTATTTACAACCATGGACTATGATTAGTTTATCTGATGGTTAGCGGTGCCCCCTTTTGGGCACTTAGAGATCTTATTAGGAACAGCGTCTATGCACACACCGCCTCCTGAGGAGGAGTAAACTTACTTCATGATCTCATTGGCTGATAAGCGATTGACCCCCAGCCGGGGGTGGGTCTTTGACACTATAAATCTGTGAGTGAGACACTGAGCTGGTCATTAGCCGCCAGCCTACCATAAGGGCTGGTGCTGCTGCCTTTTTTTGTTTTCTCATCTCCTGTCTAATTCCCCATACACGGGTTGGGGAGTTTAGTTAAGGAGGATTTTTGTTTCGTTTGTTTTTTCTCTTTTGTGTGTCCCACCTAAGACTTGCTTGACAAGCCTTTTTTAATATTTATTTATTAAAAGTTATGTTTTAGAGAAAAGTTGAACCCTTACAGTGAAATTTATCTTAGTCATCCAGGTGTTCCTCTTGCTTCTGTGAAAGAGTTTTAATTAGTACCAACATACAACTTCTACTACAAAAAACAAGACCTTAAACAGCTATGTTGGCAGAAAAGAAAACAAGTTATGATTTTTTGAAATTGGGGAGGAGAAATCAAGGATAGCAAAAGATAAAAGGTCCGCATCATAAAGGGGTTAAGTAATATACTAATACAGTGCCTATGCCTGTCCACTTTTTGGAACACTTTTTATCTAAGCGCCTATGCAGGCCTCCTTTTGACAGATCTATCTCCCTTGAAACCAACTGTCACTTTCTGCACCTAGTTCTCCAGTCAGAGGTAGACACAGATCTCTAACTGGGCTGCAGGGTCCTAATGCCTGACACTTGCTGATAAACTAAAGAGGCAATGTCACCACCTTATAATCGTATAGCTTTCTGTTGAAAAGACAGCCCACTGTGGCCACACCATTTCTGGCTCATGCAGTGAGTAAAGAGATACAAAATCAAGTGAATTTAGTTACTTGTCTAAATTACTTGTCTAAATTATCCACATTTTGTTTGGTCAATCTCACATTTTGAAACAAATCGAGTTGTGTAGGGGGTGCCATTGAGAATCTTTGATGGACAAAACTATTTCTTTTGCAGGAAAAAAAAAGAATTTCAGACATAGTGGAAAGTTCTTCTTCTAGTTCTTTTATTCAACAATAGTTGTGGTAGGACAGAGTAAGATCAGAAGATAGATTTCTAAGCAATCCTGAGTGATCAACTTACAATTACAATACTGTAGGCCAAAGTTATTGGCTTCTGGCCTGCTAAAAATCTATTCAGTTAGTCAGAACACTAAGGGTATGTACACATGGTGGAAATCGCCACCGAATACTGCCTCCAAAAACTGTCTCAAAATCCACGTCTTTCTGACACGGTGTTTGGCACAGATGAACATGCAGATTTAGCCCTGTCAGTGGGCAAAATCTGAATGTTGGGTACCTTCACACACAGCTTAATCACTGCAGGCATTTTGCAACAGAAAACCTGCAGTGGAAGACCAAAATCCTGGAAAACCACAGTTGCCAAATACACACCTAAATAGTATGAATTTGGCCACGGTTTTTGAGGCAGATCTGTGGTGGAATTTAGCCCTTGTAATTCAAGGGTTGAATTCCGCAGCATTAAGGGATCATGTCCAAGGGGAAAATCAGGCCCACCGTGGATTCTTCATGTAGAATCCGTAGCAAGTCCCTCCTGTTCCGCGGACATGAGGCCTAAAAAGAAGAATAAACTCACCTGCTCCGGACGATGTGGATCTTCCTTCCTTCGCGGCCGGATCTTCTTACCTCGGCCTGTCGGATGTGCTCGGCACGCCGGCGGCGTGCCACGCGCATGGGCCGGGCCGAAGAAAGAAGACCTGGCCGCGAAGGAAGGAAGATCCGCATCGTCCGGAGCAGGTGAGTTTAATTCTGGTACGGGTCTCCCGCGCATCCGGACGGCTTCCATAGGCTTCAATAGAAGCCTGCGGGAGCTGTCCCCGCGGGAGACCTGCACTAAAATGGAGCATGTCCATTTTTTTTTTCCAACGCGGATCCGCGCCTGATGGGAAAAATCACATCCGCAGGTATTTAACTACCTGCGGGTGTCCAATGCATCCCTATGGGGCGCGGATCTGCGTGTGTGAGAAACGCTGCAGATTTTAAGCCCGTGGACATGAGGCCTAATACGAGTATACATGCTGCGGATTCAAAATCCACAGTGGTTTTCCAAATCACTGCAGATTTATTGCTGAAATCTTGCACAGCATGTGAAAAAGATTTTAGAAATATGCTCCGCATTACTTGAACTGTAAATTCTGCAGAATTTACAATGTGATTCCAACACCAGAAATTCCGCAGCACTTCTGCCGTGTGTGAAGGCGGTCTTCAGACTTGTGCATTAAAACTTCCCTCAGTTATTAGTGGTAAACACAGATCTAACAGCACTAATACATGATGTATTAGCACCCAATAATAATTCAGGGACCATAAACTTTCACTCCCTTATCAGTGTCTAGTAAAAAAATGTTTGTGTTTCTGTTGCAGTATTCATGGCCTGACGAACCCCCCAACAGTAATTCAGGGACCATAAAACTTTCACTCCCTTATCAGTATCTATGTTAAAAATGTTTCTGTTGCTGTATTCCTTTAAGTGCAAACCAATCACATCCATGTCTGTGCCTTGTCATAAGTATGTGTGTCATAAGTGTGTATAAACATGCATGCCTCTTTGGATCTATTTCATTTAAGCCTGAAGAAGAACCCGAGAGGTTCGCAAGCTTGTATTAATATGATGTATTTTTGTTAGCCATTAAAACGTATCAATTCTACAAGACCACGTGGCTTCTCTTACTGAGCACAATCACATTTTACTCTACTGGCTAATATGGAACCAAATGTTTGTTTTCATTGCAATATTACATGTTATATCACCAATTCCTTCAGAAGGGTCAGTGATCCGGGGATTATTCTGATTGCCAGATTGGAGTCAGGAAGAAAGTTAGTTTCTACCTCATCAGGATTGTGGTGTTCCTCTGGATTAACATTTTTGGGGCAATAGGCAGAACTGGATGGACATCTGTCTTTTTCCAGCCTTACATGTTATGTTACTAATGGTTGTTTTATGGAACATATCTTTTTATGTACAGGATGCCCCTTTTTTCTATCTACAATAGAAGAGGACTGACAGTCTTCTACAATATACAGCAATGCACTTCTGATTACCCTGCAACAATAAAAAGCTAAAGACAATAATAAATTAATTGACTTTTCTCAGAATTTTTCTCTATAGAGTCAGCTTCCAGCTCATAGATTCTAAGATCAGAAAGAATTTGTAATGTTTCTTCTTTTAAATATCACATTTCGTTATATTAAAGGTTAATCTGATAAATGATCTTAGAAATGTAATCGCCAAAATCTCAGACTAAACAAATACAAGGGATTGATTTGCTCATTTCACATTTATATGATCACACCTGCTAAATGTTACTTACTGTAAAGACATTAGGTTCTTTGTCTATTGTGTTAAAATACTCTACATTTTTTATTACATTCTGAATGCTACAGCTTATGAGAAAAACAGCGTTCACTAAATATGTCGTGTATCATCCTCAGTTTACAAAAAGTCCGTTCTTTTGCCATAAACGTCTTCAGCTTTGCGTATACTGAAGTATTTTGAAAATTGGCCCTTAAAATGCATTTTTTTACACTGAATGGCTCCCGTATTAGAGCCCCTGGCCCTTTCACAATTGGAGCTTCCCTGTGTAGAAATTAGATCTATGACCCCGGTGTGCAGCATAAAATCACGTGAAATGTTTCACGTGAATCCATATTAGATGGGAAAATCCAGAGATCTAAATAACTTCCAACACCTTGGTCACCTATGCTAGACTAGCTAGAGTCATGATTTAAAAAACTTCCAACGTTGTACGGTTTTCTTGTGCAACAATGTAGATAGTATACAGAAAATGGTGTGATAAAGATTAAACATCCAGTGAAAGGAGATCCTGTGGATGGAAATTACTCGTTAAGGGCTCAGTCAGATGAGTGGGGGTTTTTTGCGCACCTATGTCCTGAATTCAATGAATGGCTGAGTGCTGCCCGTGATTGGCTGAGCGCTCAGCCTATCAGACACAGCACTTTCAGGAGACGGGGATTTTTAAATCTTCGGCCATCTGAAAGTGCTTCAGAGCAGTGCCGGCAGCCAGAGAGAAGTTGCACAGGGCCCTGACAGCTGCGGAAAGGTGATGTATATATATTTTTGTTTTCTTTTTACAGCAGCTGTGGATGATTTTTAGGGAAAGGCTTTTATTTCAAGCCCTTCCCCAAAAATCACTGCGGGGTTTGCCTGCATCCCATTGCTTTCAAAGGACCGTCTGCAGTAGCACCGGTTCCATTGAAAGTAATGAGATATCATTGCAGTTCTTTGCCACAGCTGTGGCAGGGGATGCCTTCATCCCTGCAGGGAGCAAAAACTGTGTCAGTAAGCAGGGGAAAAATATTGCCTGGTTAGATGAATCCAGGTTTCTGTTGCACTCTTTTGATTGGAGGGTCAGAATTTGGTGCAGGCAGCATGAATCTATGAGCCCTTCCTGTCATGTCACCAGTTGGGGAATGTTTTCTTGTCACACCCTTAGTCCATTGATACCTGTGAATGGACACTATAACAAGTTACTGCAATTCAGAAAGCTAAGAAATATCCAATGCACTACTAGATGATAATAATAAAGGGGCCATTCATTCAGCTGATATTATTTCATTCAGGGATGTTTTTATCCTTTTTTCCTGAGGAGGAAAGTAATATTCTACTCTCATCCCTCCAATGGATTATGATAAAAATCATCATAGTGCAAATAAATTGTCATAACAAGTATATTCAGAAGTCAGCCCCACCAATGAGTTCTATTGTAATAACCTCACAGTATTACCATAGCTATCTAGTAGTTCCCCCAGTTGTGGGGAATCCCTCTATGAACCATAGCTGAGAGGTATCCCTTTAAAATCCCTTAAAGTTACAAAGGCCATGCACTAAAAAGTAGATTCCATTTTTGTAAAAAGTGAAATATTTGATGCATCATACTTATTAATTCTGCATCTTCTTTATTGTTACAACTTTTCGAATTGTGTTACAAACAAATCACTGAGGACATTATTCATATATGATAAATAGTTTAGCATAGTACAAAATACATTTTGTTAATCCCTTTGAGACTACACATATCTTTCGGCAGAGCGGATTTCTATCTTCTGCTGGGAATATAAATTTTGCTTTCTTTCAATATTTCTTTTTAAAAAAAGGTATTATGATTCCTGACGGCAGATCTTCAGATGTCATAATCGTTGCCCCAAGTAAATGTTTTATCAGAGAGATGACTTAAACCAATACAGCAGTGTCTCTGTAGGAAAGCCTCAATACTTTGTGACATTTTAATGTTGCAGACAGGTTTTAGACAGAAATACGTATTTCTATATGTAAATGGAAATATTTAAATCTCAAAGTAATTTTTTTTTTCATGCAAGAAAAAAACCCACAAGGTCTGCACATCTAACAAATAAATTAAATGCGCAGGTACACGTAAACTGTGGCTGCAAAGATACCATACAAGCAGAAGCACGTGGTAAGAGCGCTCATACACATTTAATATCTGAACAAATTTGCATAACTTTTGTATATGCTAATCACATTAAAATGCAAGGTTCTGAGCACATATTTTGATCAAAGCATGTAGGCCCATCCACCACATCCAGGTGACCATACTTATCATCTGGAGTACTGTGTCCAGTTCTAGGCACCACAATTTACATTTATGTTTTACCACTTATACATATTTTTTTTTACAAAAGTACCTTTTGTGTGACACCAAATTCCAGGACCAGAGCATTTTTATTTTGCCATCAACGGAGCTGTATAAGGCCTGTTTTTTTGTAGCATAACTTGTAGTGTATATTGGTACCATTTTGAGGTACCTATCATTTTTTTTTTATTATTTCTTATTCCGGGTTTGGGAAAGTAAAATCAACAGAAAACAGCTATTTTGGCTTTTTAAAAAAGGTAATTTACGGTGCTGGATTTAAAGTGTTTTTTACGAGTTGTTATGGATGTGGTATCAATTATATGTAGTTTTTTTGCTCATCTTATTTTTTCAATATTTAAAGACTTGCGTAAAGGGGAAAAAAACATTTTATTTTTTTCCTGTAAAAACATTTAGATACCACAGTCAGCACTGACTGTAGCATCTGTGGGATTAATTGGTGTAGAGTAGTGATTTGATGTGCCAGTCCTTATAAAAAAAAAACATGTGTGACAATCAGAGAGCAAATATGCTCTCTGAGTGATAGGGGGTCATGACAAGAACAACATTTCATGTCACCCCTCCCTTGTAAAAGGGGCAGAGGCAAAAGTATCACAAACCTTTTCTGCTTTGGGTTGGTTCTCTTCAACCTCCCTCTCTCTTCTACAAACACTGACTGGAATGACAACTGGGAATTCAGTAGTCCTGAGCCCACTTCAAATGGCTTTAGCTCCGGTTCTCTAAGGGTTAGCAGCATGGTTTTGGTGTAATTTTAAAGACAAGAATATTAGCTTTAAAAAGACACCAAAAGCATGCCCATAGCCCATAGAACTGGAGCTACAGCTGTAATGTCCTTTTCCTGCTGAACAAACCAAGCTTATACAAATCTGCTGGAGGGTTAACATGACTTGGGAAATATGGGTTTCCTACTTTTAGTAGACACCCACCGTTTAGGCCCGAGTCTTCAAATGGGTGAAAGGAGGTAGCACATGTACAGTGGGAAAAATTATTTAGTCAGATACCAATTGTAAAACTTTTCCCACTTAAAAAGATGAGAGAGGCCTGTAATTGACATCATAGGTAGACCTCAACTATGAGAGACAACATGAGAAAACACATCCAGAAAATCGCATTGTCTGATTTTTAATAGAGATGAGCGAACGTACTCGGAAAGGCGGATTTCGCAATCGAGCACCGAGATTTTCGAGTACTTCACTACTCGGGTGAAAAGTACTCGGGGGCGCTGTGGGGCGGGGCGTGGTGTGGTCGAGCGGGGGGTAGCAGCGCGGAAAAGGTGGGAGCTCTCTTTCTCCCTCTCCCTCCACTCCCCTCTGCAACCCCCCGCTCACCCACAGCGCCCCCAAGTACTTTTCACCCGAGTAGTGAAGTACTCGAAAATCGCGGTGCTCGATTGCGAAATCGGCCTTACCGAGTACGTTCGCTCATCTCTAATTTTTAACGAATTTATTTGCAAATTATGGTGGAAAATAAGTATTTGGTCAATAACAAAAGTTCTGTTACGATCGTGTGGGCAACCAAAGCATGGGAGCCCACACGGTCGTACCCAAAAATGGGACAGAGAATGGATGGGTTGGACGCACACAGGTAGTACAAGGGTCACACGGGACTCACACAGGTTTCAGGCAACTGACCCTGTTCTACACAGGAGGATGGCATGGCCCTACCTAAGCGGGGAACTTTGCCCCAATAAGGGCAGCCCAGCGGTCTTCAGATCTGGGCCCTAGCTGATCCTAGGAACCACGCCACAGAACAGGAGAAATACACATGCAACATGACAGAGACATAACCACAGGATACACAGCATACAGCAGCCACTATACAACCACTAGAAACAGATGATAAGCTGAATATAAATACCAGGTATTGGTTGACATTTTGTACAAAACATGGAAGCTAGCGGGCCACTTCACGGCTCCTGGTTATACTGCTAGTCCCTACACTAACCAGGAGTCCAGAAGAATTGGACAGAGTTCACACAGAAAGCTGAAACAGGACAGGACACAGATACCAGGTCACACAGCAAAAGACATAAAACTGACAGAATTTAAATGTACAAACGGAAATGAACCAGCAAGACAGAGATTACTCAGCAAAGCTTGCAACAGGACAGAACAGAGCACTGGACACACCGCCAGCTGCATCAGGAACAGGACAGAGTACAGGGCACACAGCCAGACAGACTCCACTCAGAGATCACATGCACACAGATGAAACTCACAGCAAGTCTATGTGTCCTCATACTAGGGGGAATAGACAGTCAACTACACAAGCTCACACAGGGAACAGTGTCAAGTTACACCAACTGACACACAGAACAGACAGTCAACTACACAAGCTGACATAGGGAACAGTGTCCAGTTACAAGCTTTGCTGAGTAATCTCTGTCTTGCTGGTTCATGTCCGTTTGTACGTTTAAATTCTGTCAGTTTCGTGTCAGTTTGCTGTGTGACCTGCTATCTGTGTCCTGTCCTGTTTCAGCTTTCTGTGTGAACTCTGTCTGATTCTTCTGGACTCCTGGTTAGTGTAGGGACTAGCGGTATAACCAGGAGCCGTGAAGTGGCCCGCTAGCTTCCATGTTTTGTACAAAATGTCAACCAATACCTGGTATTTATATTCAGCTTATCATCTGTTTCTAGTGGTTGCATTGTGGCTGCTGTATGCTGTGTATCCTGTGGTTCTGTCTCTGTCATGTAGCATGTGTATTTCTCCTGTTCTGTGGCGTGGTTCCTAGGATCAGCTAGAGCCCAGATCCGAAGACCGCTGGGCTGCCCTTATTGGGGCAATGTTCCCCGCTTAGGTGGGGCCATGCCATCCTCCCGTGTAGAACAGGGTCAGTTGCCTAAAACCTGTGTGAGTCCCGTGTGACCCTTGTACTCCCTGTGTGCGTACAACCCATCCATTCTCTGTCCCATTTTTGGGTACGACAGTGTGGGCTCCCATGCTTTGGGATCCTAGGGTGAGCACTCATGTTACTTCTGTGTCCTGTAACTTGTTATCAGTCATGTTCAGCTGGTTCCCACTCTGATCTGTGTTTGCAAGTAGGTCTATTGTCTCTCTGCTTCCCCAAGATTGTTTGGACACCTGTAGTCCTAGTCTGCAGTACATGCAGCCCCCTTTTCCTTCCCCCTGTACAGGTGCAGCCTCCAAAGGTCTTATGTCTTATTCTGGGTGTCCAGTTGGTGATCCCAGCAGCACACGTAACAAGTTCATCTAAATACTTTGTTATATATCCTTTATTGGCAATGACAGAGGTCAAACGTTTTCTGTAAGTCCTCACAAGGTTGGCACACACTGTTGCTGGTATGTCGGCCCATTTCTCCATGCAGATCTCCTCAAGAGCAGTGATGTTTTGGGGCTGTCGCTGGGCAACACGGACTTTCAACTCCGTCCAAAGGTTTTCTATAGGGTTGAGATCTGGAGAGTGGCTAGGCCACTCCAGGACCTTGAAATGCTTCTTACGAAGCCACTCCTTCATTGCCCTGGCGGTGTGCTTGGGATCATTGTCATGCTGAAAGACCCAGCCACGTTTCATCTTCAGTGCCCTTGCTGATGGAAGGAGGTTTGCACTCAAAATATCATGATACAAGGCCCTATTTATTCTTTCATATATACAGATCAGACATCGTGGTCCCTTTTCAGAGAAACAGCCCTAAAGCATGATGTTGCCACCCCCATGCTTCACAGTAGGTATGGTGTTCTTTGGATGCAACTCAGCATTCTTTCTCCTTCAAACATTATGAGTTGTGTTTCTGCCAAACAGTTCTACTTTGGTTTCATCTGACCATATGACATTCTCCCAATACTCTTCTGAATCATCCAAATGCTCTCTAGCAAGCTTCAGTCGGCCCCGGACATGTACTGGCTTAAGCAGGGGGACACGTCTGGCACTGCAGGATCTGAGTCACTGGCAGTGTGGTGTGTTACTGATGGTAGCCTTTGTTACGTTGGTCCCAGCTCTCTGCAGGTCATTCACTAGGTTCCCTCGTGTGGTTCTGGGATTTTTGCTCACCGTTCCTGTGATCATATTGACCCCACATGGTGAGATTTTGCATTGAACCCCAGATCGAGGGAGATTATCAGTGGTCTTGTATCTCTTTCATTTTCTAATTTTTGCTCCCACAGTTGATTTCTTCACACCAAGCTGCTTGCCTATTGCAGATTCAGTCTTCCCAGTCTGGTGCAGGACTACAATTTTGTTTCTGGTGTCCTTCGATACCTCTTTGGTCTTCACCATAGTGGAGTTTGGAGTGTGACTGCTTGAGGTTGTGGACAGGTGTCTTTTATACTGATAACAAGTTCAAACAGGTGCCATTACTACAGGTAATGAGTAGAGGACAGAAGAGCCTCTTAAAGAAGTTGTTACAGGTCTGTGGGAACCAGAAATCTTGCTTGTTTGTAGGTGACCAAATACTTATTTTCCCCCATAATTTGCAAATAAATTCGTTAAAAATCAGACAATGTGATTTTCTGGATGTGTTTTCTCATGTTGTCTCTCATAGTTGAGGTCTACCTATGATGTCAATTACAGGCCTCTCTCATATTTTTAAGTGGGAGAACTTGTACAATTGGTATCTGACTAAATATTTTTTTTCCCCACTGTATATAAGTGTTGCTGCTACGTGTTTGTGCTTGTACTGTATTGCTACAGCCCCATTTATTTGTTAGATGAGCAGGCCTTGTGTTTTTGTTGCATTTGTGGAGTGTCAATATCCCTTTCATTCATCTGCTCCCAGCCTTTTTAATTAATCAATTTAGCTTGGCACCCTATTTTCCTTAGTTTCATTTGAAGGCTCTGGCCTAAGGAGCGGTGTCTGCTAAAGGTAGGAAACACGTCTTTTCCAAGTCATTTTAATTAGATAATATAACCAGGTATCTTACTACCCTGAATTAATTTAAGACTCGGACCCAAAACAGAAGTATCTGTTAGTTTTAGGACATGTCTGTAACCATGTTCACCTGGATGAGATGGATGGGCCCACATGCATTGATCAAAATATGTTTCAAGAACCTTTATGTAGTTAGTATATACAAGAGTTATGCGTCTTTGTTCAGATATTAAATGTGTATGAGTACCGTTATCATGCGTGTCTGCTTGTACTTTGTTTTTTCTCATATAACATAAAATCTAAGACAGTGATAAAATAGGTAACAAGTGTATAAGTCTGCAGAAGGTGAGGTTTTATAAAACAATCCCCTGTCCTTTGGCTAGGGTATAACTTTCAATCATGGCACAACTCCTTTAAGGTAATGCTATTAGAGGTTTTGTAAGGTAACATTATTCTTGACTCATTACACAAATATCATTTCATCTAATGAGTATGATTTGTCAAAAATGACCGCTTATATTATCTCAATGAAGATCATCTGCCTGCCTTATGGTTCCATGATGATTAATTCTAAAAGACATGGGAGATGAGACACATGATCTGACCTTTTCATTCATATTTTTCTTTCTACTATATATAACCATATCTTCCTTGTATTTATGCTCCACTTTCTTTAATGTTCTTCCGAGGTCCTTCTATTATAAGGAACCTGTCACCTCTATCCATTACACATGCTGAAGTTCATTGTTATAATTGGATTGTAAGTTTAAGCAGAGACCAAGATTCTGCTACTCTTGCAGTACTCTAATGAAAGTCCAATAGGGCCAACCTCATTGATTCTACTTCTGTCCCTGAAGAACTTTTCCTGTAATTAATTGTCACTGAGAGGATGTGATGATGCCCTGGTGTCTGCTAGGATTCATAATTATGGCACTTGTATCCAGTGAATGATAGTCCAACATATGATACTGTATTTGGGAATCTCGTTATCTTTATTTTTATTCTCGGTGGCCATTTTTGGAGCATCATCTTCTTTCACTATTGTTTTTGTTCTCTACACTATATAAAAACCGCTTTTTACTAAAGTGTCAAACGATCTCCTGATGGCTAATTCTCCTCCTACTTCTGTGACCCCTCGTTCAATGTATCACTCTCTGGATCTGCTTCCTCTCCTCTTCCTCTTGCTGTTGGGATTCTTAAGGGTCCAACCCTTTGTCATCTTCTCTTCTCCATCTACATGGCCCTTATTAGGCAAACTAACAGCAGATTTGACCTTTGGTTATCATCTCTATGCTGATGATACCCAATTGTAGAATTCTCCTCGTGACATCACATCTTCACTACTACAAAGCACAAGTGATTGTCTCCCCACTGTTTCTATTACCATGTGATCTCTCTATATAAAACTGATTTTTTCAAAAATTGAACTTCCTTTGTTTCCCCCATCAACTAACCAACCTAAATCTCATATTTCCATATCACTCTGTGGTGCCACAATAACACTTTGGCAGCAAGTTCTCTGTCTTGGGGTCATATATGATCTTTCCTCCACTCCCCATATTCAGTCACTTGCTCATTCATGTCACCTGCGGCTCGAAAACATCTCCTGAATTTGCTCTTTCCTCGCTGTGGAGATATCAAGAACTGGTATTGTTGCCCTGTTCCACCCTCATATTGATTACTTCAATTCACTACTGATTGGTCTTCCCTTAACTTAACTCTCCTCTCTCCAATCCATCTTGAATGCAGCAGCAAGACTAATCCAGGCTTATGTTGAGCACTGACATTGGCTGTGTTCATGTCTGGAGACCTAGGAGCTTGCGCCTCAATCCTGCCTTTGCTGTAGAGTAGCACATACATACTGCTCCCACTGTTGGTGTGATGGTCTGGGGAACCATCGCATATGACAGTCAGTTACACATAGAAGGAGTAAGAGGGACAATGACAGTTCAACAATATGTTCAGGACATCCTGCAGCCACACGTGTTCCCTCTCATGGAAGAGCTTCCAAGAGGCAATTTTCAGCAGGATAATGCTCAGCCACATGCAATGGTGTCACAGGAGCCTCCACAACATTGTCACACTTTCATGGCCTGCCTAGTCATCAGATTTATAGCCAGGAGAAAATGTATGGGACCATCTGGGATGTCAACTATGACAGCCTATGAGTTTGCACAATGTAGTGGCTCAGTTATAGCAAATGTGGACTGATATGTGAGGGTATATGTATATATTGCCATATATTTTTATGCTTTTATACCTGTATGCAAGTTCTATGCAATGCTATAATACAAAAAACTTAATATGTAGCCTTAAAAATCATATCAGATATGCCAAGGCTTTGCAAGGCAGAGAGAGATGTGTCCAGGGACTGGGTGAAGGTGAAGGAGGACTGGATACTCAGACCGCGTGCTTGGCTGTTTTCCCAGAAGTGCCTTATCAAGATAACGACTGTTTAACTATGTATATGACTAACACTGCTTCAGGCGGAACTGCGGACATCACATATATGGCTATGCGGTGGATTTGAGCCAATAAGACAGTTACACACTTCTATTGACGTGATAAGGAGTATAAAGCCCCATGTCATCTATAATAAAGTGTGCAATTATTCCCCATGTGAGAAACTATACCAGACCTCCGTGTGTGGTGTTTTTTCCTTTACTGCCGGCAACAGGGCATTGGGGTGGGCCTGATTGGTGCTCTATGCAGAATTTCCCTGACAGATGTGCAGTAGGTTTCCATACAGATCATGTATTCTTCCATGCCCGCCTGTATCATATCTTCCATCCAAGATAGAAGTGGCCCAACAGGATACTAGAGCCTCCATGCATCACATCTTGAATTCAAGCCAGAGGCAGTACAACAAGGTACTAGAGCCTCCATGCCCACCCGTATCACATCTTGTATCCAAGCTAGAGGCGGTACAACAGGGTATTAGAGCATCCATGCCCCACCGTATCACATCTTGTATCCAAGCTAGAGGTGGTACAACAGGTTACTAGAGCATCCATGCCCAACCGTATCACATCTTGTATCCAAGCTGGAGGTACTACAACAGGGTACTAGAGCCTCTATGCCCACCCCTATCAGATCTTGCATCCAAGCTAGAGGCAGTACAACAGGGTACTAGAGCCTACCTTCAAAGCATTCAGCTTTCTGCAATAAATTATCTCTTTGCTCTGATATTGTAATGACTTACTTGTATCACCGTTACAATTGGACATAAAGTTTAATTTGACTCCAACAACTCCTAGGTGCTTGATTTGTTTTTTTACAATGACTGTATATATAAGTTTTTTCCCTCTGGATTGTACAGAACAAACTTTTATACCGCATGTGTCACACGTTTCTCCTCATAGTCTGTAAGTTGTTGTGAGCTGGGCCCTCACTCATATTGTTCGAGCTGTCCATTGGTTTAATATTGTATATTATGTCTTATTTAGAGATGAGCAAGCATACTCATCCGAGCTTGATGCTCGTTCGAGTATTAGGGTGCTCGAGATGCTCGTTACTCGAGATGAGCACCACGCGGTACTCGTCTCGATTAAACGAGCACTGACCATTGAATTCAATGGAGCCGGCAATACAGCCGGCTCTATTGAAAGCAATGGGCTGCCGGCGAGCGCGGGATGAATTTTCGAGAAGGGCTTAAAAATATAAGCCCTTACCTGAAAATCATCCTAAAATGTGTAAAAAAAAAAATAGAAACGGGCCGGAGCTGTCCAGTGCATTGAATTCAATGGAGCCGGCAATACAGCCGGCTCCATTGAAAGCAAGGCGCTGCGGGCGATCTCACGATGAATTTTCGGAAAGGGCTTAAATATATAAGCCCTTCCCTGCAATTCATCCAGAATTTTGTAAAAATAAAAAATATATATATACTCACCTGGTCCCGGCAGACGGAGTTCAGCCGCGGCCGGCTTCAGTTCTCCTGAACTGCTCTCTGTAGTATTCAGCAGCCGGGGATTTAAAATCCCCGCCTGCTGAATGAGCTGCCTCTGATTTGTCACAGCCTGACCAATCAGAGGCAGCTCTCACTCACACCCATTCATGAATTCATGAATGACAGCTGAGAGCTGCCCCTGATTGGCTCAGTGCTGAGCCAATCAGAGGCAGCACTCACTCACCCATTCATGAATGGGTATATATTTAAGCCCTTCCCGAAAATTCATCGTGAGATCGCCCGCAGCGCATTGCTTTCAATGGAGCCGTCTGTATTGCCGGCTCCATTGAATTCAATGCGATGGACAGCTCCGGCCCATTTCAATTTTTTTTTTTACACATTTTAAGATGATTTTCAGCTAAGGGCTCATATTTTTTAGCCTTCCCGAAAATTCATCCCGCGCTCGCCGGCAGCCCATTGCTTTCAATGGAGCCGGCTGTATTGCCGGCTCTATTGAATTCAATGGGCTAACATCGTTCTTCTCTGCCACAGCTGTTACAGCTGTGGCAGAGGAGAACGTTCTTTATGCTGACAGTGCAGGGGGGGGGTCTCACTCTTGCCACTATTGTGGCTTAATAGTAAGACCTCGGAGCCCGAAATGCAGCCCTGCATGTTGCTCCTCGCCTGCCCTACCCATTTCTGTGTTTTTTACCTGACTTTGGTGATTTGCTAAGATTTTCACAAATGAAAACCTTAGCGGAGCACCAGTCATATACAAAAATGCTCGAGTCGCCCATTGACTTCAATGGGGTTCGTTACTCGAAACGAACTCTCGAGCATCACTGAAAGTTCGACTCGAGTAACGAGCACTCGAGCATTTGGTGCTCGCTCATCTCTAGTCTTATTCTGTTCCTCTATAGATGTGAGTCTTCTTGTAGAATATACTACTCTATGTACTAGTGTACTGCTTGGGGCTAAAGCTGTATTACAGTAGTTCTCCTATGGCTTTTCTCACATCTGCGCTGGAGGCTCTATTAAAAAATTCCATTACAGATTTGGTCCAAAATGGTAGACAAAACAACATATCTTACTGCACCATTTTCTTTGATAAAATGGCAGACAGAATCAATGGAATCCATAAACTGTGGTTTGCATCTGTGATGTGCTGCATCCAACACTTTTGTGACTGTTCTGTTTCTATAATAGAGAGTAAGAATAGAAATCAATAGTGCAGATGCAGACAGAGTTTAACGGTTCATTTACACTCGTATATCAGGGGTGCCCCAAGGCTTTTTGCTGCCTGAGGCGAAGTGTGAAATAATACGCCCCCCCCCCCCCAACCACATAAAAGCCAACTCATTTTACAGGCATTGAAATCACCGATACACAAGATACCCAACACATACTTGAAGCATTGAGACTTGTCTGAAGTGACAGAGTAATAGTGGCCACACTAGTAACAATAACCCCCTTAATGGCCCCAGTAGTTATAGTGACCCCCAGAGAGGCTGCAATAGTAAGTGACTCTGTTAGTGGTCCCAGTAGTAATAATGCCCCCCCCCCCTATAGTGGCTCCTGTAGTACTAGTTTCCCCCATAGTTGTCTCAGTAGTAATAGAGTCCCCCCTATTGGCCTCCAGCCCAGCAGCAACCCGAGGAGTAATTCCCTCACTCAGCCTGCAGCTACAGTCCCTCAGCGGCCACTGTTGCTGTGGCCCTTGACCTCTACCACCAGCATCTCCACTACATACAGGCTGATGTCTGCATGCAGAAACGCTGCTATAGGGGTGTGAGGTCAGGGATCATAGCAGCAGTGGCTGCCAGTGGACTGAAGCTGCGGCTTTGTGAGTAAATTTCTTGGCTGCTGGCAATTATTTTTTACTGGTCATTAATGGGTGGCAACTTGCCGCCCCCCAAGTACCTGCAGGCTGCTGCCCGCGGCAGCAGTCTCAGGTCATGACTTGGTAGGGGCACCCCTGCATACACTACATAGAGCATGTACGGCTCCTATATTACTGAGTCTTTGTCAGACTCCATCGATATGCTAATACTTCTAGGGGAGAATACCCTTGTGCATACATTGCCTGATGGAACTTGCCACAATTTGTTTTATTTGTATGGAAAAAAAAACTCTGTAAATCTTGGTATGAAATTGGAGTCATATAGACATAAAGTAGAGGCATCTTTCATCTCTCTGTAATACTGCCTTAAATTTCAATCAGAATAAGTGCTCATATATGGCAGAGCTGTGTGCACAGCCCCTATATAGTAGCATAGCAGTAATTCTATAATATGGATGCATTAACACTCCGTATGGTACCTCTAAGGGGCTCTGTAAACTCTGCTAACGTAATTATATTGTAATAAGCATTACTTGTGAGAATAGAATGTTGATCCTTAACTCAAAGCTCTAGCAATAAAAAAAAAGTACTGTTACCACCATGCGGTGGTTCTGATCCTCCCAGGGCGGCGGATTGCGGGGTCCCGTGGTCGGGGCACGTCCCCCCGGCTTGTTGTTCGGCTGCCGTGGGCGGCGTGGTTCTAGTGGCACGCGCGCACCTGTGAGTGCAGCTGCCGTGCACAAGCTCCCTTTTATTATTTTCTGTTGGGAGTTGGCTGTCTCCCTCTCTCCACCCCTGGGCGGAGGCTTTTGTTTAAAGGTCAGGCAGAGACTTGCAATCACAGCTAGTCTGCCTCGGTTTGTCTCCTGCTTCTGTCAGTTTGTCTGCTACACCTTGCAAGGTTTTTCCATCTGCCTCAGTTCTTCTTAGTATTTTTTGTGTTGGTTATCTACATCTGTCTTTTCTGTCAGTATTCCACCCTTTCCATCCAAGTACACCAGCGTCCCTTTTTCGGTCCCTAGTTAGAGTAGGGACTGCCGTCCAGTTGCCGCCTGGGGTTAGCCAGGAGTGGAGGCAAGTAAGCAGGGAAAGGGGTTGTGGGTGAGACCTAGGGCACCCGGGCTGGCGTATGATGGGTAGTATGCCGTAACAAGTATAACTTGTGCAAAAATGTACAGCTTTTTGACCTTTTTGCACCCTGATTGACAGTTTTTAAAAAATGGGCATAGCCTCCCACAGCCTGCCAGATTTGCTATAATTGACAGCACCTCACAGCTGGTGTAGATTTCACTTTCAGACAAGACATGCACCTAAATTATTACAGTCAACTCCCATTTTGGGGATAAAATTTGCCCAACGACCACAGTGGGGGAGATATATTACCTGGTTCCTTCCCTTTACTGCCACTGATCTCCTGGTTCCTGGAATCCCTTTGTGGCATTTCAAAATGGCTATGCTTCTCCAATAACTACCCAATGCACACTCTGCATCGTTGTTCAGGCACTGTATGTTTTTTTCAGATTGTCAGGCAATGATCATGTGTGCAATGCTGGCCAACTAGAGCAGTGTGTAGTTTCTTAGACTGCCGATGCACTACCAGTTCTCAGTGTGCATCAGGTAGTCAAAGCACTGGCATGGGCATCTTAGTGCACCACAAAGGGGACCCAGGAACCAGAAAAGGTGCTATCGATCATGGCCACGGCTGCCAGAATACCATTCCTAGCACCAATGTCTTTGGTGTCTTTCCGCTTAGTGTCACTGGCTCAGAGGGTGTGGGTGCAACTGCCAGTGCTCTTAACCCTTTGCAATCCAATTTTGGACTCAGGGTTTCCTAGGGGCCTTTCTCTTTCAGCCATTTTACAATGGCGCCATCTTCTGGCTAGAGCCAGTTCTGCGGTATGGGACATGCTGGAGAGGCCCCCGACAACAAAGCGACCAGTAATATACAGTAAGAATACCTTGCTGGACGTTTTCCGACATCGGAGCTGTATAGCCTTCAATCAGAATGTCTTCAGACGTAAGACAGTGGATTGGAAAGGGTTAAAGGGCCAGCACACACCTTATAAATTCATCCCCTGCCAAACATTTACTACCCTTTGCTATATCAATATCATGCCTGTATGAAGCGTACCTGAGTTTGTTGCCTTTAGGTACTACTTAAGGTGCAATTCAAGTGTGTCCTGACTCTCTGGCTTTTGACTTTGGCCGTTCCTGACTTTGTTGTATTCTCCATTCCCAAACTCAGCTTGTTATATTGAGCACACTTCTATCTGCTGCTTGCTATGACTTTTGGCCTGTTGTACTGTCCTGAACCCATTCTGTGTGTGCTGACTTTCGGGCTATTACTGGTTCTGAAGTTTTGCCACCTACCCTGTGCTAGATTGTTTGACTATGGCTCTGTTTATAGCTTCATGCCTTGGTCTATAGTACTGTCAGCTGCAACATTATTGGGGCCACTTTCAGAGCAAAGACCTAGGGACCCTGCAGTGAATCCAACATTCTAATTAGTGGAGTTAAAGGGTGAAGACTAATTGACAACCACTGTGTTGCATCCCGCTGGGAGTGCAACCTCCAAAACAAAGAAAAAGGCACAACTGTGCAAAGGAACATAAAACTAAGGGGAGTTCTCTCCCTATAACCCCTAACCCGGGAGGGGGCCCTGCCTACTCGGCGGGCCGATCGCTCCGATAGGTGCGAGCCCACACTCATGCCTGGGCCACTGACAAGTCCCTACCCGGGAGCCCTAGCACCAAAGAAAGGGAAAACAAATAATCAAATAAAGCAGAAAAGGACTTAGCTAGAATAGAGGAGCTCCAGCCAGGATGTGTTCCTCCGTCGCTGTCCAGTGGCAACTGAAGCATTGACCAGCACAGGGGTCAATGCTAGCACTGTTTAAGTAGGAGCCGAGCTACTCAGCACCAGGTGCTGACTGACATCACTCCTGCAACTACCACACCCCTCAGCTCCAGGAGAAGCAAGGGCACACCCAAAACCTGGTCTGGCCTGCAAGAAAGGTGAAGGTCTCAGAACGGCTGCAACAAACTGTTCCTGTCAAAAAAAAAGAGGACACCAAGTGATATAACTCTTCTCCTGTAAGGTCCTAGACAATTATTTATCCTGGGATCAGAGGGTCACTTAAAAAGGGTAGGTGCCTCTTAATAAATTTGTTGCATTCACTTTAAGACACTCTTTTCTTAGACCAGTGTAAAAAAAAACAACTTTTTCCCGTGTTTTTATTTTTTTTCTGCCTTCTTTTGGATTGTTAGGAGGAGATAGTACAATATAGGTGCTATTAATGGGGGCTTCTATACTTAGAATGAAGAGGTTATTTTTTTTTCAAACGTTCCCTGGTTCACTTTCTCTCAAGACTATCTAACTTGAATCGTCAAGGGTTAAGTCTTAAGGTTGCTAGTTCCAATAATTCCAATCAAACTGTCCTGAGGACCATTACATATTAAGTCTATCTGTATGTAAACAGATTTAAAATGCAAATGAATATTATTTGTATGCAAATTATGTCGCTTTAATTGGATGATTCCTGATTACCCCCAGAAAAGTAAGAATGATTGAGTTTGTAGCCAGATAGGTCTGCAGGTCTCAAAACACTTCACATACTGCATTACCCAACACATCTCGTTATGAAACGGAAGAGAGAATCTGTATTGAATGAAATTAGTGTCATCTCATCCTGTCCCCAGAGTCTTATTCCTCACAGAATGTGCAGGTAGCTCGCGGAATCCAATAATCCATTGCAATAAGCTATTTATGGGAGACTTTTCAACTTAAAGTGCGCTGAAAGAAATGATTCTTTTTCCCCTTGTTTGTTTTTATGGCTTTCCAACGATTTGTCCTTTACATGAAATAACTGGAATATATTCTATGTAACCTTGGTTATAATAAAAATCAACAATAGAAAATAGCAAAGTTTGAGGTGAATCAGAAGTTTTTCGGTAACAAATAATTAGAACATGAATAGGATCTCAGAAAGTACAGTGCGGATTCACCTTGAAGAGATCCAGCAAATAGGGAGTTTTTAGGGCAATGTCACCTGGGAAAAAATATGCAAAATAGCTATTCTTCAGAAAGAAGAAAACTGTCTCTTCACTGCCACCTGTAGGTGATTAGCCTATCAGTCACTGCCCAACATTTTACAGAGCCTTGGTTATCAGCCAAACCAGAGAAATGCATCTGCATACAGCACTCTTTTCGAGTTGTTCCTCATCAGTATGGGGTAGAGTTCTTGTTGGCTGTGTGAGATGTCATATGTACTGTAATGACCTACATTACTGTGCAAGGGCACTTTCACACAGCTGTAGGCGCTTTTACGTGCGCCTTCTGGCGCCATAAAAACACGTGAACGAGCGCACAAATCTGAGGTTTGTGTGCCCATTCAGATGGCCCAAGCCTGACGCATATATTCCAAGACCCCAATGCCGTTGGGTGGGGAGAGACCCCTTAGCTCTGCTAAGCCATCTCCCCCTTCCCTCCTCCTCGCCAGGTCACCTCCTCTCTACTCCCTTCTAACTGTTCACAATGGGAGGGGTGGGGTGGAGCTAAACTTCTGCCCCTCTCTGCAGCCAGCAATGCGAAAGATGGAGATTAGCTCCGCCTCCGTCCCGCCTCTCCCATTGCAAACAGCCGGAGGGGAGGGGAGAAGAGTAGAGAAGGTGGAGAGATTTTAGCAGTCATGCTGCTAAACTACCTCCCGCCTCTTTTCTCCGGCTGCTGTCATTGGCTCCCATAGAAGTTCTATGCAGCGGCCACCGTATTCCGGGCAGAAAGATTCCAGGACTATCTTTGCTGCCAGGCGTAAAAAAACGCCCGCTGCTATGTCGGCCGCCTGGGCACTTTTACATCGCGGGAATACGTCTGTGTGATATGATGCATTGATATCCAATGCATCAGATGGTAGTGTATATCGCCCAGCCATGAAAATGGTGGATGATGTATGCTCGTGTGAATAAGCCCTAATTGTGTAATATGGCCATAAGAGTATAATGGGAAAGTTGCACCAGAAATTGCGCTAAAATAGTATTGTGCACAAAAATTTGGAGCAATGGAACTGAGCATGTTTATGCACACTTGCTAATTGGTTGATGCTCTGGCTATAAAACGGACTATTTTTGACTGCATAGTGAGCTGATCTGGTGCAGGAACAAGGACTGCACAAGCTTGGGCCCATGCTACTTAGACCTGAGTTGTAGCAGTATCGCAACGGCCCAGAACTGGTGGGATGCAACCGACTAACTTTGGTCAGTACCAACTTGGATGTACAGTGCAACAAACTGTAAGGGCTCATGTCCACGGGGAAAAGAAGAATTAAAATCCGCAGCGGATTTTAACTCTTCTCCCGCGTGCGGATCCGCACCCCATAGGGATGCATTGACCACCCGCGGGGTAGATAAATACCCGCGGATGGTCAATAAAAGGGATTTTAAAAAAAATGGAGCATGAAAAAATCTGGACCATGCTCCATTTTCATGCGGGTCTCCCGCGGGGACGGCTCCCGCGGGCTTCTATTGAAGCCTATGGAAGCCGTCCGGATCCGCGGGAGACCTAAAATAGGAATTTAAAAGAATTTACCCATCCGGAGCGGACCGGGAAGGTCTTCTCTTCCTCACGGCCGCATCTTTCTTGCTTCGGCTCGGCGGATGTGCCCGGCGCATGCGCGCGGCACGTCGGCGACGTGCCGCGGCCGTGACGAATTCATCCGCCGGCCGAAAAAGAAGATACGGCCGTGAGGAAGAGAAGACTTTCCCCGCCCGCTACGGATGGGTAAATTCTTTTAAATTCCTATTTTCAGCGCTCATGTCCGCGGGGCAGGAGGGACCCGCTGCAGATTCTACATGTAGAATCCGTAGCAGGCCTGATTTTCCCCGTGGACATGAGGCCTAAGTGAGGCCAGCTTCTGAAAGGTACTATATGTTTACACACAGAACAGGAGAGCTAGCAATTAGACAGCAGATATATTACATTGTCCACTAATTGTATTAGGGAGCTTGGACTGCAAGATACATTTTCCATTGCTTGAACTCCTGAAGATTGCCAGCATATTAGTGAGCGTGGTAAGCTCTTTCAGAACTTAGATATTTTGATGGGTGAAAGCAGAAAGATGTCTTGAGGGGTGTATGAGCCTCAGCTAAGAGAGAAACTCTATTATGTTCCATAATCTATACTTCTGTTAGACTATACTGATCTTAGCAAATTATTAGTGCCCTCAATCAGAAAGTATTACTGTGCTATAGGTAATCGCATATAGTGTCTAGGAAATCGAAATAAAAAAATCCAATTGCTTACTCCTTAATATTCAATTGTTTGTTTTTATTTCTGTATTCTCAATAAATATTTTACATTCTGTTTACTCCATCTGCTGCATCGTATCCTGGGACTTGCACCACCATACCTTGGTCTGTGATAGTACAACTTTTGAGAAAGCACTCATTCCTTATCAGCTAGATCTTCGCATAGAAAATCAGTACCTTCTGAGATGCATTTCCCCAAATCAACCACAATCCTGAGCTTAAGTATAGACTACTAGTATAAGAAGTTGGAAAACCACATTATAATAAGTGTTAAATTGACCATTTAAGGCTATACCCAGAAGGCCAGTGGAACGTTTAGCATCCCAACTATCAATATCAAATGAATGACTTAACCTTTTCCCAACAGGTGACGTATGTACATGTACAGTACGTCGAATGTCACGGCCCGCTTCTTGTACAGTGGGTGCCTGCAATGGCAACTATAATTACAATGGTAATGTGCTGAAGCACAATGATCTGATTTCCCATGATTACCCAATGTCAATAACATGCATCATTTCCCGGTTCTGTGACATGACATCCGAAATGGTTTCTATAATTTTAACAACTTCATGATTCTTCGATATGTATGAAAGTTTTTGAAGCGTGGCGCGCCGTCTGTTTTGTGCTATGTTTGCTCAGCACACAGGCTTATTATGCCAATCCATTTAGTCCTACAGCTGTTAATGTTTGCTTGCAAGGACAGATCCTGATTGATGCTGCACAGAGATGCACTGTGGCTCTCAGTCCCCACTCACACATTGCACCTACAAATGTTTATTTAGTCCTACATTAAATGAGGTGCAGTAATTAACTTCCCACTTTTGGCAGCGAGGTCTAATAGTATAAATTACTATGTACTCTTTTTTGCATTAATGGTCCATAAATTTATAAAGAAACGTATGCATCATCTAATTATATGTGCACAAATTCATCATTCCTGAAGCACAAGAACCAATTAAAATTACAACAAAGGTCACAATGTATGGAACATCTTTTATCAAAAGTTGCAAGTCAATAGAGACAGTTTATAGACACCACAGAGTCATCTAATACTGTCATAAAAGGCGGAAATGAACACTCATTTATTAGGTGGCATAAAGTAGATAGGCGAAACTGGCAAACACAGCCTGTAGAGGGCGCTAGATATTGTGGGAAGTGCATCGCAAAGGTCTGCTTTACGCCTCTTTTACACAAATGTTGCAATTTTTAGCCGCCCGCATCACGGCTAAAAAAAAGGCGAAAAAACGAGAAAAAGCCTCAACCAAATTGCGACTAAATCTCACATTTTCTCGCTCATTCACACAGCCTGGTGCGGCATATATATGCCACAGCCCGAAATTCCATCAGACAGGAGAAATGCTTAGCATGGTTCTATTATTTCAACTGAGCCAGCTGACATGGTTTAGCAGCACTAGCCACGGCTAAACTCCTTTGCCCTCCCTTTTCTGACAGCTCTCATAGGCTCCCATAGGAGCGTCAAAATTCATTCACCGCATTCGGCAGCATACGCGCTATGTTTTCCCGCCGGCTGATTCTACGTGACTAAACATTGCCCATCTGAATGAATTCATTGAAATCCAGTGCTTAAGATGGTCACGATTGTCAGCCAACGTTTTATTGCAGCTAAGTAGCCACGATAAAACACTTGTGTGAATAAGGCCTTACATCGTAAGAGCTAACACTTCAAAGACTCCTCCTGGAAATGTAAAAATAAATTGTCATTTGACAGTTTCCATTTACCTTGTCACTATGATGTGTCCATACAATCTCTGCCTGTCCAATCAGTGCTGAGAAGGGGAATAGAAACATCCAGAAGCGAGCATTGTGTGTATAATTAAGAAATTATTAAAAACAATGATGGGTGATAGAAAATATTTAGCAGATTTTTAGAAGGGAACATTTTAAAATGTGAACCATGGGTTGCAGAACTGGAGTCATGATGGGTGATGGTCACCAAGTCAGTGAGAAATGGGGCAGAAATCAGAGGTGGTTCAGAGTGCCTAACAATGCCCCTTGCAAATGTGATAATACAGCCATATGTCTTTCAGTGAATTGGCAGTATGGTGGAGGGTCAGTGGGCTGCACTGTAAATGGGAGCATGGTATGGATGAAAACAAGACTCCGAAGCTGGGGGAATCTCAGTGTGGCTTCACAGAAACATAGAATGGTAGAATTGGAAGGGACCTCCTGGGTCATCGGGTCAAACCCCCTGCTCAGTGCAGGATTCACTAAATCATCACAGACAGATGTCTGTCCAGCCTTTGTTTGAACACTTCCATTGAAGGAGAACTCACCACCTCCCGTGGTAACCTGTTCCACTCATTGATCACCCTCACTATCTAATATCTACTCTGCTTCTCCTCCCTTTCAGTTTCATCCCATTGCTTCTAGTCTTTCCTTGTGCGAATGAGAATAGGGCTGATCCCTCTGCACTGTGACAGCCCTTCAGATATTTGTAGACCACTATTAAGTCTCCTCTCAGACTTCTTTTTTGCATCTCTGGCGTATGAACACTTATGCTGAAGGGTAGTGGGCGGCCGAGAATGGTTTTCTGTGATTGGCAGTGCCCACTCAGACATAGAGGACATGCACCTACAGTCAAGATAGATAGATTTTACAAATAAATAGAATGCCATGGCAAGTCTAAAGACAGATAAGATAGTATTGTCCTTTATAGTTGTCTAATGATGGAATGTAACCAACGTGTATTCGCAACACATGGATGGGAGGGCATCTAGTAGTCAGAGGGCTGGTTGGAAGACGCGGTTTCCTGATGAAGAATAATGTGGCTGAGGATTTCTTATAAAAGGAAAAAGTAAATGGATGTGGAGAGGTCATAGTTGGATAGGGAATTCATTGATAGGTAATTGGTTTTAATGGGTAGCAAGTGAGGACCTAAACAGATGGGCGCATGCACAAATACGCTCAACGCTACAGTGCGTATTAGCGCACCAACCAATTAAAATCTCTTTAGGTTTTGACAGTTCAAATTCCGGGCTCCTGCGCTCGAGTAAAAAAAAAGCAGACAGATGGGTCCTGCCTAGAGATGAGCGAACTTACTCGTTTAGGGCGTTTTTGCACTCGAGCACCACTTTTTCCGAGTAACTGACTACTCGGACAAAAAGATTCAGGGGGCGCCGGGGGCGGCGTGGTGGAGCGGGGGATAGCAGTGGGGAACAGGGGGGAGCGCTCTCGCTCTCTCTCCCCCCCCCCCCACCACTCCCCTCTGCAACCCCCCGCTCATCCCCGACGCCCCTCAAATCTTTTCGCCCAAGTAATCGGTTACTCGGAAAAAGCGGTGCTCGAGTGCAAAAGTGCCCTAAACGAGTAAGTTCGCTCATCTCTAGTCCTGCCCTATCTTTTCTGGCACGTAGTAAAAAAGTGCGAGAATCACGCTAGTCAAAGCGAAACCATTAAAATCAGTGGTTTTGTTATGTCACGTTCTGCATGCATGATTTAAATGCCAGCAAAACCTGACAAAATCATTGTCATCTGTTTAAGCCCTAAAAGTGTATTTTCAAGGCAGGAGCAGAGAGGAAAAAAGAAAAAAAAAATCAAAAATTGAGCCTTCCTAAATATTGTCTATTGTGTCATGTAGGACAATGCATTTAATGTGAAGGTCCAGTAAGACTCCCTTTTTCTGAGGATTCAAATCTGTCTGTTGAGTCGGGAGATATTTGCTCAATAATTGCTCCTTCAGACAAACGTATTTGTGCTGAACACTGCATCCGCGGGATTAGCGGGCGTAATATGCAGAGAACCCATAGATGTCAATGGGTTCGTGATCATTAACAATTTTTTTGCAATTTTTTTTTTGTGCGCATGTGCTCCCTGCCAGGAGCAGAACATAATGGGACCTCATTAGGTTATAGCCATTTAAATCAGTATTGAGGGTGTTCGCCGCCCATGTGAACATGCCATACCTGCACAAATACGTACAGTAAAATACACAGGCACTCCCGCAAACTCGCCCCACAAAATATGTTGCGCTGGGGCGAGTTTATTTACATATACGCTTGTCTAAAGGAGCCCTAATTGTAACAGAAATGTTGAAGTCTTGGGCATGCACTACTGAGGTGGGTCTGGATGCTGTTTTATGAAACCATTGTTTGTGTCTGACCCGTTTGTTCACACCACAGTGTGACTGTTGTGAAGTGTGGCCCACATGTTGAAGCTGGCAGGGGCAGTCGAGGAGATACTTGACAAATTCAGTTTTGCAGTTTTAAAAGGGTCTCTATGGGAAAACTTACTTTTTTGGTGAAAATGGTGTTCTTCTGACAAATGATGCCACAACATTTGCACTTGTTTTTTCCATATTTGAAACATCCACTAATTTTAGAACGAGTAGAATTTTTTGAGGGTCTTTTTTTATCCAACAATGAATTCCTGCTACATTATAGGAGCTTTAACCCTCTCCAATCCACTGTCTGACATCTGAAGACATTCTGATTGAAGGCTATACAGCTCCGATGTCGGAAGACGTCCGGCAGGGTATTCTTACTGTATATTACTGGCCGCTCTGTTGTCGGGAGGCCTCTCCAGCATGTCCCATGCCACAGTACTGGCTCTAGCCAGCAGATGGCATCATTGTATAATGGCAGAAAGAGAAAGCCCCCTAGGAAACCCTGAATACAAAATTGGATTGCAAAGGGTTAAAGCGATTTTATCATTAATAGAAAAACTTTTCCAGCAGCTGGGCCCATTATAAATTAAAAAAGTAGATAATATTCACCTCTGGAAGAAGAGCTGAGCTGCTCATACTGCCCCAGAGCCGTCGTCCAGGTAGAAGGCCAGGCAGAAGAATGTGACCATTGCTTCCAATCAGAGTCCACAGTTTCACATCCCCAGATTCTTGGTGTTCAGGATATTAGCACTGATGCCAGGAGCGCCGACGGTGACGCTTTGACCTCTTGCTCCACCTGGCCGTCTACCTAGAAGCCGGTTCCGGGGCAGTTTAACCTTCTTAGCTTTGCTTCAGGGGTCCAAGAAGAGGTGAGTATTATACATTTTTTTCTAACATAATGGGCCCAGCAGCTGGAAAAGTTCTTATATTAATGATAAAACCCCTTTAAACACGTGTCGTCCATTTACAATGCGGCCGGCTTAAAGCCTAGGGCCATGTAAGGCGCTTTGTTAAATTGGGTTAGTACTGTATATGTAGTGTCTCATTATAAATATGCTGCAGATTGAGGGGCATCACAAATGTCCTAGAAATGCTTTGTTACAAATCATCAAAGAGTTAATTTACTATTATCCCGAAATACTGGAAGCCATGTCATGGGGTAGAGTTATATATATCAAATTCAGAAATGTAAGTGAACTCAAGATAACATATTTTGCCTATTTATATAACTCCATGAATGAGTTTTTCTATATTTCAAAGCAGTAATAAATATTTCTTTCCTCCAGCACATCTTTGGATTTAATTAAATACGTTCCTTACTCTGGATCATCTGCTTTAAATATTAATGAATTGCATCTTCTTAAAGACAGCCAAGAACAGAGGTTTTCATTTCAGACTTCACAGAGCCACCATGGGGGGATCTTAACACAATTTGTCATTCTTTTGTTTCTTGGGGACTTTTTTATTTATAGAGCATAAATGCGCAGCTGGCAAAACTTAACCAAATTAAATGGCTCTAATATGAAGTAGAACAGAACTGGGGAAGGAGCCGATTCCTGATGACTACCTGTATTGATGGGATCGCTGAACGCACGCTGGAAAGGTGTATTAATTATAAATACAATGGCTCCGTCTCCTGTGTAGTGCAGATAAACTGAACAGGTGGAGAGTGGAGTAGGAAAACGGAGAATAAACTAAACGACTTCTAAGCTGTCGTAGAATCATTTATCATATACAGCGGCGCTCTATGACACTCCCTATTGAGGATAAATTGCCTCCGTATCCTCACCAATATTGCCCAAGAAACTTCTTCTTCTCTGCGGCATTTTAGATGATTCTAATTTAGGGCTTAAACTCATGAACGTGTTTTAGTCCCGTTATGCAGCGATGATGATCACAGGTGCATAACGGGTTTCGTTTTCACTATCGGGATTCTTGCCCATTAATGGTTCGGGCGAGAAAAGATAGGACTTGCCCTATCTTTCTCGAATGTAGAATTAACTATGTGCGGGAAAGATTGGGCAGGACCTATCGTCCCACAGTTTTTTTTCAAACTCCTGCTCTATGGCGCAAAGTTTGAATGGCTTGAGAAGGAAAAGAAAAACCCTGTTCATGCACAACTATGCTCTATACCGGTGAGCGTAGTTGCTCATACGAACGTCTGAACATAACATAGTATGTTAGGCTGAATGAAGACAGTGTCCATCTAGTTCAGCCCATTTCCACCCTCTAGTTGATCCAGAGGAAGGCAAAAACCCCAATAGGCAGAAGCCAATTAGCCCATTTGGGGGACAATTTCTTCCAGACTCCATAATGGCAATCAGAATAATCCCTGAATCAACCTTTGATAGTTCCTACCTGAATGTAAGATCCGTAACTACAAACCCGCTGATCCCCCTAATGTCCATATTCTGTAATATCCACCCTTAAAATCATTTTGCCCTTGCAGTATTGGGAATCAGTTCTGCATGCACTGACTTTTTGGTGGGACTGCGATGGATTTGCACGTATACAGAGCATGCAATCTGAGCAACCAACTGCAGTGTGAGGGCCTAAGCAGACGAACGTGCTTGCGTCTGTGAAACTCACGCACGTAAAACGTGATGAATAGAACCCATTGATTTCAATAGGTTAGTTCTTATGAGTGGGACTGCGTTTTACTGCAGTCTATGGCAAGTTAAAGACAGCAAGTGAAGGGTGTGACACTGCGGACGCAGGGAAAAGAAGACAAGTGGCACTTATTAGGCTTTGAATAGCCAGTTGATTCTACAGAAAAGGGAGCATCATGTATGTGTGAACTGGCATTGCAAGTGCAAAAATGGCAGTACTATGCGCTGACACACGTGCGACAGCCTATTTATTGCCATCTCCAAACCTTGTTCATGAGCAAATGCGCTCTGTTGTGGCAAGCATGGTTGAGCATACGTTCATTGAACGAAGCCCTAAATCATCGGGATGGACATTAAAGCAGACTGAGTCCAGAGTGAGATAGGAGGTGGATTCCAGGCCATTAAGCAAGGCAGATAAATTGGTGTGACTGATAGTAGCCAACACTGCAGAAATATCAGGTAAGCATTATCCAGGTGCTGCCACAGGATCTAGCCCCATGTCAAATCAGTTTAGAGGCACCGTGGATCCCCATCCATCTATACAAGTATGACCATTAACGTTCCCTTTATTAAAGTCTGCTCATACTCCGGTTTCAGACAACGTCCAAGCATACAGTGTATCCGAGGAATTTCCTCTGCGTTTTCATTCCAGAATGTTTAACATTTATCTTTGTTGAGATTAAAGAAAATCGAACATCTGTTATTATCAGTTGTATCGGGATGAAATTTTGTGAAAAAAAGATTTTCAATATGTAGGAGAATATATGGGTGTATTTAAGATCAGCAACCAGATATTGGTGCTATTTCCCCTCTATCTAGCATGATGAAATAGCTGAATGTAAACATAGCATATTACGCCACTTGGAGCCTCAACATCTGCGTTCTATACTCAATGCTATTTGATAAAAATCTAACTTAATTTTAACATATTCCAGCTTTTAACTGCTCATAATTTTGTTTATAGAGATACTGTATATTTATTGCCTCAGGCTATGATAAAAAGAAAGAACTACGGAAAAATTATCAGAACTTGCTTGAGTACAACTGTAATGTCCAAGCTCCTCTGGAACCTTGTACACCTCCCTACAAATGTATTATGTCAGGGTGGCCACTAGGGGTTGCAGAAGCCACATGCAACTTGCTCTTGCTCCTTTCAACCCATCCCCAATATACAGAGGGGTCCAAGATTAGTAAGACAGTCTTGGATTCCCGAAACAGTGTAGATAGAGGAAATCAACCATACAGTAGATAACTTCTGGCCACAAAATTCTCCAGTCCTGATCCTTGACCATAGACATTGGCATATGAAGAACTAGCAACACTGGTGGGGTTGTTGTTTGATGCTTAAAGGGAACCTGTCACCAGGTTCATGCTGCTAGAACTATAGGCAACACCAACCTGGGACAAGTAAGCCCATTCGGCGCATGTATATTTTATTCTGAAACACTGCAGGGTTTCAGAAAAATATACTTAGAAATTAAACTCAGAACTAAGATCTTGAGTCAAAGAGGCCGTCCTCTCCCCGCCCCCTCATAAGAACTGACAGCTCCACTCCTTGCTGGTGCATAGGGAGAGAAGCTGCCCATCTTGATGATGCGTGTTGGAAGAGCCTAGTACAGCCCACCTATTTGATTCAAGAGTTCTGATAGGCGAGCTGCAAACTTCTAAGTATGTTTTGTCTGGGACCTGTAATTCTATGGGTTTCCAGGAGCATACCTTCACCTGTGGTGGATAATTGAGCTGGCTGGCATGACATTCCTTCTCCTACCTGACATGTCGGCATCAGCACTAGGCCCATATAGATAAGTCATATGCAAAGTTTCTGTCAGTAGGGGAGGTTGCCATCTTTTTCACCTCTGGGCGTGTGGAATTTCTTTGCAGACTTCCGTGACTGAGGCTGTTTCTGTAAGGTGCCGTGGTTCTATTTTGAGGTCTACAGTAGTTTTCTTCCTCCTGTATGCCGGTATCTGTTGGAGGAGGGTATATTTTTTATGTCCTAAGGGTACAGAGCCCCCTTCTTTAAAGGTGAGGTACTGTTAGGTTGTGCTGCTAGGACCTGTAGTTTCATGGGTTTCCAGGACACACCTTCAAAGGTGGGGAATAATTGAGCTGTCTGAGTGTGAATTTCTCCAGCCAGCCAATCCCCACTGGTCTGCTGCTCATACATACCAGCCCCTCTAGCTAGAGGATGCTGATTTCACTATACACTGGTATTTGCTTCCATGCTTGATGTTCTGTATGGTGTAGACAGTGGCATGTTCTGTGTAGTGTGCATTCCTGTGTGTTGGTGTGAACTGTGTCTTGTCTGCTTGGATTGTTTTCCATCCAGGGCGAGTTAGGTCTTTAGGTTCCAGCGTGGGGCCATCCCTATTAGGATGATCACCCTGCTTGCAGGCAGGACCCCTGGGATAAGTTGTTTTGTTAGAGTAGGGACTAGAGATGAGCGAGTATACTCGCTAAGGCACATTACTCGAGCGAGTAGTGCCTTAGCCGAGTATCTCCCCGCTCGTCTCTAAAGATTCGGCGGGTGGCGGGCAGCGGTGGGGGAGAGCGGGGAGGAACGGAGGGGAGATCTCTCTCTCCCTCTCTCCCCCCTGACCCCCCTTGCTCCCCGCCGCAACTCACCTGTCACCAGTGCTGGCCCCCTGTGCCGGCCCCCTTAGCATGTATACTCGCTCATCTCTAGTAGGGACCTATGAGACAACAAGGACCCTTGTTGCAGGCTAGTGGGTACAACCCTTTAAAAAAAATAGTAATATGCACTGTAAAGAGTAGTAGAAAATTAGAAAAACATGGCTGCTTCCCAAAACACTGTGATACCAGTCCACAGAACAGGTTGTATGTGGTATTGCCGCTCAATCACATTCACTTCTGGGTACAAGCTATGGACAGTTGTGGCGCTATTTCTGAAAGAAAGCAGCCATGATTTTAAACTCTGGACAACTCCTTCAGCATATCAATCTCACCATGGTCAGCAGTACATATGACATTTTGTACTTCAGTGGCGCCCACTGTTTTTGGTCTAGTGATAGTCTGTATACTGACACAACCCTCAAACTAATAGTCTACCCTGTCTGAGGCTACTCGGTAAACCAGATGAATGGAAACTCTAATTAAGAATGCATTTGAAGACTACGCCCATAATGCACTGCAATGCAGCTGTAGAAGACTCGCATTCATTTATGCTCTTACGCCATTACTTTGGTACGTTTAATCTAGTCTTTGATGTCGCCATTTGAGAGCTTGCGAGACTGGAACCACCACTGTGTCATTTCAAGAATTCTGGTGGAAAATGAAGAAAATCATTTACAGAGGGGATCTAATTGTGCTGGTTTCGATTTTGTTAATGAAAAGTGAAAGTCTGATATTTAGCAGCAACCAGCCTGCCGTCACAGGAACAGCGAAGCTTTGCAAATAAAATTAAAAATCTTTCAATAAGGATGAAATGGTAATTTAAAACATCAGAATTTCCAGACTGTTTGCACAGAAATTTCATTCGTAACATAAGAGCGTTTCATTAGATACAGCGCATGGAGATTCTGGCATTGCAAGTCTGCGAGAAAAACTATACAGAAAGTCAATTATTTTTAGTCTGAAGGTTCTCAACGACAGAAAGTACAAAGAAAAATATTTCCATATAATAGTTAAAAATAATTGTGACTATGGAAGTGATGCAAGTGCATATCAGGCAACTTACCAAGTTTTACAGGGTGTCACCTTATTTTTAGCCTCTCTTGTCCTGTTGCCGGGAAGGGAGGCTAAAATAGAGCCCAGATGCTGCAAAACAAAATACAAAATCAGCCATTATCAATTGGATTATTCCAATAAATAGGGACCTTTATACTTACCCTCCTCGCGCCTTACTCTTGTTAAACTCTGGGCATTGATGCACCGGGTCCTCATGCCATCCAGTATCAGGATGAAGTGTGTGTAACTGCAAGCAATTTCCTGATACTGACCCAGTGCAGCAGTACCCAGGGCTGAATAAGAGACAGGAATGAGGATGATACATATATAGTCTGGTTTGAGGACTCAGTATTATGTTTTGGGATAATCTGGGGCATAATCTGAATATACACTTATTATTTAAAAAAAATCAAGCACCTAGAAGGAATCGAATGAAACTTTATATGCATCGGTGGTGAAGATATAGGGGTCGCAGTTGTGACTTGGCCCCTCAGATAAGGGGCCCTGTGGGCCCTCCTCATCACACTGGAAATCTGCACTCTTCTCTCTTTTAATATACACGTTCTTCCCGCTCCGACCGTCTGCATCACCTTGATATCAGAGGCTGTCAGTGCATTTTCCTCCCAGGCACAGTTTCCTCCAATTCAGTGTCTCACTACACTAAAGTGGAAGATATCTCTGGTACTTTGAGGCACTGAATTGGAGTAGGCAAGGCCGGAGAGGAAAAGGGCAAGAGCAATTTGTCGATACGACCATCTATTTTCTTGCATTCCAATAATCCATTCCCTCTCAAACTCTGTTAACTGGACAAAATATCTGACTGCATCTGTAGCGTCCCAAAGGGTAGCTCAGGACACGGGACAAATGCTGTGGAGCTGGGAGGGTAAAGCTGTCACTTGTCACGGTGGCACTTACCAGACTCCTCCCCAGAGGGACACATGCAGCCTCGGCCAGAGCATCGCTGGGCCCCATCTGGACACCCCCAGGAGAGGGATGGCCAATATACACGCCGAAGAAATTTAACTTGTCACGTGACACCACTGTTTCTTTACTCACTCGAATGAACCTCAACGATAATAGAGTCCACACACACTTTAGTGTTTAAGTACCTCAGTCCCTGGGAATGGTTAGGGCCTGGTAAAATTTTACTGTAAACTTTGACACTTGTACAACATGAAAACACACTGGTGCAGGCAAGACCTCATTACCTGTATGGTACCGCTCCTGGAAGGGGAAGGGGCAAACTCTCCACAGACACTCAATTTTTAAAGTACCTCTGCACGGTAGTCTTGACTTTCTCCCCTGCTCACGCTCTCCTCTCTCTCTCTCTTCACTCTCTAATGTTTCCTGGAATTGGGGCCCTCAGGAAACTGCTCTTTCTCTTCCATCACTCTTCACCACATGAGGGTTGAAGGTACCCCCATGCGGCCGGCACTCCACTCCTCTCTACCATTGAAGATAATGAACCACACCTTGTTCTCAAGCACTGATACTTATAGACTCTAACATACCATGTGACAGTACATAAATTGATACATTTGCAGACATCTCCCAGTCTCATGCAGACATTAACCCTTCATCTGCTGCAACTCTGCAATATATATATATATATATATATTTATATATATATATATATATAAAACAAGAGACAAGACAATTTGCACAGTGCATTTACACAAAGGACATAAAATGTATCATATTTATGGAGGGACCCGGAATAGACTTTCTGGGACGCTACACGTCATATAGGAATGTGTAGTGTACAGAAGTTGTACACTCCATAACAGAATGTGGACTATGAGGATTGGTGTATATGTCACGTTAGGAAATGTTAATTGATTATTAATCAACCACACTTAGTCTAGAAAGGTACAATCTAAGTTGAAGCTATGAGTCAGCTAGCCAGGAGATAGATAGTCTGTGATAGGTAGTTAGATCCTTTGCACGGGTTGGTTAGTAGTAATTGGTATAAAAAAAGAGGGGGGCACGTTTAGAAGGGAAGTAGAAGAATCATGAAAAGTCAGAGGAGAGAAACCAGAGGAGAAGCAAGATACAAGAGAGAGATGGAGATGGAGTACTATAAGACAGGAGCTGAGAGACAGTGCAGGGGAAAGGAGATGAAAGTGTGTGTACCTAAAGTTACGTGATATATACAGAGAAAAAGTAAAAGGGACTGATGTAAATAGGAGTTTTAACCAGCTGGGAGAGGTGACAGAATAGAAAAAAACAGCAATGAATTAAAGTAGCTGAAATGCTCTAAAAGAGAAACTTGATACTTAAATAACTAGAAGATACAGAAAAGAGAGAAAGGCAGGAGGGCAAAGTATAGAGGACAGAAAGGATTCCTGTGCTTAATTATTCTTAGAGAGCCTGTTTGTGTTCAGATGGAAAGTCTACACTTCATGCCTTCTTGTGTTCTAGTTGTACTAGGAATTGTCTAAGGAATAATCTACCTCAAAGTAAAGTACTGTGAATTGCACTACGAAAACTGAAACCTTCTTGTTGTTGTGAAGAAAGAAACTGTTCCATGTTTTCACCTTTAATTCTGCCCCCTGGAGTCCCTTCCTACCACCAAACATCTGCACTGAGGTACCGAACCACACTTCAGGGGAAAGAAAAGTTTTATTTTATTTTTCTAATGTTTATTATTATTTTGTCCAGCACAGGCCTTAGTCTGTAATCGGACTGGTGTCACGAACTAGCAAGTCAACATCTCACCCTGCCCGACTTGGCGGGTAGCCCGAAAAAGGCCAAAAGGTAAAGTTATTATTTTTCCAGCTTTGCACCGCCTTTCGCTAGTGAAGGAAAGCAGCATAGCCACCGTGACCACCATCATAGCTGCCCACCTCACCGCAGTCTGACTGGCTGCACATGACTGGTGGTCAACAAGCTGTACACAAGCATAAAAAGAGGTCCACTATACCCAAGTAGCTTCTGAAAGCCTTTTTATAGACCAAGGCTGCAAACACTTTTAGGGCCTCAGGTGGCAAAACATCAAATCATGCCACAAATCTAATCATTTGCATACCTGCCTAAGATGTAACTGCATGCCAAATTTTGCAGCAAAATGACAGCATCTCCTAGAGGCTAGATTTTTTTTTTTTTTACAAAGAGTGTATTTAGAGGGTGTCTGTTGTAGGGTTTGATATTAATATAAGGAGTCTAACACGAAAGAGATTGTTCAGTTAGAATTTTTTTTTTAACTTTTTTGATTGTTAACTTTTTTTTTCAGATTATAGCCAAAAGCCTTAAAACAATAAAACAAAGAGTTCTTACCCGTCCTCAGTCCCAGCGATCCAGTGTATCAGGTATCAATGAAATGGAGAAATTGTTAGCTTACCCAGCCTTGTTATTCCACCCCACCTAGTCCATAGATGCTGAGAACCACAGCTGATAAGTGAAGAGCAAAATTAAGGTTTTGCCGCAACTTGGACAGCATAAAAGATTTCTTTATTTCAGTCCAAATATGGATAAAAAACACAGAAAGAGAAATATAAAACAGCCACAAAAATCACAGAAATCGGCCATATACTTACTGATATTCTGATGCAAGAGGGCAGATTTTTACACCACTTATCCCCCAAACATGCAGATAGCCAAACTGCTGAATGGAGGAGCGAGTAACACATGTGAAGGATGTTGATGAAACTGCCACTCATCAGTCTCAGTCTCATCAGTGTCCTCCACATGTGTTACTCGCTCCTCCATTCAGGAGTTTGGCTGTCTGCATATTTGAGGGATACGTGGTGTATAAATCTGCCCTCTTGTATCAGTATATCGGTAAGTAGATGGCCGCTTTCTGTGCATCAATGTTAGCATCTCTGTAGTTTCTTAAACCACGGTCTTACTGAAATGCTGAAACAAAGGAGTCTTTTAAAATTTGAAATGTTTATAATTTTTATAAAACAAAATTTTACAGAATACAAAGTAAAGATTAGAGATGAGCGAGCATCAAAATGCTCGGGTGCTCGTTACTCGAGTCGAACTTTCAGTGATGCTCGAGAGTTTGTTTCGAGTAACGAACCCCATTGAAGTCAATGGGTGACTCGAGCATTTTTGTATATCGCCGATGCTCGCTAAGGTTTTCATTTGTGAAAATCTGCAAAACACAAGAAAGTGATGGAAACGACACAGAAACGAATAGGGGAGGCGAGGAGCTACATTTTGGGCTGCATCTCAAGTCCCCAGGTCCCACTATTAAGCCACAATAGCGGCAAGAGTGAGACCCCCCCCCCCCACTGTCAGCGTAAAGATCGTTCTCCTCTGCCACAGCTGTAACAGCTGTGGCAGAGAAGAATGATGTTAGCCCATTGAATTCAATGGAGCCGGCAATACAGCCGGCTCTATTGAAAGCAATGGGTTGCCGGCCTACGCGGGATGAATTGTCGGGAAGGGCTTAAATATATAAGCCCTTCCCTACAATTCATCCAGAAATGTGTAAAAATAAAAAATATATATATACTTACCTGGTCCCGGCAGAACGATGTTAGCCCATTGAATTCAATGGAGCCGGCAATACAGCCGACTCCATTGAAAGCAATGGGCTGCCGGCGATCGCGGGATGAATTGTCAGGAAGGGGTTAAATATATAAGCCCTTCCCTGCAATTCATCCAGAAATGTGTAAAAATAAAAAATATATATATACTTACCTGGTCCCGGCAGACGGAGTTCAGCGCGGCAGGCTGCAGTTCTCCTGAACTGCTCTGAACAGCTGTGAGTAGTATTCAGCAGCCGGGGATTTAAAATCCCCGCCTGCTGAATGAGATGCCTCTGATTGGTCACAGCCTGACCAATCAGAGGCATCCCTCACTCACACCCATTCATGAATTCATGAATGGGTGAGTGAGGGCTGCCTCTGATTGGCTCAGCGCAGGGATTGGCTCTCAGCTGTCCCTGCGCTGAGCCAATCAGAGGCAGCCCTCACTCACCCATTCATGAATTCATGAATGGGTGTGAGTGAGGGATGCCTCTGATTGGTCAGGCTGTGACCAATCAGAGGCATCTCATTCAGCAGGCGGGGATTTTAAATCCCCGGCTGCTGAATACTACTCACAGCTGTTCAGAGCAGTTCAGGAGAACTGCAGCCTGCCGCGCTGAACTCCGTCTGCCGGGACCAGGTAAGTATATATATATTTTTTATTTTTACACATTTCTGGATGAATTGCAGAGAAGGGCTTATATATTTAAGCTCTTCCCGACAATTCATCCCGCGTACGCCGGCAGCCCATTGCTTTCAATAGAGCCGGCTGTATTGCCGGCTCCATTGAATTCAATGGTCAGTGCTCGTTTAATCGAGACGAGTACCGCGTGGTGCTCGTCTCGAGTAACGAGCATCTCGAGCACCCTAATACTCGAACGAGCATCAAGCTCGGACGAGTATGCTCGCTCATCTCTAGTAAAGATCAAATATTCTTAGAGGTTGAATATTTTTACATAGGTGTACATAAAGAGAAAGAGCCTCGTGTGGTGCAGAGTGTTAGGGCAACAGAAGCTCTCGCTCACGACCTGAAGGTTGCAGGTTCAATCCCCACTTGGTTCAGGTAGCTGGCTCAGGGTTTACTTACTCAGCCTTCCAAGATCGGTAAAATGAGTACCCAGCTTGCTGGGGTGTAAAGATGAATGGGGAATTGCAAACCACCCCACAAAATCAGTCTGCCAAGAAAAGGTCATGATAAGGTTGTGCCTATCATGCTGATTACAGTTACATGTCTGCTATGTAGAGCTGTGCAGCTGTATTTAACATTTAACAGAAACTTAAATGTTATTAGTAGCAGCCAGACACAGGACTGGCCACACCCACCCCATTCTGCAGCAAATGATTGACAACTCTCTCACTATGTGATAGGTTAATCATTACCTGAAGTCTGTTTCCCTAGCAGTACCCCATTTAGTGTATATTGGTGACACAATGGGGTACTAAACGGTGACATCCGTTTTTCCTGCCCATGTGCATAATTTTACATTTATCATTACTGAACTTTATTTGCCATTTTTCTACCCAAGCCCCCAGCTTATCTAGGTCCATTTGCAGCCATATATTGCCCCCCTTGTATTAATTATCTTATATAATTTTGTATCATCTGCAAATATCAATATTTTCCTTTGCAGTCCTTCTATCAGTTAATTGATAAATATATTAAACAGAATTGGGCCTAATACTGAACCCTGTGGTACCCCACTAGCAATGGTGGCCCAATTAGAGTATAAACCATTTATTACCACCGTCTGCTTTCTATCTCCAAGCCAGTTCTTTACCCAGCTACAAACGTTTTGCCTAGACCGAGCTGTCTCATTTTACATATTAACCTATTATGTGGAATAGTGTCAAATGTTTTAGAAAAATCCAGATATACAAGATTAATAGACTCTCCCAGGTCCAGCCTAGAGCTTACTTCATTAAAGAAGCTGATCAAATTGGTCTGACATGATCGATGCCTCATGAACCCATGTTGATGAGCAGTAATACCATTGTGTTCCATGAGGTATTCCAGGATGACATCTCTCAGAAACCCCTTGAATATTTTTCCAATTATTGAAGTGAGACTTATCGGCCTGTAGTTACCAGACTTTCTTCCTGACCCCTTTTTGTTTATTGGAACCACATTGGCAATAGACCAATCCAGTGCTACAACCCCAGACTCAATACAGTCCCTAAATATAAGACATAGCAGTCTAGCAATCATGTCACTTAGTTTCCTTAGAAGCCTTGGGTGTATTCCATCTGGGCCTGGTGATTTGTTGATTTTAATCTTTTTAGCCAGCTCTGCACTTCTTCCTGCATTAGGCAGGTGAAATTTAGTGAGGGGTTCATTTTATCCCCCTGCAGCTCGTGTGACATTTATTTTTCCTTTGTGAATACACTTGAGAAAAACTATTTAATAGATTTGCCTTCCCATCATCATCTTCTATGATTTCTCCTGCATCATTTGTTAAAGGGCCAGTGCTTTCAGTGCAAATCCTTTTACCGTTTATATGATTAAAAATAGTTTAGGGTTATTTTTGCTCTCTTTGGCAATCAGTCTTTCTGCCTTCCCCTTGGCAGTTTTGATCTTTTCCTTACATATTTTGTATTCTTTCCTATACATTTTTAGAACTTCTTTACTGCCATCTTGTTTTAATGTAATGTAAATGCTTTCTTTTTTCATTATTGAAGGTGTAAGGACATCTTAAAATTTATGAAGGAGTTTTATTTTTACTTACTTAAGCGAAAAGTATATTTAGATATCTAAAAAAAGTGAGGAACAGATTATAAATAAATACACAGCAACTCATGGCAGATAACATCAGGTCTCATTGGAACCGTGATTGTACTCTGTTCAGAATCACAAATATCTTCCCTGCACAGAAGACTCTGAGCACCTCTATACCTTCCCTTGGCAGAATAGTTATCTAGGGATTAACTTTTTGCCATTTTCTCCTATGACATGTTAATTAGGTTTCACTATATTATGTGACTGATGTGAAATCCAAACAAGAAAATTAAACTCAGATTAATTAATCTTGAAGAACCAGAACTGTGATAAAAAAACTGACGTCAAAATCTTTCTCACAACGGGAATAATAAAAATGAAAACACTTCAACATTACAAAGGCTCCACAGATCAATAGATAGCTCAGATTTATCATCAGGCCTTTAGACTTGCTACAAAGAGAGTAGTGAACTGTTAAGAGGAAAACTTCAGGCTGGCTTTAATTATGGAATATGACAGCAGATCGTGGAGGGTTCATTGCTTGTATGAAAAAAGGTCATTGCTATAGGAAAGCGTACAATATAATTCAATTAGAATTGTGAAATAGCGGTCTGTGCAGTATTTACAGTGTTACAAATATGTAGTCTTGACATTAGGCTATAATTTTGGAGAAAACCACCGGATGGGAGATAACATTTCTTTAACAAATCTCCCTCCCTTCACCTGTAAACTGAACTTTTACAAAAAAATATATGTATATATTTTCTATTTCCTATCCTTGGTACTGGAGACTAGCAGCCATCATAGTCAAAGGCTCGTCAACTGTCCCAGGATTCTTGGTGTCAGAGCCCCAATGGGAATCAGGCTCATGTGCGGATCCAGTGTGATGTCATGGCATCCACACTGGATCACGTGATACAATGTTGGCACATGTGCAGTGGCATTCAATACTGGACGTTCAGGAAAAAAAACAGCACCCTTCTGTTGTTGACCTGAAAGGCTGTCTGAGCTGTCTATCATCTTAGTCGCCTATCAAGGGCTCACTTTGAAGATTTGTACCGGCTCCTCTTTGCAGAGAATGCTGGTAACACATTTGCATACAGGTCCTGCTCAGTGGTTAGAGATATTTTGCTTTTGTGCTTCTTAGTGCTTCTTTTTGTGCCTTCTTTTCATGGAGTTTGGACTTAAGACTACAACTGTCTGTTTCTCTTTCTGGAACTAACTTGTTCACTCTAGTACTCTTACCTTGCTTTGTTTGTTTGTCTATTCTGCCCTGAACTGTCCTCATATATTCCCTTTCCTCCATATTACACTTAGAGACCTTTAGCGAATCAATTTTGATTCCATCTGAGAGGTCACCCTTTTCGGGGTGGGTGCTCCACTTTATTGGTAGATCCAATCAGAAATGATCTAGGTAATGATTCTAAGTCTTTCCTCCATTTCTACCATCTTCAGTTGCATTGTTTTGCATTTCTAACCAACTAAGTAGCCCCCTATGTTTTACATGTCATTCAGTCTGTCCCTCCCCCCTGTTTCTGTATCTGTTGGTTGGTTACCTCGACAGAACTCCACAGATGTGACACTTGGACATTCTATAAATGAATAGGAGCATTTTTGGAGGAGCTTGTGTAGGCTATTGTAATTATTTTACAGTTCACAGTAAATGCTGACCAATGTCTTCATATCATCCCTGGCTGTGGACATACAGCAATCAGCCATTTAATTAAAGCCACTGAGAGGTGAAGAGAATATCATTGGTTATTTCATGACAATGACACCTGTCAAGGGTGGGGCACACTGGACAGTAAGGCTCAAATCAGACTAAATAGCATAGTGTGCAGTATGTGTGAATCTTGAAATCAGCCTAGTGAAAATTGAGCCTAAGTGAACAATAGATTCTTGAAATTGGCGTGTTAGAAGCAAGAAGAATGGGCTGGTGTAAGGGTATTTTTAGATGTACTGGAATTTCATGAAAATATTTTCGCCAAGATCCTCAACAGGATTTTAACACAGATTTTGATACCACCACAAACCTTGGTCAAAATATGCATGCTAGGCTTGCAGATTTTGGGCCCATATTTTCCGCCTTTAATTTCCTGGTCCATGTGAAGGCACCCTGAGTATCAGAGCAACTTTCATAAGGGACACATTGAGATGGATAGACAACTGGGTTAGAGCATTTCTAAAACAACAAGTCATGTGTGCTGTTCCTGGTATATAGTGGTTAGTACCTACAAAAAATGGTCCAAGCAAAGACAACTGGTAAACTAGCAGCAAGGCCATTGGCGCCAAGGCTCATTGATGTCTGTAGAGAGTGAATGTTATCCCATCTGGTCTGACCACATAAAATATTACTATACCACACGTTGCTGAAAAAGTTACAACTGGCTATAATAGAAAGGAGTAAAAAAACACAGGACATCACAGCTTGCTGTGTATGGGGCTATGTAGCCACAAACCAGGCAGAGTGTCCATGTTTACCCCTATCCACTGCCAAAGGTGCCTATAATGGGCATGTGAGCATAGGAACTGGACCATGGAATAATGGAAGAAGGCAGCCTGGTCTGATAAATCACGTTTTGTTTCACATCATGACAAAGAGATGGCACCAGGATGCACTAAGGAAAGAAGGGAAGAAGACAAGTCAAGGAGGAAGGGTGGGAGAGCTAACAGTTCCTCTGTCATTCATATCTCAAGGGAGTTCAAGTATGCCCTAAAGCTCTTTAGCTCTGTTTCTGGCCCCAAGGAATAAATCCAAAAAAAAACCAAAGTCTACATTTTCTGTATTTTCTGCCATGCTGTGAAATTTAAATAAAGTAACATGGTACACTAATATCTCAGCTGTTAGATATTAAATGTTGACTAAACCAGCAATAAAAGATTAAAACATTTGTAAATTGCAATCACTCTACAAGTAAAACTTTATGAATTTACTCATTTTTATGGCTTTCACTCTAATTTTAGAGGAAATTGTAAATGAGATGCGCATCATATATCCCCCTACCATTGATATTGCTTCAGGTAATGCGATTTACACTTCAACTTGAAACATTGCTATTGATAAGTAGCCACATAAATCAATCAAGAATGGAAATGTTCATTATTACTAGAGGGCAAGCAGGTAATAAATCTATAAGCAATCTATGAGATTCATTTTTTTTTCTTCACTGCACCATTGCATTAGTCTTCTGTTATATATAAAGGTGTCTAAAGATAAGTTGGTTGGTAACTTGTTTCTTTAACCAGAGTACCTTGGATACGTGTCAGAAAAGGCAACCAGGGGGAAAAAATAACATATGGTCAATAGGTAACTAAGGTTTATAAAGGGATGATGTGCTGTGTGATCATGGAGTTCCAGGATGTATGCTGAAGAGACAGAAGTCTCCCTAAATTTGAGCACATCCATTACTTTGGCCAGGAGTTGGAGAATCACCTGCAGCAAAGCAGATTTTGCTACACTAGAAAGTGTGAACAGAGCAACTGTGGATTCCTTAGTGTGTTGAAGGGAGAACCACATCACCTTACCCAACTGCTACACTTCATGTCTGTGCAACTACATGAAGTGTAGTTAACTGGTGAATTGCCACTCTTCATTTACTTCTGTTGAACTATTGGTGAACAATGGTCTGTGTAATGTGGACTCCCTGGCCAGAAGTTCCAGTGTGCTAAATGAATCCTAGTAAGCCCTGCGAACGGCCCTATGTACATAAGTTCCCTGTCCAGCTTACCTACTGGGTAGAGACTATTCATGACTCCTAGGCCTCCTCTGCAGTGAGGAAATGCCTAAACCTGCCGAGGCCTCAGCTGCCACCGAGATCTCTTTTTAGGTGCACTGATAGGCAATTTGCCTATATTGTTTCTACAGAAACCAGATAACAGCATAATTATACCAGATCAATTCAGTGAATAAATACTGTACCAAAACCAAGCTCATAACATACATACAGTGCCAGAACTGAGTTCATAACATAAATACAGCACAAACCGACATCAGTATATAGATAGATAATAAGCAAGCTCATTGATAAGCAAACAATTGCTCACAGCCTACATCCACCTGGTACCTCCCAACAAGCTGATGGCTGGCACCCTGTGCTATCCCAAAGGTCACATATAGCTAGGGCTGCCCATCTTAATAATCAAAGTTGCAGAGACACTGACCAATTTTGGGCATATGGAGGATCTCTTCTTTGTTGTTTGTGGAAAGGTGACTGCATGCATAAAGAGGGAAATATTTATTATCTTTTGTAGTCAAGTTTTCTGGCATACAAAAGAGCAACTTTGGTGTGAACATGAAAATTCAGACTTTTACGCTGGACCTCATCCTTCTTTTAAGTGGGTGGGGCCTGTCATTTGGGGGTGTGGTTGTGTATGGCCTATAGCATTTACTATAATGTATACCAGAATCCAGTTTGCATTCTAGCAGAAACCTACACCGGCTTGAAGCTGTCAGAGGTTTCCGTACAGTGCACAGAGGTACTGCCAGATGCAACTAATGTGTTAAAAGCATATGCTTTGTAATACATTTATCAGAATTAGCTGGATGCAAAGTTTACATAGACCAGCGTATGAAATGCTGGTCTAAGTAAATAGGCCCCAAAGTCCATTTTACCTTGTTCCCTTCAAAGAGCCATAACATACAATCCATCACTGAGTTGAGACCTCGATTGATTTTCCTCCAAGTGGTATTTTTATAGAGGTGAGAAAATTGGAAAGCAACTGTCCCAATATAGGAACCTATTAAGCAGTCTGCGAATTCCTGGGTTCATTTTTTGTTTAGTGATGTAGAATGCCATATATGTGTTTTTACTTTTTTGTAAGGTATACATATTAATAAGAGATACTGTTGCTTTAAAAATTCAGCCATATTTTTTGTAGCTAGTTACCATTTCAACCATAATGTTGCATGGCACACCAATGGTACAATGATCTGGGCATGCACAGTAGAACGTGCTATTATGTAAATTACACCATCCATAAATAGAAAATATTCCATTCAGAGCGAGGCTATGTCAGAGCTCATACTGTGATTGGTGAGAGAGCTTGAGTTTCCACAAGTTATACACTGAGACATTGTACGAAAATGGAGTCGTTACCTTTACTGATTGTCAAGTCAGTCACCAGAGATCTTATTGAATTAAAGTGAGCTCAGAAAGGTCATTTGCCTACAAAACCATTTAGCAAAGAGGAAAGCCACCAGCATGTTGTGCAGACTTTGAAAAATTGTTGTTATTGTGGTTTCTGCCAAGATCTTCAGTAATATTTTTCTTAATTATCAAGGTGTAGCTGCAACACTCTCCTTCTGGCTCACACCATTTGACACCCCATGATCTCTGTGACTGTGGTTGCACTTCACCAGATATATCTAAATGGTTACGGAAATAGACAACATACTAGGCGCACTTCTGAAGGCCACCCATACTACCTCATCTCACAAATCTGATGAAGCATCACACCAAAAGCAAACTAGTAGACAAGAGATGAAGAAACAGCAAATTGCTTCTCATCGGAACAGCTGTGAATGTAGACTTCACTTTAACACTAAAGCCATGATTGGGACATTTTTGTCCTATTTCAAAATGCAACCACCTCTCTCTTCTAATTATTTTAGAGGGAAGTTGGGGGTTTCTGACTCTCCATAATTCCTGGGATAGTCCATCTTGTAAAAAAAATCATATATCATTAGTGGTCATTAGTTTTGTCATAGAATCATAGAATGGTAGAGTTGGAAGGGATCTCCAGGGTCATCGGGTCCGACCCCCTGCTCAGTGCAGGATTTACTAAATCATCCTAAACAGATATTTGTCCAGCCTTTGTTTGAAGACTTCCATTGAAGGAGAACTCACCACCTTCCATGTTGATTACTCATACAAAGAACACGATTGATAAGTCAACTTCTTACCCAAGTTTTCCCATTTTTTGCAAATTTTAATAATTTTTTTGCATGTTATATAGCCCAAATAGAACACTATTTCCGTGTGTGTTTCAAAATTTTAAAGTATTATTCACCTCTTCGCACTCATTTTTTCAACACAGGAATGCAAAGAAAGGGCCGCGTACTTCAAAGCCCTGTAGCATGGCTTGTTGTTGTGGCCTCATGCCTGAGATGATCATGGCTTTGTTAAATGATCTTCCGGAACTTAAGTCGTAAGACAAGGATGGAGGCAATATTTCAAGTAATAGAAATTCCAATTCAAGACAGAACACAAAGGAGTGTTCTGACTAATCGAGGGAAAGTAACAAGGAGGATCTTGATGACCCTTCATCTGTGGATGGTCACGGAAAGCGAAAGTAACAAGAAAACAATTCTGTTGATCAGATGTCTTTCTTTTGCCACTCTTGGTGACAATAAGATCTGTTATTCTATAATAAACTCCTTACTTGCTTCCTTCCAGGTGTCACCTTGTCCAGAGGACATCCACATCGTTGAGGTTCTAGAAGGGGCACCTGAAATGGTTCTGCCCTGAGGTCTCATGATGCTGCAGAATATCTCTTCCATGCATAAAGACCCATCTCTTACATAAAAGCAGACAGGTAGCCAGCCAGCCCACGTATCGGCGGGACATTTATGTCCCAGCAGAAGTATTAGGGTGGTTGTAAAGTCCAGCAGTTCTAGCGTTAAACATGGTTAGTCAGCAATAAAAGCATGGATGGTATGCCAGGCAGAACTCATATGGCACCAAACCTAGATTTCTACACAGGAGCTAACTGTAGAGACATTTACTAAAAATGTGATTTATCACTGGATATAAAATTTAATCTTTTGTTCTCAGTTCTTCTTTTAGCTGGGAGCATAAATACTTCAGATTTTGCTGTGTTAAGAGGACTAATTAGAATTCTACAAGTATATTTCCTTGGGTATTTGTAATAGCTGCCTATATCTTACCACGTCTTCCAAAAAAGTGAGTTCTATTTATGCCAATTAAATGAGACATAACTAATGAGCATTCACATATAAGAGAAACCGCCATATGTAATGCTCTGATTTCTTCAAATAAACAAAGCTTCAAGATTGGCGGCTGATATTGTCTGTGGCATTAGAAGGAATTAAGGTTCCTGCTTGGAATAATTTTTGATCAATAGTTTACTCAGCATAATTAATGACGATGAATTTACATCCCAGTAATAAGTGGCGTGTTTACTTCCTTCATCATCTCGCTATTGAAAATTAAATATTTAAATCCAAATTAGCTGTAAAAGTGAGGAGATGAACTGGAGACGTTGAATCTTCTCCATTATTAATTATTAAGGTTAGACAGTTTAAAGGGATGATTGCCGGGTGTGAAGACTAATGAAATGATGGATGAATCTATCATACATCCACCGGAATAGTCATAAGCAATGAAGATTAGTAGGAGGTTATTATGTAATAATTAGCAGTCAAAATTCAAAATGGTTGTGAGAAACATAAAGTTTTTATGCCCGGCAAGTTAGTCTTTAACCCTTTAAGGACATGGCCTGTTTTGGGCATAAGGATGCAACGATTTTTTGGGTGATTTTTATCTCCAAATCTCAAAAGCCACAACTTTTTTATTTTTCCGTCGACACAGCTGTATAAAGGCTTGTTTTTTGCGTGGCCAACTGTAATTTTTATTGGTGCCATTTTTGGGTGCATAGACTATATTGTAAAACTTTTATTAATTTTTTAAGATAGCAGGGAGAGAAAACACCTCAATTCTGCCTGTTTACACCTTAATGACCAGACCAAATTTTGGAAATGTGACATTTCCAATATAGAATAACTCCGTAAAAGTTTTGTATATCCAAGTAATTCTGACATTTTTTTTTACCACATATTGTACTTCAATTAGGTGGTAAAAATTGACCAATAGAATTTGTGTATATTTATTAAAAGTGTCAAAATTGGGAAAATTTCAACCGCAATATGTCAAATATGTGCAAATTTACTGTACACATTTTTGATAAGATATATATTTACATCTGTTTACTTTATTCTGGAACCACAATGGAAAAACTTTAGTTTTTTTTAACCATTTAGGAGAAGTACAAATGTAACATTATTATTAACATTTTGAGGAACAGTTTGTTCTCCTACACCAAGCCAAGATTGCAAAGGCTCATCGGTGTCGGAATGATAGATACCCCCACTAATGACGCCATTTTAAAAAATACGCATCTTAAGTATTCACTGACGGTCACTGAAGTGTCATGAATATTTTGACCACACATTTTCTTTTCAGAAGTTAATGCAATTTAGAGGAGAAAAATAAAATTTCATGTTTTTGCAAATATGTCATTTTAAAGACAGGATTTTTTCACATAGTGCACATGAAAATGAGGGTTTGCACCTCAAAATGGATATCCCTGTTTTTCCTGTGTTCAGAGAGATACCCATTGTGGCCCTAACCTTATGTCTGCATGCACAACAGGTCCCAAACCTGAGAGGAGCAGACGGTAGCTTTCTGAACAGACATTTTGCTTGAAGGTGATTTAGGGCCCCATTGCACATTTTCAGAGCCATTGAGCGACCAGAACAACAGAGTACCCCCACATATTAACCCATTTTGAAAACTAGACCACTAACAAATTCATTTAGGGGTGTATTACATATTTTGACCCCATGCTTTTTGAATGAATCTAAGAAAGGCAGAAGGAAAAAAATGCTATTTCATTTTGTTGGCAATTGTGTCGTTTTAAAAAACGTTTTTGTTTTGTATAGCACACATGTGAATGAAGACTTTCACCCCAAAATGGATACCCATGTTTGTACTTTGTTCAGAAACATGCCCATTGTATCCCCAATCTACTTACAGGACACATGGCTAGGCCTATAATGGAAGGAACACCCATTGGATTTCAGGGCACAACTGAATAAATTCCAGTCCCCATTGCTCACTTATAGAATCATAGAATGGTAGAGTTAGAAGGGACCTCCAGGGTCATCTGGTCCAACCCCCTGCTCAATGCAGAAAAAAATGGACTCCCTAAAAATAATCTGCTCCCCCCCCCCCCCTTCCCCTTCCTGAGGGTAATTGTGGAGGCCTGGTTGAGTTGGGCACATGGGGCAATAAAACCAAGTATCCTTCCTCCTTCCTTTTTGCAAATCTGGCACTTTGGAGGGGGGGGGGGGGGTATTTTTTTTTTGTATATATTCTTTATTTTTTGATTAGAAAATGGGGAAGGGTTACAATCAAAATTGGGTGAAATCAGTGGATAATTGACCTCAGCTGCAGGGATGGGGTGTAAAAAGTGGCACTTGTGAGGCTTCATAAGCTTGCTGAGGTGTGGCAGTCTCAAATTGAAGGCGCTCATCAAGCTGCTCCTGGAACTGCAGGAAGGTGAGTGTTCCTGAGACTTCTTGTAAATTACATGGGCATTACAGATAGCGATTTGAATATTGCTGGGCTCACCCAGAGGTATGTGGAATCTGCTTGCAGAGGCCCACAGGGAATCCCAGCTGTGAGCCCGGCCATGGCCCTGCGTATCGTCGCATAATATACTGCGTATAACTGTGTACTCACACAGGTGGTCGTGCGCAGTACGCTGTTTTTTGTCTACATTTCCCGTGCCATCACTTAGTGATGACACAGGTACCCATAGCCCGTACATTATGCAGTTGCGTATGGGCTGCGGGTATATCTGGGACTATAGAGCACAATGGGCCAGAATACCGTGGGACATCGCGGAGGACGGAGATGAGTAGTTTCAGCTCCCCTCATGATCTGATCCATGAAGGAAGCTGAAACGTCAACTTTATTTAACTTTTTAAAAACTTTTTAAGAGATCCCTATTATTGCTGATAATACTGATCTTGTGCCTGCGGACTGCAGCCCCAGTATCTTTTCTCTGCTACATTTGGTAGCAGAGAGCAGAGAAGTTTCAAATTTCCCCATTATCTCCCTGATGTCATACTTACGCCGCCATCTTGGCCCTCGGGTGCAGGGTTGACCAAACACCGGGAAGGCAGAAGGCAGCGGGGGTAAGCCATTTCAGCCCCCCAAAAGCGGGTTAATAAAAACTAATTACCTGAAAGCGCTGCGGAATAAGCTGGCGCTATACAAATAACAAGTCCCTTCTCCTTCTTCTTTTATTGATGTGTAATTCATTTTAGAGTATATGGTTTTCAGCCATGACTCTGAATGGCATGTCCCCGGGACTCGCTTCACCGATAGTGTATAGCGCGGGGATGCGGGAACTCCTGCGCATGCGCAGTAGAAGGAGACAGACGCAAGGGGGAACTATGATCACACGGAGCTCGGGCAGAACATGAGTGAGTAATGGAAAGATACTGGGTCCATGATTGAGTTGGATCTATCGGGTTACTGCATTGCAAGTGATTGAGGATATGTTACACCTGTGGTGGAGGGATTATATTGTGGGACATATAAGTGTTGTTGGTTTACATATATTCTGGATAAGCTTGACAAAGACCCCGAGCAGGGTCGAAATGTCGCAAGAATGGAGGGGAAAAAAAGTATTTGATATATGCACTATGTATGCTGTCACTCTTTCCAGATACAGTTTATGCATATGAGTCTTGGGCTCAGCCTCCTCAGTGACGGGCATTTAGGATCTAAATGATCCAGCTATTGAAATACAAGCCAAAGAAGTGCTTGCAGGCAAAATTTTTTTCAAATAGCATGTCATCAGCAGTGTGGGAGGGCCAGATGTTCTGTTGGCCAGTTCTGAGTGACAAGCGCACATGATCGCCCAATCCACTGCGCATGCGCTTACGGCAGCATAGGAGAGACTGAGTAAGAGTTTAAGGGGATTGTAGACAATTAAAAATGGAAATGACATCACCAGAAACCGCCCAGGCAAACAAATGGAGATCACCAAGTGGAGAAGAATGCTGTCAGGATAATCAAGCAGGATGTCGGAGGTGATTTTAACTATTAATGGGGCATAATAACGCTAAATGATGGGAATCGGATTTTTTAAAAATGGAACCAGAAAACCCATTTAAGTATATTATTATATACCCTGATATAGTATAAAACAATTGAATATGATCTGGTACACTATAATATAGCTCAACATAGTAGAGTATAGTACAACCGTGCATTATAGTTAAATATTAGAGATGAGCGAACGTGTTCTTCCGAGCTTCATATTCGTGCGAATATTAGGGTGTTCGGGATGTTCGTTATTCGTAACGAACACCATGCGGTGTTCTGGTTATTTTCACTTCCTTCCCTGAGACGTTAGCGCGCTTTTCTGGCCAATTGAAAGACAGGGAAGGCATTACAACTTCCCCCTGTGACGTTCAAGCCCTATACCACCCCCCTGCTGTGAGTGGCTGGGAAGATCAGGTGTCACCCGAACATAAAAGTCGGCCCCTCCCGCGGTTCGCCTCAGATGCGGTGTGAGTTAGATGAGGGACAGTGCTGTTTGTACCGGAGCTGCTGTAGGGAAAGAATTGGTAGTTAGTGTAGGCTTCAAGACCCCCCAAAGGTCCTTATTAGGGCCACTGATAGCTGTGTGTTGGCTGCTGTTAGCAGTGGCAAATTTTTTTTTCTCAAAATCGCCTCTGCAGACCGTTGCACCTGGCATTAGGGACAGAAGTGCTGCATAGGCAGGGAGAGTGTTAGGAGTGAGTGTAGCCTTCAAGAACCTCAACGGTCCTTTCTAGGGCCATATTTATCCGTGTGCAGTACTGTCCAGGCTGCTGTTAGCTGTGCTGCATTTTTTTTGGGCTTCTCAAAATCGCCTCTGCAGAGCATTGCACCCTCCATTGATACTGCAGGGAAAGAATTGTATAGGCAGGGCCACAACACAGTTATTATTCATAGAATATACGCAGTGCTGCCTTTTGGTGGGAAAAAACTGAAAACAAATCTATTTGTCCAGCCTCTGTCCGTCCTTACGGGCGGTGGAGACGTGTGAGCTGCGTGAAGAACAGTGCTAAATCATACGCACCCAGCTACGCTTTACTGCTGGCTTCGCCATTTGCTTTCCTTAATTGGGAAAAAAAATACCTGCTCTGCCAGAGTTATAATAACTCTGCTACCCTCACGTTCTGTGACACATAAGCAGGGACACAGCACAGTTATTAAACTTCTCATGTTCATAGAATATACGCAGTGCTGCCTTTTGGTGGAAAAAAACTGAAAACAAATCTATTTGTCCAGCCTCTGTCCGTCCTAAGGGCGGTGGAGACGTGTGAGCTGCGTGAACAACATTGCTAAATCAGACGCACCCAGCTACGCTTTACTGCTGGCTTCGCCATTTGCTTTCCTTAATTGGGAAAAAAATACCTGCTCTCCAAGAGTTATAATAACTCTGCTACCCTCACGTTCTGTGACACATAAGCAGGGACACAGCACAGTTATTAAACTTCTCATGTTCATTGAATATACGCAGTGCTGCCTTTTGGTGGAAAAAAACTGAAAACAAATCTATTTGTCCAGCCTCTGTCCGTCCTAAGGGCGGTGGAGACGTGTGAGCTGCGTGAACAACATTGCTAAATCAGACGCACCCAGCTACGCTTTACTGCTGGCTTCGCCATTTGCTTTCCTTAATTGGGAAAAAAATACCTGCTCTCCAAGAGTTATAATAACTCTGCTACCCTCACGTTCTGTGACACATAAGCAGGGACACAGCACAGTTATTAAACTTCTCATGTTCATTGAATATACGCAGTGCTGCCTTTTGGTGGAAAAAAACTGAAAACAAATCTATTTGTCCAGCCTCTGTCCGTCCTAAGGGCGGTGGAGACGTGTGAGCTGCGTGAACAACATTGCTAAATCAGACGCACCCAGCTACGCTTTACTGCTGGCTTCGCCATTTGCTTTCCTTAATTGGGAAAAAAATACCTGCTCTCCAAGAGTTATAATAACTCTGCTACCCTCACGTTCTGTGACACATAAGCAGGGACACAGCACAGTTATTAAACTTCTCATGTTCATTGAATATACGCAGTGCTGCCTTTTGGTGGAAAAAAACTGAAAACAAATCTATTTGTCCAGCCTCTGTCCGTCCTAAGGGCGGTGGAGACGTGTGAGCTGCGTGAACAACATTGCTAAATCAGACGCACCCAGCTACGCTTTACTGCTGGCTTCGCCATTTGCTTTCCTTAATTGGGAAAAAAATACCTGCTCTCCAAGAGTTATAATAACTCTGCTACCCTCACGTTCTGTGACACATAAGCAGGGACACAGCACAGTTATTAAACTTCTCATGTTCATTAAATATACGCAGTGCTGCCTTTTGGTGGAAAAAAACTGAAAACAAATCTATTTGTCCAGCCTCTGTCCATCCTAAGGGCGGTGGAGACGTGTGAGCTGCGTGAACAACATTGCTAAATCAGACGCACCCAGCTACGCTTTACTGCTGGCTTCGCCATTTGCTTTCCTTAATTGGGAAAAAAATACCTGCTCTCCAAGAGTTATAATAACTCTGCTACCCTCACGTTCTGTGACACATAAGCAGGGACACAGCACAGTTATTAAACTTCTCATGTTCATTGAATATACGCAGTGCTGCCTTTTGGTGGAAAAAAACTGAAAACAAATCTATTTGTCCAGCCTCTGTCCGTCCTAAGGGCGGTGGAGACGTGTGAGCTGCTTGAACAACATTGCTAAATCAGACGCACCCAGCTACGCTTTACTGCTGGCTTCGCCATTTGCTTTCCTTAATTGGGAAAAAAATACCTGCTCTCCAAGAGTTATAATAACTCTGCTACCCTCACGTTCTGTGACACATAAGCAGGGACACAGCACAGTTATTAAACTTCTCATGTTCATTGAATATACGCAGTGCTGCCTTTTGGTGGAAAAAAACTGAAAACAAATCTATTTGTCCAGCCTCTGTCCGTCCTAAGGGCGGTGGAGACGTGTGAGCTGCGTGAACAACATTGCTAAATCAGACGCACCCAGCTACGCTTTACTGCTGGCTTCGCCATTTGCTTTCCTTAATTGGGAAAAAAATACCTGCTCTCCAAGAGTTATAATAACTCTGCTACCCTCACGTTCTGTGACACATTAGCAGGGACACAGCACAGTTATTAAACTTAGATAATTCATTCACTAGAGGCAGTGGGGCCTTTCGTTTTCCAAAAAGGGCAAAAATTATATTTGGCCTGCAGTCTTGCGCCAATTTATTTCCTGCCTGTGAAATCAAATCACTGGTAATACAGCATGCTGAGGGGTAGGGGTAGGCCTAGAGGACGTGGACGCGGCCGAGGACGCGGAGGGCCAAGTCAGGGTGTGGGCACAGCCCGAGCTCCTGATCCTGGTGTGTCGCAGCCGACTGCTGCGCGATTAGGAGAGAGGCACGTTTCTGGCGTCCCCACATTCATCGCCCAATTAATGGGTCCACGCGGGAGACGGTTATTAGAAAATGAGCAGTGTGAGCAGGTCCTGTCCTGGATGGCAGAAAGTGCTTCGAGCAACCTATCGTCTACCCGCAGTTCTGCGCCGTCCACTGCTGCCAATCCGAATCCTCTGTCTGCTGCTCCTCCTTCCTCCCAGCCTCCTCACTCCACTACAATAACACCTGCTCAGGAGCGGGAACACTCCCAGGAACTGTTCTCGGGCCCCTGCTTAGATTGGGCAGCAGCGGTTCCTCTCCCACCAGAGGAGTTTATCGTCACTGATGCCCAACCATTCGAAAGTTCCCGGGGTCCGGGGGAAGAGGCTGGGGACTTCCGCCAACTGTCTCAACAACTTTCTGTGGGTGAGGAGGACGATGACGATCAGACACAGTTGTCTTGCAGTGAGGTAGTAGTAAGGGCAGTAAGTCCGAGGGAGCAGCGCACAGAGGATTCGGAGGAAGAGCAGCAGGACGATGAGGTGACTGACCCCACCTGGTGTGCAACGCTTACTCAGGAGGACAGGTCTTCAGAGGGGGAGTCAAGGGCATCAGCAGGGCAGGTTGCAAGAGGCAGTGCGGTGGCCAGGGGTAGAGGCAGGGCCAGACCGAATAATCCACCAAGTGTTTCCCAAAGCGCCCCCTCGCGCCATGCCACCCTGCAGAGGCCGAGGTGCTCTAAGGTCTGGCAGTTTTTCACAGAGACGCCTGACGACCGACGAACAGTGGTGTGCAACCTTTGTTGCGCAAAGCTCAGCCGGGGAGCCAACACCAACAGCCTCACCACCACCACCATGCGCAGACATATGATGGCCAAGCACCCCACAAGGTGGGACGAAGGCCGTTCACCGCCTCTGGTTTGCACCCCTGCCTCTCCCCCTGTGCCCCAACCTGCCACTGAGATGCAACCCCCCTCTCAGGACACAGGCACTACCGCCTCATGGCCTGCACCCACACCCTCATCTCCGCTGTCCTCGGCCCCATCCAGCAGTGTAGTTCAGCGCACCGTTCAGCCGTCGCTTGCGCAAGTGTTCGAGCGCAAGCGCAAGTACGCCGCCACGCACCCGCACGCTCAAACGTTAACCGTCCGCATAGCAAAATTCATCAGCCTTGAGATGCTGCCGTATAGGGTTGTGGAAACTGAGTCCTTCAAAAGTATCATGGAGGCGGCGGCCCCGCGCTACTCAGTTCCCAGTCGCCACTACTTTTCCCGATGTGCCGTCCCAGCCCTGCACGACCACGTCTCCCGCAACATTGTGCGCGCCCTCACCAACGCGGTTACTGCCACGGTCCACTTAACTACGGACACGTGGACAAGCACAGGCGGGCAGGGCCACTACATCTCCCTGACGGCACATTGGGTGAATTTAGTGGAGGCTGGGACAGAGTCAGAGCCTGGGACCGCTCACGTCCTACCCACCCCCAGAATTGCGGGCCCCAGCTCGGTGCTGGTATCTGCGGAGGTGTATGCTTCCTCCACTAAAGCACCCTCCTCCTCCTCCTCCTCCTCTGTCTCGCAATCAAGATGTGTTAGCAGCAGCATGTCGCCAGCAGTCGGTGTCGCGCGGTGTGGCAGCACAGCGGTGGGCAAGCGTCAGCAGGCCGTGCTGAAACTACTCAGCTTAGGCGATAAGAGGCACACGGCCCACGAACTGCTGCAGGGTCTGACACAGCAGACCGACCGCTGGCTTGCGCCGCTGAGCCTCCAACCGGGCATGGTCGTGTGTGACAACGGCCGTAACCTGGTGGCGACTCTGCAGCTCGGCAGCCTCACGCACGTGCCATGCCTGGCCCACGTCTTTAATTTGGTGGTTCAGCGGTTTCTGAAAAGCTACCCACGCTTCTCAGACCTGCTCGTAAAGGCGCGCCGGCTCTGCGCACATTTCCGCAAGTCCCACACGGACGCTGCCACCCTGCGCACCCTGCAACATCACTTTAAGCTGCCAGTGCACCGACTGCTGTGCGACGTGCCCACACGGTGGAACTCTACGCTCCACATGTTGGCCAGGCTCTATGAACAACGTAGAGCTATAGTCGAATACCAACTCCAACATGGGCGGCGCAGTGGGAGTCAGCCTCCTCAATTCCTTTCAGAAGAGTGGGCCTGGTTGGCAGACATCTGCCATGTCCTTGGTAATTTTGAGGAGTCTACCCAGGTGGTGAGCGGCGATGCTACAATCATTAGCGTCACCATTCCTCTGCTATGCATCTTGAGAAATTCCCTGCAAACCATAAAGGCAGCTGCTTTGCGCTCGGAAACGGGGGCGGGGGAAGACAGTATGCCGCTGGATAGTCAGGGCACCCTCCTGTCTATTTCTCAGCGCGTACAGGAGGAGGAGGAGGAGCATGAGGAGGATGAGGAGGAGGGGGAAGAGACAGCTTGGCCCGCTGCTGACGGTACACCGGCTGATTGCCTGTCATCCTTTCAGCGTGTATGGCCTGAGGAGGAGGAGGAGGAGGAGGAGGAGGATCCTGATAGTGATCTTCCTAGTGAAGACAGCCATGTGTTGCGTACAGGTACCCTGGCACACATGGCTGACTTCATGTTAGGATGCCTTTCTCGTGACCCTCGCGTTGCACGCATTCTGGCCACGACGGATTACTGGGTGTACACACTGCTCGATCCACGGTATAAGGAGAACCTGCCCACTCTGATTCCCGAAGAGGAAAGGGGTTCGAGAGTGTTGCTATACCACAGGACCCCGGCGGACAAGCTGATGGTAAAATTCCCAGCCGACAGCGCTAGTGGCAGAAGGCGCAGTACCGAGGGCAAGGTAGCAGGGGATGTGCGTAGATCGAGCAGCATGTACATCCCAGGCAGTGCAACAGTCTTTAAGGGCCTGGCCAGCTTTATGGCTCCCCACCAAGACTGTGTCACCGCTCCCCAGTCACGGCTGAGTCGGCGGGAGCACTGTAAAAGGATGGTGAGGGAGTACGTAGCGGATCGCACGACCATCCTTGGTGACGCCTCTGCCCCCTACAACTACTGGGTGTCGAAGCTGGACATGTGGCCTGAACTAGCGCTGTATGCCCTGGAGGTGCTTGCTTGTCCTGCGGCTAGCGTCTTGTCGGAGAGGGTGTTTAGTGCGGCTGGGGGAATCATCACAGATAAGCGTAGCCGCTTGTCAACCGACAGTGCCGACAGGCTAACACTCATCAAGATGAACAAAGGCTGGATTTCCCCAGACTTCTGTTCTCCACCAGCGGACAGCAGCGATACGTAAGCAATACGTAGGCTGCACCCGCGGATGGAAGCTACGTTCTCTCTCACCATCCAAAACGGGGACATTTCTGCTTCATCAATCTGTGTCTAATATTCCTCCTCCTCCTCCTCCTCCTCCTGCTCCTCCTCCTGAAACCTCACGTAATCACGCTGAACGGGCAATTTTTCTTAGGGCCACAAGGCTCACTCAAATAATTTTTCAGAACAATTTTTATAAGTTTCAATGCGCTTAAAAGCATTGGAACTTTAACTTGAACCAATTTTTCGTTACACTGGGCTGCCTCCAGGCCTAGTTACCACTTAAGCCACATTAACCAAAGCGATTAATGGGTTTCACCTGCCCTCTTGGCTGGCCATGGCCAATTTTTGGGATGTACATTAGTACTGTTGATACAGCAATTTTTGTGGGCCCTCGCCTACAGTGTAATCAAATTAATTTTTAGCCCACCTGCATTACAGCTGACGTTACCTCAGCTGTGTTGGGCAATGCAATGGGATATTTTTATGTACCGCCGGTGGGTTCCAGGGAGCCACCCATGCTGTAGGTGCACACTGAGTTTTTAATACATCTGTACACTTCTAAAGAACCCGTCTGACTGGGCCATGCAGTGTGGGCCGAAGCCCACCTGCATTAAGCACGACATTACTACCTCAGCTGTGTTGGGCAATGCAATGGGATATTTCTATGTACCGCCGGTGGCTTCCTGGCACCCACCCAGGCAGTGGGTCCACAGGGAGTTTAACCTACATGTGTCCACTTGTAAAGAACCCCAGTCAGACTGGGGCATGCAGTGTGGGCCGAAGCCCACCTGCATTAAGCACGACATTACTACCTCAGCTGTGTTGGGCAATGCAATGGGATATTTTTATGTACCGCCGGTGGGTTCCAGGGAGCCACCCATGCTGTAGGTGCACACTGAGTTTTTAATACATCTGTACACTTCTAAAGAACCCGTCTGACTGGGCCATGCAGTGTGGGCCGAAGCCCACCTGTATTACGCACGACATTACTACCTCAGCTGTGTTGGGCAATGCAATGGGATATTTCTATGTACCGCCGGTGGCTTCCTGGCACCCACCCAGGCAGTGGGTCCACAGGGAGTTTAACCTACATGTGTCCACTTGTAAAGAACCCCAGTCAGACTGGGGCATGCAGTGTGGGCCGAAGCCCACCTGCATTAAGCACGACATTACTACCTCAGCTGTGTTGGGCAATGCAATGGGATATTTTTATGTACCGCCGGTGGGTTCCAGGGAGCCACCCATGCTGTAGGTGCACACTGAGTTTTTAATACATCTGTACACTTCTAAAGAACCCGTCTGACTGGGCCATGCAGTGTGGGCCGAAGCCCACCTGTATTACGCACGACATTACTACCTCAGCTGTGTTGGGCAATGCAATGGGATATTTCTATGTACCGCCGGTGGCTTCCTGGCACCCACCCAGGCAGTGGGTCCACAGGGAGTTTAACCTACATGTGTCCACTTGTAAAGAACCCCAGTCTGACTGGGGCATGCAGTGTGGGCCGAAACCCACCTGCATTAACCCTTTCCAGTCCACTGTGTGACCTGTGAAGACATTAGGGTTTAAGGCTGTACAGCTCCGTTGTTGGTAGACGTCCGTCGGGGTTCTCTTACTGTATATTGCCAGCCTCTCTGCTGTCGGAGCCTATCCTACGTGTCAGCTCATGCAGTACTGGCTTTAGCCAGCATATAGCGCCGTTGTATAACAGCAGAAAAAGAGTAAGCCCCCTAGGAAAACCATATACAAATTGGATTGGAAAGGGTTAAGCACAACATTACTACCTCAGCTGTGTTGGGCAATGCAATGGGATATTTCTATGTACCGCCGGTGGCTTCCTGGCACCCACCCATGCTGTAGGTGCACACGGAGTTTTTACTACATCTGTACACTTATAAAGAACCCCAGTCAGACTGGGGCATGCAGTGTGGGCCGAAGCCCACCTGCATTAAGCACGACATTACTACCTCAGCTGTGTTGGGCAATGCAATGGGATATTTCTGTGTACCGCCGGTGGGTTCCAGGGAGCCACCCATGCTGTGGGTCGACAGGGACTTCACAATAGGGAGTTGTACCTGCCTGTGTCTATGAATTAAAAAGCCCGGTCTGACTGGGGCATGCAGACACCTTGACAGAATGAATAGTGTGTGGCACATAGGTTCCCCATTGCTATGCCCACGTGTGCAGCTCCTGATGGCGGTGGCACAGGATTCTATTTCTCATTGCTTCTGTACAGCATTGTGGGCTATCGCTCCGCCACTTTTAAAGAGGGTCGCTGCCTAGCCGTGCCAACCTCTGCAGTGTGTGCCTGCGGTCCCTCGTCATGGCAGACGCAATTCTAAATAGACATGAGCGTGGTGTGGCATGAGGGCAGCTGAAGGCTGGGCAGGGACACTTTGGTGTGCGCTGTGGGGGGGGAGGGGGGGCGGTTGGGCAGCATGTAACCCAGGAGAAGTGGCAGTGGAGTGTCATCCAGGCAGTGATTGTGCTTTGTTGTAGCTAGTGTGGTGCTTAGCAAAGGTATGCCATGCTAATGAGGGCTTTTCAGAAGTAAAAGTTGTTGGGAGGGGGGGGGGCCCACTCTTGCCGGTATTGTGGCTTAATAGTGGGACCTGTGAACTTGAGATGCAGCCCAACATGTAGCCCCTCGCCTGCCCTATCCGTTGCTGTGTCGTTCCCATCACTTTGTTGAATTGCCCAGATTTTCACACATGAAAACCTTAGCGAGCATCGGCGAAATACAAAAATGCTCTGGTCGCCCATTGACTTCAATGGGGTTCGATGTTCGAAACGAACCCTCGAGCATCGCGGGAAGTTCGTTCCGAATAACGAGCACCCGAACATTTTGGTGTTCGCTCATCTCTATTAAATATATTATTGCATAAATCAAAATAATATAATACACTGTTTAACGGTATACTATAGCTCAGTGCAGTATAGAATAGTATAGCTAACTACTATGTAATAAAGTATAATATAATATAGTAAAGTATAATGCAGTTTGCTACAGTATACCGTCTACTAGTATAATTAATCTGATTTTATATCTATAATTCTCAGCACCCCGGCATGGTTTCTTCTGCGATGCGGGGAGCGAGCGGGATATGTACAGTTTGCATGTTCTTTTCACACGTTTTACTAGCACCATATGTTTCACAGCTTAAACTGAAGAAATAATCATTACACTGCACGCCTTTACTTCTGAGTTCTCCGTGTTACCCGTACAGTATTTGTCGCACTGTAATATGTGTCTACGCATAAAACTTTACTGTGAACTTAATGTCTTTTTACATCGAGAAGCAATTTTGTTTTTGTTACATCTAATTCTGAGATATGAATTCCAGGTGTTAAGGAACAAGACTAGGCTGACTTGTGGGAGTACATGATAAAACACATATGCTCCGGACTCCGTCTGCTTCCAGTGCAGATGCTGGAGCTCAATGTGCTTTATGCTTCTGAAAATTGAGGCTTCGACATCGTAAGGGAAAAAGCTGAAACCTATTATATATGGCTTGGGAGCAAACAGTTAATTGGTCATAAATCCAGCATTCATACATTTCGAATGGAGATTTTAATAGAGGCCACAGTTGTATAAAGCGGTGGCTCAAAGATAAACCAATCCTGTATGCTCAAAGTAGGGATTTTCTGCTTGTATTTAGGCAACGGCGGCGACTTCATATTTCCAGGTCTGTTTTAAGAATTTTCTGTTGTCTGTTTTAAGCTACAGAATAGTTTAATAACGTTCCTTTATTAATAGATTTGTTCGCGAAACTGGATACACTGTATTCCATGTGTGGAGAATCAATTTACTATTAACGCCTCTGAGAAACACCCGGCAGAAGACATAACATAGTGTAGATCCTGAGCTCTCTTAAATCAAACCAGCTGAACCAAAAGGCTCTATAGTTAAAGGATAGAAAATTTGTTTCCACATGAGAATTTAAGCTTTTCTGAAATCCTGCAGATAGATTTTTACTTCGCGTCTTAAGCAATATAACTGCTCTAGGGAGGACGGGCGCAGCAATATGTTCAAGGGGCTGGATAGGTAAAATGTAGCTGTGCCGCTGGAAATGCGATGATATGGTTAACGTGAACCTCTAGCCTTTATTAAAGGATATGGACATATGCTTTTCTTATTTATTTCTGTTTTTACACGTGCAACTTTTGAAATGATTTTGATTAATAATTTACTGAAAAAAGCCCAAAAATGCAATACCTGAAAGGCTGCAGAGCAGGCATATTCGCCGAGACGTGGCCCGTCAGCCTACGCGTTTTGGCCAAAAGGCAGAACTAACCCCCGCATTTATTAGTATGTATCAGTATTTTTTGTATGCAGTTTGCTAGAGATTTCGGGGAGCCCAAGATGTCAGTGTGGTCCACTTTGGAGATACAGGGCAGCCCCTGCTTGTCAGTGCGCGTTGCTATCCTGTATGGTGGGGCACATCCATCTATCGTTCACATGTGCGGGCGATGATAATTTAAAGTCGCTCCTCCCCAATCTGGTTGAGTGGGTGACTGCATAATAGTTGGCACTAAACAACTTGGTCCTCCGTATCATAGTTTACAAATGCACGTCAGGGAAGCGCTATAGATGTAGGCTAGGAGTTAAACAGAAATAGATGTAACACTCTCCTGGGAGTGCTATAGTTAAGAAAAAAAGTATTGAGATTGACTCACCCGGTGTTTGGTGAGTGCCCCTGGTTAGAGGCCTCACCAACACCTGCTGGATTGCAGGACCCACTAGTAAAATCCGTAAGATGAGAAGAAAAGTTGCCCGCGCTCTCAGGACCCGAACCCCCGGATCAAGATTTAAGTAGTGGTCATCCTATACGTCCCGGTGTGGTGAGAAGGATCAGTCTCGGCGTCCCCACCGAGCGGAGCGCAGCGGGAGGGGACGCCGAGACTGATCCTTCTCACCACACCGGGACGTATAGGATGACCACTTCTTAAATCTTGATCCGGGGGTTCGGGTCCTGAGAGCGTGGGCAACTTTTCTTCTCATCTTCCGTATCATAGTTTGGCAGACTACATCCTATTAGGGTATACGGCGATTGCGCCTGCCCTATGGCGAATGTACCTACCTTATGGCGATTGTGCCCGCCCTACGGCGATTGCGCCAGTGGTGAATATGCCTGCTCTGCGGTGATTGCGCCTGCTTTGTAGCTTTTGAGGTATTACATTTTTTGGCTTTTTTTAGTGAATTTTTTTGTTTTTCTCTCACCTCTATGATTTTGATTAATTATCTACTATCGTTTTGTGTCTCTATGGTTACAAAGTGAAAAATCTGTGTATTATGGTTGCCTTATATGGAACAACTATTGTCTAAGTAGTCACATGAAATAGTCACTAAAGAATACAAAATGACTGGTGTTTCACACAGAGGAATTGTCGTTTATTTGCTCAATTTTGCAATCGCTGAACAAATTGATGATAGCATTTACACAGGCTGAAATATAGTTCGTCGACTAGTCACAGAGTGCGAGGTTCTCTGACAGGTGTGCATTTGAAATTTCGACCCCTTCCCAAAGAATGCTTATTGGTTGCCGAGTGAACTGAACCTACATAAATACATGCCTGTGGCTTTAAAATGAACACTGTTTTTGTGCTTTTTCGCTGGGGTGACTAAATAGTCAGTACTACGTTGAATTTATCTCTAGCAGCAAGTGTTATTTCGAAGACTAGTGGGGTCTGTTCAGTTGAGGATCACTTACATGTACACTCATTGTCAAAAAATTTAAGCTCCTAAATGGAGTTGTCGGAATCGGATGAAACTTTATTTGTGTAATTGTACCATTGATATAAGTAAGTCATTACAGTATCAGAGCAAAGGGATAATTTATTGCAAAAAAATCAGCAACTGAAGGGAGGCTCTAGTACCCTGTTGTACCGCCTCTAGCTTGGATACAAGATGTGATATGGGTGGGCATGGAGGCTTTATACCCTGTTGTACCTCCTCTGGCTTGGATATAAGATGTGATATGGGCAGGCATGGTGACTCTAGTACCCTGTTGGGTCACCTATAGCTTAGATGGAAGATGTGATGTGAGCGGCTATGGAGGTATGCAGGTTCCGCCTGGTATCCTGCAGCATGTCGGTTCACATTTGCTGTAACTGAGCCTCTAGAGCTCATAAATTTGTAGACTGTCATGGTTGGCATCCCAGATGGTCCCATACATGATAGTCCTATACAGGATGATTCTATTGGCGATACATTGGGCAACCAGGCAGGCAACGGAAGTGTAGAAATGTTGTAGAGGCATTCCTGTGACACCCTTTTGTGTGCGGCTGAGCATTATCCTGCTGAAAAATGCCTCTTGGAAGCCGCCATGAGAGCCAATACATGTGACTGCAGGATATCCTGAACATATCTCTGAGCTACTGTATAATTTTCCTTTGTACCACTACTAGGGGTGACTGACTGTCATATGCGATGGCCCCCCAATACCTCATACCAGCAGTGGGGGCAGCGTGTCGCTCTAAAGGGAAAAACAGGATTGAGGCACTCACCCCTAGGTCTCCAGACACCATCATGGCTATTGTCAGTGTTCAAACTAAACCTGGATTTGTCGTGAAGACTTTGTCACTAGTTCCACTCCGTAGTAACCCAGTTTTGTCATTCGCAACACCTGAAAACGAATGCATCAGTGGGTGTCTAAGGCAATAACAGGTGCCATAAAACCAGACACATGGCCTGTAACAATGTTCCCACTTGTCTCTGGATGGTTGACACCAAAAGAGTTGGAGATGCTTGTGCTTGTTAGACAATCCTCTGTGCTAATGGTATGTCAAGGATGTCCTGAGCCTGGACAATTTATGTACATGCATCCACTGGTCCCAACACCTCATAACAATCTGCTCAGAATGGCCCAGAGGACAGGCAATTTGTTGATATGACCCTCCAGATTCTCACATTCAACTAATGCGCCCTCTTAAACTCTGATAACTGGGTGAAATCTCTTCCCTGCATTGTAGAGGAGTCTAGTCATCAGAAGCTCTACACAAGAGGAAAAAGAGGTCCACGACACACAAGGAGCCTCTGAGAGCCTTTTTATAGGCCAAGGGTGGAACCCCTTTTAGGGCCTCAGATAGCTAGACCGTTCATCTAATCACGCCAAACTCTAATCATTTGCATATCTGGTTGAGATGCAACTGAATGCAAAGTTTTGCAACAAAATGACAACTCCTTCTGTGGGCTTGATCTAGGTGCTCGAGAGTGTATGTTTGTGTTTTTGGAAACTAATGAGTGGAAGGGCAAAATTTTCAGAAAAAGGCTGATCTAATCAGTGTTCAGTGAGAGGCACATACCAAAAGAGTGCACATCTCTCTTGCAAAGTTGTTGATAAGTCATTGAAAGATAATTGTTTACACCAGATGATAATCAACCAGAGAATATTTTTAAGTGAGCTGAAACAAAGCAACTAGTGAACAAATTCTCACTTGTCAGGCAGTTGATGGCCATGTTTACACAGAACAACTACAAAGAATTAAAAATGCACCCCACAAGTAGCAATCAAATAATCGATGTGCAGCCGCCTCCAAAACAGACCCAAAAAGTCCATACAGATCCAAAGACAGAACCAAAAACAGGAGAGATACGAACTCAGTAATAGCAAATCAATGGTCATTAATAAAGTAAAATGGATGATAATTTACACAGATGGGGTAGAGGATCCAGCCCCTAAATGAATACATTTTAGAGATGAGCGAGTATACTCGCTAAGGCACATTACTCGAGCGCGTAGTGCCTTAGCCAAGTATCTCCCCGCTCGTCTCTAAAGATTCGGGGGCCGGCGGGGGGCAGGGAACGGCGGGGGAGAGCCGGGAGGAACGGAGGGGAGATTTCTCTGTCCCTCCTGCTCCCCCCTGCTCCCCGACGCAACTCACCTGTCACCGGCGCCGGCCCCCAAATCTTTAGAGACGAGCGGGGAGATACTCGGCTAAGGCACTACTCGCTCGAGTAATGTGCCTCAGCGAGTATACTCGCTCATCTCTAATAAATTTGCCTTCCATGATCACATTATATATAGATTACATATACTCTATACGAATGCGTTTTAGGGTATTTATCCCCAAAACGTGTTGGTAGGAATAAACATCCTCTATTGTATATGTTATTCTGGAAGGCAAGTTTCTACCTATGGGGTTTAGGGGCTGGATTCTTCACCCCCACGTATGTAAGCTATCATTCATTTTACTTTATTTGTTTATGACCAACGATTTATTATTATATACTGATTGAGTGACTATCTCTCCTATTTTTGGTTATTTCTTTACATGAAAAAACTGTCAGATTAGCTCTATCGAGCAACTATTCAAATGATAGTACTGTGTTAAGCTACATTTCCTCCACACCATTTGCCCCTCTTCTTGATGACCAGCAGACAGTAGAAGAAAGGACATGTAACAGGGCATGTACAAAGAGGACAGTTCTCTCAATCTACTCTATCAGCCACACCCATCCTCTCCCGCTCTATTACATTATTTGGTTGTCCTACCATAACAACTTATCCCTGATCCAAAAGTTGTGTGATAAATGTCAAATGGGTGGGGATCTAACTACCGGGACCCCATCAATTACACGAATATGAGTCCAGAATCTTTACATATGAATGTAGTGGTGGTCATGCATGGACACTGCCACTCCATTCACCCCTATGGGACTGCTGAAGATTACCAAATGCTGGAAAGTAATGGAGTGGCAACGTATATACATGACTATCACTCCATTCATATGTGGAAACTTGGGACTTCAGTTCTCATGAACAGTGGGGCTCTTAGTACTTGGACCCCAATGGTTAGACATTGATCACCTATTCCAGCAGATAGGGAATGAGTTGTTATAATCGGACAACCCCTTTAAAGAAATATACTTTTCTAATGGCATGCTGCTTCCCCATTGAGATGGAACTTGACATGTTCAGCTAAACAGTAGTAACTTCAAGGAGACATAGAGTTTAGCAATCTGTCTTCCCTCCGATCCGAGTAATCTGGAAAGGAAAGTGTTGAAGGGCTTCTATGTGACTTTTGCTATTGATGACCTATCCTCTTAATACTTTTGTTGCTGTAGATGGGCGCACAGTTTACTTAGATTGGTGTATAAGTAAATATGCCCCAGTATCTGTATTACATAGCTAATGAGCTGTAGGTGATGCAGACGAGGAACACTGGTTCTTTGCAATGTCAGTAAGTTAATAAGGAAGTGGCATTGAAACCAGAGGAGACAGGATTGCTACATAAACAGTGATGACATAAAAAGACCAAAACATGAAAATTGTTCATTACTGCCCAGACATCTTGTGACAATAACATATGTTCACATCCTCCAAGACGGAGATCTACAGATGTAGAACTACAAAACTGAGTAGGATTAGTTAATCAGAAATTTAAGAAAAACACAGCGCTGATTGAGATCATATACAGAGGAAGTCACGTATTATCCATAAAGACACAGAAATCCTGCTTATATCCCTGGCAATGTACTGCGTGTCATCAGAGACATCAGACTGAGATCAAAATTCTTTTACAATGTGCTTCACATGTTGGAGAACAAGTACACTTCCTCATCCTAGGACTGGGCCAAAACTCCAGAACTCAGGTGTGGTGTTTAGAGGGGTTGTACCAATACAGAAAGAGTTATCCCTCACCCACAGGGACCACCACAGATCACGAGAATAGCAGTCTCAAGGTTCCTGAATGAATGGAGTGGTGGCTGAGCATGCATAATGCCATTTCATTCATTTCAGTGGGACTACCAGAGATAGCCAAACGCTTGAACTCTGCTACGTCCGGCAGTCCCATTGAAATGAATAGCACAGCAGCGCATATACTCAGCCATTGCCCAATTCATTCAGAGACCTTGCAGACCCCATTATAGGGATCAGTGGGGTTCCCAGCAGTCAAACCTTCATTAATCAGAAAATTATCACCTTTAAAGCATGAACCTGGGACATCTATGCCTATTACATTCATGTATGTGCTATTCTGAAACGCTGCAGGATTTCAGTATAACACAAACACTGGAGCAATAGACATACCTGTCTTGGGTTCATGCTGCCCGTCGTTTGAGCAGCATGCACTTGATGACAGGTTCCCTTTAAATGTTGGAGCAACTCTTTTAATGGCTTCTAAGAATGGCCTCCAGAGTTGTAATTGGCAGCAAGTAGGAATTAAAAAAATTGGGTTTTAAAGTGTCAGTAGATAGATAAATGCAGAAGGGTAACTTGAACCTCCTGAGCCCCAATGTACTATCCGTATCATGGTCCCTTACTTTTTATGTTCCACTTATAGTACTGGGGCACTTATGTGGTAGTGGTGGTGTGTGGTGGCGCATCTACAGTATGTGCTTATGTAGCCATAGGGCAACTTCAGTATAAATAGCACCGCTAGTTGTAGGGATGTGCACAAATTACCATTCACAACCATCTACCAGGGCAAGCCTGTGCAGCACAAGCATGACAGAAACTACAGAAACCATTTTTGACCATACATTTGACCATAGTCTGTAATCTAGGGGCCTCTCTCTATGACATCCATATGCTCTGTATTTAGACAAGTGTTGTCTTTAGGCAACAAGCCATTTAAACTTTGGAAATGTCCCCTTTGAACTGATTATCACATTAGAAGAAAGAAAAGGGAAGAAAATGAAGGAGAAAGAAAAAGAAGTAACAAGAAAAGCAAGAAAAGGAAAAATAAAGAACAAATGTAGGAAGAAGAAGAAAAGGAAGAAGACAGGAAAGTGGGATAATGACGAAAATAAACAGGAAAAAAGAAGGAAAAAGAAAAAAAATGAAGAAGAAAGAAGAAAAAAAGTTAAAAAAAAGAAAAGGAATGAAAAAGAAGAAAGAAAATGGAGAAGAAAGAAGAAAAAAGGGGAAAAAGAAAGAAAGAAAAAAAGAAAACAAACAGTAAAAAAGAAGATAAGGAAGACTAAAAAAGAAAGAAGAAAAAGAAGAATGCCAATGTTATACCCCTTACCACAAGAACAATCCAATCCACCATAAAGTTCCTGCTAACAGAAGGAAATGTCTGTAAAGCACTTGAAGAAATAAACATATGTAAATTTCAATCAGTAACTATTCAACTTTGAGTTTGTGGATATTTCCTGTCATCTCTAATGCCACAGTCTCCAAGACGATGACATATCCCCGTGGGTTTTCATGGCTTACATGTAAGACACAGCAGGACATGAAAAAGCAAGTCTGGGATATTACTTACCATCCTTTAAAACTGTGACACTGCAAATCTTGACATGAATAAGCACAGATTCAGCGATCCCTGCCAGGCATTTTGCAGTAATAAATGATAGTGAGTCAACATCTGTCTTACAAGTTTCACAAGTATAAGAAAGTATATAAAAAACAGCCCTAAGGGGGAGAGAAAAGAAAAGTTAACATCATGTATTTATTTAAGAAATAAAGGACATATCTATAGACCAGGGGTAGGAGGCGGCACCCTATGCAAAGGTCATGTATTTACTGGAGTTCATTGCAGTATGACTTGTATCTGATATTCGTGTTTAGGTAATATATAAGGACATGCTGTGCTGTTGAGAGGTGGTGCTATACAGCTTCTTCTGGAGACAGCGGAGCTTCATTTCTCCCTTAAAGGGGTTGTCCCGCGGCAGCAAGTGGGTCTATACACTTCTGTATGGCCATATTAATGCACTTTGTAATGTACATTGTGCATTAATTATGAGCCATACAGAAGTTATCAAAAGTTATTCACTTACCTGTTCCGTTGCTGGCGTCCTCGTCTCCATGGTTGCCGTCTAATTTTCGCCGTCTAATGGCCAAATTAGACGCGCTTGCGCAGTCCGGGTCTTCTCCTTTTCTCAATGGGGCGCCGTGTAGCTCCGCCCCGTCACGTGCCGATTCCAGCCAATCAGGAGGCTGGAATCGGCAATGGACCGCACAGAAGCCCTGCAGTCCACCGAGGGAGAAGATGCCGGCGGCCATCTTCAGCAGGTAAGTAAGAAGTCACCGGAGCGCGGGGATTCAAGTAAGCGCTGTCCGGTGTTCTTTTTTAACCCCTGCATCGGGGTTGTCTCGCGCCGAACGGGGGGGGGGGGGTTTGAAGAAAAAAAAACAGTTTCGGCGCGGGACATCCCCTTTAATTCATCTGCTTTAATTGTCCATGCTACAGACTTCTCTTAGCAGATCTGTAAGGTGTGAATCCACCTTAAGAGGGTTGCACAAATGCTGCTTTCTTCCAAACACAGTGAAACCTTTTCCTGTGGGTTGTGTCTGGTATTGCAGCTCAGCTTTCATTCATTTCAATAGATCTATGTTGCAATACAACACAAAACCCTATAGACAAAGGTGGTGCTATGTTTGGAAGAAGGCAACCCTAGTAAATGGATGTTGGAGTGTGGCCTCACACTGCTCGTACTGGCTGTGATGACACAAGTGGTAATGCTGCTTGCACACAACCTACTCAATAGAGAAGAAGAGGAACAGCCATATAAGAGTATGCAATGTGCCATCTTTAGGAGCTTGGTTACATGACTTAAGTTAATTTGCATCCCCCGCGAGAGATATGAACCAGTCCAGACTGTTGTAGCGGCTACTACACAGGAAGGAGAAGCTACAATCGACAGACAGGAGGAAGCTAAAGAGAAGACAAGAGCCCCTTGCTAAAAGTGATAGTCAATACAGATGTTATGATTAGGAGAAAGCCTAAAATATACAGAAAGACAGCCTATGGGAAGAACAGAGCACAAATGAACAACAGTATATATAGTCTAACTTCCATTTGACCAGAACAGAACTAACCAAGAACGCTGAAGACCATGGGGTAATGAAAGATACTTGTTGTAGAGAATTGACAGCAGAATAGCCCGCTGTGGTCCAAGTTATAGTAACATAGTAACATATGCTAGGCTGAAAGAAGACAAATGTCTATCCAGTTCAGCCTGTTTCCGCCCCCCATGTTGATCCAGAGGAAGGCAAAAAAAAAACAGAGACAGAAGCCAGTTTACCCCACCCTGGAGGAAAAATTCCTTCCCAACTACATAATGGTAGTCAAAATAATTCCTGGATCAACACTCTGCAGAGAAGGTTCCTTCCTGACTCCAAGTCTGGCAGTTGGAAGATCCCCCTATAAACAACCCTTTTGACAGTTTAATGTCCATATCCTATAATGTCATATTGCTCTAAAAAGATGTCTAGTCCCCTCTTAAACTCCTCTATTGATTTTGCCATCACCAGGTCCTCAGGCAGAGAGTTCCACAGTCTCACTGCTTTTACAGTAAAGAACCCCCTTCTGTGTTGGAGATGAAACCTGCTTTCTTCTAGACGTAGCGGATGCCCTCTTGTTACCGTCACAGTTCTGGGTATAAACAGATAATGTGAGAGATCCTTGTATTAACCCCTAATGTATTTATACATAGTTATTTAGTCGTCCCTTACCCGTCTTTTTTTTTTTGTGTGAATAATCCCAATTTTGATAGCCTCTCTGGGTATTCTAATCCTTCCATTCCACTTATTAATTTGGTTGCCTGTTTTTTAACCCCTTCAAGCACAGCAATGTCTTTTCTGAGTACTGGTGTCCAGAACTGTACACAGTATTCCATGTGGGGCCTGGCAAGTGGAAGAATAATGTTCTTGTCCCTCGCCCCTATGCCTCTTTTAATGCATCCCTAAATTGTATTTGATTTTGCAGCAGCTGACTAGCATTGATTACTCCAGTTAAGTCTACAGTCGACTCGTACCGCCAGGTCCTTTTCCATATCACTTGATCCTAGCAGTACCCCATTTTGTGTATATTGGTGACATCCATTTCTCCTGCCCATGTGCATAACCTTACATTTATCAATATTGAGCTTCATTTGCCATTTTTCTACCCAAGCCCCCAGCTTATCTAGGTCCATTTGCAGACACACATTGTCCTCCGTTGTATTAAGTATCTTGTATAATTTCATATCATCTGCAAATATTGATATTTTACTTGCAGTCCTTCTATTGGGTCATTGATAATTGAACAAAATGCGGCCTAATACTATGGATTGGAAAGATGCTGTGGAACAGAAAGCACAGGTGGGGAGGGAGCCTCCATCAGGGTAGTTACTAAAGGTAAGAGGAGAAGATGCATGTAGCAAGGGCATTGGCCTGATGATGGCTCTGGTACTAGCTAGCCCTTCTGGGCTTTTGAATTACTTGTTAGAAGTTCTTCAATGGACCCTCTGACCACCACTACCACTTCAATTGCTATGATGGGGTACTCTCCTCATGGATATGTACATGCTACGGCCAACCACAGGTTTATATAAGTTGGTGCCCATTGTTCAGGGAGCATGAACCTGATGACAGGTTCCCTTTAAAAGTTTGTGCAACAGCAGTCAAAAGTGCCATTGTCAGGATGTTATTACTGCTGCAGTAGGAAGAAATGAGCAGTGGTATGCCAGTATTAGCGGAACAGAAGTGGTGGAAGATCAAATAAGGTATGACTTGTTTTAGATTTTTCCACCACCCTGAGCAAGTCTCAAAAACTTTTCTGGGGCTGGAAAACTGCTTTAATATCAGTGTTGCGTCCTAAGAACATGCAACTTCAATGGCATAAATCAAAGGCACAACTGTGCAAAAGGAAATAAAAACTAAAGGGGAATGCTCTCCCTATCGTCCCCTAACCCGGGATGGGGCCCTGCCTACTCGGCAGACCGAGCGCGCTGATAAGTGCGAGCCTGCACTCGAACCTGGGCCACTGACCAGTCCCTCACTGGAGGCCCTAGCACAAAACAAAAGGAGAAACAAAACAAAACCAAACAGTAAAGAACTTAGCTTCAAATGAAGAGCTTCCACCACTCTGTGTTGCTCCGACGCTGTTCAACATAGGACTGAAGTGAATTGACTAGCACAGGAGTAACAGTTAGCACTGCTTAAATAGGAGCAGAGCTACTTAGCACCAGGTGCTGACTGACATTAATCTTTCAACCGCCACACCTCTCAGCTCCAGGAGAGGTAGGAATGCTGCTAAACCCTGGTCTGTCCCGAAAGCAAGGTGGAAACCTCAGAACGGCTGCAACAGTACCTCCCCTTCTAGGAGGGGCCCCAGGACCCTTAAGATCAGGACGACCAGGGTTTGATCTGTGAAATTTTTTGACTCGACGGGAGTCCAAAATGTGACTTATTACCAACTGCTCCCCCCCATCCGCTAGCACAGGAGCTGGGGGTGGAGGGTCATTCCCAGGATCGATGAATCTTTTGAGCAGAGATTTGTGGAAAACAGTGTTAATTTTCATCGCCCTGGGAATTTCTAACCGGAAGGCCACCGCGTTAATCTTCTCAATTATTTTAAACGGACCGATAAATCGCGGGCCCAGTTTAGCAGATGGTTGTTTGAGTTTTACATTTCTGGTAGACAACCAAACCAAGTCTCCAACACGGAATTCCGCCCCCTCTGGGCGGTGACTGTTAGCAACTCGTTTTCTCCGCTGAACTGCTTGCCGTAACTCTCTCTGGACCTCGGCCATAATAGGCCCAGAAGAATCCGGCTTCCCCAGTGCCAGAGCCGTAGCAACACACTTCTTCAATTTCTGAACCCTCTCAGGATCCATCTTAAAACCCTCTTGGGTATAAGCTTTGAGCGTCAGTCTCTCAGGAGGGGGTATGCGGCTCCTGGGGAACTCGTAGTCAGGGAGAAGTTTAATAGCACAATCTCCCTGTCTGTGCGGTGGTAATTTGTCTGCCCCCACTGGGGGAAGCCCCTCCGAGAGGTCGGCGATGACCTCCGGCAGCTCTTCTGTCTGAGTAGAAGCTATATCAACAGAAACGCAACCGGACAGACAACCAGGGCTCCATTCAACAATGTCCCCCTTCTCCCAGTCTACTACCGGGTTGTGTAGATGTAGCCAAGGCAGCCCCAAGACTACTTGCGAAGGGAGGGATTCCATGACATATAATGTTATAATCTCCCTGTGGAACAGCCCAATTTTTAAACAGACATTAGGCACACAAAACCTCAGACTTCTCTGCGATAGTGGAGCAGCATCAATGGGGGATATGGGAATGGGAAACTCCAGAGCCTTCATCCCTAAGCCTAAACGTCTGACCGTCTCCCGATGTATTAAATTAATACTAGCTCCACAATCCAGAAGGACTCTTATGGGGCTGCCCACACTATCTGGCAGGATCTCAGCAGGAAGCACCAGTCTGGAGGGTGATATCCAGGCAATTTGATGGCCTAGAGGGGCCCCCTCAGTAATCTCCCGGTCATCAAGTCCTGACTGGCAATTATTACGGGGACAACACTGAGCCATGCGACCAATGCGGTTACAGGAAAAGCATCGACCTTTACACTGTACTTTGTTCCCATTCCTAGGCCTGGCATTCAGAGACCCCAACTGCATGGGCTCCTCTACATTTGCTGATAAGAAGCCAGAATCTATGGAGAGTTCCTGATGTCTCTCCCTGATCCGTCTCCCAGCTTTGATAGCCAGAGACATGGCCTCATCAAGACTGCGGGGTACTGGATAACCTACCAGTACATTCTTGATTTTATTGGATAGACCCCAACGGAACTGGCTCTTTAAAGCAGGGTCATTCCACTGGGTTTCTGCTGCCCAGCGTTGAAATCCAGCACAATAATCTTCTTTTTTTTTATAAATCAATATTTATTGGTTTTAGAATAAACACAGATATACATAACAAACATATATCAAAGAAGGGGTACAAATATAAACCATAAAGGCACAGGTGCGCCTCCCCCGTGAGTTCTGGAGCAAGATATAACGTAACTCTCAATACATCTACATGCTGGGGGGGGGGGGGCACTTAAGCGAGAAGAGAGGGGTATGTGGACCCCTTCTTGATTGTGAGGCTGTAACTGAGGTGAGATAGCTATAGGTTGCGCTCAGCCGCCTCTTAGATACAGACAGTACAAGACAAACAGTCGGGGGAGTAAATTACAGAGTAGTGGGGAAGGGAAGAGAGGGGAGGGGTGGGGAGAGATGTGGTAGGAAAGGGGAGGGGAGGGGTACTGCACTTCCAGAGTAGATCCGTGTCTCGTTGTGCCGTTTGATCGTATGCGCGATCAAAAGGTCGCCCGATATCTTCCCTCTTTAGAGCTAAGGGGAGCAAACGGCGTTTCGGGGATCAACCGCCACACAGGGAAACCAGGAGGAGAGTTCAACCGCAGAGGACTAGAGTGCCTGGGTCACGAGTCCGCCTTCCTAATTCCCTGCCAGGGTTCCCAGATCTTCAAGAATCTATCATGTGTTCCGTTTGACCAGCTTGAGAGCTCCTCTAAATTCGCTAACCTATTAACTTTGGACCTCCACAGGGCCATCGTCGGAGGGTCCCTCTGCTTCCACAAAAGTGGAATAAGAGATTTGGCAGAGTCGATCAGCAGGGCGACAAGCTTGTGCTTGTACGGGTGGAAGGCAGGGGTAGGTCTCCACAGGAGGACCACATCTGGGGAGAGCACTAAGTCTGGTAGAAGTTTTTTTAACACGATTGCCAAATCCTTCTAGAAAGGAATGATATTCGGGCAATCCCACCAAATATGAAGGTAGGAGCCTGTGGAACTCCCACATCTCCAGCACATGTCCTCCGCCACCAAATTATGGTCATGCAGCCACTGCGGGGTCCTGTACCACCGCGCCAGGAGCTTGTAATGTGACTCCTGGGCGGTGACGCAGGGGGAGAGCCCGAAAGCTGTCTTCAAAATCGCTTTGGTCTCGCTTTCTGAGAGGGAAATGTGTAGCTCCTTCTCTCAGGAGAAGAGGAAGGCAGGTTTCCCAGATGAGGGGCGGGAAACGAACTTTTTGCGGATGAGAGAAATTTTCCTCAAAGAGGGGTTAGGGAAGATGCCAATTGCGGTTTCAAAAGGGGTAAGTGGTCTAGAGGGACCGCAGGTTTTCCGAAATTCGCTCAGGACCTTCATCACATGGGCCGACACCAAGAAGGGGAGGGGGCGATTTGGTAGGAGACCGTCCGTAAGAGTGAGGTCGGCCCCCTGCTCAAGGGTAGGTACATCGTGGAAGTGTTTGCCAGAGAGCATCCTCCACGCCCGTGTCGAGCAAGAGTTTAGGGAAAGATTCATAAATTTATATAAGGCAGACAGGGGCGTGCGAGGGGAAGGGGGGGGGGGCAAGGTCCTCCCCAAGACAGCCCAGGATTCCATTGCTCCCTCCAGAAGAGGATTTTTCTTCCGATCTCTTCTGCTCATCCCCTCAGGGAACCAGAGATCCTCTATCAGAGTAGGGCCGTAAGATCCTTTTGCCAGGCGTTGTAACAACGGATCTCTACTAGGGTGTGTAAGCTCTATCCAGTGGTTCAAGAGAGTAGCAAGATAGAACTCCCGTGGACAGGGGAGGTCCACTCCTCCTTTCGTGCGCCTTTTAATCAACAGGCCATAAGCCAGTCTAGGCCTCCTTCCCATCCAGAGATATCTGGAAAAGACTGTGCGAAGTGCTTTGAAGAAGCTGGCTGGGAGGGAAATGGGGAGGAGCCTCATTTTATAAAGGATTATTGGGATAACATAGGATTTTAGGATGTTCTTACGACCTAGCCATGAGATAAAAGGGAGATCATATGATCTTAGCAGTTTTTAAACTTTGGCCAGGACAGGGAGGAAATTTGTCGCGAATAGGTCTTCCGCTTTCTTGGGTATCTTTATGCCTAGGAAATCGATTGTCGTGTCGGACCACGCAAATGGGGATACTTTTTTGACAGCATTAATTTGGTTGGCGGGAATGGAAACATTTAGAGCAATTGACTTGGTGAAATTAATTTTAAAATTAGAGAGGTCACCAAAATTTTCTAGCATAGAAACCAGGCGAGGGAGCCCCTCCTCCGGGTTAGTAATAAGGAAAATAATATCGTCGGCGTAAGCCGCCGTCGAGAGAGTGTCGTTCCCAATTTTGAGACCTTTTATGGAAGGGTCCGATCTCACTTTTTGGAGAAGAGGCTCCAAGGCCAGGACAAAGAGCGTAGGGGAGAGGGGACACCCCTGCCTAGTGCCATTTCCTATTTCAAAGGAAGGGGAGAGAGAACCGTTAATCTTGAGTCTCGCAAGGGGCATTGCGTAGGGAGAGAAGATCGCTGAGACGAATTGGGGTGGGAGATTAAAGTGTAGCAAGACTTGCTCCATATATGTCCAATTCACGCGATCAAACGCCTTTTCGGCATCAGTACCTACTAAGGCGAGTGATATGTTTCGTTTTTGGGCAAATCTAGCAGCATGTAGGAGTCTGAGACAACTGTCTCTCCCCTCTCTTCCCCGCACAAAGCCCGCCTGTTCAGGGTTGATCAAGAAGGTAGTATGTTTTTCTAGGCGTTTTGTTAGGATTTTGGCCCACAATTTCATGTCGAAATTAATCAGGGGGATGGGGCGGTAGCTCCCGCAAGACTCAGGGTCTTTGTTCTTCTTGTGCACCAGAGTAATATGCGCTTCTTGCGCTTGTCTAGGCAGGGGGGTCCCGCTCAGGAGAGCATTGTACAAGTCTACTAATCTAGGAATGAGCGAAGTACTCAGGGCCTTATAGTATATAAGGGGGAGGCCGTCTGGGCCTGGGCTTTTACCCGGGGGAGATGAGTTTATAAGGTCTTGTATCTCTTGCGGGGTGATTGGGGACAGGAGGGATGCGGTCTCGTCATCTGGAATTTTGGGGAGGTTTAGGTCTTTAAGGAAGTGGTCGATTTGTTTTTTCAAGACAGCTCTTTCTTCAGGAGTGGGAGGATCTTTAAGGTTGTATAGACGGGAATAAAAGGATTGAAATTCTTTGGCAATATCAGGGGTAGATGTGACGCGATGGCCCGTGGGGGATTTAATGGCCTTAATAAGGTTCCTTGCTTGGGCTTTTTTGATAAGGGATGACGTGAATTTGCTACCCTTGTTACCTTGGGCGTAAGAGATATGTCTGAGATATAGATGCTTTTTGTTAAACCTAGCTTCCAAAAGGAGTTTAAGTTCAGTTCGGAGGGAGGTGAGTTTCTCCATGGCCGCTACACTTTGTGAGAGCTTAGTCACACGCTCTAATTTGGCAATTTGACCAAGTTTCTCGTCAATGTCTTCTTTGCTCTGGATCCAGCAGAGATCAGAAGGCCTCTCACATAGGCCTTATGAGCCTCCCATACCACCGGAACTGACATATCCTCAGTGGTGTTGAGTTGGAAATATTCTTCCAACGCTTTGTTGAGCTGGGCTCTATCCTCAGCCGAATCCAGGAGAGAGGGGTTGAGTCTCCATCTCCACTCACGGGGAGTGGAGCCTGGAAGGTAGATAGACAAGTGGACTGGGGAGTGGTCCGACAAGGCATCGGAGTCTATCTCAGCTTTTTTCGTGTATTGTAGGAAGGAGGAGGAAATAAAAACATAGTCTAACCGCTGGAAGGAGGAGTGGACCTGCGAGAAGAAGGTATAATCCCTGGAGGATGGGTTAGAGTACCTCCAGGCGTCCACGATATGGAGTTGCGTGAGGGATCTGCTGAGTTTACTTAATTTCCTCTGTGAAATCTGGGATTTTCCAGTCGATGAGTCTATGGAGGGGGAGATGGTGAGATTAAAATCTCCACCCAGGATGACCTGCCCAGTGGCGAAGATCCTGAGCGCTTCTAATTGTTTTGTGAGCCATTCTACTTGGTCCTTATTAGGGGCGTAGAGGTTGGCAAGGGTAATTTTAGTTTCGTTTAGGTAGCCCCTCAGGAACAGAACTCTGCCCTCCTCATCTGCGAAGCGAGCCTCGTAACTAAACTTAAGGGACTTGTGTATTAGTGTGGACACACCCTTGGAGGCGGAGGAGGGGTGGGAGCTGTGGAAAGCTAGCGGGAACTGCCCCCCAGGAAGGGATAGGCATCTGTCCCCTTTAAAATGGGTCTCCTGCAGAAACACTACCCCAGAGCCATACCTTTTCAGAAGAAGGGCCACGTGGTGTCTTTTGCTAGGAGAGTTCAGTCCATTCACATTGAAGGTAGTAAATAGTAGAGGTTTTGCCATCACGGACACGCAGGAGTCGCCGGAAGTACCTTAGCAAGGGGGTAGAGAGAGGAAGCAAGATTATGTAAGTGAGCGCTTAGTGACTTAGAACTAATTCCTTGTCACTCGGTCGGACACGGAGGGAAGAGGAGATGGAGGGGAAGTGCAGAGAGTGAGAGGGGAAAACACTGGGTAGACACAAAAGGGAGAACAAGTGCTGAGAAAAAAAGAAATGTGTCGCAAACTACGACACTAAAAACGTAAATTTAGGTCAGCAGGTCAGGAGACTTGAGCAGACCCTGCTGGGGGATGAGGGTGAGTTGTGTGTGCCTTACCGGGAAGGCCCACCAACTGCGTCAATAGTAGCCTGAACAGGTAGGCGCCCCCAGGAGCCTAGAGCTGAGGGCAAATGCCTTAGGTAGTTGATCGCTATAGGGGAGAAGAAAAGGAACATTAATGCATTAACTTGTTTAATGCGGTAAATAACAAAGTCATCATATACGAACACGTTGCCGAGATCTTACGGAAACAATAAAAGGTCACCAGATCAGGAAGCAGCGGAACAACAGGTACATCCAAAGGATGGTGATAGGAAAAAAGAAAACCTGAGAGTCTCCTCATCTTCACCCGTCAGGGCCAGCAGGAGGGTCCTTCGCTTTCTTTTTTTTACCTCTGGGCGATTTGAGGCTACCCGCTGGCTGCCAGACCCCCGGGGGGGTCAGCTTAGGGAGCCTGGGGAACTCCGGGAGAGGCAGCTAGTTCGGCAGCTCAATCGGGTCCATTTCAAGGTGTTCCCATGCATCGTTGAGGTCTTCTGGAGTACGGATGAGAAGTCTGCGTCCCTTGTAGGTGATGTTGATGCCAAAGGGAAAGAGCCATGCGTAACGAATGTCTCGTGCTCTTAGGGCCTTCAACAGAGGACGCATGATTCGTCTCTTTAATAGGGTGGCAGGGGAAAGATCCTGGAAGATCTGGACCGGGGAGTCCCCATATTTTAAGTCCTTGTGTTGTCTGGCAGCTTTAAGGACGGCAGACGTGTCCTGAAAGGTGAGGAGCCTGCAGATAACATCCCTGGGGGGCTCTGTAGGAGGTGGGGGGGTCTCAGAGCGCGGTGGATACGCTCCACAGAAATTGTCGCTGCTCTGTCTTGCCCAAGTAACTGACCAAATATTTCTGAGGCGACTTTAGGCAAGGCTTCCGTTGCCCAGGATTCAGGTAAGCCTTTAAGGCGGACATTACATCTCCGATTTCTGTTCTCCAGATCTTCTTGGAGAATGAGAGCTTTATTTAAATTAGCGTGCTGCTCCTTTAAGACTGCAGCCATAGCTAGAGCATGTGTTGTGACTGATGCAGAGGCAGATTCAAGCTCCTCCACTCTGCAGCCCATCTGCCTTATATCACCTTTTATCTCTGACAGCTCATTGATAAGAGGACGCAGAGCGTTAGTCAGCAGCTCTTTCATAAACCCCCGGGAAACAGTTCCTGAGTCCTCTTCATCTGAGGATGTATTACCCTCCCCCTCCTTACTGTATGCAGAAGCAGCCTCCGAGGCCGCAGCCATCTTGCTGGACGGGTGAGGAGAGCAGGAGCCCCGTTCCTTTAGAAATCGCTGCATCCCCGTCTGGCTCTTAGATGTCTTCGGTGTGCTGGTATGTTCTCCTCCTTTTTCCTTTGCTTGTTTGGGCATTTTGCCGCTATTATCGCTGCTGGGAGCTCTCTGAGGGCACCGTTCTGTGGGAGCTCCGGTCCTAAGCTGCCATCATGCTCCACAGTCAGGCTCCGCCCCCCAGCACAATAATCTTCGACAGAGGAGTCTCCCTGTCGTAAACGTCTGATATTCCCTTCAGACACCAATATCTTGTCTGGGTCGTCATAGATTAGACCCAATGCAGAAAAAAAGCCATCCACCGAGTCCAAGGCCTCAGACGTTGGGGGTTATGAAAAAGCCCATGCCAGCGGCGCCCCCTGCAGTCTGGACATGACAATGCCCACCTTCTGGGCGCCGTCCCCTGAAGACACTGGACGCAGTCTAAAGTAGAGCTTACAGGCATCCTGAAAGGATCTGAATTTCTGCCTATCACCAGAAAACGGTCGGGTAGCTCAATTTTTGGTTCCTTGCTGGGAACCTGCAGTGCAGTTTGTCACTGTTTTATCTCAGCGAGCTCAGCAGCCAGCGTGCCAAGCTGGTGCGACAAAACCTCAAGGGGATTCATAGTAACAGCACAGAATCTCCCTGAGTAGGGAAGGGCTGGTCAATCTGTTGCGTCCTAAGAACGTTCAGCCTCAATAACATAAATCAAAGGCACAACTGTGCAAAAGGGGAATAAAAACTAAAGGGGAATGATCTCCTTATCGTCCCCTAACCCGGGAGGGGGCCCTGCCTACTTGGCAGACCGACCGCGCTGATAAGTGCGAGCCTGCACTCGAACCTGGGCCACTGACCAGTCCCTCACTGGAGGCCCTAGCACAAAACAAAAGGAGAAACAAAACCAAACCAAACAGTAAAGAACTTAGCTTCAAATGAAAAGCTTTCAGCATTCTGTGTTGCTCCGACGCTGTCCAACATAGGACTGAAGTGAATTGACCAGCACAGGAGTAACAGTTAGCACTGCTTAAATAGGAGCAGAGCTACTTAGCACCAGGTGCTGACTGACATTAATCTTGCAACCACCACACCTCTCAGCTCCAGGAGAGGTAGGAATGCTGCTAAACCCTGGTCTGTCCAGAAAGCAAGGTGGAAACCTCAGAACGGCTGCAACAATCAGAACCTCACTGTAATACTTAACTCAACCCAAAGCTAATGCTCTCCTATACTTGGGATCTGACTGTCAGGGATATAATGAAGACAGCCTACTGCCCGCCACTTTATTTGACTTGTACTGTCAAGACATCTTTGTCCTCTCAATTCCGAAGCCATCCTCAGCTTGTACAGCAACACAAGCAAATTCGGACCCTAATATGACAAAAGGATGGATTATCATCAGTTTGCGATACACTAAGTGTCAATCAATATCGTTCACTTGCTGGTGTCATTTTTGCCAAAGCGGACACAATAAAAAAGATTAGGAACTAAATCTATGTTTTTTCTTCAGGAAACAGCACCGCTCTTGTCTAAAGGCTGTGGAGGGTATTGCAGCTACAATGAATAGGGATTACTTGCTATACCAGATGCATGAGTGGCACTGTTTATTGGAAAGAACACATTTTGTTTTAATAATCGCTTCAACCCTTTTACATTTACTATGTAGAACAACTTTCTAATTTAGTTTTGCATATTGAGATGCAGCTGAAAGTTATAATATGGCTTTGGTTTATCCTTAATAAAATGGCTTGCAATAAAGCCAGTGTAAGAGGAAAACACAAGTCCAACAGGCTGGAAGACATCATGAGAAACTCATCGTCTACAGCTCATTGTTCCTGTCAAAAATTTTGTAATAGTAAATGATTGAATTATATCAAATTGGAATGAAAAACGAAACCTTCCGATACTTCAGGAAAACTACAAGAAATATAATCTCCACCGTAATAGGGTGGCTTGAAAAGGAGCAACTATCAGCCAAATAATTGCTCAATGGAGCGAATGTAAACAACAGTTGTTCCATGTAAACAAGGTCACCAACAGGATGACAAGCAAGAATTTGTTCACTAGTCACTAATTGCTTTGTTTCAGCTCACCTAAAAACAGTCGTTGGTTGATTAATTATCATGTGGTGTAAACAGGCAATTGTTTATCTTTCAAGGACTAGGAAATCACAGAGAAAAAGCTGCCTGTTTGGCTATTGAAGCATAACTTTTATGAATATATAAAAAACACAAGGAGCCCTGTCAATCCCTAGTATACAGAAAACAAGGGTTTGGTATGGTGTTAGCCAGTAGAGCAAAATGTGATTGTTCCCAGAAATCCTGTAGATCTGATACCTTTTAATGGCTAAAAAAAATACATGATGTTAAAGCGAGCTTCCGAACCAACGCAGGCTTCTTCTTCAGGCTGAAATGGAATAGATCCGAAGAGGCATGAATATTTATACATACTTATGACAAGGCACAGACATGTATTTGATTGGTTTGCACTTAAAGGAATACAGCAACAGAAACATTTTTAACTAGACAGTGATAAGGGAGTGAAAGTTTATGGCCCCTGAATTACTATTGGGGGGGGGGGGGGGGGTCGTCAGGCCAGGAGGGTTATCTGTGCTATACACAGAGCACCCACAATGAAAGCTGTGACCCTGTGAAGAACCTAATGCTAATAATCCCTAATACACCCCATTATAAGGAAAGGGGAAAAGAATATCAAATGTAGCCCTAAGATTTGGTGATCACTAAATAATAATTGTATCTGTCTATCTCATATCTATCTATCTATCTATCTATCTATCTCATATCTATCTATCTATCTATCTATCTATCTATCTATCTATCTATCTATCTATCTATCTATCTCATATCTATCTATCTATCTCATATCTATCTATCTCATATCTATCTATCTATCTATCTATCTATCTATCTATCTATCTATCTATCTATCTATCTATCTATCTATCTATCTATCTATCTATCTATCTATCTATCTATCTATCTATCTATCTATCTATCTATCTATCTATCCATCCATTACAGTCTTGTGTGGCGCAGAGTGTTAAGGCAGCAGAAGGTTGACTTAGCCTTCCATCCTTTCAAGGTCTGTAAAATTAGTACCAAGCTTGCTGGGGGGTAATAAGCAAATTACCTGAAAGCACTGCAGAATAAGTTGGCACTATATAAATAACAAGTCCCTTTACAAATAACAAGTCCGTTCTCTATCTATCTATCTATCTATCTATCTATCTATCTATCTATCTATCTATGTTTCTCATATCTATATTTGTTATATCTATCTATCTATCTATCAACACAAACTTAAAAAACGCATTAAAAAACATGCAGTTTTTATAGTGTATGCAGTTTCTTAAAAACATATGTGGTCCTTGAATACCGCATGCAGTTTTTTTAATGTGTTTTTCCTAATTTTGGTTCAAAAGTATAACAAAAAACTTGAACACACCCTGCGGCCACTCTCACACATGCATCCTGAAAATGCAGTAGTAAATTGTGTCATTTTTATTGCAATTTCAAGCAGCATTTTTGAATGCATGGTACAGTTTTTGACAGCACTTTTTAATGCACCCCATCATTGGGATGGGTGAGGAGGTGCGTTCAAAAGGTGAAAACACAAAAAAAGTAAAGACAGCTCTCGAAAATCGCGGCGTTAGGAACACCATGTTTGAACGCAGGTCTGAGTAACCCTATTAAAATCAATGGGAGTGTTGTACCGTGGTTAGTACGGCGCTTGGGGCGCCACACTAAAGGCGGTGTGTGAGAGTGGCCCAAGGGGCTTCAAACAAGTTTTCCTGTAGTGCAGGATTTAAGCATGGGTGCGGGGAGGGGGGGGGGGGGAAGCCCGGGGGGCCCCAAGCTGAACTTTTGCACCCAGGTCCCTGAGCCTTTAGGTACGCCCCTGGATTAGTGTATAGGGTATTCTAGGGATTGAAAGGGCTCCTTGTGTTTTTTATATATTCAGAAAAATTATGCTTTAATAGCCAAACATGCAGCTTTTTTTAAGTGTGATTTCCTCTTTGGATGCTGTGCGGCAGTTATAGGGTCCTCCTGGCGGGCCTACCTATCCAAGTTCTTTTAATGATTAGCCAATAGCTTTTGACTGCAAAAAATGAACAGCATGTGAACAAAAATTGTTCTAAGTAAAAGTGAAGCCGGTGGATGGTACATGACGATGAGGTGAAGACAGATGGAGACGAAGGCAGCGTTAATTTTTATTTTAATAGCAAACAAACTCTATTTAATGGAACAAACTGTTCACATCATTTCACTCCATAGGAGGGGCTTATTAACCCCTTAATGACATGGCCTATTTTGGCGTTGAGGACCAAGCGATTTTTTGGTATTTTTCCATCTCCATTTTTCAAAAGCCATAACTTTTTTATTTTTCCGTGGACGCGGCCGTATAAGGGCTTGTTTTTTGCATGGCGAGCTGTAGTTTTTATCAGTGCCACTTTTGGGTACATAGACTATATCGTAAAACTTTTATTTTTTTTTAATGATAACAGGGAGAGAAAACGCATCAATTCTGACATAGATTTCTTTTTCTTTTTCTTACAGCGTTAATCATGCAGCATAAATGACACACTAATTTTTTTCTGCGGGTTGGTACGGTAACAACGATACCAAAATTGTTATATTTTTTTTAGGTTTTTACACTTTTTTGCAATAAAACCCCCTTTTTTTGGAAATCTTTTTTTTTCTATATAGCTGCATTCAAAGTCCTGTAACTTTTTTATTTTTCTATGTACGGAGCTCTATAAGGGCTTATTTTTTGCAAGACGAGCTGTAGATTTTATTGGTACCATTTTGGGGAATGTACGGCTTTTTAAATCACTTTTATTGCATTTTTTGGGAGGCAAAATGCTAAAAATTAGCATTTTGTCTTTGTTTTTTAGCGTTTTTTTTTAACGCTTTTTGTCGTACAAAATAAAAAGCATGTTCAATTTTTTGTACACATCGTTATGGACGCGTCAATACCCAATATGTGGGGTTTTAATTTTTTTCCCTTTTTTTATGCTAATATTAGAAAAAGCATAAAAAAGGGTTTTTTTTACATTTTTCTTTTTTTTACATTTTTCTTTTTTTTACATTGTACAGCGATCATAGGCATAGGCAATACAGGACACCAGTGTCCGGCGTCCTGTTGCCATGGTGACAGGCCGGGCGCTCGCGATGACATCGCGATAGCCGGCCGGAGACACAGAGGGAGCGCGCTGCCTCTGTGAACTCTTTCCCTGCCGCGATCTACTTAGATTGCGGCAGGGAAGGGGTTAACAGTGGGGGGCGCATCTCCGATGCCCCCCCCCTGTTGCAGCGGGACGCCGGCTGTGACTGACAGCCGGCTCCCGCTGCGGGATAGCGCGGGATCTTATGTGATCTCGTGCTATCCCCAGGACGTACCGGTACGTCCTGTTGCGGGAAGTACCAGGCTCCCAGGACGTACCGGTACGTCCTGGGGCGGGAAGGGGTTAAACTTAAATATTGCATTAAACGTCACACAGCATAATAAATAACATTCACCTTATATAAGCTCTCAAAGCTGGCAACATCAAATCATCTGACCAGTTTTGGGTCTTCACCCAGTATGCCTCATATCCACTCCACTATCTGAAACCTAAACCTGTACCACCTTATAGGAGCTGTGGCTCGCTGTGCTAAAATATTTCCATAACTCCCATTCACTTCAATAGGAGTTATGGAAACACAGTAGAGCAGCGGCCTTAGCAGTTTCTGTAACACCCAACATGGTGGTCGGAAACCAGCCATGAATTTCTCATCTCAGCCATTGGATGGGAACGTAGTGCGCCAGAGTAGGAGGCTAGTGTCACAGTAGAAATGTCCTGCTCCCACCTGGCTACACAACAGTGACATATTAGGGGGAGAGGTGTTATGGGCTTGTCTCTGCTCCTGGGGATGATATTGGGATGCAGTGGATAAAAGGTCCAGAGGTTAGGAAGGGGTTAACAACAAACAACTTACTTTATTGTGCATCTAGTTCAATACAGGGTAACATCCAATACAATCCAGTTTTCTAATGTTCAAATTCCAGAGATGGTGGCTGGAAGTATTGCTGCCTACCAAACATCCCATACTCCTTATCCAGGGTTTTCACTGGGGCTCTGGGACAAATCCTAGAACATCATACTTTTTCTTTCTTTAGGACACATTTCTTTTTCTTTAGGCCTAGAAATAGGGCTGTAGTGATGTTATTTCCCTAACCAACTATCTGCACTTGTTAACGCTGCACCATTTTACTCTCTTCTCTCTTTTCTGAAGCTTATGGAACTATGTAAGGTCTTTTATAAACTTCCGGGTCCTCCCAACATCATAGAGCTGATTTGCTGAGAGGCTAGACAAATACACTAGACTGATACTGAGTAATACTGTTCTATCCCTCTGAACATAGCTTTTTCATCATCCATCCACCAACTCCAGTATCTACATTAATTAGGCCCATAGAACAGGATATTGAACCATCATTACAAGTAATACACTTAAAAAACACTTGATTTTCCCAGAGCAAGATTAACACTTAGTAGTGACAACTCTGGATCACTACAAGAGTACCCCTTTAAGGGTTGATAATTATCAATCTGTAAATCCTGAGGAACCCCTTTAAGATAACGGAAACATAATGAATAGAGATGAGCGAACGTGGTCTTTGCGGGCCTTTTTGCGCTTGTGCACCGCTTTTTTCAAGTAACTGACTACTCGGACGAAAAGATTTGGGGGGGCGCCGGGGAGTGAGGGGGGCGGCGTGGTGGAGTGGGGGGTAGCAGTGGGGAACAGGGGGGAGTGAGAGCTGCCTCTGATTGGTGGGGGCTGTGACCAAACAGAGGCAGCTCATTCAGCAGGCGGGGATTTTAAATCCCCACCTGCTGAATACTTCTCACAGCAGTTCAGGAGAACTGCCGGCCGGCCGCGGCTGAACTCCGTCTGCCGGGACAAGGTGAGTATATATTTTTTTTACTTTTTACACATTTCAGGATGATTTTCAGGGAAGGGCTTATATTTTCAAGCCCTTCCCGAAAATTCATCCTGAGATCGCCCGCAGCCCATTGCTTTCAATGAAGCCGGCTGTATTGCCGGCTTCATTGAATTCAATGAGCTGGACAGCGCTGCACTGCTCCGGCCCGTTTCTAATGAAACGCGGCTAGGAGCTGATTTTTCGGGCGATTTTTCGGCCCCGGTCACGCGATTTGCGGATGCGCATCCGTCATGCGATCCGCAAATCGCGGGAAAAAACGGCTGTGTTACCGAGGCCTAATAATGAAAATAACAGATCTATCAACAGCAGCTTATTTATGGAGTTTTTCTATACTGCACATGGGAAAATGGGATTACATTAATATGACTATGAAGACAATGAGGATGAGGCAGAGCTTCACTTAAAAGGACTGTAAGCCACTACCTCTTCTTATGCTACAGTCAACATTTCTCACCTAATCAGAATTCCCGGCAACCGAATGAATATATTTCACCATCAGCTTAAGGCCTTGTCATTTTCTTTATGCAAGCTTTTAAACAAAGGCAAGGAAAACCTCCGTCCAGTGTAATTTGTCTGATTTAGTGTCTGACAGGAATATCAGGTGGTTTTGCTTAATAATTTACAGTGAAGAAATATTACTGAAAACATCCTACTGTGACGGCTCATCACTAACATTTCAGGCACAGCATCAAATTCCCTTTTACTCAGCTCTAAGCTTATCCAGCTGGGTTATCTATAAGTGTTACTATAGTTGCTGACACTGAATGCTATCCCATGCGTGACTACATTAAGCAGAAGAGATTTCCTCCTGTTCTCTGATACAATGCATTATGTATTTTATCTCCTAATTAAATCACTACTATTTTCATGGCTAATATTTCACTTTTCGTTATAGACGAGGGTAACACCGTTGTCTTAAGGTGGCGTTCTAACTGTTTTCTTTCTGAATATATCATAAGAGCCATTGAAGTTTAACTTTTATGATATACCGTTCCAAATCCTCTACATTGATATAAAGTTTGAAAGAGATTGTCCCATGAAAGCATGTTGTTTCCTATCCACTAGATAGGGGATCAATTGGTAGGGGCTCGACCAATGGGACCTTCACCAATCCTAAGAACAGAGTCCAGAACATCCAGGAATAATTGGAGTGGTAGTTATACATGTGTGCTGCCATTCTATTCAAGATAACTGATGGGCCGCGGATCCCGCGGAAAGCAGGAGATTTAACAAAAAAAACACCACTGCGAATGTGTGGTGGTGCACCTGCCCACATCCGCAGTAGAGAGGATGGAAGACCCGTGTAGCCATGCAGAGGATCCGGACAGGTAAGTAATGTCCTAGTGCTGTGGGCAGGGTGGGATTCCACTGCGAGCTCCCACCCGTGGAATCCGAGCCACCTATGGACATGACACAAAGTCACAGATGTATGTATGCTGCTGTGACTAGGCAAACAATGAAGGAAATGTGGCAGCAGCTGCAGCTGTTGGTCCCTTCCTTTAGTTACATAGAAACATAGTATGTAAGCCGAAAAAAGACATATATCCATACTGTTCAGTCTATAAACTCCCAATGTTGATCCAGAGGAAGACAAAAAAAAAACAATGAGGTAGAAAGCCATTTTCTCCATTTGAAGCAAAAAGTTCTATCCTGACTCCAACTTGGCAATCGGAATACTCCCTGGATCAACAACCCTTTGGAAGTTGTTAATGATTATAACATATATTATATCACTCAAGAAAGGTGTTGGGCCTCCTTGAACTCTTTTATCAAATTCGTCATCACCATGCCCTCAGGCAGAGAGTTTGATAGTCTCACTGCTCTTACAGTAAAGAACCCCCTTCTATGTCGCTGGAAACCTTCTTTCCTCTAGATGTAGAGGATGCCCCTTGTTACTGTCATAGTTGATTGGTAGGGGCCTGAAAACTTCCGTTAAGAAGTATAATGCCCAAGGCCGGGCAATTGTACAGTGGTGGGATATGTTCCTATTCAAAGCCATGGGTAACAGTTATGTGCATATGTAAAGGTTACAGGAGGATGAGTGTAAAGATCACCAAGGCAAGACTGCAATGAATTGTGAGGCACACTTATTACTGGTGCGGTGCCAGAATTCTGCTGGAAGTTGTGCCTTTTTGGTGCAAATGAATTATTGATTTGTGCCAAAATGAATAGATGGCTCGCCTCTCACTCAACTCTTCAAAAATCTCTAGAAAATAGGGTGGGTTTGAGTGGAGTGGTGGTTTTAGAGACATGTATGACATGTGACTATAAAAAGTCACAAAATTTGTCACAATCTCACAATCTTGTTTCTTTAAACTAGAGAAGGGAAGAAGAGCTGACAGAAAACTTGCATGAAAAAGTCCCCTGATGATAAATACCCCCTGTGTCTTTACTGAGTGTTACTGGACTACAAATACACTGGTGTATTGGCCTAGAATTAGGGCCCTTTTACACGAGACAACCTGTCTGGTGCATATGCCTAATAGGCCGTCCCAACAATGATTGTTCCTGTGCTTTTACACAAGAACAATCATTGCTGGGTTAATGGAAGTGGAGAGAGCCAGGGATCCTTCGATGCGCCCACCTCCATTCATAGTAAACAGATGAACAACTGTCTGTTTATATAGGTCAGTGGTCATTCAGTTTTTATGCATGCATAAACTGAACAACGAACAATAAAATAACAAATTATTGTATGTCGTTCAGTCAGTGCATGCATTTACACTGAACGGCAATTGTTCAGATTATCGCTGGATCGAGAGAATCAAAACGATTTATCGGTCAATGCAAAAGGTTCCTAAGGCATAGTCCCTGGCAAGATCTGTCTGATCAGCTCCATCACTCTTTCAGTATCAGTTTCTGTGCTTTACTTAGCTAATTGCTTCTTACACCAGGTGTCCTTATTTACTAATTTCAACCTGACTGTAATCTGCAACTGACCCCTGGTACCTTCATTTGGATCACCGTTCCACCCTGCGGTCATCTTAACTTCAGTGCTTCTATGAGGATCAGTCATCAGCTGTATCCGTGAAATAGTCATATTCCAGTGCACTGCAAGAGTTGAGACACATCCAAGAACCCGCAGTGGAAGACATTTTTAACTGTTTCTGCCTTTTCGTTTACAAGCTATATAGCCCTCAATGAGCGCTATGTAGAGAATGCAGAAAGTGGCACTGCTGTTTCCTGCACAGGACCCAGCAATTACGTATTCTCCAGCGACACGCAGAATGTCAGAGCTGCAGGGTCTTAGTAGACGCCTGACTAGCTCTCACTGTGACTACTGTCACACTAGGGGGATATTATCCCTGTAACTGAGACTGCTATGGATTCTGCTTTTGTGAATGCTCCTGTTAGAGTGGAAAGGTGTGAAAAAAAAATATGAGAAAATGTGAGAATGATCCCCAGAGATCTTATGTGATGTCATGAGGGTCATAGATGTTAAAAAAAAAGTTCCAAAAACAAGTAAAAAGAATTACAGAATAAAATAAAAATATATACAAAAAAAGAAAATAATCCACTGCCAATACCAACCTAGACCATCGCCATATCCACCCTGCAATCCAATATTATACAAATTATATATAAAAACCTCTAAAACAAAATGGTGAACCCATTCCTGTACTTTAGTTTAACGTTTATATAATAGTTTTAAAAATAAACAACTATAAGTTTTAAAAAATATTTTTTTTTGTTTATTATGTGTACATATTATCCGTAATAAAATAAAAAAACTGTAAAATATTTCAGTGAAAAAAGGCATTAAAATAGCTCTAAATATGACAGAAAAACAACAAACGCAACAAAAATAATTTTATCAGGCCAGGAAAAAAAAATAGGGCCATAAAACTACATGGGTAAAATCGCTAAAAAGTTTCTGGTCCTTCAGGACTGAAACACTCTGGCCTTTAAGGGGTTAAAGAGATTGTACAAAGATTGACTTTAATCAGCTATCAATAGGATAGATGATAAATGTTTGACTGGTGAGACTCTCACCGTTCCTGAGAATAGGGGTCCCATGTCCATCTCTTCTGTCACTGCCGGCTCACTGCACCCCCATTCCCGCAGTGAGGAGGTGATTGAATGGAGCTATGGTCAAGCATAGGACTGCCATTGATAGCCAATTGCTTGTATTTCGCTGTTCCCATCAGCCCCATTAAAATTAATAGACTGATGACGCACATGTGCAATTGTCTTTCCATTTAATCTCCAAGACGCTGTGGGTGGGTGCAGCGAGCCTGCAGTAACGAGAGGAGAGGGGACACTATATCCCCATTATTGGGGTTTGTTGGGATCTCAGCAGTGAGACAGCCACAAATCAAACTTTTATCACCTACCCTGTGGAACTTGGGTCTTCAGCTATTATTTCCAGGGTTTGTTGCACATTTCCACTGCAGAGGAACTGCAATATTACATGAAATTCATAGAAAGGAATGTACGAGCACATAGGACTTTTATGGCTCTTAGGCTATATTTACAGGAGTGTTTTTACGCGGCTATTTAGTCGCGTTTTCATGCCGGGGGAAAATTGCGACCATCTGAGTAATTGGATTCTAATGCATTCGTTCACATGGGCGATTTTGCACTGCGAACAATCGCGATTCCGTAGGGCGCTTTTACGTGTGGATGGTAAAAATAGTTTTGGTTCTATCCTGTGGCCGGAATACTCCGGCGGCTCCCATAGACTTCTATGGGAGCTGAAAAAATACGGAGGGGGTTTAGCAGGGTCCAACGCATGGAAAAGCTTACAGGTGCCTCTATTTAGGCATTTAAATCATTCCAAGGATTTATGCTGAGCGAGGGATCTCCGGGCTGTGGCGTACATTTTTGCTAATATGTTGCACCCGGCAGTGTGAATGGATGAGAAAATTCTAATGAAGCTCGGGACTTGATCACGTCATTTCTTCATTCACACGATTTAACGATGCGTGCAGTCAACCGTTAAAACGCTATGTGAAGGAGCCCTTAGTGTTTACAGCAGTTTTAGTAGTTTTGGTGAACTTTCAGTTTGGTTCAAACTAATTTGGACCACATCAAACTTTTTGCAAAAGTTCAGCGAATTGGCTGAACCAAACTTTTCAAAAGTTTGCTCATCACTAGAGATGAGTGAACCTACTCGTTTCGAGTAATTACTCGATCGAGCACCGCGATTTTCGAGTACTTCCGTACTCGGGTGAAAAGATTCGGGGGGCGCCGGGGGGCGGGGGGAGGCATGGCGGAGCGGGGGGTAGCAGCGGGGAACAGGGGGGAGCCCTCTCTCTCTCCCTCTCCCCCCCCCCCCACTCCCCGCTGAAACCCCCCACTCACCAACGCGGCGCCCCCCGAATCTTTTCGCCCGAGTACGGAAGTACTCGAAAATCGCGGCGCTCGGGCAAAAAAGGGGCATGGCCGAGTACGTTCGCTCATCGCTACTCATCACTACTCATACATTACCTATAAGTAACATCATATGTTATAATTATCTAACCTATAGATGTAGCAATCCTTATAAGGATTGTCTGGGAGTTTTAGTATTGATGACCTATCCTCAGGGTAGGCCATCAATAGTTGATTGGTGGTGGTCTGCCACTCAGCATCCCCACTAATCAGTTGATTCCTGGCACTGCTATTAGTATAAACAGTGCTAGAATTAGATACTGCTGTCCATATTGCTCGGTTTGGTACTGCTGAAACAGCCTCCATTAAATTGAATGCTTGCAGTACTAAACCGGGCCTCTCTAATATTGACAGCGCTATCTTCTTTCAGCGATGTCCACACTGACGGACCTGGGGATCAACTAATCACGGCGGTTACCAAGCAGCGAACCCACACCGATCAATTATTGATAACTTATTTAAGGATAGGTCATTAATACTAGAGAGCCTTGTGTGGCACAGAGTGTTACGGCAGTAGGTCCTAGGCTCTCGCTCACGACCTGAAAGTTGTGGGTTCAATCTGTGTATGGTTTAAGAAATTGTCATGAGGAGTCAGTCATGGCTTGGTGCTTGCACCTTTACCTTATCATCAATACTAAAAGTCCTGGACTGGTGCATCATGATAACTATAATCTACTACAATGTTGTAAATTTATCATAAATGGTGAAGTTAACATTTCCTACATGTGCAAAAGGAGTCAAAAATATTGTATCATACCGAATTTCACAAGTACAATTTACCTGCCCTCCAAAGTACTGTATAAGACTAATATTTCAATAGTCAAATGCAGAATAAAGTTCCTCCGGTTCTCTGCTAGGATGGCTGCTTTGATCTACTAATTAAGTGGCTATTATTTTCCCAATCACCTCATTAAATAATTCTTATTTATAGACTGAGGCAGCACTAAATTTTCTTGCTCATGGAAACAGGAGATTTATATCAATCCAACCTGTAAGGAAATTACTTTTAAAATGATTGTTGCAGCTTTTATTAGAAAATAGGAGGGTCATAAAATGTATTTTTTCTGCAGTTTTTTATGTTTTTATTTCCTCGCATAAACTTTTACGCTGACAGTTTGTCATAAAGCTTAGTTCAAGTTGTCAAGTCCAAGTTAACTTTAACTCCTTAGTTACCAGCCTATTTTGTGCCTTTAGGACCCAGAAATCTGCACATCATCACATTGCTAGAGCTATAATTCATTGGCATAGTCATATGAGGGCTTTTTTTTTTGGACAAGTTGCATTTATTAATCGCACCACTCTGGGGTACTTAAAATGTAAATTTTTTTTGGTGGTGGTGGGGGGGGGGGTTGGATGGAAAAATGTTCAGAGATTTCGCCATTTTGTTTCTTTTATAGAATTCATTACTTGGTAAAAATAACATAATTTTCTTACCTGAATCAGTACAATTACTATGAAGTTTAGAAAGATTTTTTTTTTTACTACTGTAGCACAAAAAAAGTTTTTAAAGAAAAACAATTGAATCTGTATCACCGTATCTTAAGACCCATAACATTTTTATTTCTCCAGCAACTGAGCTATCTGAGGGCTCCTTTTGTGCAAGAACAGTTGTAATTTTTATTGGTACCATTTTGAGGTACATGGGACTTTTGGATAGCTTTTTATTATGTTTCTCGGGAGGCGAACAATAGAAAAAGAGCAATTTTGGCATTACTTTTATAAATTATCCCATACGGCATTTACAATGTGAGATACATAAAAAGATATATTCATTGTTTGGGTCGTTACAAATACAATAATGCCTATTATGCGTTGCTTTTTAAATTTTGGAGAGGGTATTTTATCCGCTTTAAGCAGATTTTTGTGTTGAAAAATTTGTACTTTTTTCTTTTTTTTTTTTTTTATTTAAAGTTATTAAACTTTTATTGACAATCAATACCAATACTGACAAAATGTAAACAGAATGTTAGAAATCTTTGTAATTTTTTATAAATGAAAAACTAATTTTGCATAGACATAAGTATTCACACCCTGTACTCAGTACTTAGTTGAAGCACCTCTGGCAGTGATTACAATCTCCAGTCTTCTTGGATATAATGCCACAAGGTTTGCACACCTGGATTTGTAGATTTTCTGCCATTATTTTCTGCAGATCCTCTCAAGCTGTGTCAGGTTGGATGGGGATAGTCTGAACAGTCATTTTCAGGTGTCTCTAGAGATGTGCGATTGGGTTCAAGTCAGGGCTCTGGCTGAGCCACTCAAGGAGTGTCTCTAAGGCACTTGTGTGTTGTCTTGCAGTCTGCTTGGGGTCTGCCTAGTCTAAGGTCTCTTGTGCTCTGGATCATGTTTTCAATAAGAGTATATCTGTTCTTTTTCCATTCAGATTTCTACCATGCTTCACTGTAGGGATCTTATTGGGCAGGTGATGAACAGTGCCTGGTTTCCTCCTGACACAACTCTTAGAACTAAAGCCAATAATTTCAATATTGTTCATCTGATCAGAGAAGCTTGTTTCTCACAGTCTGAGAGTCCTTTAGGTGCTTTCTGGCAAACTCCAGGCAGGCTTTCATACATCTTTTAATGAGAAGAGGATTCTTTTTGACCACTGCCATAAAGCCCAGATTGGTGCAGTGCTGCAATGATGGTTGACCTTCTGGAAGTTTATCCCAAATAGACACAGGATCTTTAGCGCTCAGCCAGAGTGATCATTGGGTTCTTGGTCAACTATCTTACCACATGCCCTTCTGCCCCCGATTACTTAGTTTGGTGGGTTGGCCAGCTGTTGGAAGAGTCCTGGTCATTCCAAACTTCTTTTGTATAAGAATTATGGAGGCCGCTCTGCTCTTGGGAACTTTCAATGCAGTAGAAATTATTTTTGTAGCCTTACATCTGTGCCTTACATACCCTACATCTGTGCCTCCACAACATCCTGTCTCTGAGTTCTATAGGCAGTTCTTTTCTCATCATGGCTTATTTTTGGCTCTGATATGCATTGTGAGCTGTGAGAGTATTTAGACAGAGGGGAAGTGTCTTTTAAAATTATGTCCAAGCAACTGAATGTATCACAGGTAGATTCCAATAAAACTGTAGAATCATCTCAGAGATGATCAAGAGAAATAGGAAGCCCCCAGAGTTAAATTTTTTAAGTGTCATACCAAAGAGTTTTAATACTTATATCAATGCAAAATTAGATCACTAGAAAATAATTGCTATACACAGTGGGGGGTTTCCACGCTACAACATAACAAGTATGAACATGTACAGTAACTACAGTTCATTTTCAGAAAAAGGGGTAAAGGGACATTGATGAGTTATCCTTATGATTACCGAAATACTGAGAATGCTGTCCTTTTAGCAGTGTCCCATTCAAGTCAATGTGAAAAAGCTGCAATACTAAACCAGGCCACTACACTATGGACAGTGTTATGAGTATTCCAGCCATCCACATCATGTTCTCATCAGCTTATCGATAGGGATGCCAACCTATAGACCCCTGCTAATCTGCTACTGATCATCTATCCTGTGGATGGGTCATCAATACTAATAAGTGGGACAATCATTTTAAGGGATTGATATTAAATCACAAAGCCATTAGACTAAGGCCTCATTCACATGGGCAACATGGTATTGCCATGAGAAAATCACAAAAAATATTGCATCGCTGGTCCGTTCAATATCGCTGCAGTTTCTCACGGTGATACTGCGATTTTCGCTCCGCATGCAAGGGTTTTCAGGGGGAAGGGCTTGGAATACAAGTCCTACCCTGAAAATAAGCTGTAGCTGCAGAAAAAAAAAGTATACATCACCTAGAAGTGCTATCCGAGGCTCCGCTACAGCTTCTTTCCGGTCCCTGGCACTGGTCTTCTTCATCTCTTCTGGTCAGGGATTGAAAAATCCCCACCTCCTGGAAGTGCTGGCTGTGATTGGCTGACTCTTAGCCAATCAGAGCCAGCGCTCGATGAATGGCTGTGATTGGTTCATCGAGCGGTGGCCGTGATTAGCTAAGAGTCAGCCAATGAGAGGCAACGCTTCCAGGAGCCATCGATTTTTCAATTCCTCAGAAGAGATGACGAAGAATAGTGCCAGAGACTGGGAGGAAGCTGCAGCGGAGCTGGACAGTGTTTGTAAGTTGATGTATACTCTTTTTTTTTTCTTTTCCTGCAGTTAGGGCTTAGGTAAATGGCTTTGACAGTAGGACTTCCTACTATCAAAATTGAATAGCGCCACAGAAAAATCGCGTTTTTGTGCGATGCAATGCAACAGAGAGGAAGGCTCCATAGGGAAGCATGGACTACAAAACCTCATGAGTCGCGTGAATATTGCGGGACCCGCAAGGTTTTTGTGTCGGGATGTTGCACACTCCAAAACATCGAACATGTAAAGTAACCCATTGGAAAGCACAGGCTGAAAGAACACGAAATTTGTTACATTGTTGCAATGCGACAAAACCGCGCGACTTCGTCGCCTGTGTGAACGATGCCTAAGAGGGATGGTATTTATTTAAACAGCTGCAGAAGTGGGATATAAACTTCTCTATTGCCATCTATATTATTTGTTTAATCACTTGCCCTATAATTTAGTGAATTGGATCATGGGACATTCTGAGGAGTTTACTAGAGGCACTAGCTCGAAGAGCGTACTCTTTCTGCTTTCAGAGAATATAAGCTGGCATAGTGGCCCCAGCTGATACTGCATGCTGAGTTCAATTGAAGTGAATGGGACTCAGCATTCAGTCCCAGTTGGGGCTATTGTGCAATATATGGGGCCGTGTGTTTCCAGTAGAAAGACACATAATGACAGGCCCAGGGGAACAGCTGATAGCCAAGGGCAGTAAGTGACAGGCCCCTGTAAATTTGACCTATCCTGAGCAATAGTCAGCTATAGTAAGAAGTGGCACATTCCCTTTAAGCTCCATCCTATTTTGGGCCTTATGGACCCAGCATTTTCCTTTTTGTATTATTTTTTTTAAATCTCATAATCATAATTTTTTAAATTTTGTTTCAAGAAATGTATGAGAGCTTGCCGTTTGTAGAACCTGTTTTATTTTTTAATGGCACCATGTGAGGTTACATAAAATTTTTTTAGGGGGGGTGCAAAGTAACACAGCAAATTTTGTCATTTATTTGTGTTTTTTTCTCCGCTGTCTATTGCACAGAAAAAAAAAGAAATAGAAAGTATTTTTTATGGGTCAGTACAAATATGGCATAACAAGTAAGTATAGATTTTTTCAACTTTTACTGTAGAACATTTGCACAGTAGAAATGTGCTTAATGGGAAATAGTTATTTTTGTGCCACTGCATTCCAAGAGGCATAACTTTTTTTTAACTTAATTTTTTAAGTCCCACTAGACTTGAAGCTGTAATTATTTGATCACATACCTAGTATCCCAAAGCATTATTGCTTATTAGGGTTGCATGGCCCAATAGTCTTATATCTATGGTAGAACTGAGGGTTTTTCTAAAGTTCTCATTTACTATGGTAACCTATCGACACCCTATGATAGCATTACGGGAGACCATTGGGCAGGCAGAGGATGCCTCATCCTCTGTCAAGCTCCTTAGATGCCATTGATACTGTTGAACACTGTTTCTAATGGATTAAATGGCTCGGATCAGTGATTTTCCTGATCAAGGTCCTTAAAACTGAGCACTTGCTGTTGATTTCACAGACACAGCTCCTCTGCCCACACAGACATGGAGCCTTTATGGAAAGCAATCCATGACATCTAGCTACATTATGGTGTGTCAAGAGGTTTTGATATCTCTGGTGCTCTAGTGGTTACATATTAATGGTATTCTGATAGCGTAGTGGATAAGAAAATAAAAGATCTGGAATTTTATGGGTTAAGGCCTGTCACATGAAATGATTTTTCTAACACCTGACACATATAAATGGTGGTTTGAAAAATTGTTTCTGAGTTGACATTTTCCATCCTAATGCTCCTTCCAGCCAGTGATAGTACAATGAAGAGGAGTAACTTCAAGCTACTTGGTCACATTGTAATATCTGTAATTCAATGTATTGGTAGAACACGAATAATAAAGCTAAATTCGATGATTAGCATGACTCTTTCTACCGGATTATTGCTCATTGTTTTTAATTGCCCTTCCATGCTTTTATTATAACAAATGAACATTGTAACTTCCCTGCTGAAATAGCTCACTACATGGTGTAGCTATGGGGGGGGGGGGGGAGTAGCATTTACACCCCTGCCCTGGTGCTTTAGGTGACCCAAAGGCTCCTTGGCCACATAAAAAGACATCAGATTTATAAATGGCACATAATAGGTGGTGACTAGAGATGAGCGAACGTACTCGGTAAGGCCGATTTTGCAATCGAGCACCGCGATTTTCGAGTACTTCACTACTCGGGTGAAAAGTACTCGGGGGCGCTGTGGGTGAGCGGGGGGGGGGTTGCAGAGGGGAGTGGGGGGGAGGGAGAGAGAGAGAGCTCCCACCTGTTCAGGGCTGCTACCCCCGCTCCACCACGCCACGCCCCGCCCCCCGGCGCCCCCGAGTACTGAAGTACTCGAAAATCGCGGTGCTCGATTGCGAAATCGGCCTTACTGAGTACGTTCGCTCATCTCTAGTGGTGACCTTGTTACAGATTTTGCATTGTGGTCCAAAAGTTACACCTCTGGGCTTACAGCAGCACGACTTCTCAAGATCTACTTCTCAAAATGTTGCGGGTGGTGGGATAGCGACGAACCATACAAGATATGTTGCAGAAGACAAAGTAACCAAAATACACAATGTTTATTTTAGGGCACAGAAATAAAAAAAAAAACAAAGGAATAATGTTGGTTAAGCAAGTAGACCTGCACTTTCAAATCCCTAGGTACTCTCTACCACTTACTAAAATATAGGACTGACAACACTCCATGAATAATATGTAATAACAGTATTACTTTGTGGACAATGTCAACAAAATTTGATAACTATCAATACTGTCCAAAAGAAATATGGATGGAGGAATGCAATGTACAACTGCACTTTTTGTGATTAACGCTCCAACTCAGTAAAAAAATGGTTCCCATATACTAGTGCAATGTTTCTTAAAACAACACAGTCAATAAACTGGGTTTCAGCTCACAACAATGATGCAAAATTCACTGTTCATAACATTAACCTTATCTCCTATAGCAGGCCTGCTAACAACGGGTACTATTGGTTTGCACATCCAACAATTTTACTGAGGTCGGCCTTACTTACATGTCATTGCTTATGAGCTCTCCTATCTCCGCTCTGTGCACCCTGTGCATCCTGGTAGTGCAGGCATTATCTTTCCCTTTGCTTTAATCAAGTGCTCTCATTGTGCAGTCCATCCCTATCTCAAGCCTGCTTACGGCTCTGTCCTTCCTGTCTCTGGATCCAAGCATCCTCTCAGCCTGTTAGGAAGCAGCTACTCTAACAATTTGGCTTGCAGTCTCAGCACTCCCTGAAGACTATTGGTGCTCTTAGTCTGCAGCACTCTGGCAGCACTTCTGGTCCACTTTTATGTGATAGATTCACCCAATCAATTAGCATTAGAGATGAGCGAGCACCAAAATGCTCAGGTGCTCGTTACGAACTTTTCGCGATGCTCGAGGGTTCGTTTCGAGTAACGAACCCCATTGAAGTCAATGGGCGACCCGAGCATTTTTGTATATCGCCAATGCTCGCTAAGGTTTTCATTTGTGAAAATCGGGGCAATTCAAGAAAGTGATGGGAACGACACAGCAACGGATAGGGCAGGCGAGGGGCTACATGTTGGGCTGCATCTCAAGTTCCCAGGTCCCACTATTAAGCCACAATAGCGGCAAGAGTGCCCCCCCCCCCCCCCCCGCACTGTCAGCATAAAGATCGTTCTTCTCTGCCAAAGCTGTAACAGCTGTGGCAGAGAAGAACGATGTTTGCCCATTGAATTCAATGAAGCCAGCAATACAGCAGGTTCCACTGAAAGCAATGGGCTGCCGGCGATCGCGGGATGAATTGTCGGAAAGGGCTTAAATATATAAGCCCTTCCCTGCAATTCAACCAGAAATGTGTTACAATAAAAATATATACCGGCGTATAAGGCAACGGGGCGTATAAGATGACCCCCCAACTGTCACCTTATACGCCGGGAATACGACATAGGTGCGATCTGAGATTTCTATGGCATAAGAAGGACCATTGGGGTTCTTGAAACCTAAAATCACTCCTAACACTCTCCCTATAGCAGCTCCGGCATCAACAACACTTTCCCTGAACTATGTCAGAATGCATCTGTGACGAGCCGCGGGAGGGGCAGATTTTAATACTCAGGTGACACCTGATCTCGCCAGCCACTCACTGCAGGGGGGTGGTATAGGGCTTGAACGTCGCAGGGGGAAGTTGTAATGCCTTCCCTGTCTTTCTATTGGCCAGAAAAGCGCGCACATTTCTCAGGGAAGAAAATGAAAGTAACCCGAACACCGCGTGGTATTCGTTACGAGTAACGAGCATCTCGAACACCCTAATACTCGAATGAGTATCAAGCTCGGATGAGTATGCTCGCTCATCTCTAATTAGCATCCATTCAGCATGCTCAGTTCTATTACAGCAAAATTTTGTGCAAATTTTGGTGCACACTGTAATCTTATAGTCCACTACAATGGCAATATTTTTAACCCTTTAGGAGAGACGCTTACAAAAAAAATCGAGTTTATGATGTTAGAATGCATTGTCAATACCAGAAAGTCTTTTCTGATTTTGGAAGAGTACAATGCTAAAGATTTGGACTCCAGAGCTTTGATATGAACCAGTATGAGCAAGACATTTAAATGAACAGAAACCATAATTATAATGATATCTAATAATCTATTAGCAGAGATAGTTACAATGCTAAATATAATTATGTTTATCTTTTCTGCTAGCACAATTCATTATAACATATAATGATATTTTGATTATAACAATTAAAATGCGATTATTGTCAGTAATTGTCGTTGTAATTATTGTCATTGTCACAATGTTTCTAGGGACTGTTCGGTTCTTGCTTCATTTGGAGAATGAGTTACCTGATTTATGCGATGTACACGCCACTGCAACCAGTAACAGGAACCATAAAAGCAATGCCAAGATGACGACACTCTACGGAAAGATATCTATAATAGCGATGATGATTTCTACAGCCATTATCCTCACTATCAAATGATATCAAGATGCCAAAGTCCTTTAAGTTCCTGGTCTTTGTTTCTGACCAGAATGGTGTGGGTCCTTAATCTCATGATGGTGGAACAATCTTCTGAAAATTTGCTGTAGGCCTGATGAATGGCCCAAAGAAATCCCAAATCAAAAATTTTCAAAGCTATTGAAGCCTTCAGTGATATATTTTTACACAAAGGGGATTCAATGTGTAGTTAGTAGAGATGAGCGAGCATACTCATCCGAGCTTGATGCTCGTTCGAATATTAGGGTGCTCGAGATGCCCGTTACTCGAGACGAGCACCACGCGGTACTCGTTTTGATTAAACGAGCACTGACCATTGAATTCAATGGAGCCGGCAATACAGCCGGCTCCATTGAAAGCAATGGGCTGCCGGCGATCACGGGATGAATTGTCGGGAAGGGCTTAAATATATAAGCCCTTCCCTGCAATTCATCCAGAAATGTGTAAAAAAAAAATATATATATACTCTCCTAGTCCCGGCAGACGGAGTTCAGCGCGGCCGGCGCAGTCCTCCTGAACTGCTCTGAACTGCTCTCTGTAGTATTCAGCAGCCGGGGATTTAAAATCCCCGCCTGCTGAATGAGCTGCCTCTGATTGGTCACAGCCTGACCAATGAGAGGCAGATCTCACTCACACCCATTCATGAATTCATGAATGGGTGAGTGAGTGCTGCCTCTGATTGGCTCAGGGGCAACTCTCAGCTGTGACCAATCAGAGGCAGCTCATTCAGCAGACGGGGATTTTAAATCCCCGGCTGCTGAATACTACTCACAGCTGTCCAGAGCAGTTCAGGAGGACTGCGCCGGCCGCGCTGAACTCCGTCTGCCGGGACCAGGTGAGTATATTTTTTTTTTATTTTTACACATTTCTGGATGAATTGCAGGGAAGGGCTTATATATTTAAGCCCTTCCCGACAATTCATCCTGCGATCGCCGGCAGCCCATTGCTTTCTATGGAGCCGGCTGTATTGCCGGCTCCATTGAATTCAATGGGCTAACATCGTTCTGCCGGGACAAGGTGAGTATATATATTTTTTTATTTTTACACATTTCTGGATGAATTGCAGGGAAGGGCTTATATATTTAAGCCCTTCCCGACAATTCATCCTGCAATCGCCGGCAGCCGATTGCTTTCTATGGAGCCGGCTGTATTGCCGGCTCCATTGAATTCAATGGGCTAACATCGTTCTTCTCTGCCACAGCTGTAACAGCTGTGGCAGAGGAGAACGATCTTTACACTGACAGTGCGGGGGGGGGGTCTCACTCTTGCCACTATTGTGGCTTAATAGTGGGACCTGGGAACTTGAAATGCAGCCCAACATGTAGCCCCTCGCCTGCCCTATCCGTTTCTGTGTCGTTCCCATCACTTTCTTGAATTTCCCAGGTTTTCACAAATGAAAACCTTAGCGAGTATCGGCGATATACAAAAATGCTCGAGTCGCCCATTGACTTCAATGGGGTTTGTTACACGAAACGAACTCTCGAGCATCACTGAAAGTTCGACTCGAGTGACGAGCACCCGAGCATTTTGGTGCTCGCTCATCTCTAGTAGTTAGCAAAATTTTCCCAGCCTCCGAGGAACCTAATAGTTAGAAATAATAATGGAGACCGCATTCTTAATTATCTAATATGCTCTGATGCACAGTCTAGTGTTTCCAAAAATGTCTCTGGTCCTGAGGGTGTTTCCAAAAGTGTCTCATCATTATATGTTTATTTATTTCTCTGGTACATCTGCACTATTAAATTTCCCAATGTGTTAGTTCTTTCCTGGTCAACTAATATTTATGGGTAGAGATGAGCAAAATTTAGCAAACTCTGTTTGTTTGGTTCACTAATTTTCGCAAAAAGTTTGATTTGGTCCGAATTAGTTACAAATAAACTTGAAGTATATAAAACCACTAAAATTAGTATTGAACACTGTCTAAGTGCATGCTGATGATGGTCCTTGAATGGATGCAGCTCAGTGGTTAGCACTGTTACCTTGCAGGGCAGGGCCTAGGTTTAGATCTGACCTAGGACAACATCTGCATTGACTTTGATTTGAACTAAAAATTCCAGCACTGTAAAGCAACCGTGCTAACCTCACTTTCCTTCCTTCTTTGGAGGGGAAAAAGGATAAGAAACACAAGAAGAACATACAAACTCCATGTAGATGTTGTCCTTGCTCAGATTTGAAACTAGAACTCCAAAGCTGCAAGTCAACAATACTAACGGCTGAGCTACATCCTTTGAAGTACCACCACCACGATCTTAGGCAGTGTTCAATACTTGTTTCTATGAACTCCCAGTTTGGTCAAAATGAACCACCTAAGGTTTGGGTTTTTGCTGAACTGAACTTTTAGCAAAGTTTGACCTAAATTCAGGTTCTACAGGTTTGGTTCGCTTATCTCTACTTATGGGCCCTGTGCTTAATTAAAACCAAGACAAACATTTGCATGAAGTTTGCATTTTAAGCTCACGTCTGAGTTTCCCCTGGGTACTTTGGTTTGCTTCCATGCTACAAAAACACATTGATAGGTTAAAATGGTTACTTTACACTCTAAGGCTAGGGCTACATGGTGATTTGACTGCAACACAGACCACTCAACCAAAGATTACAGTATAGCCCTATGAACTTCTAATCTAATGGCAGTTAAAAATGGTCGCAGCTACTTAAAGGGGTTGTCCCGCGCCGAAACGGGTTGTTTTTTTTTCAACAGCCCCCCCATTCGGCGCGAGACAAACCCGATGCAGGGGTTAAAAAAGAAAACCGGACAGTGCTTACCTGAATCCCCGCGCTCCGGTGACTTCTTACTTACCTGGTGAAGATGGCCGCCGGGATCTTCTCCCTCGATGGACCGCAGGGCTTCTGTGCGGTCCATTGCCGATTCCAGCCTCCTGATTGGCTGGAATCGGCACGTGACGGGGCGGAGCTACCAGGAGCCGCTCTCCAGCATGAGCGGCCCCATTCAGAAAAGAAGTAGACCGGACTGTGCAAGCGCGTCTAATCCGGCGATTAGACGCTGAAAATTAGTCGGCACCATGGAGATGAGGACGCTAGCAACGGAGCAGGTAAGTGAATAACTTCTGATAACTTCTGTATGGCTCATAATTAATGCACAATGTACATTACAAAGTGCATTAATATGGCCATACAGAAGTGTATAACCCCACTTGCTTTCGCGGGACAACCCCTTTAAGAATCACAACAAACCTATATTGACTTGTAGTAAATTAGGAGATCGCAGGGCTACAAGCAACCCTTTTTCGTGGTCTTAATCTTATCCATGATCCATGTCTGATGCAGCATCACAGCCCAGTTCACTTTAACAATGCTGACCTGCAGTGCAAGACTCGATCCGTGGTAAGGCTGCTTCTAGGAAAAAACCTTATTGCTCTCAGTAAGAGAAACAAAGTAGTCTTGCAGATAGGATAACATTTAATGGCTAACTAATACTATGATGATATTAACAACGCAAGCTTTCAAGGCTACTTAGGACTCATCACCAGGCATGGTGTAGCCTACAGCAAAAAGCCCCAAAAACTTACACAGTTAATATCATCATTTTATTTTTTTTGCCATTAAAAGGTATTATATCACCAAGATTATGTTGTTTTTTCCTTGCTGAGAACAATAAGATTTTGTTCTATTGGCTAACACAGTACTAAACTTTTTTCTAGGGAAACAAAGCAGATCCTTTTTTCTAATCCCACTTTTAATTGACTTCTTATGAAATTGACCCTAGTTTGGAATTGATAGGGAACCAAGATTGTGAACCCAGTTAAGGACACGTGTAGAACAGACAATATAATATACAAGCAAGAGGAAATAAATACCTATAAATAACTATTGCAACATGGAAAGATTTAGGAAGAGTTCCTTGAATGCAGAACATCAACTATAAGGTTTATTGGAGCAGGAATTATGCTATCATGATGTGTTTTTCATAGTTTAGGACCCTTAGCTCCAATAAAGAGATAATTTAAAGAGAATGTCTGATTTTGAAAACACATCTTAAAACCCCTTCTAGGGAATTGGGAATTTATAGAACATATACCGGCATTCAGGAACTTCCTCTATTAGTCAGAACAGAGATGGGCTTCAAAGAGTATCCCTTATTTTGGAAGACCCAGCAATTCCATGCATTATATGAACAGCACATTAGTGCTCACTTACACGGGCGCATGTGTTCACGTATTGCACTGATATTTTTCACACGCAAAAAAGGCGATTCCTATTGGGCCATTCACACATGCGTTTTTTTTCACACGCACAAAAATGCCCTCTTTTGGCATGTAATATGCACCAATATAGGCTATGGAGATTTAACATACTCAGCAAATATGCATGTACATGCGTATTTACTGCGTACTGCACATTTTACACATGTAAAAAATATGCATGTAATACACGGGGCACATATGCCTGTTTGAGTGAGCTCTAAATGGGAATTCTGAAAATGCTGAAATCTAGGAGGTATAGCTAAGAAGCAACAACCTATACCTTTTACCTCCCACTCTCGAACGTCTTCTTGATCTTGTGCAACTGCCAATCTGCCATTGTGTTTACATGCAACACTCCCACAGTAAACACAGCAACAGACTGTTGCAACTTCCAACAGGCATAGAGCTTGTTTACTAGCACTGTAGCTCCGCCCACATCTTACAGGTCCTGCAACTTACTAGCATCACCCTCCCTCTCACTGAGAGGGCCAGAGAAACTGCTGAAGCAGACTGTCATGACCCTCTGGCACTCTGAACTGCACATGAGCAATACAGTGCAGTGCTTCTTGTCTGCTTTTGTTCTCCCATCCTGTACTGCTCACAGGCAGCAAAAGTGTAGGACTGGGGATACTGACACCAATTATGCATACACCGGTGGGCTCAAAAATAAAATGTCTCTCCGGTAGCTAAGTGAGTGGGTCGAGGCACCACAACAAGATCCAATTCCCCTTGGGAGGAAAGGTACGCATGTCTTCCTTCAACTTTACACAGGGCTCTTCTGAAAACAGGAAGCTTGTGACCCTCCAGTTCATGCCAGCAGCCACCCTCCCTTCTCCTTAAAGTGACCATCTATTGGCAAGAGCCTATGCAGCTGCTATCTGGGCTCTGACCCAGTCAGGGTTAGTCATATGCCTTATTGGATGAGTAGAACTGATGAAGGACTTCCTCTTCTATAGAAACTCAAACATTAGCAAACAAGGGATGGGTAAGTCAACACTAGGCTCTTGAAAAGGAAACAGGGCAAGCAAGCACCATGACCTTATTGTGTTCTGGAAGCCATTTCTACATATCATAAAGTGGAGATTCATTTTAAACCCCCTTTTTTCTACAATCTTGCCTAATTACTTGAGTTTATTTTTAGGACTCAGCTAATTGGTACAGTGTCCATTGAAACAGTTTCCAAAATAATCATCAAAAGAAAAACTAATACCAACACTTAAAGAGGTTGTCTGGGACTGAACTGTTGATGACCAATGCTCAGGGTAGGTTATCAAAAGTTGATCATCAGGGGTCCACTGCCTGAGATCCTCACTGATTAGTGGTTTGCCGGGTCCTTGTGCTCATGCAATAAGTTGATTTCTGCAGGAAGCAGACATTTCTGTTCTCACTGCAGTGGCCAGGCAAAATTTGCACCCAGTTATCCAAATCTGTACCTGTACCTCAGAGTAAGGTTTTATTTTTAATAATAACCCTTTTTAGCCAATGTGTTATTATTATATAAAAGATTTATAGATGATGAGGTTATTTTACAGAATGAGGGGGCTTCAGAATGAAAAGCCTTTTTGGGTTATATGGATGCTAAAGGAATTTTAAATTCATTTTTTCATATGATTTGGGAAAATTTTTTGGATGGAAATAAACTAGGCACTAAGGCACTAAGACTTAAAAAAAAACAAAAAACGATAGCAATAGTTACATCGACTGCCAGAGTTGTCATTATAAGCTAAATAATTTGCCCAAGGGTCAATTTAAAAGAATATACAGACATTGCTCATGAAAAAACTGATTTTCTTTCTCTGTCAAAGATTGTGGAAAAGATATTGTATGAGAAAAATTATGATAATGGTTTGATCAAGACGGCTATTCAAGATGTGATTTCGGAAGTAAATGAAGAGCAAGAAAAAATAAGTAAAAATGATATGTAGGTCAATAGAAAAATGGAAGATCGAAAAAATGTTCAGTTTATCATGCAATTTACTCAGGATTTCAATATTATGAAAAGAATTGTGCACAAAAATTGGCATCTATTAAAATACAATCGTGTTACAGGAAAACACCTTCGCGAAGTGTAAAGCTTGTAGGTCCATCCGATAGAGGGGGAATGTAAATAGGAATAAACCATTTGATATCAAGGATTTTATTACGCGCAATAGCATGGGGGTAATAGATATGGTGGAGTGCCCTTGTAAGTTAAAGTACATTGGAAGAAAATGTATAAAATCAAAGACACGTATTGCGGAGCACTGCAACAACATAAGACAAGGCAAAGTAGTCCACAGCATTTTGCCGCATTTATTTTTCTTGAGAAGCATAAAAAATTCGGAGAGGTCTAAAATTCATCGGTATAGAAATGGTGAGAAAACATTAGCAGGGAGAGGATTATTAGAATTAAATAACTAAATGTGAAGGGTATTGGATTCTTACTTTAAATGCCCCGAGCCCTGCAGAGTTAAATGCAGAGTTTGAATTAAAGGGCTTCTTAAAATAAAACCTGTATGTCTTGGTGTTATATTGGATTAATGGGATTGCGATCTGTGAGTTTTTAGTTAATGGATAGATGGTTGTGGTTTTTTATTGGAGGATTTGCAACATATGGCCCGCATGTTTTTATGAATGGGATCTATGTGTGGGCAGTTTGTAGTTTTTTATTGGAGGGCTTGTACCATGTAACCCATTAATTTTTTGGAATGGGAATTCATGCATAGTTTTGATTGATTAACGTGTCGGTTTTTATACATTTGAATTGATGAGTATTAAAGACTCTATATATATATATATATATATATATATATATATATATATATATATATATATATATATATATGTGGCTGCTGTTTTTATTATGTGTTTATGCATTTTAAGTGTGGGATATGATGTGATTGTTCTCGGCAAGAGAAAACATGTGATCTTGTAAGTATGATACCTTTTAATGGCTAACAAAATGATATGATGATACGGTGAGCTTTAGAACCTACTTAGGGGTCTTCTTCAGGCTTAATGGTATAGATCCTGAAGACACATACATGTACATACAAATACATATGAAAAAGCCCAGACATGGTGTGATTAATTTGCACTTAAAACAATACTAGAACAGGATGAGCAGAGGAGTAAATACTTAATTAGTCCACTTATAGAAATGTGAACATTTTATGTTCTCTGAATTGGTGTTAGGGGGGTCACCAGGCCTGTGTGTTATCTCTGCTATAGATTTTTCATTTTCTCCACTGAGTCATGAATCCACTTCCGATATTCATTCCAGTCTTGAAAGTTGAAATTTGGAGTTGCCTTTTAATATAGTAACTTTCATGTGTTCTATGTTGTGTCCGTGACAAGAAAAATGCTCCGCCACAGGTCATATGGTCGTTGTTTTTTTTATTGTGTGGCGGTGAGATCTCATCCTCACTTTCAGTTTTTGTCTGTTTCTCCAACATAAAGCCCCCAACAGGACATTTACTGCACAGGATTAGGTACACAACATTGGATGTGGAACATGTGAATGCCCCAGGGATCTTATAGTCCTGCTGTGTGTTAGGGATTTGTATCCTGTCCATGGTGAGTTCATATAAGCCGTTCTTACAGCTCCTTATATTGCAAGGATAAGTTCCTTTTTGTGTGTCAGAGGGCAACACACTTTTGATAATAAGGTTCCTCAAGTGTGGGGTATTTTTTGATCATGGACATTGCTGTCCACCATGGCCTGGAAGAAGCCTGTCAGCGAAACACTGACAGCGAAACCCAGCGAAGTTGGGCAATACTGTTGGCATGAAGCCTGTTTTTCTCAAATGCCTCTTAATTCATATGCTTGTGAGTATGATTAATAAAGTTATGCAAAAGCAAGTTTGGAATATACTGCACGATGTGCTATCCTTTCATTTAGTATTTCATGCCAGTTGTAAATCTGCCTCCTGTGGAAATTGGAATCATCAACTGGATTATATGCTAGCCACCGGATGGATGCAATTCTGCAATTTTGCGCACAGTGTGAATAAGGAGGAATTCTTGGATCATCTGCTTTCTCTTTACATCCCTCGTCAGAGCAGTGAGAGATACTGTAATGTATTGCTGAGAATTTGATTCCGCTCTGTTAATTACCTGCTCCATGGGATTTATTCACGCTCTTTTATTCTGAACTACAGTGATTAAATCTTACCTCCATAATGTTTTTATACAAAACGCACCATATAATTACCAATATTACCAGTAATACTAGCACACCATGACCACCGCCAGTACCACTGTACAGTATTATTATCAGAACATAAGTGGGCAGAGGTAGAGAAGAGGGAAAATGTTTATATGCCAAATGTATTTAACTTATTGGCAAATTAATTTCACACACAGATTTTGAGGAACTTTACACCCATTCACATCTCATGATGAAATGTGTTAGAGCTCATAGCAACATTCAGATGCTTTTCGGTGAGGTACTTTTGGTTCATGGCTATTGGCATGGATGCAGACAGTCCTTGAATTCAAGATTTTGTGTTCAGACTAAAACTGCTCAATTTATTGCTTTAAAAAAGCAGCAATCAACTGATCAGTCTTAACTAGAGATGAGCGAGCACCAAAATGCTCGGGTGCTCATTACTCGAGATGAGCTTTTTGTAATGCTCGAGAGCTTGGCTCGAGTAACGAACCCCATTGAAGTCAATGGGAGACTCAAGCATTTTTCAAGGTGCCTGATGCTCTGGCAGCTGCTGCCGGCGGCTCTATTGAAAACAATGGTCTGCCAGCAGAGCTTTACATATAAGTTAAGAGCTTTACATATAAGTCCTTCCCCGAAAAACAATAATTTTAGTATAAAAAAATAAAACTAAAAAAAAAAACTTTGGGCGAGAGCTGCCTGTGATTGGCTGAGTGCCTCAGCCAATCACAATCAGCTCTTTTAGCAGGCGGGGATTTTAAATCCGCGCCTGCTGATAGATCAGCACTACAGAGCCGGGGACAATGAGGAGAAGACGTGGCTGAGCCCCGGCAGCTGAAGGGAGGTGAGTATCTATTTTTTTTTGGTTTTTTACACTACTTTTACTGTTTTTTCAGGGAAGAGCTTATATTTAAAGCCCTTCCATGAAATCCATTGATGGGGCGCCGGCAGCAGAATCCTCTACCGCAGCTGTCATTTGTGACAGCTGCGGTAGGGAATTGAAGAATTCCTCTGCTGCATCTGTCACAGATGTGGCAGATATAGCAGCAGGGAATTCTTTTCACTGGCGGGGATGAAGGAAACATCTGTCGCATGTGGCAGATGTGTTCTTCATCCCCGCGGTGGACACGGCATTGGCAGAGGGTAAGTTTTTTTTTTGTTTTGTTTTACACTAAAATTATTGTTTTTCAGGGAAAGGCTTATATGTAAATCCCTTCACTGAAAAGCAATTCAGTGGTGTCAGCAGGCCAATGTCTTCAATGGAGCTGCCGGCAGCAGCCGTGGGTCCATTTAAAACAAGTGCCCAGTACTGGTTACTCGAGAACCAGAGAACCGCTTGGTGCTTGCTCGAGTAACGAGCACTTTTGAGTATGCTAATAGAGATGATCGAACGTACTCGTCCGAGCTTGATACTTGTTCGAGTATTAGCATGTTCGAGATTCTCGTTACTCGAGACGAGTACCACGCGATGTTCGAGTTACTTTCACTTTCATCTCTGAGACGTTAGCACGCTTTTCTGGCCAATAGAAAGACAGGGAAGGCATTACAACTTCCCCCTGCGACGTTCAAGCCCTATACCACCCCCCTGCAGTGAGTGGCTGGCGAGATCAGGTGTCACCCGAGTATATAAATCGGCCCCTCCCGCGGCTCGCCACAGATGCATTCTGACAGAGATCAGGGAAAGTGCTGCTGGTGCCGGAGCTGCTATAGGGAGAGCGTTAGGAGTTATTTTAGGCTTCAAGAACCCCAACGGTCCTTCTTAGGGCCACATCTGACCGTGTGCAGTACTGTTGAGGCTGCTTTTAGCAGTGTTGCACAATTTTTTTTTTGTATATCGGCCGTGCAGAGCATTGCGTCCGCAGTCTGCAGTCATTGTACAGAGTATAGGGCCAGTACTGGTGAGGCAGGGAAAGAGATATTCAGGCTATATAGGCAGTGGGCTTTTTCCAAAAAATTGATCGCCGTCATCCTGCAAGAGGGAAACAGTATACATAATATTATACGCTGCCTACAGTATCTATCTGCTGGGGGTAGTAGTCCTAATTAATAAGCAGCTAAGCGTTACAGCAGGCTTGCGCAAAATTGTTTCCTGGATCTGCTGTCTCTGTTACATGATCGCCATCATCCCGCCAGAGGGAAACAGTATACATAATATTATACGCTGCCTACAGTATCTATCTGCTGGGGGTAGTAGTCGTAATTAATACGCAGCTAAGCGTTACAGCAGGCTAGCGCAAAATTGTTTCCTGGATCTGCTGTCTCTGTTACATGATCGCCGTCATCCCGCCAGAGGGAAACAGTATACATAATATTATACGCTGCCTACAGTATCTATCTGCTGGGGGTAGTAGTCCTAATTAATATGCAGCTAAGCGTTACAGCAGGCTTGCGCAAAATTGTTTCCTGGATCTGCTGTCTCTGTTACATGATCGCCGTCATCCCGCCAGAGGGAAACAGTATACAAAATATTATACGCTGCCTACAGTATCTATCTGCTGGGGGTAGTAGTCCTAATTAATACGCAGCTAAGCGTTACAGCAGGCTTGCGCAAAATTGTTTCCTGGATCTGCTGTCTCTGTTACATGATCGCCGTCATCCCGCCAGAGGGAAAGAGTATACATAATATTATACGCTGCCTACAGTATCTATCTGCTGGGGGTAGTAGTCCTAATTAATACGCAGCTAAGCGTTACAGCAGGCTTGCGCAAAATTGTTTCCTGCCTCTGCTGTCTCTGTTACATGATCGCCGTCATCCCGCCAGAGGGAAACAGTATACATAATATTATACGCTGCCTACAGTATCTGTCTGCTGGGGGTAGTAGTCCTAATTAATACGCAGCTAAGCGTTACAGCAGGCTTGCACAAAATTGTTTCCTGGACCTGCTGTCCCTCTTACATCAGCGCTGTCATCCCGCCAGAGGGAAAGAGTATACATAATATTATACGCTGCCTACAGTATCTATCTGCTGGGGGTAGTAGTCCTAATTAATACGCAGCTAAGCGTTACCGCAGGCTTGCACAAAATTGTTTCCTGGATCTGCTGTCTCTGTTACATGATCGCCGTCATCCCACCAGGGGGAAAGAGTATACATAATATTATACGCTGTCTACAGTATCTATCTGCTGGGGGTAGTAGTCCTAATTAATACGCAGCTAAGCGTTACAGCAGGCTTGCGCAAAATTGTTTCCTGGATCTGCTGTTTCTGTTACATGATCGCCGTTATCCCGCCAGAGGGAAAGAGTATACATAATATTATACGCTGCCTACAGTATCTATCTGCTGGGGGTAGTAGTCCTAATTAATACGCAGCTAAGCATTACAGCAGGCTTGCACAAAATTGTTTCCTGGACCTGCTGTCTCTGTTACATGATCGCCGTCATCCCGCCAGAGGGAAAGAGTATACATAATATTATACGCTGCCTACAGTATCTATCTGCTGGGGGTACTAGTCCTAATTAATACGCAGCTAAGCGTTACAGCAGGCTAGCGCAAAATTGTTTCCTGGATCTGCTGTCTCTGTTACATGATCGCCGTCATCCCGCCAGAGGGAAACAGTATACATAATATTATACGCTGCCTACAGTATCTATCTGCTGGGGGTAGTAGTCCTAATTAATACGCAGCTAAGCCTTACAGCAGGCTTGCGCAAAATTGTTTCCTGGATCTGCTGTCTCTGTTACATGATCGCCGTCATCCCGCCAGAGGGAAACAGTATACATAATATTATACGCTGCCTACAGTATCTATCTGCTGGGGGTAGTAGTCCTAATTAATACGCAGCTAAGCGTTACTGCAGGCTTGCGCATAATTGTTTCCTGGATCTGCTGTCTTTGTTACATGATCGCCGTCATCCCGCCAGGAGGAAAGAGTATACATAATATTATACGCTGCCTACAGTATCTGTCTGCTGTATCAGCTCAGCATTTTAAAAAAATAGAAGCAAAATACTGAAGGCCTACTACTGGCCTTTGGCCACTTGACTGCTTCTGCGCTGTGAATTCCACTAGCTCAGTCATACGCACCTACGTCTCACTACAGGCATGCGCAAAATTGTTTGCTGGCTCTGCTGTGCGTTCCGTAAGGGAAGTCAGCCTCCAACCACAGGCCAATAAGCGGCACATTTAATTACAGCGTTCTGTTTCTGCACTACTGGTAATACAGCATGCTGAGGGGTAGGGGTAGGCCTAGAGGACGTGGACGCGGGCGAGGACGCGGAGGCCCAAGTCAGGGTGTGGGCACAGGCCGAGCTCCTGATCCAGGTGTATCGCAGCCGACTGCTGCGGGATTAGGAGAGAGGCACGTTTCTGGCGTCCCCACATTCATCTCACAATTAATGGGTCCACGCGGTAGACCTTTATTAGAAAATGAGCAGTGTGAGCAGGTCCTGTCGTGGATGGCAGAAAGTGCATCCAGCAATCTATCGAACACCCAGAGTTCTGCGCCGTCCACTGCTGCAACTCAGAATCCTCTGGCTGCTGCTCCTCCTTCCTCCCAGCCTCCTCACTCCATTACAATGACACATTCTGAGGAGCAGGCAGACTCCCAGGAACTGTTCCCGGGCCCCTGCCCAGAATGGCCAGCAATGGTTCCTCTCCCACCGGAGGAGTTTGTCGTGACCGATGCCCAACCTTTGGAAAGTTCCCGGGGTCCGGGGGATGAGGCTGGGGACTTCCGGCAACTGTCTCTAGAGCTTTCAGTGGGTGAGGAGGACGATGCCGATGAGACACAGTTGTCTATCACTCAGGTAGTAGTAATTGGAGTAAGTCCGAGGGAGGAACGCACAGAGGATTCGGAGGAAGAGCAGTAGGACGATGAGGTGACTGACCCCACCTGGTTTGCTACGCCTACTGAGGACAGGTCTTCAGAGGGGGAGGCAAGTGCAGCAGCAGGGCAGGTTGGAAGAGGCAGTGCGGTGGCCAGGGGTAGAGGCAGGGCCAGACCGAATAATCCACCAACTGTTTCCCAAAGCGCTCCCTCTCGCCATGCCACCCTGCAGAGGCCGAGGTGCTCAAAGGTCTGGCAGTTTTTCACTGAGAGTGCAGACGACCGACGAACAGTGGTGTGCAACCTTTGTCGGGCCAAGATCAGCCGGGGAGCCACCACCACCAGCCTCACCACCACCAGCATGCGCAGACATATGATGGCCAAGCACCCCACAAGGTGGGACGAAGGCCGTTCACCGCCTCCGGTTTGCACCGCTGCCTCTCCCCCTGTGCCCCAACCTGCCACTGAGATCCAACCCCCCTCTCAGGACACAGGCACTACCGTCTCCTGGCCTGCACCCACACCCTCACCTCCGCTGTGCTCGGCCCCATCCACCAATGTCTCTCAGCGCACCGTCCAGCCGTCGCTAGCGCAAGTGTTGGAGTGCAAGCGCTAGTACGCCGCCACGCACCCGCACGCTCAATCGTTAAACGTGCACATAGCCAAATTTATCAGCCTGGAGATGCTGCCGTATAGGGTTGTGGAAACGGAGGCTTTCAAAGGTATGATGGCGGCAGCGGCCCCGCGCTACTCAGTTCCCAGTCGCCACTACTTTTCCCGATGTGCCGTCCCAGCCCTGCACGACCACGTCTCCCGCAACATTGTACGCGCCCTCACCAACGCGGTTACTGCCAAGGTCCACTTAACAACGGACACGTGGACAAGCACAGGCGGGCAGGGCCACTATATCTCCCTGACGGCACATTGGGTGAATTTAGTGGAGGCTGGGACAGAGTCAGAGCCTGGGACCGCTCACGTCCTACCCACCCCCAGAATTGCGGGCCCCAGCTCGGTGGTGGTATCTGCGGCGGTGTATGCTTCCTCCACTAAACCACCCTCCTCCTCCTACGCAACCTCTGTCTTGCAATCAAGATGTGTCAGCAGCAGCACGTCGCCAGCAGTCGGTGTCGCGCGGCGTGGCAGCACAGCGGTGGGCAAGCGTCAGCAGGCCGTGCTGAGACTACTCAGCTTAGGAGAGAAGAGGCACATGGCCCACGAACTGCTGCAGGGTCTGACAGAGCAGACCAACCGCTGGCTTGCGCCGCTGAGCCTCCAACCGGGCATGGTCGTGTGTGACAACGGCCGTAACCTGGTGGTGGCTCTGCAGCTCGGCAGCCTCACGCACGTGCCAAGCCTGGCCCATGTCTTTAATTTGGTGGTTCAGCGCTTTCTGAAAAGCTACCCACGCTTGTCAGACCTGCTCGGAAAGGTGCGCCGGCTCTGCGCACATTTCCGCAAGTCCCACACGGACGCTGCCACCCTGCGCACCCTGCAACATCGGTTTCATCTGCCAGTGCACCGACTGCTGTGCGACGTGCCCACACGGTGGAACTCTACGCTCCACATGTTGGCCAGGCTCTATGAGCAGCGTAGAGCTATAGTGGAATACCAACTCCAACATGGGCGGTGCAGTGGGAGTCAGCCTCCTCAATTCTTTACAGAAGAGTGGGCCTGGTTGGCAGACATCTGCCAGGTCCTTGGAAACTTTGAGGAGTCTACCCAGGTGGTGAGCGGCGATGCTGCAATCATTAGCGTCACCATTCCTCTGCTATGCCTCTTGAGAAGTTCCCTGCAAAGCATAAAGGCAGACGCTTTGCGCTCGGAAACAGAGGCGGGGGAAGACAGTATGTCGCTGGATAGTCAGAGCACCCTCCTGTCTATATCTCAGCACGTTGAGGAGGAGGAGGAGGAGCATGAGGAGGATGAGGCGGAGGGTGAAGAGACAGCTTGGCCCAATGCTGAGGGTACCCATGCTGCTTGCCTGTCATCCTTTCAGCGTGTATGGCCTGAGGAGGAGGAGGAGGATCCTGAAAGTGATCTTCCTAGTGCGGACAGCCATGTGTTGCGTACAGGTACCCTGGCACACATGGCTGACTTCATGTTAGGATGCCTTTCTTGTGACCCTCGCGTTACACGCATTCTGGCCACTACAGATTACTGGGTGTACACACTGCTCGACCCACGGTATAAGGAGAACCTTTCCACTCTCATACCCAGGAGGAAAGGGGTTCGAGAGTGATGCTATACCACAGGACCCTGGCGGACAAACTGATGGTAAAATTCCCATCCGACAGCGCTAGTGGCCAAAGGCACAGTTCCGAGGGCCAGGTAGCAGGGGAGGCGCAGAGATCGGGCAGCATGTACAGCACAGGCAGGGGAACACTCTCTAAGGCCTTTGACAGCTTTCTGGCTCCCCAGCAAAACTGTGTCACCGCTCCCCAGTCAAGGCTGAGTCGGCAGGAACACTGTAAAAGGATGGTGAGGGAGTACATAGCCGATCGCACGACCGTCCTCCGTGACGCCTCTGCCCCCTAAAACTACTGGGTGTCGAAGCTGGACACGTGGCCTGAACTCGCGCTGTATGCCCTGGAGGTGATTGCTTGTCCTGCGGTTAGCATCTTGTCAGAGAGGGTGTTTAGTGCGGCTGGGGGAATCATCACGGATAAGCGTACCCGTCTGTCAACCGACAGTGCCGACAGGCTTACACTCATCAAGATGAACAAAGCCTGGATTTCCCCAGACTTCTCTTCTCCACCAGCGGACAATACGAAGGCTGCACCCGCAGATGGAAGCATTGTTCTCTATCGCCATCAAAAACGTGGACCTTTTAGCTTCCTCAATCTGTGTATAATATTCATCCTCCTCCTTCTGCTCCTCCTCCTGAAACCTGACGTAATCACGCCGAACGGGCAATTTTTCTTAGGCCCACAAGGCTCAGTCATATAATTTTTGTAAACAATTTTTATACGTTTCAATGCTCATTAAAGTGTTGAAACTTGCACCTGAACCAATTTTTATTTAAACTGGGCTGCCTCCAGGCCTAGTTACAAATTAAGCCACATTACCCAAAGCAATTAATGGGTTTCACCTGCCCTCTTGGTTGGGCATGGGCAATTTTTCTGACGTACATTAGTACTGTTGGTACACCAATTTTTTGGGGCCCTCGCCTACAGTGTAATCCAATTAATTTTTTGCCCACCTGCATTAAAGCTGACGTTACATCAGCTGTGATGGGCAATGCAATGGGATATGTTTATGTACCGCCGGTGGGTTCCAGGGAGCCACCCATGCTGTGGGTCCACAGGGAGTTGTAACTGCATGTGTCTACTTCTAAAGAACCCCAGTCTGACTGGGGCATGCAGTGTGGGCCGAAGCCCACCTGCATTTAATCGGACGTTACCTCAGCTGTGATGGGCACTGCAATGGGATATATTTATGTACCGCCGGTGGCTTCCTGGCACCCACCCATGCTGTCGGTCCACACGGAGTTGTAACTGCATGTGTCCACTTCTAAAGAATGCCAGTCTGACTGGGGCATGCAGTGTGGGCCGAAGCCCACCTGCATTTAACATGACATTACCTCAGCTGTGATGGGCAATGCAATGGGATATATTTATGTACCGCCGGTGGGTTCCAGGGAGCCACCCATGCTATGGGTGCACACGGAATTCCCATTGCGGAGTTGTACCTGCCTGTGACTATTTATAAAGAACCGCAGTCTGACTGGGGCATGCAGACACCTTGACAGAATGAATAGTGTGTGGCACATAGGTTCCCCATTGCTATGCCCACGTGTGCAGCTCCTGATGGCGGTGGCACAGGATTATATTTCTCATTGCTTCTGCACAGCATTGTGGGCTGTCGCCCCGCCCCTTTTAAAGAGGGTCGCTGCCTTGCCGTGCCAACCCTCTGCAGTGTGTGCCTGCCGTTCCTCCTCATGGCAGACGCACTTATAAATAGACATGAGGGTGGTGTGGCTATGAGGCCAGCGTGTGGCATGAGTGCAGCTGATGGCTGCGCAGGGACACTTTGTTGTGCGCTGTGGACACTGCGTCATGCGGGGGGGGGGGGGGGGGTTGGGCAGCATGTAACTCAGGAGAAGTGGCAGTGGAGTGTCATGCAGGCAGTGATTGTGCTTTGTTGTAGGTAGTGTGGTGCTTAGCTAAGGTATGCATTGCTAATGAGGGCTTTTCAGAAGTAAAAGTTGTTGGGAGGGGGGGGCACTCTTGCCGCTATTGTGGCTTAATAGTGGGACCTGGGAACTTGAGATGCAGCCCAACATGTAGCCCCTCGCCTGCCCTATCCGTTTCTGTGCCGTTCCCATCACTTTCTTGAATTGCCCAGATTTTCACAAATGGAAACCTTAGCGAGCATCGGCGATATACAAAAATGCTCGAGTCGCCCATTGACTTCAATGGGGTTCGTTACTCGAAACAAAATCAAAAGAGTCTGGCCAAATTTCTCAGAAAAATAGGCTACAAGATAAAGTGATACACAGACTCTTTTTTTTAAAAAAAACTAATGGGTTCCAAGTAGTTAAAGTTTTGTTTGTTTGTTTTTTAGGGGGGGCGGGCGGGGGGTTGAGGTCAGTTTTTGAAAAAAACTTTAGCTAGGTCTAGGTAATACGGTCTTCTTAATGGGGTATTCAAATTAAAGGTATTCCATTGACTATACTGGGTCCGTTCCTGCACCTGTCCGGCATTTTTACCATACAAAAAAGTCCTGCATGCACAATTTTTTTCATCTGGCATTTCATGCCTTATCTGTGCCAGAAGCTCTGAAATAGCCTCCGACGCAGATGTGAACTGAGCCTTAGCCACTTAACCCCCCCCCCCACCCCACCCCCACCACCACAATTGTCCAGGCTTGGGTGGAACTTCTTGCTCGCCTCCTGTAGCCTCTGCTCCTGTCTGCTCTGTATGTGGCTAGGACTCCTGTCCAGTCATGGGTGCAGGGGAGTTCTGCGAATTATATATCAGGGGTCCACTAAGTGGAACCCTCTTCATGTTAGGAAGTTTGCAAAGACCCATCTATGCACTTGCACAATTCCAATGCCTCAGCTTGCCTTGGAGAACCCTTGGTGATGTGGGCCCAATTTGCCTTCCCCTAACACCAGCCCTGAACAGAGTTTGACTGTTTTGGTTTGATCAATGCTACTTGTTTGTATGGCACATTGTTTTTTGTTTTTTTTACTTTATCACATTTACTACCAATTTTATTTCACCTCCTTGACAATCACTGCAATGTAATTTTCCATCGGGTTAAAGCAAGAATAACTATTAAACCTATGACAAGACTGTGAAAAAACAATGCATCGGTGGTTGCAGATCATTATACCTTTTTGTAATGTATTAGCTATCTACTTGTAGCCGTCCCTCACATATGTTAGAAAGATACAAGCAAAGAGCGCGGATGTTGTTTTTGGTTTATGGGTGATGGTAACCAGGAAAGCTCTATAAACTGAAGGATGACAATTTATATGAGTCCCCTTGAGCTTTACAATCCAGGATCTGTGCTAGATTGTGTTATACTTGTATTGCTAATGCTCTTGTACTGTCGAATGGCAAATTATAGCACTTGTTTGTGTTTCTATCATGATCACTTGTATTGTTTTACGGCTCACAGGAGACTGGCGTGAGCTCGACAGAGAAAAAAGACTGGGAACTCTCGTGTAAATCTGAAAGCAGAAAGGAAAAGCATTGGACCAGAATCAAAGTAACCTTTGTCCCTCCCTGTTACGAGTCTATACAAACAAGTCTCATTACTTGTGTAATTGACTTTTATAGGGTATATTAGAGAGATGTATTTAATGCCTTAAACAGCCCTTTCTCCGTATTGCTAGGGAGGTATACAACAAAATTACAGATGGGTGTCCCAGCCTGATCTATAATACTATGAGTCCAGGTCATTAGACCCGCGGTCAAACAAGGGCACCCATCTATAAGGCTGGTCTTACACGACCAGTTCTAAATTGCGGATCCTGTGATCGGCATCCATGTGGACTTTCCGCGGTAAGACGCAGGCATTGAAAGGCATGCATTTTTCATTTTTCCTTCAGACTCGCGGATACCAATTGAAGAGAGATCACAACATGATCTATTTTGCTGCAGAGTCCACACGGACAGCCTCCAATGGAGGCGTCCGACCCAAAGCCCATACATAAGAAACATTGCGTATGGGGTGCCGGTACCCACATCATCGCTGTGGCGTGGGAAATACAAAATGTTGGCGCGGAAAGACAAAAAAAAAAAACCCTTTACTTCGTATGACCAACTGTGAGATTCCATGGTCATTCGCAATACAGGTAAGCGCCGTACACAGGGTCACCGGCTGGGCTCACAGCCAGAATTCTGCATGCGGAATCTGACCTATTCATATATGTCTCAAAAAGTCTTAATACAGTCTCAAAAATGCATCTGCAATACACTTGTGTGGAAGCGGCCATAGGAAGGCTGATTTAATGTATGGTGTTTTTAGGGGAAAGGCTGTGTTTTAGCAGAGCTTCGGAAGGTCGTATACGCAATTGTGCACAATTGAGAGCAACGTATTGGCGCCATGAACGAGGTTGATGAGGTAGATTTGCACATGTATCGGTGCAGCTTATTGTACTTTTTGTGCACACAGGGCCAGTTCACATGTGCGCACAACACCCCTATGATTTAAAAGGCTATTTAGCCTAATGACGTCCTAAAATGTGCTTTGCTTCACGGATTTTTGCAACGTATTGATCATTTGCGCATATTGAATGCGCCTTCGAGCACCTCCCATAGACTTCCATGGGGCCCTTGGTGTGAAAAGTTGCACAAAAATAGAGCAGGTCCTATTTTTTCCACCTGTGTGATGTGTATCAAATTAACATCCAAGAATTGATGACACCCAGCTATACACCTCTTCCCATGACATCTCCAAAACATCACCAACTGTCTGTCCGCTGTCTCTAACACCATGTCCTCTTTCTACCCAAAAATAAACCTCTCTAAAACGGACTTACTGGTATTTCCGCCCTCCACTAACCACCCTCATCCTGACATCTACATCTCAGTGTGTGGTGCCACCATAACTCCTAGACAACACGCCCGCTGCCTTGGGGTCATATTCGATTCTGATCTCTCTTTACCCCCTACATCCAATCTCTGGCCCGAACATGTCAGCTGCACCTCAAGAACATTGCAAGAATCCACTCTTTTCTCACTGTGGACACGTTAAAAACGCTTATTGTTGCCCTCATCCACTCCCGGCTCGATTATTGCAACTCGTTGCTGATCGGCCTCCCCTGCACCAGACTCTACCCTCTCCAATCCATCCTGAATGCGGCAGCCAGGCTCATCTTCCTGTCCAGCGGCTACTCGGACGCCTCTGCCCTGTGCCGGTCACTGCACTGGCTGCCCGTTAAATGCAGAATTCAATTTAAACTCGCTACCTTCATCCACAAAGCCCTCCACAGCGCAGCGCCCCCCTATATCGCCTCCCTCATCTCAATCCATCAACCAGCCCGGGCTCTCCGCTCTGCTAACGAAACCAGACTGAGCGCCCCTTTCATTCGAATTTTTCATTCCCGCCTCCAAGACTTCTCCAGAGCAGCACCAGTCCTCTGGAACGCACTATCAAAGGCTACCCGAGCAATCCAGGACTCGCAGAACTTCAGGCGTGCTCTAAAAAATGCACCTCTTCAGGGAGGCATACCGCATTCCCTAAACAAACCCCTCTGTACTCTGCCTGATAACATGTTCCCTGACCTATTGACTCCAATCCCTGCTAGCCATCATAAACCGCTCCTGCAGTCATACTGTTTCTGCCATCACACGGCTAAATGTCTGACCATTGTCTATGTGTATATCACCCCTCACTCTCCACCCCTCCATACTGTGCACATCTCCAGCCCTTTACCTTCTGTATCACCCAATTACTTGTAGTATGTAAGCTCGTTGGAGCAGGACCCTCACCCCTATTGTTTCCATAAACTGATTACTATGTAACCGTGGTTCTGTAATTTTTGTACTTTTGTCTTTCTGTATTCCCCCTGTCTATGTAAGAGCTGCGGAATATGTCGGCGCTATACAAATAAAGTTTATTATTATTATTATTAATTGCATAATAATACATGGCATAGGCTGATCTTTCCAATATCCAGGAATTAAAGCCTTTGTGGCATTTAATAAACATGGCTTTGCTGACTTATTATTTTAGATCATATGCAAATCATGCAAATTAAGAAGGATCAGTTCTGGAAGAAGTTGTATAAGTTTTAGCAGTTTTTAATTATGTTACCTATCTTTTTCTGGATACGATTCTCTTCTGTGGTTCTAATATGTAGTTTTGCCCCCTTTAGCAGAAACAATCTTCAGCAGGCCTTCCTTATCATTGTCTCCCAGTCTGACATACTGTAACCCTTCTCCCACTTCTACATGGAGAATTTCTCAGCCGTGAAATGTTTGATGCATTTCTAGCATAGCTTAACATCTTTTGGGATTTATATACAGACTTTGACTTGGCCAATTAAGAATCTTCCATTTCTTATGCTCAGCTATTCCATGGTGATTTACTGGTATGTGTAGGGGTATTATCATGTTGCAAGGTCTACTTTTAACAGATGGTCTCACACTGTGCTCAGCACACTCTGGTTCAATGAAGAATTCATAGTGGATTCTATGATGGTGAGCTGCCCAGGACCTGATGCCGCGAAACAGTCCCAAACCACAATACTTGCATCATTATACTTTACAGTTGACATCTGGTTCTTCTAGTGAAATATTATCTTTAGTTTTAGCCGAGCATGTTTTCTGGTACTGTGGCCAAATAACTCACCTGTCCAGAACACATTTGGGGCAGATTTGCAAATGGAATTACGTCTAGACCTTGTAAAGTGCACCAAAATTTGGTCCATTTCTGGCACATAATATTGCATCGCGTTTTTGAGTTATTAATGAAGAAAATGCAGCAAACACAATAAAACAGTAATCCGGCATGTTTCTCTGTATGGTGAGACAGAAAGTGTGGGATTTATCTTACAAACGCAAGGGTTGAATGCAGTGATGTTTGCCAAAATTGTGCCACAAATTAAGCCAAGTAATAAGTGGCATAAAGTGTCAAAGGATGTGCCAAACTTATTGCATAGTACATATATATTCTGCAGCATTGTACATACATTGGTGTCCCTTACATTAGGCCACATCCTGTTTTTTTTAATATGTGGGGGTAGAGAACCAATGCAAAATGGAGAGAATATACAACTCCATGCAGATGTTGCAAATGGTCAGATCTGAAACAAGAACTCCAGGGTAGCAGTGCTAACCCCTGAGCCACCATGCTGCCCCCATCTAGCATTAGCCACTTGTTTTAACAAAACTATTAGACAGGATTAGTGCTTCATTGTTCTAGAAGACTGAGGAGGGGTTGGGGGGAGTTAAGACAGGCATTTCCAAGAATGGCTGTGTGTGAAACTACTCTCCGTTTTGTACTGACATTTCTTCTGGGCAGTATAGGCCCTTTTATATTCAAATGATAGTCAATGATAATCGTTCAGTCTCACTGTAGCCAATGATCGAACAACATACGATGAATCATTCACTTATTATCATAGAATGGTAGAGTTGGAAGGGACATCCAGGGCCATCGGGTCCAACCCCCTGCTCAGTGCAGGATTCACTAAATCATCCCAGACAGATATTTGTCCAGCCTCTGTTTGAACACTTCCATTGTAGGAGAACTCACCACCTCCCGTGGTAACCTGTTCCACTCATTGATCACCCTCACTGTCAGAAAGTTTTTCCTAATATCTAATCTGTGTCTCCTCCCTTTCAGATTCATCCCATTGCTTCTAGTCTTTCCTAGCCTTTCAGAATAGGGCTGATCCCTCTGCACTGTGACAGCCCTTCAGATATTTGTAGACCGCTATTAACCCCTTAACGACCAGCCCATAGTGTTTTTACGTCCTCCCGAAGTGGGCTTTATTCTCTGAGGACGTAAAAACATGTGTCCTGCAGAAAATAATGCCCCTCGGGCTGTGGACGTGACAGCTCCATGCTGTCGGTGTCCGCAGGTAGCTGACAGCATGGAGCTGTCATCCCGGGCAGTTCAGAGCCCCCCCCCCCCAGCATTGCGATCGGCGCTATGCAATGAATAGCGCCGATCGCAAAAAAGTAAATAAAAGTGCAATAAAAGTTAAAGATTCAGCTGCTCTGATGGATCGGATCCATCGGAGCAGCTGAAATTACTGACCGAGGTCCGCCGCACGACTCCCCACTGTCCCGATGCTCCGGGCGCCGTAGCCGTCCTTCTGCGCATGCGCGCCAGGCGGCATTACGTCAGCCGCATGCGCAGAAGGCCCGGCGGCGCGGGAGACTTAAAATCTCCTGGCTCCCGGCTCCTGTAGGTAGCCGGGAGGCAGGAGATGTCAGCGGGGACTGCGGTGAGCGGTCCCCGGTACCGCGATCGCCGTTATACAATGGATAACGACGATCGCGGAAAAGTGAAAAAAAGTGTAAAAAAAGAAAAGTTTCACCTCCCCTCATGGATCGGATCCATGAGGGGAGGTGAAAATACTCACCTCAGGTCCGCCGATGTCCTCGGCCGGTGTCGGGACCCCCCGCTGGCTTCTGCGATGTGCCGATGCGGCGCGCATGCGCAGAAGCCGGCGAGCCCGGCAAATTCAAAATCTCCCTGCACCCGGCTGTCACAGATAGCCGAGTGCAGGGAGATATGACTGGGGACCGCTGTGTGTGGTTTCCAGTCATATGATCACCGTTATCCATCAGATAACAGTGATCATATAAAGTTAAAAAGTAAAAAAAAAATAAAAAAGTTAAAAGTAAAAAAAGTTTAAAAAGTTAAAGTTTCATCTCCCCTTATGGATCGTATCCGTAAGGGGGGATGAAATTACGTACCCAAGGTCCCGGATTTGTTCCCTGGTGGGATGTTGATCCGCGGATCTTACCCCAGCTTCGGCGCATGCGCCTGTCAGCATGATGGCGGACGCATGCGCAAAAGTGAAATATTGCCCAAGAAATATAAAATCTCCCTGCTGCTGGCTACAAAAGGTAGCCAAGAGCCTGAAAATGTCACGGGGAGCCGCGGTATGCGGTTACTGGTCACGTGATCGCCGTTATCCAATGCATAATGGCGATCACGTAAAAGTTCTTTAAAAAGTGGCAGTTTCATCTCCCCTCACCGATGCGATCGGTGGGGGAAGATGAAACATCTTCTCGGAGGCTTCCGCATTTGAATCCAGATGCGATTATCCTCCATGGACCCTTCCGGCTGCTGCGCATGCGCCCGCCGGCAAAATGCCAGACACATTCGCAGGAGCCGGGAAGCCCAGGAAATTTTAAATCTCCTTGCTCCCAGTGACCAATGGTTGCTGAGTGCTTGGAGCAGTGACCGGCGGCCTCGTTGAGCGGTCCCCGGTCACGTGATAAAGTAGCGAACTAACATTAGGCCGGTCACACATGACCAGAGAGGAATTACGGGTTCTGCATGCGCTTGATCAGCGGTAATCCACGGATCAATCGCATGCATTGGATTACACAATTCCCCCCAATTAGCGGGTCGGAATTACGTAATCCACTCGCAGAACACAGCATGCTATATTTTACCACGAATATCTGCGACCTAGAGCCCTTTGTGCTCTATGACCGCAGATATACTCGCACCCCATATGCAAACACATTGTGTACGGGCTGCGGGTACCCGAGTCATCTCTAAGCGACGGCACGGGAAATGCAAACAAAAAACCGCCTGTGTGAGTAGGCAGTTATGCGCAGTACATTACGCAACCGTACGCAGGGTCACAGCCGGGCTCACAGCTGGAATCCGCTGCAGGCCTCGGCAAGCGGATTCCACCTACGGCTACGTGAGCACGGCGTTATTCAGACCGCTACCAGTAATCCGTAATTTACAAGAAGCCCCGGGAACGTTCGTCTTCCTGCAGTTCCAGGAGCAGCTTGTTGAGCGCCTTCTCTGTGAGACCGCTGCACCGCAGCAAGATTACAAAGCCTCACAGCGCCAATTTCTACACCCCATCCCCGCCGCTGAGGTTACGAAATACCCCCCAAAATACATGAGAGGAGGGGGGGGGGATACCTGGTTTTCTTGCCCCATGTGCCCAATCCAACCAGCCTCCGTAATTACCCCTGTCTTCGGACATAAAACGCAGTTTATATTATTACCTTTATCTAATATTTAGGGAATGCCAAAAAATGGGGATGTCGGGGGGGGGGGATTATTTTTAGGAAGTCAAATTTTTTTCCGTATAAGTGGGCAGTGGGCAGTGGGCAATGGGGCCTGTAATTTATTCAGTTCTGCCCTGAAATCCAGCGGGCATTCCCTCCATTATGGGCCTAGCCATGTGTCCTGTAAGTAGATCAGGGCCACAATGGGTATGTTTCTGAACACGGGACAAACAGGGGTATCCATTTTGGGGTGAAAGTCTTCATTCCTATGTACACTATTCAAAAAAAACAGTTTTTAAATTGACAAAATTGCCAAACAAATGAAAATCATAATTTTTTCCTTTTGCTTTGCTTAGATTCATTCAAATACTTTGGGGTCAAAATATGCAGCACACCCCTAGATGAATTTTTTAAGGGGTCTAGTTTTTAAAATGGGGTCATTTGTGGGGGTTCTCTATCGTTTTGGACGCTCAATGGCTCTACATGTGGGCAATGGGGACTGGAATTTATTCCGTTGTACCCTGAAATCCAACGGGTGCTCCTTCCATTATAGGCCTAGCTATGTTTCCTTTAAGTAGATTAGGGCCACAATGGGTATGTTTCTGAACACGGGACAAACGGGGGTATCCATTTTGGGGTGAACGTCTTCATTCCTATGTACACTTTCCAAAAAAAACTGTTTTTAAATTGACACAATTGCCAAAAAAATGAAAATCATAATTTTTTCCTTCTGCTTGGCTTAGATTCATTCAAAAACTGTGAAGTCAAAAAAGTCATCATACCCCTAAATAAATTCGTTAGGGGGTCTACTTTTCAAAATAGGGTCACTTGTGGGGGTTCTCCATCGTTTTGGTCACTCAATGGCTCTACAAGTGGGCAATGGGGACTAAATCTCCTTCAAGCAAAATTTCTGTTCCGAAAGCCACCGGTTGCTCCTTTCATTTTGGGCCCCATTGTGCATATAGACGTAATACTAGGGCCACAATGGGTATGTTTCTGAGCACAGGACAAACAGGGGTATCCATTTTAGGGTGAAAGTCTTCATTCATATGTGTGCGGTACAAAAAAAACTGCTTTTGAAATGACAGAATTACCAAAAAAATGAAAATCGTATTTTTTTTCCTTCTGCTTGGCTTAGATTCATTCAAAAACTGTGAAGTCAAAAAAGTCATCGTACCCCTAGATAAATTCGTTAATGGGTCTACTTTTCAAAATGGGGTCACTTGTGGGTGTTCTCCATCGTTTTGGTCACTCAAGGGCTCTACAAGTGGGCAATAGGGAGTAAATCTCCTTCAAGCAAAATTTCTGTTCCGAAAGCCACCAGTTGCTCCTTTCCTTTTGGGCCCCATTGTGCATCCAGACATATGATTAGGGCCACAATGGGTATGTTTCTGAGCACGGGAGAAACAGGGGTATCCATTTTGGAGTGCAAGTCTTCATTCATATATGTGATGTACAAAAAAACTGCTTTTAAAATGACAGAATTACCAAAAAAATGAAAATTGTAATTTTTTTTCCTTCAGCTTGGCTTAGATTCATTCAAAAACTGTGAAGTCAAAAAAGTCATCGTACCCCTAGATAAATTCGTTAAGGGGTCTACTTTTCAAAATGGGGTCACTTGTGGGCGTTCTCCATAGTTTTGGTCACTCAATGGCTCTACAAGTGGGCAATGGGGCCTAAATCTCCTTCAAGCAAAATTTCTGTTCCGAAAGCCACCGATTGCTCCTTTCATTATGGGCCCCATTGTGCATCCAAACGTAAGATTAGGGCCACAATGGGTATGTTTCTGAGCACGGGACAAACAGGGGTATCCATTCTGGGGTGCAAATCCTAATTTTCATGTGTACTATAGAAAAAAGTCCTGTCTTTAAAATGACATATTTGCAAAAATATGAAATTTTTGTTTTTCTCTTCTAAATTGCATTGACTCCTGAAACAAAACTGTGGGGTTAAAATACTCATGACACCCCTCAGTGAATACGTTAAAGGGTGTAGTTTTTAAAATGGGGTCACTTGTGGGGGTATCTATCATTTTGACTCCTATGAGCCTTTCCAATCTTGGATTGGTGTAGGAAAACAAAGTGTTCCTCAAAATGCTGAAAAGTAATGTTACATTTGTACGTCTCCTAAATGGTTAAAAAAAACGAAAGTTTTTCCAATGTGCGCCCAAAATAAAGTAAACGGATGGAAATATAAATCTTAGCAAAAATTTCTATATTATGTTTGCACATATTTGAGATATTGCAGTTGGAAATGTGAAAAAATTACGATTTCTTCAAAATTTTCCCAATTTTGGCGCTTTTAATAAATAAACACAAATTCTATCGGTCTTTTTTTTCCACCTAAATGAAGTACAATATGTTGCGAAAAAACAATGTCAGAATCGCTTGGATATGCAAAACTTTTCTGGTCTTTTTCCATGCTAAAGTGACACGTGTCAGATTTGCAAAATTTGGCCTGGTCATTAAGGTGTAAACAGGCTTGGTCACTAAGGGGTTAAGGTCCCTCACAGCCTTCTTTTTTGCAAGCTAAACATTCCCAGATCCTTTAACCTTTCCCCATAGGACATGATTTGCAGACCGCTCACCATCTTGGTAACTCTTCTCTGAACTTGCTCCAGTTTGTCAATGTCTTTTTTAAAGTGGGGTGCCCAGAATTGGACACAGTATTACAGATGAGGTCTGACTAAGGAAGAGTAGAGGGGGATAATTACCTCACATGATCTAGACTCTATGCTTCTCTTAATACATGCACAGTGGGTGGTTTTCTTTTTAAACTCCTGCTTTCCCACGGAAGCCTCAGCCTATTTGCAATTCAGAATGGTTGTGATTGGTTCATCGAGTGCTGGCTCTGATTGGCCGAGCCGTGGCGTTCGAGAACCAATCACAGCCAATGCTCCCTGGAGGCGGGGATTTTAAACCTCCAGTCCAGGAAGCGCTGACAGAAGACTTCAAACAAGTGCTGGGGATACAAAGGAGAAGTGCAGCGGAGCCAGACAGCGCCTCTTAAATGATGTATTGTTTTTTTATTTATTTAATGCAGCTAGGGCTTATTTTAGGGCTTTTACAGTAGGATTTCCTACTGAAAAACTTACATGGCACCGCACGAAAATTGCATTTTCGTATGATGCAATGTAACACAATGGAAGGCTCCATAGGGAAACATGGGCTACAAAACCTCACAAATCATGGCAATATTTAGCGACCCACATTTTTTTCTCTCGCAATGTAGCAGGTTACAAAACATTGCTAATGTGAAAGAACCCGTTGGAAAACCTGAACTTCACACACAGGCGATTTGTAGTGATGTCGCATCACGAGAATATCGCACAATTTTGTTGCCTTAGGGTATGTACACATAGGACAGAAAATTCACAGCATTTACAGCAGCAAAGCAGATAACATTTTACCAAATCTTATTCACAAGCTACATAAAACATCCACACAGGATCCACAAGGAAAGTAACCCCTTGTGGTGTTGCTTTTAAATCTGCAGTTGGCAATGTATGATGTGAATTTGCACCTTAAATTTGATCTTTCTCTATGAACACTGTGGAATCTGCATGTAGTAGATGCATTTCTGTTTATCAATATTTCTGGGATGACTTTTGTGCACAACCCTCTTCAGATCATGCCACAGCATCTTGATATTTAATTCCTTTCATTACTGATGACTAGAGTTGAGTGAACGTACTCTTCCGAGCTTGATGCTCGTTTGAGTATTAGCATACTCGATGATGCTCACTACTCGAGCGAGCATCACGCTGTGTTCGACCCCGCCCCAGTTTTGGCCCCTCCCCGCTGTGACGCTGCGCATGTCAATGGTAGTTTGCAGCTGGCTTGGCGGAGAGAGAGAGAACACGAACACAGGAAAAAAAAAAAGCTCGGCAACCAGCGGGTCCCATACAAAAATGCTCGAGTCTCCCATTGAAATCAATGGGGTTCGTTACTCGAATAGAGCTCTCGAATTTTACGAAAAGCTCGACTTGAATAACGAGGACCCGAGCATTTTGGTGCTCGCTCATCTCTACTGATGACTTAACCTTAGGATAGGTCATCAGTGGTGGAGTGGCAGTGGTCCGCCACTTAGGATGCCCGCTGATCACCTGATCTCAGCCCCTGCACTCACTACTATGGGGACAGATATCTGCATTGGGGTCAGAGCTGGAAGTACTATAGAAGGCATAGCTCTATTGATTTCATTGGCAGTAAAGCCTTCTATTACACTATCAGTTGTTTTTTTTAAACAATCCTTAGTTGATTTACTTTGTGCTTTGTCTTTCTGCATCACCCAACGTCTCTTCAACTTGAGGTCATGGATGTTGCCCTTATATTCTTCTGTAAATGATCCAACCTAGCATTTATTGTTCCCTCAATGATTGCAAGTTATCCACCCCCGGAGGCAGCAAACATGCTCCAAACATAAATGTTTTCTCCACCAGGCTTGACAGTTGAGATGGATGACGTGTTGGTGTTGATGTCCAGTGTTCTTTTTCCTCCAAGCAGAGAATTGTGTGTTTGTGCTAAAAAGTTCCACTTTTGTTGCATACGTCCACAGAATATTTTCCTCCCAACCCATGTCCCTGGCCTTTCACCCAGCTAGCCAGATGCCTACTGTACACTGATGGGGGTCAAAAACCATAAAACAGCTGTCTGACGATGGTTATCTTTTCCTTTGGGAAAAGACTCTGGTTTAGTTTATATTCCCACTCATGATACCAGGCTTCTTAGAAGGTCAGACATTGGCTTACAGGGAATCTGCCTTAACATACGTGGCACTGCAGAGGCATTATATATTCTCTAAGGGCTCATTCACATGAACATAAAACACAGTGAATACAGGCCAATGATTTCAATGCGTTCTTTCACAGCTGCATATTTTTCATGCTACTTTCGTTCACATGAAAAAAATGCAGCGTTTCCTATCTTGGTGCATATTCCACACCAAAATCGCCTATTAAAATCAATGGGAGTGCATAAATGCACAGGAGTCTGTCCGTAAGTGTACATATATAGTATATATTTTATTTATTTGGGGGAAGGCACACCTCTGTGAGCAATCCTGAATTTTCTTCATTTGTAGATTATCTACCTGTGGATTAATATACACCCATTTTCCAGCTTCACGTTTCTTACTCTTTAACATGTCTTCTGGGGTCTTCTAAAAGTTGTGTTGCATCAGGACATGGTTCAATCTAAGGGCTCTTTCGCACACATGTTTTATCGTGGCTATTTTGCCACGATAAAATGCCACTCGCAAATTGCAGCCAACTGAAACATTGACTTCCAATGCATTCGTTCAGATGGGCGATTTTCTGGCACATAAAATCAGCTGGTTGGAAAAGAAAGCACACACGGTGCTCATACCAGCCGTCTGCTTTCACGCGCAGCCGGAAAAGATAGGACTTGTCCTATCTTTTTGTCGGAAAAAGTAGCCAGTTCCCATAGACTCCCATGGAGCCTATGAGAGCCATCAGAAAAGAGTGGAAGGGCGTTTAGCAGTGGCTCACGTTGCTAAAGTCCCTCCCACTCCCTTTGCCGGCAGCTCCCATAGGCTTCTATAGGAGCTTCTATTGCCATGATCAGCAGCAAAGGAAGGAGGAGTGAGGGGGAGAGACTTTAGCAGCACTAAAGTCTGTCCCCCTAGCTGACAAAATTCTGCGGCGTATATATTCCAGGCTGTGGACATCTGAATGGGCGAGCAAACGGGAGATTTTGTCATGACTTGGTCACGGCTTTCTTTCATTCATACAATTGTCGGCCACAATACGGGCAGCCGAAAATCACAACACCTGTTTGAAAGAGCCCTAACCAATCTTTCTTGGCAACAACAGATTTATCAGTAACCAACCATTGTGTCTTTATTTAATGAGTAAAGCACCTGTGAAACCTATACTCCAATCTCATCTCCCTAATAAAGACACCTGTTGCCAATTAATTCTTGGAGAAGTCATTGACACAAAGGCTCACTTATTTTTTCTCCTTGCGCTGTGGATGCTTACTCAGTGTGCTCAATAGCAGACATGAATTGAACGACTGTTTTTGTAAGTTATTAGTTACATTGCTGTTTCATCTGAAACTTTCTATTGCTTTAAGGTCTGCTTGTTTGTAATAAAAGCTACTCCATTCCTCTTGATTTCCTTATGTCCAGCATAGTGCAATGTGAAGTCATCGGACAGAAAATATACATTACTTGTCCAATCTCAAGAAAATCAATGTAAAGTTTTGTTATTTCATGTTTCACAATGTCCAATTTCCCTAGACTCATGCCACGCACATTCCATGTTGCTAGCATGTGAGCTTTGGTACAGCAAAGTCCATTCCTTTCATCATGAGGTACATCAGCAGCTGGGCTTCCCGAGGGCTTTTTCCCAGTTGCATCATTAGGAAAACCCTAACCTCTTGCACTCAGGCGTTGCTCTTCCCCTGTCGCATTTAGGGAATCCTTTGGTCTGGGGAGGAGTGGGGGTGGGGTCTGCCATCGGATACCATATCTGAATCATTTGAGAGCTCTTTCATAGGGTTTCCAAGGCAAAGTTTTTACAGAGTAGGTCGCCAGATCTTTCCCAAACTCTCCCCATTTATTCGGGCTTGGGACCGATGTATAGGGAGGAATCCTACACAGATACGTAGTAAGCCAGGGAACATCTCAATCTTACAGGTCTATACCCCAACGATGGATACCGATGAGGAAACCATTGAAGATTATTATGCACATGTACAGGTAACTCTAAATGAAGCCGAAGAAGGACATACTTAACATTATGGGTAATTTGAATTCCAAAGGGGGTAGCCAGCCAGAGGAAACCATCACAGGAATAATCGGGTTTGGTGAAAGAACTGAAGCTGGTGATTGCTTGGTAAGTTCTGCCAAGAAAATAGGCTCAGGATAACAAACACATAGTTTACGCAACCCAAACTCTGACTGGACACATGGATACCTCCCAATGGCCTCCATCGAAATCAGATTGATTGTGTAATCATCATTGGAGAAGTTCAGTCGTTGCAATAAAAACCTTTCCTCCTGCTGACTGCAGCACTGAATATGAACTCCTTGCAGAAAGATCAAGATTAAATTCTGAAGCATTAAGAAAGGCGCTCCATTGAGAAAATTCAACAACTCAAAAAAGTGCAAAAGCTGGGTTGCACTTAACATAAAAAAAAAAAAAAAAAAAAGATTATGGCAACCAGATTGATTGACAACTGACAGTAGATGGAGAAAACGTGGAGGCAGTGACAGACTTCATATTTCTAGGTGCAAAGATTACTGCAGAAGTGGACTGCAGCCGGGAAATCAGAAGACGTTTACTTCTTGGGAAGAGAGCAATGACCAATCTCAATAAAATAGTTAAAAGCAGAAACATCACACTGACAATGAAGGTCCGCATAGTTAAAGCATTGGTATACCCCATAGTAACCTATGGATGCTAGAGCTGGACCATAAGGAAAACTGAGCGAAGGAAAATAGATGCTTTTGAACTGTGGTGTTGGAGGAAAATGCAAAGAGTGCCTTGGACCACATGACAATCAAACCAGTCCATACACCAGGAAATAAAGCCATACTGCTCACTGGAGGGAATGATATTAAAGGCAAAACTGAAGTACTTTGGCCACATAATAAGAAGACAGGATACCTTGGAGAAGATGCTGATGTTGGGGAAAGTGGAAGGCAAAAAGAAGAGGGGCTGACCAAGGGCAAGATGGATGGATGATATCCTTCAGGTGACGGACTGGACCTTGGTGGAATTGGGGGTGACGACAGCCGACAGGAAGCTCTGGTGTGGGTTGGTCCACGAGGTCATGAAGAGTCGGAAGCAACTGAATGAATAAACAACAACAAAATCCCCTAATCATACACTATTGAGGTAGCAAACAGATTAAAACTGGTTGACACATCAGAAAACCATCCAGAGGGACTATGGCATGATATACAGTCTACGGTTATGGAAACAGCCAGTAAGCATCTCACCTTTAAGAAGCAGGAAAAACGACGCTATTGGTTGTCCGAGCAAACCCTTAGAATAGGCAATAAAAAAAGAGCAGCAAAGTTGGCCTGCAACAAAGACGAAGTTCGGCATCTAAATGCGGTTTTCAGTGAGCGTCAAGGAAAGATAAGAAAATAGACTGGAATGAGCATTGCAAATAACTCAAAACAGAAGCCATGAAAAGCCATATCTGAGATCAGTAGTCGAAACGGTACTTCCTGATGTGCAGGCAGGATTCCGGCGAGGACACAGCACCTGTAACCATATTCCAAAACAATATCTACGTGTGCTTCATTGACTACATCAAGGCCTTTGACTATGTCGACCATGGCATGCTATGCATGCCCTGAAAGAGCTGCGTGTATTGGCACATCTAGTCAAGCTTATAAAATCACTTTATACCAATCAAGAAGCCACTGTGAGAACACAGTATGGGGACACAGATTGGTTTGGGATCATCAAAGGTGTCCAACAGGGCTGCATCCTCTCACCCTTCTTGTTTAACGTATATGTGGAAGTGATCATGCAGAAAATGGACCTAGACGAATTGGAAACTGCAGTGAAAATAGGTGGCAAAAACATCAGCAATCTCCAGTACGCGAATAACACAACTCTGCTGGCAGAAACAGAAGCAGGTCTGAAGCAGCTGATATGGAAGATTAAAACTGAAAGTGAAAAAATGCACCTTTACATGAATTTAAAGAAGACTAAAATTATGATAACTGCAAAGAATGGCCAAATTCAAATCAAAATTAACAACGAGGCCATAGAATGTGTGCGAGACTTCATCTTCCTTGGCTCAAAAATTGACCAGGTTGGAGAATCTATGCCCGAGATAAAAAGTAGGATAGCATCCGGGCGAAATGCGATGTTAAACATGGACAAAATCTGTAAAGGTAGGGATATCGGCACAATAACTAAACGCAGGATAGTGTAAACCCCCATTTTCCCCATAGCCATGTATGGATGTGACAGTTGAACTGCGAAAAAAGCTGGTAGAAGGAGGATTGATGCGTTTGAGCGGTGGTGCTGGTGAAAGCTGCTGCGCACAGCCTGGACAGCAAGAGTAACAAACAGAAGTCCTGAATCGTATAAAACTCAATCGATATATCACTGAAGGACAAGATGACCAGACTGAGACTCACGGATTTTGGCCATGTAATGCGAGCAGAGTCACTAGAAAATTTGTAATGCTTGTACAGATCAGTGGCAAAAGAAGACCCGGCCACCAAAGGACACAATGGCCGATACTGTCAAAGCTCATACTGCCACGGATGTCACACAACTGAAAGAAGCAGTGCAAAACCGAAAAACATGAAGTGAGGGAGCCTTTAGGGTCACCGAGGGTCGAGAAACGTCTAAACGGCTAACAGCAAGAACATTTACATTGCGTTTGTCTATAATTATGACGTACTTAACATCAGACCATATCTTATTACTAATCAGTGCAGATATCCAAGGAATTCCAATGGGTTTACTTATTTTTGTTGCAACTTTAAATGGAACAGTCCCAACTTTATATATTTTTTCCTATCTTTCACTAAATAGATGGAAACATTTATCTGTCATTATCCAACAGATATCTGGAATTTCCTGCTATTAGCTGTGGTTACGTCTTTTTCTTTGATGAATCAGTATATGGCCATAGTCATAGCTGTTCTGCTATATCTTTGGTTATCAGTATTCACTTACAAGGACAATTTAAGGATCTGAGAAGGAAGTCCACTTATAATTAAGTCAAATCAGTGGTGAGTAGCTGCGATTGTGCAAATCATCTCAGACTTCCCCCATCCTTGTAGTTGGGTTTGCTTTTTAACCCCTGCCTAACTCATGAATCCCAGCAGAAGTGTCTGATTTACCTCAGTTCCTCAATTCCTTTTTGACATCTATTAGTGGATATTAGGTATGTCCAAATGAATTCACTGGGACTCCATTTTTGCTGCCTTGGCACTCTGTGCCACACGGGACTCTATATCCAAACTCTAACAAATGACTCTCAAAAACTCTAACAGTTAAATATAACCGTAACAGGCACCAGATCAATAGCTGACACCTCATATCTATTCTAGCAAACACTCTGAAACTAGAGACAGTCAATAAGGTGCTGCCAGTGTAAATATCGCCACTGTATGTAATGGGGCGTAGAAGTGTAAATCACGAAAAACATAAAATAATGCACCATAGGTGCAACCCTTAGGACAGAAGGTTTGTTTAGACAAGGGAATTAGCCCAATTCTTCTTTCTTGATTAACTGATTACCAGTCAGCGCATTTTGATGCATTTCGGTGAGACAACCCCTTCCTCAGAAATGGCTGTATAGAGCGCTCTCACCTCCTCAGGTGAGCCATTAAGTCACCACATTGCAACTGGATTGAGTCGCATTGGCGCTTGCCGATGTCAGTTGTAGGATGTTCGAGAGTCTGGAACAGAGTGGAATCGTGAATTGGGATGGTGAACACCGAAAAAATAATACAGACTCCGCTCGAGTGCCTGTCTGAGAGGCTCCATTGAAAACAATGGGAGTGTTATACCGCGATTACCATGGCGCTGCGAAAAATATGCCTGTGTGAGAGAGGCCTTACGCATAGGCCTGCTCCAAAAACTGCTGTAGAGATACCAAAAATGTGGCTATGTAAGACAACAGGTGTGCTGCTTGTTTTAAAAGCAGTATCATAAGGGCTCATGCCCACGAGCAACGCGAGACACGCTCGCAGGTTTACACTGCGGGAGTATGGCGATTAAAACCAAAAAAGTGATTTCCATGGTCTCCATTAATGATATTATTAATAGAGACCTCGCGCAGTGTAAATCCGTGGAAAATAGAACATGCCGCTTTTTTTTTCCGCTCGCGGAAATCTACGGTACAATTCCGCATATGAACATTGGCAGGCAGAAAGCTTTTAGGTTCAATAAAACCGAATAGTTGCTGAATTCACGTGTGGATTTCTGCCACGGGAACCCCGGTAAAAATACGTCCGTGGGCATTTATCCTAACTTTTAGGAAGCACATTAAAAAATGCTTTAGTTTTTTTTTAACCATTAAGGAGACGTACAAATTTAACCCTTTCCAATCCAATTTGTATCGTGGTTTTCCTAGGGGGTTACTCTCTTTCTGATGTTATACAATGGCGCTATCTGCTGGCTAAAGCCAGTACCACATGAGGTGATACGTTGGATAGGCTCTGACAGCAGCGAGGCTGGCAATATACAGTAAGAGAACCCCGACGGACATCTTCCAACATCGGAGCTGTACTGCCTTAAATCATAATGTCTTCAGACGTCAGACAGTGGATTGGAAAGGGTTAATATTACTTATTAACATTTTGAGGAACATTTTGTTTTCCGGCACCAAGCCAAGATTGCAAAGGCTCATAGGTGTCAGAATGATAGATACCCCCACATATGACCCCATTTAAAAAAAAACATCTTAATGTATTCCCTGAGGGGTGTCATAAGTATTTTAACCCCCAGTTATTTTCAGGAGTTAATGCAAATATGTCATTTTAAAGACAGTTTTTTTATATAGTCACATGAAAATTAGAATTTTCACCCCAAAATGGATACCCCTGTTTGTCCTGATTTCAGAGACATACCTATTGTGGCCTTAATCTTATGTCCGTATGCACAACGGGCCCAAACTGAAAGGAGTAGTCGGTGACTTTCAGAACAGACATTTTGTTTGAAGGTGTTTCAAGCCCCATTGCCCACTTGTAGAGCCCTTGAGTGGCAAAAATGATGGAGGACCCCCACAAATGACCCGATCTTGAAAACTAGACCCCTTAACGAATTAATCTAGGGATGTACTGCGTATTTTGACCCCACAGTTTTTGAATGAATGTAAAAGCAGAAGGAAAAAATTATGATTTTCATTTTTGGCAATTGTGTCATTTTAAAAACATAATTTTTTTACAACACACATATGAATGAGGACTTGCACCCCAAAATGGGTACCCTTGTTTGTCCCGTGTTCAGAAACATACCCATTCTAGCCCCAATCTACTTACAGGACACATGGCTAGGCCTATAATGGAGGGAACACCCGTTGGATTTCAGGGCACAACTGAATAAATTCCAGACCCCGTTACTCACTCGTGCAGAACAACCCCCCACCTCCGACCCCCGCCCACACACATCTTTTTGGCATTCCCTAAATCTTAAATAAAAGTAATAATGTAAACTGTGTAGTATGTGTGAAAACAGGAGTAATTACTGAGGCCTGGTTGGGATGAGCACATAGGGCAATATTCCAGGTATCCCTCCTCCTCCCTTGCTTGCTGCAAACCTGACACTTTTTTTTTCGGGGGGAGGGGTATTTCTTGACCCCAGTGGCAGGGATGGGGTGTAAAAAGTGGCGCTCTGTGAGGTTTTGTAAGCTTGCTTAGGTGCGGCGGTCTCACACAGAAGGGGTTCAACACGCTGCTCCTGCAGCAGGTCCCAGCTGTGAGCCCGGCCGTGAGTCTGTGTACGGCCACATAATGTACTGCGCATAACTGCCTACTCACACAGGCGGTCATGCGCAGTACAGCTTTTTTTGTTTATATTTCCTGCGCCGTCGCTTAGCGATGATGCGGGTACCTGCAGCCCGTACACAATGTAGATGTGTATGGGATGTGGGTGAATACGTTGGCGCTATACAAATAAAGATTATTATTATTATATCCATGACCATAAAGCACAATGGGCTCTATGTTGCGGATATCTGCGGTAAAATGGAACATGCTGCGTTCTGTTTTCTGCAAATGGATTACGTAATTCCGACCTACTAATGTGAGCGGAATTGTGAAATCCAATGTATTTGATTTACCCTTGTATTACTGCGAATCAAATGCATGTGGAATCCACAATTCCTATCCGGTTGTGTGAGACCGGCCTAAGGTAGATCGCTACCTTTTTATCATGTGACCAAGAACCGTTAATTGAGGCCACCGGTCACTGCTCCATGCTCTTAGCTACCTTTGGTAGCTGGGAGCAAAGAGATTTTAATGCTCCTGTGTCTGTTATTTTGTCGGTGGATGCATGCACAGAAGCTGGGGAAGGTCTGTGAAGGATAATCGCATTGAGGTTCAAGTGCGGAGGCCTCCACTAAGAAGTTTCATCTCCTCTCACCGATCGCATTGGTGGGGGGAGATAAAACTTCAACTTTTTTTTAACTTTTATGTGATCGCCATTAATTATTGCATAACATCAATCATGTGACCGGAGACCGCTCACCGTGGTCCTCGGTCACTGCTCTAGGCTCTCTGCTACCTTTAGTAGCCAGGAGCAAGGAGATTTTAAATTTCCCAGGCCTCCCCAGCTTCTGCGCTTGCACCTGTCATTTTGCAAATGGACGCATGCACAGAAGCTGGGGAAAGGTCCGTGGATAAAGATCTCATCGGGGGACATTGCTGGAGGCCTTAGGAAAATAATTTTATCACCCCTCATGGATCAAATCCATGATGGCAGGTGAAACTTTAACTTTTTTTTGCTTTTAAGTGATCGCCGTTATCCATTGGATATAGTGATATCGACCATGCTGGTATAGCCCTTATATCTCCTATATATAATTATATATGTATAGCTGGTATAACTTATAGAGGCTCTATATATGAGATTACATACAGCATATACCTCGGATACACCGCATGGTTGGCTCCCCTCTTCTGTTATCAGACACCGCCAGCCGGAACAATTACTCAGCTGATAGACTGCAGTTGTAACAAATAAAAACTGCAGAAGCATGAAATATATATAGAGAGGTATATAGACATATTTTTGTATTCTGGGAAGGTAAACAGCATGATTTGATGGCGTTTCACACAGAGATAAATGGGGTGCATCTAGAGTTGCGGTTTACACTATCCCACTCTACAGAGAAGATTCAGTTTTTGGATGTGATGGGCTTCAAACGAGGAGAGTTTCTAGACACGGATCTATATGTGAAACCTACAGATAAGAACAACCTACTATTGTATTGAAGCTATCATCTATGTAGGATGGTGGACTCCCTCCCCTGTAGTCAATTTCTCTCCCCTGGAGTCAATTTCTGAGAGTGAGACGTATTGTCATTAGAGTCTTCTAAATTTTTGGCGAGAGGCTATCCGAAATCTCTGATTTATGAGACTTCAAGGAAGGCCGAATTAGTTTTATGTGATGAGTTTTTCACATCTGATGATACAGCACATGGGGTTGATCGCATACCTTTTGTCTCCTCATTCGGATCTATGAGTGGGAGGATATCAAACATCATAAAGAAACATTGGCCATTACTGAGGAAAGGGTGTATGGGTATAGAACAATTTTCTATTGCCCCGACCATGTCATACAGAAGGGGGCCGAGTCTGAGAGACAAATTAGTACACTCGATACATAAAATGAAAGACACTTTGAGACAGATGGTCCTATGCCAACTAGGAATGGGAATTGTTCATGCCTAAATTGCTCTTGTTGCAATAATCTCATTAAGGGCGACAGGTTTTGTCCTCCCTTGGAAAGTGAGATTTTTAGGATTAAGGATAAATATTAGAGATGAGCGAGCACCAAAATGCTCGGGTGCTCGTTACTCGGGACGAAATTTTCGCAATGCTCGAGGGTTCGTTTCGAGTAACGAACCCCATTGAAGTCAATGGGTGACCCGAGCATTTTTGTATATCGCCGATGCTCGCTAAGGTTTTCGTTTGTGAAAATCTGGGCAATTCAAGAAAGTGATGGGAACGACACAGCAACGGATAGGGCAGGCGAGGGGCTACATGTTGGGCTGCATCTCAAGTTCACAGGTCCCACTATTAAGCCACAATGGCGGCAAGAGTGCCCCCCCCCCCCCGCGCACTGTCAGCGTAAAGATCGTTCTCCTCTGCCATAGCTGTAACAGCTGTGGCAGAGAAGAACAATGTTTGCCCATTGAATTCAATGGAGCCAGCAATACAGCAGGTTCCACTGAAAGCAATGGGCTGCCGGCGATCGCAGGATGAATTGTCGGGAAGGGGTTAAATATATAAGCCCTTCCCTGCAATTTATCCAGAAATGTGTTACAATAAAAATATATACCGGTGTATAAGGCGACGGGGCGTATAAGACGACCCCCCAACTGTCACCTTATACACCGGCAATACAGTGGAGCAAAGAATAAAAATCATTACTCACTTCTTCTGACGTTCTGCGCCGCTCCTGCAGGCTGTCGCTCCCTCCTGGTCCACGGCAGAGCATTGCTTTCTGGACGCAGGGCTTGAAATCCCCGCCTCCAGAAACACAGCCAATCACAGCCATTCAATGACATCATTGTCATTGGCTGTGATTGGCTGAAGGCACGTGCACATGCCTTGCAAGCACATATATCTCACAAGGTCACATGACAAACAAACTGACACATTTTCCAGACAGTCAGCTCACATACCTGACAGTTAAATCTTTCAGTGCTGCAGCTAGGCAATACACACCATTCTTACAACATAGAAGATACTAAGAAGACAAATGCATGTATACAGTTATGGAGGGGCCCAGTTGTACTGGGCCACTACACTAGTACCAAAGCATTTTATGGAGAAGTGACATCTAATTAATCAATTAAGGTTTAGAGTAATATATCATGTACCCATGTAGAGGGGGGGGAATCGTGTTAAATTACTCAAAAAGAAGGTACTGAGATGGATATTTTTTTACTAGATAGCTTATATGCTAAAGGGTTGAATTTAGAGTATAATGTCTCTCCATTTATTTAGGTCTGTGTTCCCTACTTCTCCGGATCTCAGTGTATTTGTTTTTATTTATATGCATCTTTTAATCCCTTTTTTTCTCTTTTTTAGTGTTGTGACATATGGAGATGGTTGCTGCATTTTGGTTTGGTTTCTTCCTGAATCAGTTTGGTATTGATTGATTACCTGGTGATGTTTACTTATTAATACTCATGTTTGATAACCTTGAGCGATGACCTATATCTTTGCCGTGGCCTCCCTTTTTCCCACAACAGAATATGTGAGAATGACTACACCTGCTGGGGGGATTGTACCTAACTGGGAGTTGCCTTCTGTGATTTCTTACCTATTAATTGTATCTCATATATATATTAGCGTTTGATATATGGAATTTTAGCTTGACAAAGACTCTGTGCAGTCGAAACGTTGCTGTCTATCATGGATCAATAAAGTTTATCGTTTGATATTTTTTCACCACTTATGCTGCCACGCTCTTTATCTTTTGCAATCACGGCTGCAGTCTCTCAGTGAAAGGGAGTTCCACATGCCAGAGGAGTGTCCAACATGGAATTGGCAGTCAGCTGGCCTGCCTAATGTCTGTCCCATCCCTGAGTGCCACTCGGAGTTGGCTCGCCAGCTGCGGCAGTGACACAGAATATGGCAAGGACCCCATGGGCCCTCCTAGCCAAGGTGCCAGGTCGCAATTATGACCCCTGCAACTCCTAGTTGTATGCTGTTGATGCAGGTGATGGAGAGGCTTCACACCAGTTCAGTTAAACAAGCAATGCTTTACTGAATCTACGACAAAGAATAATATGACAATAACATGCAAAATTATCATTGGATACAATGCAAACAGTTTACTAATGTTCGATTAACAGTATAACTCCACAAATATGGTGTCCTTTATATTGTGTACGCAATACTGAATTATCACAGTCAATAACTGGTTTACCTTAGCCAGGGGTAAATAGCTCTGCATGTGCTGATGGAAAATAGGAGTCTCCTCTGAAGTCACCTAGTCTTGCAGGAACTTAGATTAACCAAGTTACTGAATTGGCTAACTGAAATCTGCAGTCACATTTTACCCTGGATAAATTATTAGCACAGTGCCTTTGGGGAGGCTGTACAGTGATCAAGTCAGAATAGTCTGTTTGACTGGTGATGAGCCTGGGTGATGTTATGATTACACACCACCAAAACTTGAGTGCCTGCATACTGGCTGTTGTTCTATCTGCTCTCTCCTGATGACAGCTTAGCACTTGCAGTCAGTAATTGCAACTGATGTTTCCTTGGATGATCGTCAGACGTCCCTCTGGCACTCAGATTGCAACAGCTGGGCAGCACCAGTCCGGGAATCTGAATTGCTCTCTCTCTCTCTTTCTCTCTCTCTGGTACAGGAAAACCCACCTCTCTGGTAGCACTGGGACACTTCATTCCTCACAAGGCTCTCTGCATCACACCAGAGCCAGAGAACAGGTCCTGCCTTTTATAACCAGCCCATCAGTCAATCAATGTGCAGCCCACTACCTCCTAATTCACAGCAACAAAGTTAGAGTAAAAAAGACAGTCATGTGACCTTTCTGAACATTCTAGAAGGAACAAATATAAAGTCCAGCAATAATACACATTGATATATATGCATGGGTATTTAACCTCTTACACCAGAAACACCCAAACATATCAATTCTTCACAGTTAAATATATTTGCTTGCAGTTATTGAATAGCAAGCATCATTTGGCAAACTGACAATCTTGAAAACCCCGACAAAATGATATAGAAAGCATCAGGGAAAATTATATAACTTGTCAAGAACAACTGCAGGCAAGACTTATGATTCCTTTTTGCATACCCAAGCTCCTTGTAGGTGACATTACTTTATATCCCAACCATGTGAAGCTTTGATTTTCCTGATTGATGAGCTATATCATCCTCAAGTATAATTGCAGAACAAAGAGATGGGAAAATATATATTTTAATGACCAAGGCAGAGTTTCTCTATGACCGGGGCTGTGAACCTCCAAAGTGATTGTGTGTTATCTGATTGGGCTGTTATCAAGATATATGAAATATTTTTATCACACAGACCGTATCAGGCCTTTTGGTTACAATGCTCTTCCATTTAATGATAACTCTGATATCAGGAAGGCTGCACTAAAATATCATGTACACTTAGAAACAAGTGGAAGGAGGTAGCTATAGGGGCTGCAGAGAATGCAGTGCAAGTGTGGCACCCCCAAAACCAGACGTCTTCAGAAGACCAAGTATACTACATACTGTGTTGTCGCATTCTACTCGTGTTTTATTCAGTATTGATATTCAAGATGCAAACCTATATGCAGACAGAACTCTAAAGGTTACCTGCCCTTGCTCACTGTTTAAAGCCTCATGTCCACGGGGAAAATCAGGCCCGCCGCGGATTCTCCATGCAGAATCCCACAGCGGGTCCCTCCTTTCCCGGGGACATGAGGCTAAAAAAAGATTAAACTTACCTGTCCGGACGCTGCGGATCTTCCCTCCGTCGCAGCCGGATCTTCTTTTTTCGGCCCAGCGGATGTGCTCGGCATGCCGGAAGCGTGCCACGCGCATGCGCCGGGCACATCCGCCGGGCTGAAGAAAGAAGATCCGGCCGAGACAGAGGGAAGATCCGCAGCGTCCGGACAGGTAAGTTTTAATTCAGGTACGGGTGTTCCGCGGTTCCGGACTGCTTCCATAGGCTTCAATAGAAGCCTGCGGGAGCCATCCCCGCGGGAGACCCGCACTAAAAATGGAGCATGCAGCGGGTGTTTTCCTGCAGACGCAGTCCGCGCCTGAAGGGAAAATGACATCTGCAGGTATTTAACTACCTGCGGGTGTCCAATGCATCCCTATGGGGCGCGGATCACGCTGTGGATTTTAAATAACAATTTACCAGTGGACATGAGGCCTACGTCTTACAAAACTACAAGAAGCTGCTAGAAGCTTCTAGGACCAGTCAACCAATGACTGTGTCCCATGCTAATTGCTAGCATGTGTGGGAGGAGCCAAGGCTCACTACACAGCTATGGCAGGGAGTTGTAGCTTAGCCTCTAAAGAGGTAGGATGTGTTTCTGCCATGCTTAGGGAAACACAGGCCCACAGAGCAAAGTCTGGGCTTACTTGTCAATAAGCCATGCCCTATTTGAGGAGTAGTGGAGTGGACAGAGTAAGTCAGCCCAGCTTTGGCCTAGAATCTGTTATTTTGCAAGTCAGAATTTGAGACTCGGAGGAGTGTCATGGAAAATTGATAGTTGTGCCACCAATAAGTGACAACCATGAAGGCAACAAGTTTGAGTGTGTGAAAAGCCCTAATGCTGACCAAGTGAACACTCAGTTAGACGTAGAGTACCAGCAGAGAGAGACAGTGAGAGAGTGCTATTGTCTGAGAAGGGAGTATCAACCTGAAGAGTCTGCCTAAATATATGGTGCTGTTGTCTGAAGCCAACTGTGCAGTGTACTCAAAGACTGTTTATGCTCTGTATTACCAAAGTCTGTTCAGTAAATGTGAGTTACCTGTTTGCACATTTACTAACAGCCTTTCTCATCATTGCTGTACTCGACAATCTTCTTTGATAGACTGTTACACATCTTAAGGGTCCATTTAGACAGCCATATGCAAGCTGCACTACAGAGCCTTGGGTGCAACTTCCATCACACGTGTTAAGGACCGCCGCACGGTCACATAACCTTTCAGGTCTTGAGTTCCAAATTAGTCCGTACCTGGGTGCACCAGTGAAACCAAGAACTAGACTCAAAGACAGTTATCAATTTCCTCAGATACGTAGAGTGGAGCCACAGCAAGTATACAGCTCACTCTGCATAAGGCGAGCGTACTGAGCGTTTATTAATTTTGTATAGTTTCTTTTACAGGAAAGGAATGGGTCATTAGTCACAGAGTTAATCTCATTGGGTTAGACACAGATAATGAGTTATGCATTGTTCGGCAATCGCATAGCGTGAGAGTTTATGAAATGTCCTTCAAAATATCTGTTTATCTGGCGTGTCTGGTGCTTCCCTTGTGATTGAGATGGTCAGCACAGCCAATTCCTTTGTTGAAAGCTGGAGGCGTGGGGGAGCTTCTTCTGATAACAATTGTACATCAGGCACCCAGACTTGGTTTCTCGGAAAAAAAACAGAAACAAATCATTAGACACTGTACCGTACCTCCTGCCCTAAGCATATCTTTGCTTTGTATTATTGTTCGACTACACACAAGCCTATTCACATCTTATAATGCTCCATTTTGTATCTAGTGGCCATTTTGAGACAGATTCCGGATGCATGTCTGTGCGCTGTCCGAGTGACGAGGGCAATTGATACTACATGTCTTATTATTCGTCTATCATACGGACTAGAATAGGATGTGCAGAGATTTTTTCAGTGGTCATGTGAATAGCCTAGTTGGCTGCTATGGATCCATGTGCTTTCTGTGAAATACACGGACAGCACTCACACAAGAAATAGGCTTATTTGAATGGGCCCTAATGGTCGTTCACATCAGCTTTTTTTTTCCGTTCTGATGTTTCATCACAGGTGCAGCAAAATGGAAAAAAAATTTCTGAGCTTCGGTTATGCCAAGTTTGGTCCCATCCCATCTGCTTTCTGTTTTTTTTTAATGCTAAAAAATGAAAAATGGATCCATTAAAAACGGATGCAGATGGAATGAAACAGAAACAAGCTAATAGAAATGGTCCTTTTTTTTCTTTTATAGATCTGTCTACCGGATTGATAAAACAAAAGTTATGGTTTTCATTTCCTATCAGTTTCAATTGAAAAAAAAAAAGATCCATTAATGACTGAAAGCAAAATGCTTATGTGGCCAAGCCATTAGTTGTGTATTGGCAAACTTCAGCTCCTTTGGGATCTGATCCATCTTGCTCCAAGTTCTCTATCCTTTTGTCCTGTGACAGCCAGATGTAAGGAGACAAGAATAGAATAGCCACCATGAAAGAGAAACATTTACCATGACATTTGCCAACCATGAGTCACATTACCTAGTCGTGAGTTTCACAGAAGTCGTTCTTGGGGCACAATTGGGCTAGAACAGGAGGTATCAGACTATTATTAGTGGTCAGTGGGAAAAATGCAGGATTTTTACTTATTTTTAATATTGATCACGACATGGAAAATTTTAAAAAAAATTACAAATTCTTCAAAAATATGTTCAACATGAAAACTTGATTCGCACAACAGGTCATTTTCTGATGACAGCTTCCCTTCAAGGGTTTTTGAAAAACATTGCCGTTTTTGTGTTAGTTTTTGATGCCAATTTTTGGAACCAAAGCCAGAATATATTCAAAATGAATGGGATCCACTATTGGAAAAAAAGCCACATCAAAAACTGCAGCGCGGTTTTTCCAAAAAGCGCTGTGTGTGAAACCACCTTATGGGATATATGGAAAGTGCTGGTCCAAAGAGGTTAATCTTGTAATTGTAAGATAAATATTGTTTCAATTGTTATTGTATAATTATGAATAATAGCGAATAAGATACTAACGGGAATCGAATGAGGGTTCGTTGAAGACCTGGAAAATCCATTAAATGACGATTTATATGGAAGTTGCTCTGCAAAACACATAACCCCTGATACACTTCTTAAATGTGCGCTTGAGTTTCAACACTTCTCAAGTGGGATTCAGGAATTACAGTGCAGACAATGAACGTCTTTAAGTCCTGACATACCAGTCCACAGAGTCACTTTCTAAGAGACTGCCAACACATACACGCGAAGTGGAGAAGCTTCATGCAGGGAAGGATGAAAGACTGTCTCATTAGTGTTGACCTACCTAAGTCTCCAGACGGATTCAGCTGCATAATTAGGATGCAATATCTGAGTCCTGCTGCTCAGGCCCATAAAGAGCAGGTAGGAAGTTTCTATAAAATGTACCAGCAACTGCGTCACAGACAAAAGGGGAATTTCTGTCTTTATTTATGCAGCAGTTCCACCTAAAATAGTCATCCATAGAAATCATTTAATAGTCCCGTCAGTTATATTAAATTCTATTCAGCCACGTTATGCATCTGTGTCTGGATAAGCAAGGTAAGCAATATATTTCCGATTATAAGCAACATGACTAACATTACAGGAGTAACCCATCCCTACAGTGTCCATATTGGTTGTCTTGCAAGACACAGATATTACTGGCCATAATGTGAAATGCCATCTGTTACATTCGAGCTGGACGCAAAAACGCCTTGTCTACGTCAGACATAATTTGTTGTCCTAAGAGGACAGATATACACACAATATGTAAAACGAAATGGGGGAATGGGAAATCTGACCCTAACCTACTAATGCATTGAGGACCTACCTAAAAGTGGAGCACCTGTCCTGATGATGGCAACCCCACAGCAGGAACCTTTGGTGATCCTGACTCTCCTTAGTTGGAAAACAGAGACAATGTTTACTACATTAGATAGCAATATGCGTGGTATAAATGTGAAGCATGCAAACAATGAACCATGTGAAATATGAATGTAGAAATAGCAATAGGTCAGGAGATAGATGTTACAGCACCCCAAAAACCCTTAACATCAAACAGACTTATCTGTAACTGGAACAGGGCTGGAGCAGCTGACTTGAACAGAACACCTTCAGACTTGAAGTATAATCATCATCCTCCATGAGGAATAAATGAGGACAGACAGGCGCTGATTGGTTGGCTGGGACATATACCTATTAGATGACCAATCCATCCACACACAAACGGACCTGCTCATGTTGGCATCCAATGCTGGACTTACATTGAGCTTATGTCAGTACGTGAATCACATGGACCAGGACTGACATTGTGACATCACCACTGTCCTGATCCAACATAGCCAATGAGCCATAACACTGTCTTTGTGATGTAGATAGGTTTTTAAGACTCCTGATAGACCATGCAGGGATTTTTCCCTATAGAATGATGTAAAGCGCTGCAATTGAACAAATAACTTTTGCTTTGCTACAACGGCACAACCAAATGGAGTGGTCCTTAACCGAAGTTAGGATACCTCCCAGTACACCGAAGATCTCACCAACTCAGGTTACACAAATATGATTGCCGCTTTTGTCCATCCTTTTGTTTCTGAGAGGCATCACACCTATATTCCACTCATTGGACCCAGTCATTTAGATGGGAGCTGCTCTGCACCCGAGCAGGTTCTCACAGTCGCTACACCCCATCTTCTCATTATCACACTTATGTGATTACTGTGTCTTTTAGCCCTGGCACTCCACTCACTCCATTCTAGATGGAGCTAAATCTCAAGGCAGTCACTGCGCACTAGAACCTGACTTTCTTCAACAGACTCTCTCTACCCACTTGACTTGAGTAGAGGTTCTCAATATCTCTCAGACCTCACACATCTGTACAGCATTACTTGGGCTCTCTAATGCCCTGTTCAAACAGATAATACCCACAGCTCCTTAAACTGAAGCACTGTCTATCTACCGTTCCCCTATCATTCTGCTGGCGGTGTATCTGATGTTTTAGCATCATTGGGTTTGCAGCTAGATTGTGGCTCAATATAATGAGAGACATGAGTTTACACATTGTACTCTGATTTTTTCATACTGTTTGGTTTGGCGTTGCTTTTATGGAGATTTGGTTGATAAATTAGGCGGTGAAGATTAACTACAAAATATGTCTCTGGCTTGACTGATTCACCTGCAACATATATGAGTTATTTTTAATTGATGGTATGATATCTATCAGAGCTTCATTAACTAAATGAGTAGCATTGTGCGAACAAGACCAGTAGAACCCTGTTTTGGCTAGAGCTTTGCTAAAAATTCAGTTTGGCTTGCACCCAAACTGAGCTTTTAGGAAAGTTTTTCTCTCAGAGTGTTATACAGGGCTTTTATGGCTCTTAGACAGTGTCATACACCAGTTTTAGGGGTTTTGGTGAACTTCCAGTTTGTTTGAACTAATTCGAACTAAACATTTGGCAAATGTTCGCTCATTGCTATAAATGAGTATTTAGTATTGATCTATGGGAAACAATTGGCATATTGCACCATGTTATTATGATCAATGTTTCATATGAATTTTTACACAGTAGCATTTTTTATGTCTGATGAATTATTCTGGAGATTAATTGGATTTTGAATATTATAATTATGTAATATTTTGTATATCAATTTTTTTCATGCTGTATGAAAATGTGTATTTGACCTTGCTATAAACTATGACACAGTGCCATTTTACTCCCTGATGAGCCATTGGTATCCACTGGTGAAATGCATATTTATTTTTAGATGTATGGATTTTTGTCATGAACCAAGTAGATCTGTACATGTTTGTTTTATTTCAATTTCTATCAGATTTTTGCTACATAGCCTTCTGAAAACATATATAGCATTTTCATGATACAAGTATATAGGGCTCTACAGGGTGCAGGGTGCAGGTATGCTGAAGAAGAAGATGGCTAGAAGGTTGGAGGAGTGTTTAAACTAGGGACTGGGGGGAAGGCAACAAGAGAAATAGAGGGGAAGACAATGTAGACAGAGTTCTGGGACTAAGGAATAGAAATGGGGGTTGAGCAGAGGGAGGGGTTTGTACAGTTAGAACTGGCAGAGCAGCTAATAGGATCATAAGTAGCATAATAAATACAAATAATAACCACAACCATATAAACTGTATGGCAACAAATGCAAGAAGTCTGATCAGTAAAGTGGGTGAGCTTGAAGCGAGAATATCTGAAGAAAACTACAATGTAGTTGGAATAGCGGAAACAGGGCTTAATGAAAAATGCGACTGGGCGGTGAACATACAGGGTTGCAATCTATTCGGTAGGAACTGTGGAAACCATAAAGGGGGATGTCTGTATGTTAAATCCTACTTAATGTTGAGACTACGAGAAAACTAATAAAATCCTGATAGGGGTTTTCTATAGGCCACCAAAAATAACAGAAGAAACTGAAAACTTATTATTAAGACAAATATAAAAGTGTCAAACCAGAATGAAGTAATTATTATGGTGGACTTTATTTATCCAGATATAATATGGGAAGATGAAACCTGCAAATCTCACAGGGGTGATAAGTTCTTGAGAATAATTAAAGATAACTACCTTACCCAACTTGTTCAGGAGCCAACTAGAGGGAGGTCCATTCTGGATTTATCATTAACCAACAGACCCGAAAAAATCATGGGGGTGCAGGTTGAGAGGCACTTGGGAAATAGTGACCCCAATATAATTAATTTCCAGTTCCCATTTCATAGGAAGCCTTATCAGAGCGACAAAAAATTTTTTTTAGTAAAGCAAAATTCAATTAGCTTAGACTTACCCTCAGCAACATTAAATGGAACAGCGTCCTCAAAAATAGCAGTACAGGTGACAAATGGGTGAAGTTTAAAAACATTCTAAATACCCCACTAGTTGTCAAAACAATTGAAAAACCTAGAAGTGTTGTCGAAATCGAATGAAACTTTTTATGTATAATTGTACGTTTACATAAGTAAGTGATTACAACATCAGAGCAATAGATAATTTATTGTGGAAATTTCACTCCTTGAAGAGAGGCTCTTGTACCCTGTCGGACTACTTCAAGGTTGAATGCCAGATGTGATGCAGGCAGGCATGGAGGCATACTAGTTCTGTATGCTATTTTGCGGCATATCGGTCCACATTTGCTGTAACTGAGCTTCTACATCATGCAAACTCGTAAACTGCCAAAGTTGGCGTCCCAGATGGTCCATACATGTTCTATTGGTGATATATTTGGCGACCATTGCCATGGAAGCGTGTCAATGCTGTGGAGGGATTCCTGTGACAGCCTTGCTGTGTGCGACTGAGCATTATCCTGCTGGAAAATGCCTCCTGGACCAGTGGGTGGGTTTCAAATGCAGTTCACATAAAGGGCAGCATGAGACCAAATGTCCTTCAGCCAAGCACTTGGAAATTGTTCTTAACAGACATAGGTACCTGTAAGGATGGTGACACCTGTCTCTGGATGATGGACAATGAAACATTTGGAGCTGCTCGTGCTTGTCAGTCAATCAGACGATTCTCTCTGCTAATGGTCTTTCGAGGGTTCCCTTGTGCATGTGCCCTCTTGCACTTACTGGTCCCAACACCACCTAAAATTCTGCTAAGAAGAGCCCAGGTGGCGGGCAACTCATGGATATGACCATCTAGCTTCCCACATTCTAATAATGTGCCCCCTCTCAAACTTTGTTAACTGGGAATAATCTCTTGTCTGCATCGTAGAGGCATCTAGTGGTCAGCAAGCTCTACACAAGTGGAAGAAGAGGTCACTACACACAAGGAGCCTACGAGAGCCTTTTATAGACCAAGGGTGACAAGACCATTCATCTAATCATACCACAACTCTAACCATGTGCCTATCCGGCTAAGGTGTAACTGCATGCAAAATGACAACTCTTTCTAGGTGCTTGATTTTTTTTTACAAAGAGTGTATATACAGCGTCATCCTTTTTTATATACGCAACTGTCCCTTATTACATGCAGTGTCCTTCCTTTTTATTATGCATGGCATCATCCCTTATTATATATAGTCCTCATTAATTGTTATATACAACATTGTCCCTTATTATTTACAGTAGCCTTCATTATTTTTATATACAGCATCATCCCTTATTATATGGAGTGTCTGCCTTCATTATTGTATATGGTGTCCTCCCTATTATATACATTGGCCTTCCTTACTATTATATATAGCATTGTCACTTATTATTTAATTTGGCATCCTTTATAATTATGTACAGTGTGAGAGCAGTAAATATGTATGCATTTTGTATCTTGAATCCATCTTATATGCTTCAGTCTGTTATATCATAAACCTTGTGATTTTCCATAACTAAGAGCATTCCAGACATAATATGATGAAGCGGTATCAGAAATCCAGGCTGACGACCTTGATGTTATCAGCACCAGTTTCCCAAGAATATGTTCTGTTTTACTTAAAGGGGTTGTCCCGCGAAAGCAAGGGGGGTATACACTTCTGTATGGCCATATTAATGCACTTTGTAATGTACATCGTGCATTAATTATGAGCCATACAGAAGTTATTCACTTACCTGTTCCGTTGCTAGCGTCCCCGTCTCCATGGTGCCGTCTAATTTCAGCGTCTAATCACCCGATTAGACGCGCTTGCGCAGTCCGGTCTTCTCCCTGGTGAATGGGGCCGCTCGTGCCGGAGAGCTGGTCCTCGTAGCTCCGCCCCGTCACGTGTGCCGCTTCCAGCCAATCAGGAGGCTGGAATCGGCAATGGACCGCACAGAGCCCACGGTGCACCATGGGAGAAGACCCGTGGTGCATCGTGGGTGAAGATCCCGGTGGCCATCTTAGTAAGGTAAGGAAGAAGTCGCCGCAGTGCGGGGATTCGGGTAAGTACTAAACGTTTTTTTTTTTTAACACATCCATTTGGTTTGTCTCGCGCCGAACGGGGGGCCTATTGAATTTTAAAAAAAAACGTTTCGGCGCGGGACAACCCCTTTAACACTATAAATTGAGATGCAGTGCTAATAAAAAAGAGACCATTTCTAATCACATTCAATGCTGTGTGTGATTTGTAAGCTTCCTCGCGCTCTAACATTCACTCTTTGAATTTGACGCCCTGAAAATATACCTTGAGCGCAGGTATTACGCTAACAACAGCATCCGCTCTTTTTATATACAGAACTGTCCCTTATAATATGCAGCGTTGTCCCCTATATACATCATTGTTTCTTATACGGTGGTCTGCTTTATTATAATACTAGCTGATATACCCGGCCTCGCCAGAATTAATTTGATCCAGGTGTTTATGTGTTGTTTGCACAGAAAATTTATGAAGTCAATGTCACTTTAGAGCAGGGGTGTCAAACTCATTTTCACCGAGGGCCACATCAGGCTTAGGGTGACCTTCAAAGGGCTGATTGTAAGGCCGCCTGCAGACGGCCTGGTCGGGTCCCGCTGTGAGAATTGTCTCAGCGGGACCCGACCCGAGCCCCTGCAGGAACCAACATGGCACTCACCTGCTCCCAATGTACCGGCTGCCCCGCACAGTAATAGAGCATGCCGCGATTTGTTTTCTGTGCGAGATTTTGCGCACACAAATCGCGGCCGTCTGCATAGGATTGCATTTTCTAACGCAATCCAATGGCAGCTTCCACGGGCAGAAATTCTGTGGGAAATCCCGCCACGGAATTTCTGTCCGTGTGCAGGGGGCCTAAGATGGTATTGTTAGGGGTTGTTCACAACAGCGTATTTGCGTACATAATATGCAGTGAATAGAAGCCATTGATGTCAATGAGTTCATTCGCATGATGTATATGTTCACACAGCATGACCTATTTTGTTGCGTACTACGCACCCCAATAGGCCATTGAAGTGAATGGGCCACGCAAATACGTGGTGAATGCGCAGGAAACCTATGTATTTACTGCATATTTGCGCACCATTTCAGTGGGCCCATCTGCATTTCAATTTACGTACGCAAATATACAGGCATAAGCAATTTTCGATTGAGCAAATACGCAGCGTATTTGTGCGACCGAAATACAATTACACCTGTGTGAACAAGCCCTAATAGTGACCCTGATAGTGGCCCCAGTAAAAATAATGACCCCACAGTGGCCCAATTTGTAATATAAAGCCCCATAGCAACGCTATAATTATAAGCCCCCCTCAGTAATAATAATAAGCCCCCTCAGTAATAAGCCCCCACCTCAGTAATAATAATAAGCCCCCTCAGTAATAATAATAAGCAGCCTCCCCCCAGTAATAAGCAGCCCCCCCAGTAATAAGCAGCCCTCCCCCCAGTAATAAGCAGCCCTCCCCTCAGTAATAACCAGCCCCCTCCCCCAGTAATAACCAGCCCCCCCCCCGTAATAAGCAGCCCTCCCCCCAGTAATAAGCAGCCCTCCCCCAGTAATAAGCAGCCCCCCCAGTAATAAGCAGCCCTCCCCCAGTAATAAGCAGCCCTCCCCTCAGTAATAACCAGCCCCCTCCCCCAGTAATAACCAGCCCCCCCCAGTAATAAGCAGCCCTCCCCCAGTAATAAGCAGCCCTCCCCCCAGTAATAAGCAGCCCTCCCCCCAGTAATAAGCAGCCCCCCCAGTAATAGACAGCCCGCCCCAGTAATAAGCAGCCCGCCCAGTAATAAGCAGCCCCTCCCCCAGTAATAAACAGCCCTCCCCCAGTAAGAAGCAGCCCCCCCAGTAATAAGCAGCCCCCCCAGTAATAAGCAGCCCCCCCAGTAATAGGCAGTCCCCCGCAGTAATAGGCAGTCCCCCCAGTAATAAGCAGCCCCCCCAGTAATAAGCAGCCCCCCAGTAATAAGCATCCCCTCCCCCAGTAATAGGCAGCCCCTCCCCCAGTAATAGGCAGCCCCTCCCCCAATAATAGGCAGCCCCCACGCCAGTAATAGGCAGCCCCCCAGTAATAAGAAGCCCCCCTCCAGTAATAGGCAGTCCCCCCCAGTAATAGGCGGCCCCTCCCCCAGTAATAGGCAGCCCCCATGCCAGTAATAGGCAGCCGCCCCAGTAATAAGCAGCCCCCCCCCCCCAGTAATAATCAGCCCCCACCCCCATATACTTACCTTCTCCTGCCGGTCAGTGTCGCTCCCTCTCTGCTTGCCCTGAGCCGGGCGCACACTGACGTCAATGTGTAGCCCGGCAAGCTTCCTCCCTGAGTCCTCTCCTGCGGAACTAATGAGCAGGGGACTCGGGGAGGGGGATCTTGGCTGCACACTGACGTCAGTGTGCGCCGGGATCAGTGGCAACAGTGCGATTACCAGCGGGGAGCTGCGGCACCCCAGCTGGTAATCGCTGCAGTGGTGAGCGGTGTCGGCACGCCGCGGGCCACATAACACGAGGCAGCCCGCGGGTCTTGTGTTTGACACATGTGCTTTAGAGTAACCGAGGAAAAAAATATGTATACACATAGAGGAGCACTGGATTCTCCACAGGCTGCATGTACCGATGTCCCTCTGCAGAATGTACCACCCCTCCCACTTTCCTCATTTAGGACCTAAAGAATGCTCGTGCCAAATTTCACGCTTGTACGACACCGAGAAGTTACATTACATGGGGGGGGGGGGCAACACTTTTGCACTTAGCATTGAATAATAGACTTGGGACCCCATTACTTTTCCTATTTAGGATCTAAAGAATGGTCGTGCCAAATTTCATGTTTGTGCGACACCGGTAAATTAGAGAATTAGTGGCGGGTCAATCAGTCGGTGAGTCAGTCTGTGAAGGCTTTCATTTTTGTATGACACTGGGAAGTTACGTTACATAGGGGGGCCAATACTTTTGCACTTAGCACTGAATAATCAAGTTGTGACCACTTTACTTTTCCAATTTAGCACCTAAAGAATGTTCCTGCCAAATTTCTTGTTTGTAAGATATCGAGAAGTTAGAGAATTAGATTTAGTACATTACACTGGGGTGCCAATACTTTTGCACTTAGCAGTGAATTTTCCAGTTGTGACCCCTTTATTTTTTTTATTTAGGAAATTAGGACCTAAAGAATGCTCCTGCCAAATTTCATGCACCGGGAAATTAGAGAATTAGTGGCGAGTCAGTCAGTCAGTGAGTCAGTCAGTGAAGGCTTTCACCTATATATATATATATATATATATATATATATATATATATATATATATATATATATATATATATATATAGATAGATAGATACAGTATCATTCCCTATTATATACATGTTTACGGGGTCTGGTGTGTGGTCTGTTTTTATTTTGGGAGGGGCTGTATACGGTCATATATACTATTTGTGTTTTAAATAGATTAGTGGTATGACTTCTTTAAATAGGCGTAGTGTACAGAAAAAATTTCGTATGTGGTGGTTGGTATATATATGTTTAGCCTTGTGCCCCTGAGCTTTTAAGACCCTAGCAACACCCCTATGGGTCAGTGCAATTATGGTAATACCAAATGTGCATATTTTTTCTCATGTTTTACTACTTTAAAAAAATGTAAATGTGCATTTTGTTATCACATTCTGAGATCCATAGCTTTTTTTTATCTTTCTGTAAACGAGGCTATATGAGGGCTTGTTTTTGCAGGGGATAAGCTGCAGTTTTTATTGGTATTATTATTTATGAGATATATACAACTGATCTCTTTTGCGGTTGCAGTGATACTAGTTGTTTTTTTTTTATTATTTTGGGGTATTTTTATATAAAAAATGGAAAGAGAACTTTTTTTGAACCTTTAATATTATTTATGTTTTCTAGCATTAATAGAAAAGTTATTATTGAACTTGTTGTTATTTTTCTTGTTAGTACCCTTAGGGGGCTTGCAATTATCTGATTGCTTGTACTATATACTGTAATACCTCAGTATTGCAGTATATTGTATTTCTGCAGAAATCCTATTAAGCCGTGTCACAGGCAGCGCCTAATATGCAAAAAACTATGGCAGACCTGGGGACTTTCAAAAGGTCACTGGCTGCCATGAAACCTGAATGGGACCTCACAATCTTGTTGCAAGACCTTATTCATGAGACAGAGGGAGCCTGCCCCCCTATTGGCCAATTTAAATGCTGCTGTCAAAACTGACAGCAATATCTAAATGGTTAACGGCCGCAAACAGAACTAGCTGCGATCACGGCTTTTGCCAGCAGCTGTCTGGTTCGAAGTCGGCTCAGCGCCTGGGCATGCTCCATACTGACCGTGCAGACCAATGATATGCATGTGCGTTACTAGTTGTTAAGGAGTTAGTTTGCTACAATAGAGCATTAACATGTTAATTGTCAAGTTAAAGGTTGCTAAATCTGTAGGTGTAGGGTATTTTTGTGGAAGGACAAACTTTATAATGCCACATTAAAGGACTGTTTCTGTACCACCATATGAACCAATGTATCAAAAATCTAAAACATTCTACCATATAATTAAATTACGTTGCATATTACAGATACAACATTCCAGCTTTTATTATGGCAGTTCAGTGTACTTCTTTTTAACTGACTGATACATAATATAGCAAGGTTATTATAGAACGCATCGTGCCGCTGTACAACACACACAAAAGCTTTACATTTAACATTAGGCATTCAGAATACAAATAGGGATTTTGAGTTTCTCCCCCCAGGAAGCCTCTGTATAAAGGGAAAATGTATGTTTCTAGAGCAGGTTTTGTTTCTTTCCTCAGCAGTACTTCATAGAAATAATGCTTTACATTGTGCATCTATAGAGAGACTCTCGACACCTACTGATATCTCATCTGCACCAGGCGCTGATTAATATACAGGTCGAAGGAGGCCATAGCATATCGAATCTATAGTGAGCATTAGGGCTAATGCACAAGGCTGTATTAGGGCTGTACAGAGCTGTAAAACTAAGGGCTTATTCACATGAACGTATTTGTTCAGCATATTGCATACACATTATATGGGAGCATGGCTGCATGGTTCTTTGGTGTGTGCAAAAACACACTTCAAATGCACACATAAATGTGCTTATGCCCATGTGAAGCTGGCCTAAATGGTTAAAATGTTGCCATGGAGTTAGACTACAGACGTGCCAAAATTTGCAGACGTGCCAGATTTTTAATTGTAGAACAGAGCATGCCTGAAGAACACTTATTGATTGGACGAGGCTGTGATATAGAAAGGTCAGTTTTGCGCTGTGCAACAGGAAAGAACACAGAATGTGGCACAGTGAGGAGTGTTGCCCGAGCGCTGCAAACTCACAGTGTAATAGACTGCACAGACTGAGGGCAAAGTTGTTAGAGGAGCTTCTGCCTGCAAGAGACAGAGATGTATGCAAAAGATAGAGCTGTGCCACCATGCAGACTGCAAAGAAAGGAACCAGAGACTACTTGTTGCAAAAAAGGGAGACCATACTGTGTCCCCAACTCTGTGGGGCAACAGACTGGCTACAAAAATCCAAGGAAACTGTGATAGAATCATTCTTTTAACCCTAGACTACCCTGGGGTGGTACCAGCAGTAGTTCCCATGCGACACGCTGTAAGTGAGGCCAGTCCCAACCCTATTACTTGGTGTGCACACCATAGAGACATAGCCTGTTGCATAAGACTTGAACTGTTTTATTACAACTGTCCGTGTATAGATTCTGGCTTGTGATTTTTAATTCCCATATATATAGCAGCCCCTCTGGCTAGAGGATGCTGGTTTTCCCAACACCCCGGTGTTTGCTTCCATGCACGGTGGTTGTGTGTATTTGTGTGAACAGTGTTGTGCTTTGTGTGTCTGTGCAGGTAGCCAGACATGAGGTGAACCAGCATGTTCAGTGTGTATTGGTGCAAACAGCGACCTGTTCTGTGTTTCTGTGCAGGTGGTCGGACATTAGGTGTGTCCTGTTCAGGGTGCATGATGTTCTGTGTGGTTTCCAATTCCTAGTGTGTTGGTGTAAACTGTATCTTGTCCTCCTTGGATCATTACCATCTAGGCCTTTGCAGGCCTTTATTAGTCTTTACACTGTTTCTTAGTTGTGTTTTGTGCATCTCTCCAGGTACCTAGTCAGGGATAGTCATGTCCTAGGTGAAGACCGTGAGTCTGCCCTTACCACACTTTTAGGCAGGGCTTCACCTTTCCCCTGAGTTGTAGGGAAAGGTTTCTCAAACTATCTATGGCTAGAGTGGTGTAGTCGGAGATAGCAGTGTATTGTACGTGCCTCTTGCGTTTTTGTGTGCACGCCTCCCTGTGTCCGTGCTGGGCGTGGTGCTCCAGTCCCGTGCGGCTGTGACAGCTGCCTTCCAATAGATGGCGCTGCAGAGATATTGTTCCATCTTCCTCATTTGCATATTCTGCACAAGTTACATCTGCATTACTTCATTCACACTTCTGACATATAAAAGGTTCCAGGTCATCCGTGATCTTTTTTATATCTACTGTAGGTAAACTTCACCTTCTAGACTGTTCTCTTACCCTTTCTGCACCCCACTTATCTCCATCATCTTAATATTATTAATTCTTCGCGTCTGGGCCCCATCGTCCCTTGTCTTCTTACCGATTCTTCTTCATGACCCCGTTCTTACCTACTGACATTATCTTCAATTGACATTTCTATTCAAATTTTCCTTCAAGGAGGAATTTTCTTTTTCTCCACTTCTTTCTTTGTTCCATCGAGTTGAACTGATATTGCTTTGTTTGAATGTATTTCATTTTTGCAGCAAGTTATTACACCGTATAAAGCCCAAACTTGATTAAACTGCCACTTCCAAGGTAAGATTTACAATAGACTAAACTCTAATTAGTGCATATTGATACAGTGTTAGCATTGTGCAGAACAGACATTCGACATGACATATTTTATAGAAAGTCCTTTGTACAACAGCTATCTAATGAGATGGAAACACAGATAGCACATCCAGTTATAGGCATAAGACTTTTCTGCTTCAATGAAATGACTTGTTTGTTCAGACATAATGCAAAAAAATTAGCATTTTGAGATTTCTGATAACAATGACAACTCAGATAAAGGAAAAAACAATCAAAGAATTTGCTTTTTCAGGCAACCAACAAATATTCTTTGGTCTCCTAGTCATTCATGTCTCCAAAAAGTTGAAAACTTTATTAGGTTATCGTAAGAAACATTGCTTTAGTCGTGTAGCTGAGGGAACTAATCATACCCATGCCCAAGGTGCTAGGAGGAGTGCCAGCAAGCCCTTCTGCTATTACAAAGTTATTAGGGTTTAAACAGAGTGACATGATTTTGACACGTTATGCAGTTGTGCAAATCATGGCCATATAACAGGATGAAACAAAACAATTGACTTCAATGGTTTCGTTTCCACTAGCAGGATTCCTGGGCATTAATACTACCCCCGAGAAAAGAAAGGACTTGCCCCATCTTTCTTGCAAGTAGTTAATTCTACAGGCGAGAAAAATAGGACAGGACTTATCTTCCTACTTTTTCTTGTCAAACTCACGCGCACTAGTGTAAAGTTTGAATAGTTCGGAGGGGAAAAAAGACGGGTTCGTGAGCAATTGCACTCCATAGCAGCGAACTTAGTTGTACATACGCCCATCTGCTTAAGCCTTAAGGCTGTATTTACATTCGTGAGAAACTGATGCATGTTCTGTGTTTTCTGTTAGCTGAGGGCAGATTCAGATGAGCGTTGGCACACTATGCTTGGTGGCACAGAGCATAGTTCTTACAATACTAGTAGTGTGCACAGGTACGCACAGCACAGGACTCCCTGACCCTTAGCCACGCCAATGTCCCTTCCTGGAGGTAGCCCCAAAGGTGGACAGGTCCAGGCTGGCAACACTGACCCTACGCTGTCTAGTGGCAAGACAGGGTGAAACCGCTGTACCTATGCAGATAACAACTTACTAATACCGATAGGCTAGGCCGATAGAATAAACCAACACGACAGGAGAACCACATAACACAGGCAGAGCTGGATCGAGACAAGATAACTTCCACTGGGGCAGGACCGCAGTCAGACACACAGGGAACGGAACCAATAACTAATAACTGGTAAAACCGCAGCGGCTACTATCTGCACTAGCAGAACACCCGGCACCAACAGGGAACAGGTCAAAGTACCAGAGCCAGAAACTCAGCAGGTCTGAGCAGCAGGACTGCTCAGGGATCACTGGAGAATAATCGTCACTCCCAGGTAGCAAGAGCTGGATCTTATAGGGAGGTGGAAGAAGCTGATTGGCAGACAGACATGTCAATCACCAGCACACCTCTCAGACACTAGCAGGGTAATTAACCTAGACTCGGAGGCACAGGAGCTGTTAACCCTGGCTTGTCTGGACAGAACCTAGAGACACAAGGTGTGGTGGCAAATAATTAACTATGTACTGACTGAGATGTGACAATAGTTGTGCCTGAATGAGGGGACTTTCTTCCCCTTTGCTGGCTTTTCAAACTCCGTGCCAGAGTGCAGGAGTTTAAAAAAAGTTGTGGGAAGACCGGTGCTGCCCAATCTTTCCTGCACATGGTATTCACTACATGTGGGAAAGATAGAGAAAACAAAACCACTAAAATCCTATTAAAATTGGTGTTTTCATTTTGTCCTATTATGTGGTCCATGATTATCACAGCCGCGCAAGGGGAGAAACACACGTTCATCTGAATCCTCCCTCAACACATAGTAACATAGTATGTTAGGCTGAATGAAGACAATGTCCATCTACTTCAGCCTTGTTTAACCTCCTCCCTTGTTGATCCAGAGGAAGGGAAAAAATCCCAAGAGGCAGATGCCAATTAGCCCATTAGGGGAAAAATTCCTTCCCGACTCCATAATGGCAGTCAGAATAATCTCTGGATCAACCTTTGATAGTTCCTACCTGAATGTAAGACCCGGATCAAGAACCCCCTGGTCACCTGATGTCTGTAATATCATAGCGCTCTAGAAAGACATCGAGTCCCCTCTTAAACTCCTCTATGGATTTTGCCATCACCACGTCCTCAGGCAGAGAGTTCCACAGTCTCACTGCTCTTACGGTGAAGAACCCCCTTTTGTGTTAGTAATGAAACCCGTTTTCTCCTAGACGTAGAGGATGCCCTCTTGTTACTGTCGCAGTCCTGGGTATAAACAGATCGTGGAAGAGATCCCTGTATTGTCCCCTCATGTATTTATACATAGTTATTTGATCGTCCCTTAGACCTCTTTTTTCCAGGGTAAATAATCCCAGTTTTGTTAGCCTCTCTGGGTATTCCAATTCTCTCATTCCATGTATTAGTTTAGTTGCTCATCTTTGAACCCCTTCAAGCGCTGCAACATCTTTCCTGAGCACCGGTGTCTAGAATTGTACATGGTATTCCATGTGGGGCCTGACAAGTGCCTTATATAGTGGAAGAATAATGTTCTCGTCCCTCACCCCTATACCTCTTTTAATGCACCCCAAGACTTTATTAGCTTTTGCAGCAGCTGACTGGCATTGGTTGCTCCAGTTAAGTCTACGATCCACTAGTACCCCCAGGTCTTTTTCCATATCACTTTTCCCTAGCAGTACCCCATTTAGTGTATATTGGTGACATCCGTTTCTCCTGCCCATGTGCATAACCTTACATTTATCAACATTGAACTTCATTTTTCATTTTTCTGCCCAAGCCTCCAGCTTATCTAGGTCCTTTTGTAGCCGCACATTGTCCTCCGTTGTATTAGTTATCTTGCAGAATTTTGTATCATCTGCAAATATTGATATTTTACTGTGCAGCCCCTCTATCAGGTCACTGATAAATATATTGAACAGAATAGGGCCTAGTACTGTGACGATTTTTTTCTCGCAGTGAGACAGTGAGATAAAGACATAGCAGAATGTCCTATTTTTGGTTTTGGGCAATTCTTGTTCAAGAATCGCCCATTATTTCATATGGGTGCGTAAACCGAATCATATTACCCTTGCATACTTTGCTATTTTCATTGTAGTGCAATGCATTTTTTTCTTTTTTGACTATTCAAGCAACATGGGTGAAAATCACATGTGCAGCGATACAATTTTTAAAGTCAAAACACATCACAGTAGCAGAAAAATCTCAGGTTAACACATGCGATATTTGTCCAATTTTCCCAGACAGATTTCACACTCCCCTCCGAAAATACAGCTCAGGGCCTAATTCACACAGGCGTATTTTTGGTCCATATTACGGGTGTATTTTTTATGCCCGTAATATGGACAGCATAAGCCCCACTGATTTGTATTGGGGTATTCAGACGTGTATCTTTTATGCGTGTAAAAAAAATTGCAGCATGCCCCATTTTGATTTAAATTGCCCATTAAAGTCTATCGGAATATGTTAAAAATGCAGTAAATGTTTGCAGTTCTATGCGTATTCACTGCATTTTTAAGCATGTTCGCAGGAGACTGGGTAAAAAAATGGTGACATCAAGAATAAAAACATTGCATATTTCACGGATCGAAATTGCATACGCATATGTAAATGAGGCCTAATACAGTCAACTGACTCTTCGTCTCAGGTGAAGGAAACCCTACAGTAACTCAATAAAAATGGAGAATACCCTAGCGGAATCCAATGGATCCCATTACAAATAAGTGGAGAGTGGGATCAGTCGTGCTCCTCTGGCATCTGTCATATGACAGATCAGGTACTGCACTGTGATCTCCGGAAACCATTCCCCTTCTTCTCCCACTGGCTTCAGCTTAACCACTTTAAAAAATCAAACTGTATATCTTAATTTGGACATGAATTTCTAATACTTTAATGCCTATTCAGGTAAGCTCCCAACTACCCTGTTTCTAGAAAATAAGACCTACCCTGAAAATAAGCCCTAGCCTTATTTTCAGTGAGGTTTGAAATATAAGCCCTACTCTGAAAATAAGCCCTTGTTACACTGCATAAAAAAGAATACATGACCTAGCAGGCTTGGTCCAGGGCCCTCCTCTCTAGAGGTTTGGTGCATTTCTCGCAGCCCTCAGCCAACTGTACAACATCACTTCCTGGCTACAGGATTCATAAATCCCACCTACAGGAAGTGATGGCTGTGATTAGTTTTTCGACTGCTGCTCAGCTAATCAATGCAGCGCTGTATAAACCAATCACTGACATCGCATTGGTTCATACAGCGCTGCATTGATTGCCTGAGCAGCGGTCGAAGAACCGATCACAGCCATCACCTGCTGGAGGCGGGATTTATGAATCCTATAACAAGGAAGTGATGTTGTGTGAATGGCTGAGGACTGTGGGAAGCACATCGCAGCTGCGGAGAGCAGCAGGAGGGACCAAGACAGAGCCTGCTGGTTAAGTATAATAAGACCCCCCACCCATCCCCCCAAAAATAAGACCTAGTGCCACTTTGGGGGCAAAAGTTTGTATAAGACAGGGTCTTTTTTTGGGGGGGGGGGGGGAAACACGGTACTACATATCCTACTAACTGGCCCCTTCACAATGGAAAAATTGTCCTGTTTCCATGGCCTTCTTTTACACCCCTCATTTTCCCGTAAAGTTGTTAAAGTGCATATGATGTAGAAGGATAGATGTCAATCAATACACACTTGCATTAATCTTGCTTGGTATACTTTGGAAATGCCAATAAATACTTCAGACTTTGACCACGATCTTTATGAACGACAGACAGCACAGCGTAAAGGCTCTGTTCACATCTGCATCATGGTTTCCATTTTTGTTTGTCTACGTTTGTAAGGTACCCCCAAGGTTATCATCCTTCCCTCTTCACCCCTTCCTGTTTTTTTTCGAACATTGGATTTTTATTGTTGTGGAGAAATGAACACATAGTTATTTACGTAAAATATACATTCTAATCAAATTGCTTCTCTAAAACTAATTTTGATGTTGACCTTGTATAGCAATCTTGGCCTTACAATTTTTTAAGTCTATCATAATTTCTGCATCCACTGGAAATGATTTGAAAATAAATAAAAGTAGAATTCACATGAATGCAAGGACCAAAAAATTTCCAGCAAAACACTCCCTGGAGCATCACACTGCCTCCACTAGCTTGTCTTCTTCCCATCTTGGTGCATCCTGGTGCCATCTTCTCCCCGGGTACAGTAAGTGATGGATACGCACCTGACTGTCCACATGATAAAAAAAAACAACTGATGACTGATCAGACCAGGCCACCTTCTTCCATTACTCCATGGTCCAGTTCTGATGTTTATGTGCCGATTGTAGACACTTTCGACAATGCATATGGGTCAACCTTGGGCACTGAATGGTCTGCGGCTACCCAGCCTCATACACAGCAAGCTGTGATGTACTGTGTTATGACTCCTTTCCATCATAGCCAGCATTATGTTTTTCAGCAATTTCATCTTTAGCAGATCTTCTGTGGGATTGAACCAGATGGACTAGCCTTTGCTCCCCTTGTGCATCAGTGAGCCTTAGACACCCATGACCCTGTCACCAGTTCACTGGTTGTCCCCTGTTAGACCACTTTTGGTAGGTACTAACCACTGCCTTCTGGGAGCACGCCACAAGACCTGCCATTTTGAATATGCTCTGACTCAGTCATCTAGACAACTCAATTTGGCCTTTGGCAGTCACTCAGATGCCTAGATTTGCCCATTTTCCTCCTTCCAACACATCAACTTCAAGAAATGACTGTACTTTTGCTACCCAATACATCCTACCTCTTGTCAGGTGTCATGTTCGGGAGATGATCCATGTTATTCAAGTCAACTGTCAGGGGTTTTAAAATTATGAAGAGGAGAGGAAGCCACCTTCTATAGGTCAAGAAAATATCTGCCCGACCAAGTGTGCATGGATCTCATACCAAACTCTTGTACTTAAAAATGATCCAGCATGGATATGGTAGGCTAAAAATTCTAGACTTTATTCTATGCAATAAAAAAAATTATTAACATATATTGCAGATATCTAACACACTTTGGATGAAAGCTTATCCTTACTCATAGTTTTATAAGTTATGACTGATCAGTGTGTAAGACAGAAGGGAGTATCAGAAGTAGAGGAAGTTAAAAGGAGTCTCCATGCTACGACCACCAACTGAGCTTGTCCTGGATCCTTATGAGTTCCTGCTGTCCCCTATGCCCACCCAAGAGCACCATGACATCTATGAAGAAACTTGGTTTGGCACTCCCTGTTCTGGAGCCAAATTGGTTTGTTGCCTGACTGGAATCCAATCTTGGAAAACCCGAGAAAGCCCTGAGCCCGATACACTGGCCTTCTCACGGATGTATATGCCTATCTGTACATGGAGGTATTATACATGTATTAATGTGCTCATATGTGCGCCTGTGGCATTTTTTCGCGTATATGTAGGCTATTATTTTCTCCCCTTATTTTTATGATTTATTTGACTCCAACAGAGTGCTAAAAATACTGGCCAGAGTCATTGCTTAAACTATTTGTGGTGAAGTAAGAATTCAGATCTCCGCTGTTCACAGCGAGCATCCTGAACCAGGTGTTTTGTCTAGCTGTGGAAAAACTCAACAAAAGTCCATTTTTTCAAAATCTGCTGATTTCTGGTATTTTCTCGCCATTATACTTCAGAGGCTTATTAACAAAGAATAATTTGACTAGAATCAGAAGGATTAATTGGCCCTCTGCTGCAGTTTTCAATGTGTATATATTAGTCCACAGTGGCATTACCTTTCAAACACTGCAGAGAAAAACACAGGCTTGACTTTTCTAAGCTGCAGAGAAAAATATATACACATTGAAAGCTGTGTGGGATTCATATTTAAATTTAAGACTGGTGTAGCTTTATTTCAACATCATCTGATATATTAGGTAACATACAGCATAGGAGGAGGTGATGGGAATTTAGCCAAGATGGTCAACAAAAACTAACTAAATAAAGAAGGAACATTTAATGATCAATATTGAAAAAAATATATTCTTTTCATGCAGTTTGACGAAGAGGAGTTAACCAAAAGTTAAATTTGTGCTCAAACTCTAAAAGCAGTGGTGGCTAGAGATGAGCGAACACTTGAAAAGTTCCGTTCTACTGGTTTGCCGAATTTCGGAAAAAAGCTTGAATTAGTCCAAATTAGCTCAAACCAAACATAGCTTCACTGACAACCCTAAAGTAGTGATCCTATCCCAGCCAACAGGTAGCTGTTCTCTGGTGGCTCAGCTGTGAGCATTTTTGCCTTGCTATTGCTGGAGTCCTAGGTTCAAATCTGACAACATCTGCATGGAGTTTATGTGTCCTCTCTGCATTTCATAATAATCACCTTTATTTATATAGCACATGCATGTTACACAGTGCTTAACATCTAGAGATGAGCGAGCATACTCGTTAAGGGAAAATACTTGAGAAAAGATTCGGGTGGCGGCAGGGCTGAGCGGTGGGTTGCAGGAGTGAGCAAAGTGGAGCGGGGGGGAAAGAGAGAGACCTTCCCCCCATTCCCCCACCCCTCTCCCCTGCCGCCCCCCACCTCTCCCGACCCGAATCTTTTCTGACGAGCAGGCAGGTATTCGAAAAAGACGATACTCGCTCGAGTATTGTCCCTTAACGAGTATGCTCTATTAACATCACTTAATATTTTCTGTCCGCATTGAGATTCACAATGTATATTCACCTCTATGTTTTTAGAATGTGAGAGGAAACCCACACTAACACAGGGAGAATATACAAACTCCATGCAGATGTTGTCCATGGTCAGGTTTGAACATAGGACCCCACCACAGCAAGGCAACAGTGCTAACCACTCAGTGTTGGGATTCTAGGCTCAAATCTGTCCAAGGACAACATGTGCATGGAGCTTGTATGTTCTTCCTGTGAGCCTATAACTTTAGTTTGTGGAGTTATTAGGACATGACAGAGTCTCCTTATCGCTTGGTGACATCTGCATACATGCGCAGTGTCCCAATGGGGAGAGAGGGTTTCACAACTGTGCCGCTTTGAAGAAATTGCAAACTGGGAAAATGGTACAAGACACAAATTTTTAAGCATTTGGAAACCTTGGCTCAAATACATCACTTCAGTTTCAGCTTCGGTCCATGAACTTCACCCCATGTACTCTACTACGTCATAAACTCCCCACAAACTCTACTCCCCCAATGCTTCCAAAAATCCATCCTCAGGTGAAACCTCCAACGTGTTTGGAGAATTCAGATAATTTTCTCATTTACCACTTAACAGCGCAGAGTCTTTTAGACATGATTGCCTTAATTGATTACCTTATTGCCTTATTTGTTTTCTGTTTTAGTTTTCTGTTTTGTTTGTCTTAAATCCAAAATGTTATAATTGCAGGAAATTAATGACCTTTTGTATACTTAAACAATACAAACCTAATAGCAACTTTATGTTAACAAGTAATTAAACTTATAACTTCTATTAGGGACCTGCGTGTTCCTGCCTCTTTCTGCTCTTTCAACCTGAATTAACATTAATGTAACCTGCATTTTCATTCTGTGATATACTCGATAGAATAAGATCATTTAAAAAAAAACAAGGCTTCACATAGCTGCATTAATGGAAAAATAGAGAAACTTAGGATGGTCAGAAAATATATGCCATATTAAATAGTACCACTGAAAAAACACAACTTTTTTAGCAAAAAAAACCACTCAGACAGCTACGTTAAAGGGAAAATAAAAAGTGATTATTTTTTTTAAGGTGGGGAGGAGAAAAAAAAAAGCTGTGTCCACAAGAGGTTAAAAAATATAAGTAAGGCCCATTTCACATCTGCGCCGGAACCTCTGGCTGGAGGTTCCATCACAGATCCGACTAGAGATACCGGAAGAGTGCTTGCAGCGCTTTTTCTTCTGTCCAAAAGCTGGACAGCTGGGCAGAAAGCAGATGGACCCCATTATAGTCAGTGGGGTCCATCCGACACTGTTCAGTTCCATCTAGAGACTGAGCCATTTTGCCGTGGAACCCCCAATGCAAAACTCATTCAAAGTTTCAATGATTGCATATATCTTAGATAAAATAAATAAATAAATCTTGGTATTTGTATAGCGCCAACTTATTCCACAGCACTTCCAGGTAATTATTACTTATTACCCCCCACCAAGTTGGGTTCTCATTTTACCGACCTCTGTGTTGCATCCTTGAAGAGGTTGTCCTTGTGCGAGTCTGACGGGAGTTATCAGTGAGTTAAAGTGCAAACAATATAATAAATTTTCTTCGTTTTTTTCAGGCTAAATGATGCAAATCCAAAGCCCCCATTTCCGAGCCTCCTAATCCTATGTGTATGAGGATGGGTCTGTGTTGTACCGTTTCCTTTTCTCATTATATACTTGGCCACAAGAATGAAATCACTGTAAATCATTTCGACATTTGTTAAATAGCAGCTGAAACATTTTATTGCTTTCCAAATTGATTGGCTGACCACAGAGAACATCCTCAGTATCCCTATTTCCTAAATAAGAGCTGAGCAAAACGAGCAAAGAATGTATAAAATATTTCATTTGGCACAAACCCTCTAGGTTATAATTTATCACCGGTGTGACATCATCCTGAGTCACCATTATAACAGTGATATTAACATTATTGTAAGCCGCTCAAGCTGTAAACCTTTTTGTTCATAGGGAGAGATACTGCGAGTACAATTACAAGAGTTAATAAAACTCTTCCCTTTCAAGTCGTGATCTTGGTGTGAAACTCATTTTCAACTTCTCACGACCTTGGAATTTCTTCACTTGCACCTGATTACAACGTGAGACTTAAATATCACATACTGGGAATATAAAGGGATAAAAATGTCAAAAACCAATCTTAAAGAACACGATGGGTAATTCAATCATTCTGTAAGATCAATAGCACAGGATTTTTTGCTATGAGGGAGGGTTGCCAATCCACACAGAAGACTTCATGTTTGGCCTCATGAACCCCTTTTTTTGTTTTTTCCTCCCCACTTATTATGGGGAGGAAAAAATTATAACTTATGTGAGTTGTATTTTTCAATGGTACCATTTAATATGCTACTAATGAATGGAAAAAAAATTCAATTACTATCTTTGGAGGTCTCTTTCTTTGGTGTACTCACTGCGGCAAAAATGACATGATAACTTTAATCTCTGGGTCAGTAAAAGTGTGACAATACCCAACTGATATAGTTGGGTTTTTTACTGTACTACTTTTAAAAAATAAACTATCTTTGGAAAAAAATTTAATTATTTTCTGCCACCATTTTCCAACAGCCACAACTCTTTAATTTTTTCATCAACATAGATGTGTGAGGGCTCGTTTTTTTCTTCTTCTGTGAAGTCCTGTAGTTTCTATTGGAGTACATAAGACTTTTTGATAGCTTTTAGGAGATAACTTTGTGATCATTTGGGGTCTGACCTCTGAAACCCTCTTGATCTCGAGAACAGGAGTCTCGAAGATGCTTGCATGAAGTGGAGATCATATATAGGCCTTGCATTAATTTTGAATGGAAGTTTTGGAAATTGCCATGTACAAGCACTTGCAATTTCCAGTTTTCATGCTTGCATGAAGTGGAGATCATATATAGGCCTTGCATTAATTTTGAATGGAAGTTTTGGAAATTGCCATGTACAAGCACTTGCAATTTCCAGTTTTCTGGTTGAAATGAATGGAGTGGTGGCATGCATAAACAATCCCCCCTCCATTTGTGCATGGACTTTTAGGACCCCTGTTCTCATGACCAATAGGGAGTCCCAGTGGTTGGATCCCTTCCAATCAAAGTTATCCTGTGGATAAGGAAAACATTGAATCTAGGCACGACTCCTTTAACATGGCTGTGTATTAGTGCCCCTAATACAGCTGCAAGAACCCAACCACATGCACTTCAAGTGTACTCTTCCTATTAGAACACAATGGTGGTCTAAGTTCAGTTCACTGATACTGGAGGAGTTTTGATCAATCAGTTACGTAGATATGGCTATATAGATTAAATGTAGAATGGATAAACCTGCTGATTGTCCATGTGTATGGGAGTATTACACAAGATAGCTGTTGACCGAACAAGCATTCAGCCAACAGAAATATAAAAGTGTTTGTTTATTTTTTGTAGTAAAATGCCTTTTTTCACTTTCGAAACTCTTTTCAATTGAAAAAAAAAATCAAAGAAGGATTTTCAACTCCAACTCTGTTTGATGACAATTGATGACAGCTCTGAAAAGTATCCAGGTTTTATTCTATTACCATAGATTGCAAGAATAAGCGCTAGTAAACTGCTAACTGGGCAGGACCTTTGGCTGCAGTCCTGAAAGATTGAAAACGCTGAAAAGTGTTGTGCCTACATCATAGGAGATGGGTAGAAAGAAAAATGTACACTTAGATCATTTACATGTCTACTGTACATCATTTGTTGTATTATTAAAGTGACCATTGCATTATGCAAAAATTTTGGCCCAGAGATGGTAGTCATCTTGGTGTCACACGGGCTAGTGGTGCCCCTTGGTATGTCAAAGTACTTTTGAGCTGTTTTAGGGCAAAATTATTGAAGAAGAAAAAAGGAAGGCAAGAGAAGCAAAATGAAGGAAAATAAAGAAAAAGGAGAGGTAGGGAAAAGGAGAAAAAGGAAAAAGGAAAAAGAAGAAGAAAAAGTGAAGAATATTTTTCTTTCTTCTTTTTTCCTTCTTTTTCTTCTTCGGCTTTTTCCTTCTTTTTCTTTTTTACATCTTTTGCCTTCTTCTTCCTTCTTTTTTCTCTTTCTTCTTCTTTTAGTGGGCTCAGCCAAGACTAACCACCGAAAGGTTTATGTTCACATCTAACTGAACTTTTAGCAAAGTTAGACACAGGGGTCAACTGTTATGACGGGTCAACTGCTTTGGTTTACTCAACACTATCTTTAAAAATGTATCTCTCTATAATGCAATCAACTATATGCTCTGCTCGACACAGAGAGAAAAGGCCTCCATATGTGTTATACTTTAGCTGTTTAAATGCACTGAAAACATCAGGATGGGATGACTCTCCCTGACAGATGATGTTGGGGAGAAGGAAAGATCGGTGACATTAAATTTTAACACCTGATCCTTTTACTTCCTAGGAGATTAGTCAGTTTCAGAGCTGCCTCGCTGCGGCTTACCTCCCTGAACATATGAGCATTTGTGTGTATTGGGTAGTCAGTGGCAATAGCTGTCAGACCAACATTTTTTCTATAATCTAATCTCTGTTATCAGTACAAGGAAGTAACAGGAAACTGAGTGAGATACGCAGATTGGAGAACATTTTGGCATCAGCCAAACCTTCTTTTTTGGTGCAAATCAGTTTAGAGACATTTACTATTGATTTGCACAAAAAAAATATTAGGCCTCTCATTCCACTTTTCCAAAGTGTCTAGAAAAGGGAGCAAGGTTTAACCCTTTCTAATCCAATTTTGGATTCAGGGTTTCCTAAAAGGCTTTCTCTTTTTGCTGTTATGCAACGGTGCCATCTGCTGGCTAAAGCCAGTGTGTGCCAGAGAGGCTCCAGCAATGGAGTGGCTGGCAATAGACGGTAATAATACCCTGTTGGACGTCTTCTGGCATTGGAGCTATATAAGCTTCAATTAGAATGTAGGAAGATGTCAGACAGTGGATTAGAAAAGGTTAACTGGAGTGAGGTAGTTAGAATTAAAGGGGTTGTACCAGTGTAGTGGCCCAGAGTTAGTGGGGCCCCTCCAGAATGTTCTATGTCTGTCTCTGGTCACTGTCTTGTCAGTGTCTTGTTTGTAGAGTGCATTTGAAGTATGTGTATTGGATGTTTGCAGGACTGATAGAGTTATTGTCTGGTATGTTCTGTCCTACTGAAAAATGGCTTGTTTGTGGTCAAGTGATGGTGTTATACATATGTGCTTGCAAAGGATGCAAAGCATGTCAGTAAGTCAGTCAGTCAGCTACACAGGCACTACAGGGAGGCTGTCAGATCAGTGAGTGTGTGGAGGATGGAAGAGGCCAAGCGATTGCCTGATGCTCAGCCTGGGCCCGTTCAAGGGTTATTCTCAACTTAGCAAGTAAAACTGTACATGACTATTTGAATTTTGCACCAATGCGCCAGCAAAAGCGTTAATAATCCTTCCCTATAATTATTTTATATTAGGAATCAGTTGCTTATATATCACTTCTGTTATTAGTCTTTAACCATAATTCAGATATTTGGTTAACGTTCAAAGACTAGAATAAGAGACTGGAAAATCCTGTTACCCAGAGAATTGTACTGGGTAAGATTACATAGGTATCCATGGAGAGAGACTCTTGTTGCTGTCTACAATGGCTACTGCCAAGACTTCAGTACAATGGTAGACATAGAAAGTGTAATTTTACGAATAGAGTAGTGTTAAAATATAATTTCCTTATGTCGCTTTTTCCAAGCTGCAGAAATACGGAAAATGTGTTTTTATTGTTTTAGTTAATACGGCTTTTTTTTTTCTTTGCAGTTATTTGAAACACAATATAGAATGTAATAGGAATAACATTTTCTTGCACTGGCAATGAATTTTCTACAAATCATGTTACAGCGTAATTGTCCCCTATTGCCCTCAGTCTATAGCAGTGATGCTATCCATGCTACAGGTATCCTGCAAGAACTGCTTGTGATAAGTTATCAGATCTGAGTGTAGGGATTAAAGGTAAGGGCTTGTTGGCATCTGTGTTTGCTATTTCCTTTAAATTCCATCTGGCTGTCACGTTTTTGGAACCGAAAAACGGAATTCAAATGGAAATAAGCGCTTGCATTTTTCTCCATGAATTTGAATGGGTTTAAAATAAAATAGAATGTTTTCTATGGGATTCTGTTCCGTTGTGGCTCCAACAGAACAAGTAGCGCATTCTACAGTGTTGTTTGATCAGATTAAAAAACAGAACGGAATCAAACTAAAAACATTCTGTTTTTTGGAAACCCATTGAAATCAGTGGGGGAAAACAGAAACGCTTATTTCTGTAAGAATTCCATTTTTCTGCTCCAAGACAGAATAGCCAGACAGAAGCATAAATAGGAAATGCAGATGTGAACAAGCCGTAACGATATTATGTGCAGCTCACAATGTCATTTGACTGAAACCACAATGGAACCAGAATGTTGAAAAGCAGGTACTGGTTCTCATTGAAGAGAGGAAGCTGGTGTGGAGCATTACGGGCAATGATTCATGGGAAAACTATGGAAATTAGCTGTCCTACAAAAGGAAGAAAATTGTCTCTCTAGTGCCATCTATTGGAGGTGCCCTGTGAAAAGTGTGGAACACAAGGGTAGAGCACCATTTTATCTGTTCGGAGAGGTGTGAAATGAACCACAGAGGATATGTGCCTGTAGAGCATAATGAATGGAAAAAATACTTCCTGCTGTACAGCTGAGTGGTGGAGGTCCTACCGACCAAGAATACTGTCCCATTGAGTGGGATAAGTGTAGTAGGATGCCAAAAGATAGCAGAAGATAAGAACTGGGATGTAGCACAACCTTGAACATAAAATATGGCACAAGCCAAGAAATAAAAACTTGGGACTATCAATGGATGAACACTGATCTGTTCGAGACAATCTTTTGCACCCTTTAGAAATAAATGGACACTGGTTCTGCTCTCAGTTCTATGTCTGGTGACTATTATTTGGGGGCACTATGTGTGTGAGACTATGAGGGGAAATGAATGTGGTACTATATTTTTTCTGGAGCTATAATTGCCTGACTATTATTTTTGGGGCATCCTGTAAATGAAAAATTGTTTGAAGGGCATTGAGTGTGGTAGAAAATTTAGTTGGAGGAGAAGCACAAAATATGGGACTATTTTGAGGGCACTGAATGTGGCACTATTTTTTCAGGTGAGTCTATGTGAGTAATATCATGGTTGCCAACTATGTAAGTAGCGCTAACATTTTCAGGGACATTGTTGGTGAAACTATTATTTGGTGGGGGGAACAATATGGTGGCATCATAATTTTCAGTGGGTACGGCAATGCAGTTTTTGCATTGGAACAAAGATGGCCCTACCCTTACAGAAGGCTGACAATCGACCTCTTGTATGTAGTTATAATACATTATATTTTTGGCTGCTATATGAGGTACACCATTATTTTCAGGGACACTAATGTCATGGCATTGTTATGTACTATTGTGCCAAAAGTAATTGGACACCTGAGCAAGAATCGATAATAGCATTTATTTCCATACGTTAATACAAGAGATGAGCGAACAAACTCGTCCGAGCTTGATATTCGTGCGAATATTAGGGTGTTCGGGATGCTCGTTACTCGTAACGAGTACCACACGGTGTTCCGGTTACTTTCAGTTTCCTCTCTGAGACGTTAGCGCGCTTTTCTGGCCAATTGAAAGACAGGGAAGGCATTACAACTTCCCCCTGTGACGTTCAAGCCCTATACCACCCCCCTGCTGTGAGTGGCTGGGGCGATCAGATGTCACCCGAGTATAAAAATCGGCCCCTCCCGCGGCTCGCCACACATGCCTTGTGAGTTAGCTGAGGGACAGTGCTGTTCTATTGGAGTTGCTGTAGGGAGAGTGTTTGTAGTGAGTGTAGGCTTCAAGAACCCCAACGGTCCTTCTTAGGGCCACATCTACGTGTGTGCAGGCTGCTGTTAGCAGTGGAGAAATTTTTTTTTTTCTCAAAATCGGCAGTGCAATGCATTGCACCCGGCATTAGGGACAGAAGTGGTGCATAGGCAGGGAGAGTGTTAGGAGTGAGTGTAGCCTTCAAGAACCTCAACGGTCCTTTCTAGGGCCACATTTAACTGTGTGGAGTACTGTGCAGGCTGCTGTTAGCTGTGTTGCTTTTTTTTTCTTTTCTCAAAATCGGCGGTGCAGAGCATTGCACCCTGCATTGATACTACAGGCACAGAATTGTGTAGGCAGGGCCACAACACAGTTATCAGTCATTGAATAGGCACAGTGGGCCTTTCCTTTTAAACAAAAGGGAAAAAAGTATATTTGCCCTGCCTCTGTCAGTCCTAAGGGCTCTGTGTACGTGTGTGCTGCGTGGAGAACGTAAAAAAATCAGACGCAACCAGCTACGGTTGAATGCAGCCTTGTGCCAATTTCTTTCCTGCCTGGGAAATACCTGCTCTGCCACAGTTAATAACTCTGCAACAGTAAAGTTCTGTGACACTTTTGCAGGGCCGCAACACAGTTATATTAGTCATTGAATAGGCACAGTGGGCCTTTCCTTTAAAACAAAAGGGAAAAAATTATATTTGCCCTGCCTCTGACAGCCGTCAGGGCTCTGGGTACGTGTGTGCTGTGTGGAGAACGTAAAAAAATCAGACGCAACCAGCTACGGTTGAGTGCAGCCTTGCGCCAATTTCTTTCCTGCCTGGGAAATACCTGCTCTGCCACAGTTAATAACTCTGCAACAGTAAAGTTCTGTGACACTTTTGCAGGGCCGCAACACAGTTATTAAACTTATTATTCATTCACTAGAGGCAGTGGGCCTTTCCTTTTTAAAAAAAGTTAAAAAATTATATTTGGCCTGCAGGCTTGCGCCAATTAATTTCCTGCCTGTGAAATCAAATCACTGGTAATACAGCATGCTGAGGGGTAGGGGTAGGCCTAGAGGACGTGGACGCGGCCGAGGACGCGGAGGGCCAAGTGAGGGTGTGGGCACAGGCCGAGCTCCTGATCCAGGTGTGTCGCAGCCGACTGCTGCGTGATTAGGAGAGAGGCACGTTTCTGGCGTCCCCACATTCATCGCCCAATTAATGGGTCCACGCGGGAGACCTTTATTAGAAAATGAGCAGTGTGAGCAGGTCCTGTCCTGGATGGCAGAAAGTGCTTCGAGCAACCTATCGTCCAGCCACAGTTCTGCGCCGTCCACTGCTGCAAATCCGAATCCTCTGTCTGCTGCTCCTCCTTCCTCCCAGCCTCCTCACTCCACTACAATGACACATGCTCAGGAGCGGGAAGACTCCCAGGAACTGTTCTCGGGCCCCTGCTCAGATTGGGCAGCAGTGGTTCCTCTCCCACCAGAGGAGTTTATCGTCACTGATGCACAACCATTGGAAAGTTCCCGGGGTCCGGGGGATCAGGCTGGGGACTTCCGCCAACTGTCTCAAGAACTTTCTGTGGGTGAGGAGGACGATGACGATGAGACACAGTTGTCTTGCAGTGAGGTAGTAGTAAGGGCAGTAAGTCCGAGGGAGGAGCGCACAGAGGATTCGGAGTAAGAGCAGCAGGACGATGAGGTGACTGACCCCACCTGGTGTGCAACGCCTACACAGGACAGGTCTTCAGAGGGGGAGGCACGGGCAGCAGCAGGGCAGGTTGCAAGAGGCAGTGCGGTGGCCAGGGGTAGAGGCAGGGCCAGACCGAATAATCCACCAACTGTTTCCCAAAGCGCCCCCTCGCGCCATGCCACCCTGCAGAGGCCGAGGTGCTCTAAGGTCTGGCAGTTTTTCACAGAGACGCCTGATGACCGACGAACAGTGGTGTGCAACCTTTGTCGCGCCAAGATCAGCCGGAGAGCCACCACCAACAGCCTCACCACCACCAGCATGCGCAGACATATGATGGCCAAGCACCCCACAAGGTGGGACGAAGGCCGTTCACCGCCTCCGGTTTGCACCGCTGCCTCTCCCCCTGTGCCCCAACCTGCCACTGAGATATAACCCCCCTCTCAGGACACAGGCACTACCGTCTCATGGCCTGCACCCACACCCTCACCTCTGCTGTCCTCGGCCCCATCCCCCAATGTCTCGCACCGCACAGTCCAGCCGTCGCTAGCGCAAGTGTTGGAGCGCAAGCGCAAGTACGCCGCCACGCACCCGCACGCTCAATCGTTAACTGTCCACATAGCCAAATTTATCAGCCTTGAGATGCTGCCGTATAGGGTTGTGGAAACGGAGGCTTTTAAAGCTATGATGGCGGCGGCGGCCCCGCGCTACTCAGTTCCCAGTCGCCACTACTTTTCCCGATGTGCCGTCCCAGCCCTGCACGACCACATCTCCCGCAACATTGTACGCGCCCTCACCAATGCGGTTAGTGGCAAGGTCCACTTAACTACGGACACGTGGACAAGCACAGGCGGGCAGGGCCACTACATCTCCCTGACGGCACATTGGGTGAATTTAGTGGAGGCTGGGACAGAGTCAGAGCCTGGGACCGCTCACGTCCTACCCACCCCCAGAATTGCGGGCCACAGCTCGGTGGTGGTATGTTCGGCGGTGTATGCTTCCTCCACTAAAGCACCCTCCTCCTCCTCCTCCTCCTCAACCTCTGTCTCGCAATCTACATGTGTCAGCAGCAGCAGGACGTCGCCAGCAGTTGGTGTCGCGCAGCGTGGCAGCACAGCGGTGGGCAAGCGTCAGCAGGCCGTGCTGAAACTACTCAGCTTAGGAGATAGGAGGCACATGGCCCACGAACTGCTGCAGGGTCTGACAGAGCAGACCGACCGCTGGCTTGCGCCGCTGAGCCTCCAACCGGGCATGGTCGTGTGTGACAACGGCCGTAACCTGGTGGCGGCTCTGCAGCTCGGCAGCCTCACGCACGTGCCATGCCTGGCCCACGTCCTTAATTTGGTGGTTCAGCGCTTTCTGAAAAGCTACCCACGCTTGTCAGACCTGCTCGTAAAGGTGCGCCGGCTCTGCGCACATTTCCGCAAGTCCCACACGGACGCTGCCACCCTGCGCACCCTGCAACATCGCTTTAATCTGCCAGTGCACCGACTGCTGTGCGACGTGCCCACACGGTGGAACTCTACGCTCCACATGTTGGCCAGGCTCTATGAGCAGCGTAGAGCTATCGTGGAATACCAACTCCAACATGGGCGGCGCAGTGGGAGTCAGCCTCCTCAATTATTTTCAGAAGAGTGGGCCTGGTTGGCAGACATCTGCCAGGTCCTTGGAAACTTTGAGCAGTCTACCCAGGTGGTGAGCGGCGATGCTGCAATCATTAGCGTCACCATTCCTCTGCTATGCATCTTGAGAAGTTCCCTGCAAACCATAAAGGCAGCCGCTTTGCGCTTGGAAACGGAGGCGGGGGAAGACAGTATGTCGCTGGATAGTCAGAGCATCCTCCTGTCTATATCTCAGCGCATTCAGGAGGAGGAGGAGGAGGAGCATGAGGAGGATGAGGAGGAGGGGGAAGAGACAGCTTGGCCCACTGCTGACGGTGCCCCTGCTGCTTGCCTGTCATCCTTTCAGCGTGTATGGCCTGAGGAGGATGAGGAGGAGGAGGAGGAGGAGGATCCTGAAAGTGATCTTCCTAGTGAAGACAGCCATGTGTTGCGTACGGGTACCCTGGCACACATGGCTGACTTCATGTTAGGATGCCTTTCTCGTGACCCTCGCGTTGCACGCATTCTGGCCACTACGGATTACTGGGTGTACACACTGCTCGACCCACTCTATAAGGAGAACCTTCCCAGTCTCATTCCCGAAGAGGAAAGGGGTTCGAGAGTGTTGCTATACCACAGGACCCTGGCGGACAAGCTGATGGTAAAATTCCCATCCGACAGCGCTAGTGGCAGAAGGCACAGTTCCGAGGGCCAGGTAGCAGGGGAGGTGCGGAGATCGAGCAGCATGTACAGCCCAGGCAGTGCAACAGTCTTTAAGGGCCTGGACAGCTTTATGGCTCCCCACCAAGACTGTGTCACCGCTCCCCAGTCAAGGCTGAGTCGGCGGGAGCACTGTAAAAGGATGGTGAGGGAGTACGTAGCGGATCGCACGACCATCCTCCGTGACGCCTCTGCCACCTACAACTACTGGGTGTCGAAGCTGGACACGTGGCCTGAACTAGCGCTGTATGCCCTGGAGGTGCTTGCTTGTCCTGCGGCTAGCGTCTTGTCAGACATTTCTGCTTCATCAATCTGTGTCTAATATTCCTCCTCCTCCTCCTGCTCCTCCTCCTGAAACCTCACGTAATCACGCTGAACGTGCAATTTTTCTTAGGGCCACAAGGCTCACTCATCTAATTTTTCGAAACAATTTTTATATGTTTCAATGCTCTTAAAAGCGTTGAAACTTTAACTTGAACCAATTTTTCGTTAAACTGGGCTGCCTCCAGGCCTAGTTACCACTTAAGCCACATTAACCAAAGCGATTAATGGGTTTCACCTGCCATCTTGGTTGGGCATGGCCAATTTTTACTGAGGTACATTAGTACTGTTGGTACACCAATTTTTTGGGGCCCTCACCTACAGTGTAATCATAGCAATTTGTATGTTCTTCGCCTGCACTCATGGTACAGAAGTGTGTGTGGGGTTGGCCTACACTTTAGCTACATAAATGTAACTTGGGCCTTGGCTATACTGCAGCTACTGAAATGGAACTAAGACTGCGCTCCCACTATACTGCTGCTTCGGAATTGTTACTGGGGCCTGTCATGAGTGCTACTATTACTGACATGGAACGAAGACTGCGCTCCCACTATACTGCTGCTTCGGAATTGTTACTGGGGCCTGTCTTGAGTGCTACTATTGCTGACATGGAACGAAGACTGCGCTCCCGCTATACTGCTGCTTCGGAATTGTTACTGGGGCCTGTCTTGAGTGCTACTATTACTGACATGGAACGAAGACTGCGCTCCCACTATACTGCTGCTTCGGAATTGTTACTGGGGCCTGTCTTGAGTGCTACTATTGCTGACATGGAACGAAGACTGCGCTCCCGCTATACTGCTGCTTCGGAATTGTTACTGGGGCCTGTCTTGAGTGCTACTATTGCTGACATGGAACGAAGACTGCGCTCCTCCTATAATGCTGCTAGTGATATGTTAGTGGGGCCTGTCCTAATGCTACGGCTGAAATGTTACGAATTATGGGCTCTGCCTATACCGCTGCTAATGGTATGTCTCTGGGGTGTGGAAACAGAGGCTTCCCAAAGACATGATGGCGGCGAGGCCATTTCCCACCAACGCGGTTACTGTTAAGGTGCATATAACCACGGACACGTGGAGAGGACACGTAGTGCCTCAAAAACATCCCCCTCCTCCTCCAACAGGGAAAACATTCTTGGCAAATGCCTTTGCATTGGTTCGTCTGGTGGCAGTCCAAGAATTTCACCTTTACCGACACTACAAGAGAGCCCCCCCACCATCCCCCCGCCACGGCCCACTTAATCCTGGCCACATTCCGAAAACCAACAAAATAAAACCGCACTACTAGGTCCGCAGTCACCACCACATTACCACCAACGCGGTTACTGTTAAGGTGCATATAACCACGGACACGTGGAGAGGAAACGTAGTGCCTCAAAAACATCCCCCCGCCACGGCCCACTTAATCTGGGCCACATTCCGAAAACCAGCAAAATAAAACCGCGCTACTAGGTCCGCAGTCACCACCACATTACCACCAACGCGGTTACTGTTAAGGTACATATTACCAGTCTGACTGGGGCATGCAGACACCTTTACAGAATGAATAGTGTGTGGCACATAGGTTCCCCATTGCTATGCCCATGTGTGCAGCTCCTGATGGCGGTGGCACAGGATTCTATTTCTCATTGCTTCTGTACAGCATTGTGGGCTATCGCCCCACCACTTTTAAAGAAGGTCGCTGCCTAGCCGTGCCAACCCCTCTGCAGTGTGTGCCTGCGGTTCCTCGTCATGGCAGACGCACTTATAAATAGACATGAGGGTGGTGTGGCATGAGGGCAGCTGAAGGCTGCGCAGGGACAGTTTGTTGTGCGCTGTGGACACTGCGTCGTGCGGGGGGGTTGGGCAGCATGTAACCCAGGAGAAGTGGCAGTGGAGTGTCATGCAAGCGGTGATTGTGCTTTGTTGTAGCTAGTGTGGTGCTTAGCAAAGGTATGCCATGCTAACGAGGGCTTTTCAGAAGTAAAAGTTTTTGGGAGGGGGGGGCCCACTCTTACCGCTATTGTGGCTTAATAGTGGGACCTGTGAACTTGAGATGCAGCCCAACACGTAGCCCCTCGCCTGCCCTATCCGTTGCTGTGTCGTTCCCATCACTTTCTTGAATTGCCCAGATTTTCACACATGAAAACCTTAGCGAGCATCGGCGAAATACAAAAATGCTCGGGTCGCCCATTGACTTCAATGGGGTTCGTTATTCGAAACGAACCCTCGAGCATCGTGAAAAGTTCGTCCCGAGTAACGAGCACCCGAGCATTTTGGTGCTCGCTCATCTCTAGTTAATACTTAAAGGGGCTCCTTTAGGTCTAATGACATCAGATACTCTCCGTGGCATACTTTCTACTAACATCTGATACACTTCAGCTGGCATTTCTCTCCTTTCATTCTGAAAATGTCTGGTGAGTTCTCTCAAAAATGTTGGTTGTTGTTCATATTTCCTGACTCGATGTTCCAGTTCAACCCAAAGATGTTCAGTAGGGTTCAGATCAGACTCTGTGCAACTAGTCCAATCATGGATCATCCATATAATCAAAGCAGCATAAAACAGTGTTGGAAGTATGGCTGACCATTCCCAGAGTATTGCCACATTGCTGTGAGCACATTATTATCTGGATTGTCAAGATACACCTCCATGTTCATGGTTCTTGTCACTACAACTAACAGACCAAGATCATGGCACGTAACACATCCCCAGACCATAAAAAAACCTCTGCTGTACTTAACTGTTGGCGCAGGACACTCAAATGGCAAAAGGCATTCCCTAGGCATCCTCCACATACACATACAGCCATCTGTTTTGAAGATAGAGTATCGTGCTTTATTGCTCCATAGAACATTCTTCCATTGCTTAACTGTCCAATGACAATGCTCCTTACACCATTGTAGATAATCTAACGCATTGCACTTCATGATAGGTGGCTTAAAGGGGTTGTCTCGCGGCAGCAAGTGGGGTTATACACTTCTGTATGGCCATATTAATGCACTTTGTAATGTACATCGTGCATTAAATATGAGCCATACAGAAGTTATTCACTTACCTGCTCCGTTGCTAGCGTCCCCGACTCCATGGATCCGTCTAATTTCGCTTTCTTCTGGCGTTTTTAGACGCGCTTGCGCTGTGCGGTCTTCTGCCTGGTGAATGGGGCCGCTCGTGCCGGAGAGCTGGTCATCGTAGCTCCGCCCCGTCACGTGTGCCGATTCCAGCCAATCAGGAGGCTGGAATCGGCAATGGACCGCACAGAGCCCATGGTGCACCATGGGAGAAGACCCGCGGTGCATCGTGGGTGAAGATCCCGGCGGCCATCTTGGTGAACGAAGAAGGAAGACGGCGCAGAGCGGCGATTCGGGTAAGTAATATATATATTTTTTTTTAACACATCCCTTGGGGTTGTCCTGCGCCGAACGGGGGGCCTATGGAAAAAAAAAAAAACGTTTCGGCGCGAGACAACCCCTTTAAGTGGAGAAGCATAACCCATATATCGAATACCGTGCAGATCCTGTCACAAACTATGGCTGACACCTCCAGGGGTCTGCATCTTATGTAGCTTGGTTAAGGACAAGCGACATTAATAAGACAATGCTCCATTCTACTGATATGGGGGTTCAGATACTTTTGGTAGGATAGTGTATCTGTATATGTATGGAAAGGGCAACAGCAACACCCATCTATCAACGTGAGAATACATTATCCAGTAGTAATAACAGAGGAATGGGACAAGCAAAGCTCTAAGAAAAGAAGCTTGAAAATTGTTATTTAATGTAGAATATAGGCATTTACTGAAACAGAGCTGACAGGTTGTCCTTAAACAGCAGATGGCTATAAATGGAACCTGTAATTATAAGGTAGATGAATGAAACCTAGTGGGCAGGAGATGGTGCGCAGCGAAGGTACGCAGCTAGTAAATGTTTAGATGATCCAAACAACAATCCAACGTAAATGAATATGCAAGGCAAGAGAAACTATGAACGTTCAGCCTTCCAACTCCATCCTCTCTTTCCCTGGCATGCCAGCATTTTAAGAAATGCCTAATTAATTGTAATTAGCTAATTAACTTTGTAGCATATATCACTGAGCAGTATGTGTACCTATGCAAAATCCTCCAAACCGGCTCAGCTCCGTCCCCTAAGGACTTGTCTTGGAATCGTTAATTGGTGAGCTTCGCACTATTTAAAATAACTTATGAGGAAGAGACAAAGAGTGCATACTGATTTTTAGAGAATTTTGTGTTTCTCTGGCTGTTAAAAAGTAGGAAAAATTAGCATTTCATATTGGATTTTTTGTTTTTACTTGTTGGGTCCAATTACATACAGTACACAATATTGCAATTCAGTGTAAATTGATGCCATATAAAAAGTTTATCCCACAGTATCTTCCAAGAATGTTCTCAATTATCCACTAATTAAATGCATTTTGTAGTTGATTTGCTTTTACTGCTTTGTGTGTATTCGTTCCTTATTTCCCAGGGAGTATTGCATGGCCTAAAAGTGTCCCTACATTCACTTGATGCTCTCCACAAGGAGAAACAGTACCTCTCATGTCACACATCATTGACCTCTAAACCAGTCAACCAATACACTGATGGGGGGCAAAACAGTAGTCTGTACATGGTTATCTTTTCTTTAGCCGAGGAGACAGCGGGGTAGAGAAATAAACTTGTCACTGAGCTCTACCGTCTTCTCCCTTAAGGGTAGTTTGGGACCCGACCCTGCTCCCACAGGGGAAGATCACAAAGGGGTAACTGTGATTACCCGTAGTCCTGTTTGTCGCTCGTGACACCACTGTTCTTTTGTCTGCTGTAGATCCCTTTGGTGAAATAAAGTAGTCCACACATAGTAAAGTATTTTTAAAGACAAAACCAGGAACGGGCGGTCTTGCTGCTTATACTCAACTCTTGCACATGTTGATTAATAAAACAGTCTTGGTACAGAAAAAATTGGTAGTGTCAATGCGGTGAAGGCTCTCTGTTAGATTTCTCTCCCGGCAAACTCTATCTCTCCACTGCCATTCGCTAACTCTGTCCTCACTAAGCAGCAAGTTACATTTTTCCAGATGCATGCAGTAACTGTGCTGTACACACATGCGTTTCCATCATGTCTGAGCTATCACCCTATTTAGAGATGGACATAAGTAGTCTCTCTGCAGGGCTGGGCCTAGGCGGGATCGGGAGACCACCTCTCGGACTACTCCATGTCTCCAGTCTCTACACGACTCACTCTCTTCTCTCTTCTCCCACTCTATTAACTATCACATGACCACACTTTTATGCCACACGCAGGACAAAATTATACATTTTTTAGACATCCTCAGACATGACAAAAAGCAGTAGATGCTGGGGTAATGCGTGCTTCACTTCCAAATTGTCCCAGTGTATTTGGATCCAGGGCAGGTATAAATAGGCAACAAATCCAGTAGGAGTCTCAAAGAATTGAAAACGCTTCTTGTTTCTCTCCTCGGGGGCAGCAAGAGTCGTGACAACTGTGGTAGACCAAGCTACTTCCTTTGGTTCCATATGGACATCAGGGTTCACAGGCTCCTCAATTCTCTCCTCAGCATTGGGAGATTCTGAAGAAATTAGAGGCAGTAAGTCTAGTACTTCTCTCTCATCCCCGAAGTAAAATTGTGGCCTTAATGGCGGGTATCCAGCCGGAACTCTTCTCACCACCTTAGTAGCCATATCTCTCTCAGGGGTCCTCTCACTGGTCTGCTGGGAGGTTTCTGAAGGCTCACCAGCGTGTCTAGCTCCTCTCCTTGGTCGTTCTCAGCACTCTCCTCACTCTGCCCTGTAGTTACGTTGTCCCCCCATACTTTTCCCACAGCCATGGCGGGAACTTGGTGGTGGAATAGTTTTGTGGGCTCTTCTTTAACTGAAGAAGAAGGCTGAGCGCCATTTTAAAAGTCCTCCATATTTTCTGCTACAACATGCAGATCTGGTAGTTCCACTTTATCAAGTTACATCAAACGATTTTTTTCCAGGCGTTAACGAATCTGGGACACATATTTAAATAAAGTCTTCTTTCTTCTTCTTAGCATCTTGCAGGCAGCCAAACCTTGTCCTTCCAATTCTGTTAAGGCTCAGAAGACCCACAACCTTTCCCTTTTCCTCTCTAAGGCTCAGAGGGTTGGAGGGATCTTGTCCACGAATTTTAGAAGAATCAGAGGCTTTTTTTAGTGCCAGAAACAGATTTAGTTTTCTTTTCTCTCAGGCACTGGAATCTGGTCTTGTCCATGTCTGGCAATGGCGGAGAAATTCATCCTGTTCAAGCAATTTTTTTTTTTGTGGCGCGGAGGTATCATCCTGTTTGTGATGTCAAAGCTCCGCCCTGCAGCGTCCAAGCAGCAGGCCCTCAGCTGAGGAGACAGCGGGGTAGAGAGATAACCTTGTAACAGAGCTCCATTGTCTCCTCCCCTAAGGGTAGCTTGGGACCTGACCCCTTTACCTCAGGGGGAGATCACAAGGGGGTAACTGTGGTTACCTGTAGTCCTGTTTGTCACTTGTGATGCCACTGTTCCTTTCTTTGCTGCATCCACACACAGTAAAGTATTTTCAAAGACAAAACCAGAAATAGGCAGTATTTTACATAACTTTTGATCATGTAGATTAATAAAACAGTCTTGGTACAGAAACAATTGGTAGTGTTGACGTAGTGAAGGCTCTTGGGGCATTTACAGAATCCACAGGCTAAGTTATCCGTTAGATTTCTCTCCCGGCAAACTCTATCTCTCCACTGTCATTCAGTCACTCTGTCCTCACTAAGCAGCGGGTTACATTTCTCCGGATGCATGCGTCAACTGCGCTGTACACCCACGCATTTCCATCATGTCCAGGCTTTCACTCTATTTAGAGATGGAGGCTATAAGTAGTCTGGGCCCAGCCAGGATTGGCGGACCACCTCTCGGACTTCTCCATGTCACCAGTCTCTACACGACTCACTCTCTTCTCTCCTCCCACTCTACTAACTATCACATGACCACACTTTTATACCACATGCAGGACAAAATGATACATTTTTTAGACATTCTCAGACATGACCACACATTAACCCATTGGTGCTGCTAACATCCAATACAAATAAATCTGACTCATTCTACATTCAAGGCAATAGTACACGACATGCATATAACATACTCTCTAAAGTGACGGAGGGGCCCCTAACTCTGGGCCACTACACCGTTCAGTTTAGTTTCTGCTGCCCTGAGCCCAAGTGTCCTCTCCCTGAGTTATTTTCAGGGGAGCGAAGCAAGTTTTTTGTTTTTCAGCAGGCATGTCAACTGTATTTTCGGATGCGGCCCTGTTCCTCCGGCTAAGAGTCCCAGAAAGGGGGATTGATTATGTCCCTACTGCGGGGTCCCCCCCTGACATGGGCCTACTTCTTACCCAAGAGTTCGACTTGCCTGCAGTCAGTGGATTCATTTTTTGGAGAACTAGGAGGTATTTTTGATGAGCCGGATGGGGCGGGGTTGGCGGTGTCACAGCTCATGTCTCTATGTCAGGGGCAGCAGTGGTAGAAGACTATTGCTCTAGGTTTAGACAGTATGCTAGTGAAACCTCCTGGAATAATGGTGCCCTCAAAGATGTGTTTTTGTTGGGTCTTTCTGATGATGTCAAGGATCTACTTATTTCTCATCCTGCTCCCGTACCACTTAATGAGGCGATGGAATTGGCAGTAAAAGCTGACAGGAGGCTGAGCTCTAGAACAGAAGAACGTCAGGCCTGTAAAACTAGGGAATCTTCCAGACCCGCTTTCACTTCTTCCAAGTCAACTCCTGGTGCCGAGCCTATACAAGTGGATCAGCTAAGGCCCAAGGAATGGCAACGGTTCCAGATGACTCACCGTCTTTGCTTCTACTGTGGGAAAGCCGGACAGAGACATCTGTGACAGCAGTCTGGACCAGCGGAAAACTAGAGATCCTAGGCGATTGCCGGGAGGATCGCCTAGGATCACAGGTACTCCCTAAGTTGTTGGTGCCTTGTCAAGCTGGCTTCCGGAATTTTAGTCGAACCGGGAAAGCCTTTATTGATTCGGGTGCTGCCGCCAATTTGAATAATTTAAATTTTGGCAGGCTTCTGATGAATTCTGAGCGCTAAAGTCCCCCATATACTTCGCTAGCATTGACTCTACCCCTCTATCTGCAGGGGTTGTCCAATGGAGGACTCCCATTCTGCAGTTCACTGTGGGTGGTCTCCACTCTGAGAATCTGTCCTTCCTGGTTATGGAAAGGATGTCCGTAGATATGGTGCTTGGTATGCCCTGGTTGGCATTGCACAACCCCCAAATTGATTGGTCCACCCGGGAATTGACACGTTGGCGGTTGTCCTGTCATAATCACGTAACTACTGTATCCATGTGCTCAGCAGATACCGTGCTTATCCCAGAATACTTGTCTGATTTTCAGGACATATTCTCTAAGAAACTGTCTGAGGCTTTGCCTCCTCATAGGTAGTGGGACTGTGGTATTGATTTGATCCCCGACAGTCCCATCTCTAAGGGAGCCATTTTCAATTTGTCTGGGCGTGAGCACGAAGCCCTTAAGTCCTATATCTCAGAGTCTCTGGCCACACGACATATCAGGCTGTCCAGGTCCCCTGCCGGGGCAGGTCTCTTCTTTGTGTGGATTATCGGGCTTTGAATAAAATTACAGTGAAGAACCAGTGCTCCTTGCCCCTGATTCCTGACTTATTGAATCAGGTTGTAGGGGCCCACTGGTTTTCCAAATTGGATTTAAGGGGCGCTTACAATCTAATTTGCATTCGAGAGGGAGATGAGTGGAAGACAGCATTCAACTCCCTGTTAGGACATTTTGAATGTCTGGTCATGCCCTTTGGACTTTGTAACGCCCCCGCTGTGTTCCAGGGATTTATGAATGCGGTCTTCCACGACTTCCTGGGGGTATTTATGGTCATATATCTGGATGACATTCTGGTGTACTCCCCGGATTGGAATTTCCATTTGCGGCACCTGAGGTTGGTTCTGACCCGTTTGCGTGAATACCAACTTTTTGTCAAGTTGGAAAAATGCATATTTGGTACTAAACAAGTGTCTTTCCTGGGTTATGGGATTTCACCCACGGAGATTTAAATGAAATCTGATAAAGTGTCTGCAATCTCCAAATGGGTCAGACCAGACAACCTAAAAGCTCTCCAGCGCTTTTTGGGTTTTGCAAATTTTTACCGGAAATTCATTAAAAATTACTCAGTTATTGCCCAACCTCTGACCGGTCTTACCAAAATTGGGGCCGACTTGGTAAGATGGTCACCAGAGGCTCTAGAGGCTTTTAGTCATCTAAAAAGGGTGTTTTCCACTGCCCCGGTGTTAGTACAGCCGGACGCGTGGCAACCGTTTTTTATTGAAGTCGATGCACCCGAGATGAGGGCAGGGGCGGTTTTGTCTCAGGAGGTCAGCGGGAGATCCGGGTATAGTCCATGTGCGTTCCTCTCACGGAAGTTTAATTTGGCAGAACGTAATTACGACGTGGGGAAACGTGAGTTATTGGCAATCAAGTGGGCTCTAGCAGAGTGGCGACACCATCTTGAAGGGGCTAGACACCCCATTACCGTGTACACTGATCACAAGAACTTGGTATATCTCAGCAATGCTAAAAGACTCACTGCTCGGCAAGCCAGGTGGGCGTTATTTTTTGCCAGGTTTAATTTCGTCGTGACATATATCCTGGGAGAGAACAACGTCAAGGCGGAGGCCCTGTCATGGAATTTTGGGGCACCAGATAGTGAGACTATGACTCCCGAGAATATCTTGGCACCCGGGGTGGTGGTGGCAGCTGTAGAATCCGACTTCATCCCTCAACTACCGAACGGTTAGCAGGACGCTCCCTCAGGGGTTCCGGAGGGCAGATGGTTTGTGCCAGAGACCTTGCGTCTCAGAGTCATTGAAGAATCTCACTCACCGGTTTTTGCAGGCCATCTGGGGTTTCAGGGTACTCTGGATCTCTGTTCTAGACACTTCTGGTGGCCAGGCATGTCTCAGGAGATCTGCGACTTTTTTAAGGGATGCTCTGTCTGTGCACGCAGTTAAAGTCGTCGTCGGTGTCCGGAGGGGCCTCTGAGACCGAAACAGAGTCTCTCATACTTCCCATAATGCAAGCTAATTCATTAGAAACATCAATAATGCTTGTAGTGGTCAGCGGCAAAAGAATACCTGGCTGCTAAAGACGTGTTGGCTTGATACTATCAAAGCCAATACCAACGTGCAAATGATCGAACTGAAAGAAGCCGTAGAAAACAGAACCACAGAGGGCCAATCCATAAAGTGTCCAAGAGTCAGTCCTGACTAAACGGATAAGGATAAATATTGATAAAATATATATCATGCATATCACATATACACATTACATGTATACACATACATATCTGCATACACATTAACATATACTCAGATGAAGCTTGAGCATAAATAATATAGTAAGCCTAGAACTACAGTAGAGACGGCTTCCCCCAGCTAGCGGTAGGGACAGGACTGAGCCCCTTCTGCATTTCCCAGTCCTCTCCCTGCAGCCTCTCACCTAACTTTTCTCTCAGCCCCTACAGCAGAGACAGACCTCTATGGCTGTGATAACAAGTAGCCAGCCTGCTCTGCAAATGAATGGATGGAGTTGGTGGACAGTGCCTCCTCTCCTCCACTGATCTCTGCACTACAGTCTCATTATGACGTACAGAAGATTGTGCAGGAAATGCCACTTTTGTTGGGATGGGGCCCACCGGGAGATTCACCAGCTTCCCAGTGGGCCAATCCAATCCTGCTCTCTATGTTGCAACTCACCTGAGGCTCTTCCTGAGGAACTCACAAAGTCCAGCTGCAGGTCTCTCCCTGCTGCAGATCCCACTAGATAACGTTCTCTAATTTATAAAACTGCTGAGTCACACAAGAGCTCAGGAACATGACCTGTCTTTTATACCCAGCCCTTTATCCAATCAGTGTGCAACTCAGGTCTAGTCAGTTCATACCAAAAAATCATGTGACCTCCTGGCAGGAACATAGGAACATAAATAAAGTACTGTAGTAATACGCACAAAAATACTCACAATTTCCCTTACTGCACAATAAACATTGCTATGATTAAGACTATTTTGCCATATTAAAGGGGTTGGGCCAACATACACAACCCCTTTCTAAATGTAGTGCCTGGGGTGATCAGCTGATCACTCCAAGTCTTGATCTTGAAGCCCTGGCAAACAGCTGTTTTTGGCAGAGTAAGCCACAACCAGCTAGGCACTTTACTCTATTTGCTGGGACTGAAAGTTCTCGGCCTTCCCCCTTGTTGTCATTATTGCTATATAGTGTGTTCTTTTATAGGCTTACCTGTGACTTCTCAGGATAATTGCACTATATTTTTTCCACATAACTAAAAGAAGCAAAAATATGGAATTCAGCAGCCTTGACCTGCAAGGCATCATGAAGTTTCCCTGTGTACACAATAAATCACCAAGAAAATTGGGTGACCCGTGTCCATATACTCAGCTTTGAAAAAATAGTGTGTCAGCTTTCAGTAGGGTAATTTTTCCACACAAGATACTAAAAGATCTGGGAGACCCATCACAGTGTCAACACCTGAAATTGTTGAACATGTTCACGACATGGTTTTAGAAGATAGGCGAATCACACTGAAAACAATATCAGAGACCTTGCAGATATCAAAGGAATATGTTTTAGCATATGCACAAGCTTCCAATGAAGTGGGTGCCAAAATGTTTGAATGATGACCAGATGCACACAAGAGTGAGCTCTTCCCCAATGATTTTGAAACATTTTCGGGAATCCAGTGCTAATTTTTTAGAATGACTGGTAACTGTTAAAACTTTGTTACACTTCTACAATCCTGAGACCAAACAACAGTCCTGACAGTGGCAGCACTCTGTATCTCCAAGGCCAAAAAAGACAGGTGAGCATAAAAGTCATGGCCACCATTTTTTGAGATACCACTGATATCTTATTAACAGACTATCTTCACAAGGGCCAAACCATCAATGCAGAGTACTGCGATCACTTGCTGGGCAAATTAAAGACCACACTTAAAGAAAACAGATATGGAAAGCTGCAAAGAGGTGTGCTACTTCTTCAGAGCAATGCTCCTTCAAAGGCTGCCAAGATAATGGATTTTCTTCAGGGTGTAGACATTCGACACGAGGACCATCCACTCTACTCACCAGATCTTGCTTTATCAGACTATTGTACAAATTGTACGAACCAAAAAGGCAAAAAAAAACTGTAGTGATTTGTGTGCGGTTTTTGGCACATGGTTTTTGACCATGCAGCACTCTACGTGCTCGCGAATACACCCATTCAAGAAGCCGTGAATCTTTTTTATGGAGCTGTAATTCAAGTGTGCATATAAGACCATATGTGGCAAATATTCTCTGCAGAGGATTTTGCAGCAAAAAATATATGTTCTATATGCAGTTTTTGTCATTGATGTTGCAGCACATTTCACCCTTTGCATTGAAGAGAGCAAATTCTGTAATAACAATCTGCAACAGAATTTACAGACTGCAGATATCAAAATTTGCAGTATGCCCCAATATCCTCCCATTTTTTCCACCACTACATGTAAGGGCTTAGTCACACGGGAGCATCGGCGCCAGTGTTACTGTACTAAAAGACAGCCACACTTCAGGATGGACATCTCTCTGTAGCATCGGGAGAAAGAACACATGACCGGCAATGGAGCTGGTCACATGTTCTTTCTTCCGGCGCTGCGGAGATTCGTCCGCATCCGCAGTGCGGCTGTCTTTCAGTGCAGTAACACGGCCGCCGATGCGCCCGTGTGACTAAGCCCTTAGGGGGGGGGGGGGGGGGGTTCAAAGCCCCACCCACATGCGTTATACAGAAATGTGCAATGGTTTGTCATCGCCGAATCTGCACCAAAAAACTGCATCAATTCTGCAGGATGCAAAGTAACTAGAGATGAACGAGTATACTCGCTAAGGCACATTACTCGAGCGAGTAGTGCCTTAGTTGAGTATCTCCCTGCTCGTCTCTAAAGATTCGGGGGCTGCTGCGGGTGGCAGGTGAGTTGCGGCGGGGAGCGGGGGGGAGAGAGGGAGAGGGAGATCTCCCCTCCGTTCCTCCCCGCTCTCCTCCGCCGCTCCCCGGCCCCTGCCGGCCCCTGAATCTTTAGAGACGAGCGGGGAGATACTCGGCTAAGGCACTACTTGCTCGAGTAATGTGCCTTAGCGAGTATACTCACTCATCTCTAAAAATAACACATTAAATCAATTCATAATTTGCTTGAAACTCCACTAATAAATGTTAACTTCAACTTCAAAGAATTTTCTGCGATGATAAAATGGAAAAAAGACTTATTAAATGTTTTGACAAAGAAAAAGTAACAAGAACGATTAAAGTCATAATTATTGTTCCTTGACAAAATTTTTCACGTATGCCTTTGGGAATCTTCCATTTCTAAGTTTTTAGTAACTCAGCTGTGAAAAAAGAGGAATTGCAGGCAGGTGTAATTATGTACAATAAGATTAATGATGTCACGATATTGCCATCATTACCGACCCGACAATCTTTGCATTACAATTCTGTCTTGAAATGATTATCCTATCTTATAATAAATTATTATCACTGAGCTTCTGGAGCAAAGAACAGCTTAGAATAGCGGATAATGATGTTATATGAGCGTATCCAGTATAATGAAAATGGTGTCTTTGTCGCTATTCTATTACAAGATGTGTGCATAGCCCATAGAAAGGATGCCTTGTTACACTGCTAATGTTAAATGGCTTATTCAGTAAGACTGGTGCACACTTGTAGAATGCAGGCTTTATTTAAAGGGGTTGTGCCAAAATACAACCCCATGGCATATGCCATATTAGGGCATATAAACATCATAGAAGGGGAGTCCCGCAATTAGGACACGCCTCTATGAGCCAGAGCAGAGAGACTCTCATTAGGAGCATTACAGGATACTCAGGATACTCATACAAATGATTGGCCATCTTGTAATACTGCATTTCAACTGCAGTGGCCGCCGCAGGGGAAATATGTTGTAGGTAGCTGATTGCTAAGGGTGCTTGTAGCAAGGTCCAGGGTGTTTGTGATCAACTGACCTGAGAGGGGTTTGCTGGTGACACTGTTGGTGATTTATTAAGAATTTAAGACACACCTTACCAACATGGCTACCACAGCATTCTGCAGCAACATGCTATCCCATCTGATTTGTGCTTAATTGAACCATTTGTATTTCAACAGGACAATGACTTCAAACACACCTCCAAGCTATGGGCTAAGGACCAAGAAGAAGAGTGATGGAGTGCTGCGTCAGATAATATGGCCTCCACAATCACCCAACCTTAACCTGGTTAAGATGATTTGGGAAGAGTTGGACCACAGAGTGAAGGAAAAGTAGCCAATGAATGGTCAGCTCCTCTTGGAAGTCCTGTTGGAAGACCATTCCAGGTGATGACCTCCTGAAGCTCCATACAACATGGGTGCCAGCTGTTTCTTACAGCAGACAATCGCCAGCAACTCCTCCAATAAGCTGTGCCGCTCCTTGGAGCTGTTAACCCTTCAAATGCATCGACCGATGTTTGGGGGCCCCACACTGCCCCCAAATAAAATTGCAGGTTGCCATGCAGGTGAAAGGCCCTAGCTCTGTCATTGCAAATTGCCTAACAAGACATGCCCGTGGCATGGCTTGATAGAAGGCCTGTCAGATCACGGTATAATGGAGTCTGCAAGGGGGAAACTGGTGAACAATATTGTGTATAAGTTATATAATGGTCAAAAAGTCACTTGAAAATGCAAGTCCACTTTAAGGCAACTCATTAATATAAGTTATTTCTGACTGTGTAAATGGAAACTATATGATTAGCTGTTCTTGAAATTGTAGAATTCAAAAAATATATGTCTATGTTGGGTTCAGTAGATTCTCTTCGAATGCTATGTAGTGAAAAAAACCCCAATGATATCAATGTCCACTGGGACTATTAATGGGATTCCAAGGAACGACTGCTGAAATTTCACTTTTCTTGTTAAAAACATGAACTTTCGAAGCCGGGTGCAGTTAATTTATTCTGAGTAATCCTGTTACAGTATTTAGAAACAGAGGATGTGATTGTAACAAATGGTCTGTAGGTACGGAGCAAAGCGAGAGCACGTAGAAAAGCAATGACTCAAACTTAGATTGCGCTTAAGAAAATAATAATTATCGTATCAATAACATTGCAACGCAGTTACACAAAAACCTATTTTCCATTCGCTCAGTATGTGAACATTTTGTGGACACTTTTGAAAAAACATTCCAAATTTATAATTTTGGGTTTGAAAAATACCACGTGGAGTATAAGACAATAAAGTAGGGGAAAAAAGATTGCTCACAAACATGGGAGATTTCCCAATGACTACGATAGTGAGAATTATTTATAATATCCATATATTATAGCAACCATCTGGGTTGTGTGTGGAGGCGTTGTCTTTATTACTAAATTCAGCATTAAATATCATAAAATGTAATAACCCTCTTAAAGAGAACCTGTCATATTCTATGAGTCTCATGAACTAAAAGCATAGGCCCATGGGACACAGACTATGTGTCCAACGAGCCATTGCTTGACATTAAAGGTTCTTTTCTAGAGATGAGTGAGCATACTCGCTAAGGGCAATTGCTCGATCGAGCATTGCCCTTAGCGAGTACCTCCCCGCTCGGAAGAAAAGATTCGGGTGCCGGCGGCGGGCAGGGAGCTGCGGGGGAGAGCGGTGAGGAACGGAGGGGAGATCTCTCCCCCCCCCCCCCCCACTCTCCCCTGCTTACTGCCGCAACTCACCTGTCATCCGCACCGGCAGCCGAATCTTTAGAGATGAGCGGGGAGATACTGGCTAAGGACAATGCTCGATTGAGCAATTGTCCTTAGCGAGTATGCTCGCTCATCTCTATTCTTTTTCCATTGGGGCTTATAACCTACGTTCACCTATTAGTATGTTTTTGGAAGGACATTAGAGAATCTGGAATAAACCCATGCAAATATTGCTCTTGGTCAGATTTGAACCTAGAACCACCAGGGCTGCGAGGCAATAGTGGTAATCAGTGATGCACCATGCTTGCCTGAATCATCAATTATGGTGCAGCCGGTGGGATGCAGTATAATAAAGTATTTAATAAAACCACTATGCCATGTGTGTCTAACTCGGGATGAGCCCCACATCGAGCATACATTCCTGACAAAGGGCTTAGTCAAGCCAGAAACGCATTAGATAGTAGTTTCAGTGAATGCTCTATTATAATCCACCCCTCTGACAGCTTCATAAATGATGATCGGGATATATGCTGTCTTCATTTTCCCATGGAACATTAGCATTAGTGCAGGCCATCCTTGGCCGCAGCCCACTCCTTCAGCCTACACATTCTTTCAGTGTTGTGCTTGTCGCAAGTAATATAGGTGAGCAAATAGAAGAACATTTTGATAATGTGGATTAATGTGGATTAGCTAACTGGGTGGTAATTAGAGATGAGCGAGCACCAAAATGCTCGGGTGCTCGTTACTCGGGACGAAAATTTCGCGATGCTCGAGGGTTCGTTTCGAATAACGAACCCCATTGAAGTCAATGAGCGACCCAAGCATTTTTGTATTTCGCCGATGCTCGCTAAGGTTTTCATTTGTGAAAATCTGGGCAATTCAAGAAAGTGATGGGAACGACACAGAAACGGATAGGGCAGGCGAGGGGCTACATGTTGGGCTGCATCTCAAGTTCCCAGGTCCCACTATTAAGCCACAATAGCGGCAAGAGTGCCCCCCCCCCCTCCCAACAATTTTTACTTCTGTAAAGCCCTCATTAGCAATGCATACCTTAGCTAAGCACCACACTACCTCCAACAAAGCACAATCACTGCCTACATGACACTCCGCTGCCACTTCTCCTGGGTTACATGCTGACCAACCCCCCCCCCCCCCCCGCACGACCCAGTGTCCACAGCGCACACCAAATTGTCCCTGCGCAGCCTTCAGCTGCCCTCATGCCACACCACCCTCATGTCTATTTATAAGTGCGTCTGCCATGAGGGGTAACCGCAGGCACACACTGCAGAGGGTTGGCACGGCTAGGCAGCGACCCTCTTTAAAAGGGGCGGGGTGATAGCCCACAATGCTGTACAGAAGCAATGAGAAATCCAATCCTGTGCCACCTCCATCAGGAGCTGCACACGTGGGCATAGCAATGGGGAACCTATGTGCCACACACTATTCATTCTGTCAAGGTGTCTGCATGCCCCAGTCAGACCGGGGTTTTTTATAAATAGTCACAGGCAGGTACAACTCCGCAATGGGAATTCCGTGTGCACCCACAGCATGGGTGGCTCCCTGGAACCCACCGGCTGTACATAAATGTATCCCATTGCAGTGCCCTGGACAGCAGAGCTAACGTCAGATTAAATGCAGGTGGGCTTCGGCCCACACTGCATGCCCCAGTCAGACTGGGTTTTTTTATAAGTAGACACAGGCAGGTACAACTCCCTATTGTGAAGTCCATGTGGACGAACAGCATGGGTGGCTCCCTGGAACCCACCGGCCGTACATAAATATATCCCATTGCATTGCCCGTCACAGCTGAGGTAATGTCATGTTTTATGCAGGTGGGCTTGGGCCCACACTGCATGCCCCAGTCAGACTGGGGTTCTTTAGAAGTGGACACATGCAGTTACAACTCCGTGTGGACCGACAGCATGGGTGGGTGCCAGGAAGCCACCGGCGGTACATAAATATATCCCATTGCAGTGCCCAGCACAGCTAAGGTAATGTCATGTTTAATGCAGGTGGTCTTCGGCCCACACTGCATGCCCCAGTCAGACTGGGGTTCTTTAGAAGTGGACACATGCAGTTACAACGCCGTGTGGACCGACAGCATGGGTGGGTCCCAGGAAGCCACTGGCGGTACATAAATAAATCCCATTGCATTGCCCATCACAGCTGAGGTAATGTCATGTTTAATGCAGGTGGGCTTGGGCCCACACTGCATGCCCCAGTCAGACTGGGGTTCTTTAGAAGTGGACACATGCAGTTACAACTCCGTGTGGACCGACAGCATGGGTGGGTCCCAGGAAGCCACTGGCGGTACATAAATATATCCCAATGCATTGCCCATCACAGCTGAGGTAATGTCTTGTTTAATGCAGGTGGGCTTCGGCCCACACTGCATGCCCCAGTCAGATTGGAGTTCTTTAGAAGTGGACACATGCAGTTACAACTCCGTGTGGACCGACAGCATGGGTGGGTCCCAGGAAGCCACTGGCGGTACATAAATATATCCCATTCCAGTGCCCAGCACAGCCAATGTAACGTCAGCTTTAATGCAGGTGGGCAAAAAATTAATTGGATTACACTGTAGGCGAGGGCCCAAAAAAATTGGTGTACCAACAGTACTAATGTACCTCAGAAAAATTGCCTATGCCCAACCAAGAGGGCAGGTGAAACCCATTAATCGCTTTAGTTAATGTGGCTTAATTTGTAACTAGGCCTGGAGGCAGCCCAGTTAAAATAAAAATTGGTTCAGGTGCAAGTTTTAACGCTTTAATGAGCATTGAAACGTATAAAAATTGTTTACAAAAATTATATAACTGAGCCTTGTGGGCCTAAGAAAAATTGCCCGTTCGGCGCGATTACGTCAGGTTTCAGGAGGAGGAGCAGGAGGAGAAGGATGAATAGAATACACAGATTGATGAAGCTAAAAGGTCCCCGTTTTTGATGGTGATGCTTCCATCCGCGGGTGCAGCCTACGTATTGCTTAGTTATCGCTGCTGTCCGCTGGTGGAGAAGAGAAGTCTGGGGAAATCCAGGCTTTGTCCATCTTGATGAGTTTAAGCCTGTCGGCACTGTCGGTTGACAGGCGGGTACGCTTATCCGTGATGATTCTCCCAGCCGCACTAAACATCCTCTCTGACAAGACGCTAGCCGCAGGACAAGCAAGCACCTCCAGGGCATACAGCGCCACGTGTCCAGCTTCGACACCCAGTAGTTGTAGGGGGCAGAGGCGTCACGGAGGACAATCGTGCGATCGGCTACGTATTCCCTCACCATCCTTTTACAGTGCTCTCGCCGACTCAGCCTTGACTGGGGAGCGGTGACACAGTCTTGCTGGGGAGCCAGAAAGCTGTCAAAGGCCTTAGAGAGTGTTCCCCTGCCTGTGCTGTACATGCTGCCTGATCTCCGCGCCTCCCCTGCTACCTGGCCCTCGGAACTGCGCCTTCTGCCACTAGCGCTGTCGGATGGGAATTTTACCATCAGCTTGTCCGCCAGGGTCCTGTGGTATAGCATCACTCTCGAACCCCTTTCCTCGTCAGGTATGAGAGTGCAAAGGTTCTCCTTTTACCGTGGGTCGAGCAGTGTGTACACCTAGTAATCCGTAGTGGCCATAATGCGTGTAACGCGAGGGTGACGAGAAAGGCATCCTAACATGAAGTCAGCCATGTGTGCCAGGGTACCTGTACGCAACACATGGCTGTCCTCACTAGGAAGATCACTTTCAGGATCCTCCTCCTCCTCAGGCCATACACGCTGAAAGGATGACAGGCAAGCAGCATGGGTACCCTCAGCAGTGGGCCAAGCTGTCTCTTCCCCCTCCTCCTCATGCTCCTCCACCCCCTCCTCCTCCTTCTCAACGCGCTGAGATATAGACATGAGGGTGCTCTGACTATCCAGCGACATACTGTCTTCCCCCGGCTCCGTTTCCGAGCGCAAAGCGTCTGCCTTTATGCTTTGCAGGCAACTTCTCAAGAGGCATAGCAGAGGAATGGTGACGCTAATGATTGCAGCATCACCGCTCACCATCTGGGTAGACTCCTCAAAGTTTCCAAGGACCTGGCAGATGTCTGCTAACCAGGCCCACTCTTCTGTAAAGAATTGAGGAGGCTGACTCCCACTGCGCCGCCCATGTTGGAGTTGGTATTCCACTATAGCTCTACGCTGCTCATAGAGCCTGGCCAACATGTGGAGCGTAGAGTTCCACCGTGTGGGCACGTTGCACAGCAGTCGGTGCACTGGCAGATGAAACCGATGTTGCAGGGTGCGCCGTGTGGGACTTGCGGAAATTTGCGCAGAGCCGGCGCACCTTTCCGAGCAGGTCTGACAAGCGTGGGTAGCTTTTCAGAAAGCGCTGAACCACCAAATTAAAGACGCGGGCCAGGCATGGCACGTGCGTGAGGCTGCCGAGCTGCAGAGCCGCCACCAGGTTACGGCCGTTGTCACACACGACCATGCCCGGTTGGAGGCTCAGCGGCGCAAGCCAGCGGTCGGTCTGCTCTGTCAGACCCTGCAGCAGTTCGTGGTCCATGTGCCTCTTCTCTCCTAAGCTGAGTAGTTTCAGCACGGCCTGCTGACGCTTGCCCACCGCTGTGCTGCCACGCCGCGCAACACCGACTGCTGGCGACGTGCTGCTGCTGACACATCTTGATTGCGAGACAGAGGTTGCGTAGGAGGAGCAGGAGGGTGGTTTAGTGGAGGAAGCATACACCGCCGCAGATACCAGCACCGAGCTGGGGCCTGCAATTCTGGGGATGGGTAGGACGTGAGCGGTCCCAGGCTCTGACTCTGTCCCAGCCTCCACTAAATTCACCCAATGTGCCGTCAGGGAGATATAGTGGCCCTGCCCGCCTGTGCTTGTCCACGTGTCTGTTGTTAAGTGGACCTTGGCAGTAACCGCGTTGGTGAGGGCGCGTACAATGTTGCGGGAGACGTGGTCGTGCAGGGCTGGGACGGCACATCGGGAAAAGTAGTGGCGACTGGGAACCGAATAGCGCCATCATATTTTTTAAAGCCTCCGTTTCCACAAGCCTATACGGCAGCATCTCCAGGCTGATCAATTTGGCTATGTGCACGTTTAACGCTTGAGCGTGCAGGTGCGTGGCAGCATACTTGCGCTTGCGTTCCAACACTTGCGCTAGCGACGTCTGGACGCTGCGCTGAGAGACATTGGTGGATGGGGCCGAGGACAGCGGAGGTGAGGGTGTGGGTGCAGGCCGGGAGACGGTCGTGTCTGTGTCCTGAGAGGGGGGTTGGATCTCAGTGGCAGGTTGGGGCACAGGGGGAGAGGCAGTGGTACAAACCGGAGGCGGTGAACGGCCTTCGTCCCACCTTGTCGGGTGCTTGGCCATCATATGCCTGCGCATGCTGGTGGTGGTGAGGCTGGTGGTGGTGGCTCCCCGGCTGATCTTGGCGCGACAAAGGTTGCACACCACTGTTCGTTGGTCGTCTGCACTCTCAGTGAAAAACTGCCAGACCTTTGAGCACCTCGGCCTCTGCAGGGTGGCATGGCGCGAGGGGGCGCTTTGGGAAACAGTCGGTGGATTATTCAATCTGGCCCTGCCTCTACCCCTGGCCACCGCACTGCCTCTTGCAACCTGCCCTGCTGCTGCACTTCCCCTCCCCCTCTGAAGTCCTGTCCTCTGTAAGCTTAGCAAACCAGGTGGGGTCAGTCACCTCATCGTCCTGCTGCTCTTCCTTTGAATCCTCTGTGCGCTCCTCCCTTGGACTTACTGCAATTACTACTACCTGAGTGATAGACAACTGTGTCTCATCGTCGTCGTCCTCCTCACCCACTGAAAGCTCTTGAGACAGTTGCCGGAAGTCCCCAGCCTCATCCCCCGGACCCCGGGAACTTTCCAAAGGTTGGGCATCGGTCACGACAAACTCCTCTGGTGGGAGAGGAACCATTGCTGCCCATTCTGGGCAGGGGCCCGAGAACAGTTCCTGGGAGTCTGCCTGCTCCTCAGAATGTGTCATTGTAATGGAGTGAGGAGGCTGGGAGGAAGGAGGAGCAGCAGCCAGAGGATTCAGAGTTGCAGCAGTGGACAGCGCTGAACTCTGGGTGGTCGATAGATTGCTGGATGCACTTTCTGCCATCCACGACAGGACCTGCTCACACTGCTCATTTTCTAATAAAGGTCTACCTCGTGGACCCATTAATTGTGAGATTAATCTTGGGACGCCAGAAACGTGCCTCTCTCCTAATCCCGCAGCAGTCGGCTGCGATACACCTGGATCAGGAGCTCGGCCTGTGCCCACACCCTGACTTGGGCCTCCACGTCCTCGCCCGCGTCCACATCCTCTAGGCCTACCCCTACCCCTCAGCAAGGTGTATTACCAGTAGTGCAGAAACAGAACGCTGTAATTAAATGTGCCGCTTATTGGCCTGTGGTTGGAGGCTGACTTCACTTACGGAACGCACAGCAGAGCCAGGAAAGAATTTTGCGCAAGCCTGTAGTGAGACGTAGGTGCGTATGACTGAGCTATTGGAATTCACAGCGCTGAAGCAGTCAAGTGGCCAAATGCCACTAGTAGGCCTTAAGTGTTTTGCTTCTATTTTTTGAAAGGCTGAGTTGAGACAGCAGACAGATACTGTAGGCAGCGTATATATGTATACTGTTTCCCTGTGGATGGGATGACGGCGGTGATGTAACGGGCAACACAGAGCCAGGAAACAGTTTTGCGCAAGCCTGCTGTAACACTTAGCTGTGTATTAATTAGGACTACTACCCCCAGCAGACACGCAGTACACTGAGGACGGTCACAGGCAGCCCAAAGACAGTATTTTTCCCAAATTTGTTTGAAAAAGCCCACTGCCTATATAGACAGTATATCTCTTTCACCTTTCCCACTGTCCCTGCCTCACCAGTACTGGCCCTATACTATGTAAAATTACTGCAGACTGTTTCCCTGTGGACGGGATGACGGCGGTGATGTAACGGGCAACGCAGAGCCAGGAAACAGTTTTGCGCAAGCCTGCTGTAACACTTAGCTGCGTATTAATTAGGACTACTACCCCCAGCAGACACGCAGTACACTGAGGACGGTCACAGGCAGCCCAAAGACAGTATTTTTCCCAAATTTGTTTGAAAAAGCCCACTGCCTATATAGACAGTATATCTCTTTCACCTTTCCCACTGTCCCTGCCTCACCAGTACTGGCCCTATACTATGTAAAATTACTGCAGACTGTTTCCCTGTGGACGGGATGACGGCGGTGATGTAACGGGCAACGCAGAGCCAGGAAACAGTTTTGCGCAAGCCTGCTGTAACACTTAGCTGCGTATTAATTAGGACCACTACCCCCAGCAGACACGCAGTACACTGAGGACGGTCACAGGCAGCCCAAAGATAGTATTTTTCCCAAATTTGTTTGAAAAAGCCCACTGCCTATATAGACAGTATATCTCTTTCACCTTTCCCACTGTCCCTGCCTCACCAGTACTGGCCCTATACTATGTACAATGACTGCAGACTCAGGACGCAATGCTCTGCACGCCCGATATACAAAAAAAAAATTGTGCAACACTGCTAAAAGCAGCCTCAACAGTACTGCACACGGTCAGATGTGGCCCAAAGAAGGACCGTTGGGGTTCTTCAAGCCTAAGATAACTCCTAACGCTCTCCCTATAGCAGCAGCAGCATCCGTAGCACTTTCCCTGATCTCTGTCAGAATGCATCTGTGGCGAGCCGCGGGCGGGGCAGATTTAAATAATCGGGTGATAAATTCATGAATAGGTGTGTGAGTGAGATCTGCCTCTGATTGGTCAGGCTGTGACCAATCAGAGGCAGCTCATTCAGCAGGCGGGGATTTTAAATCCCCGGCTGCTGAATACTACTCACAGCTGTTCAGAGCAGTTCGGGAGGACTGCCGCCGGCCGCGCTGAACTCCGTCTGCCGGGACCAGGTGAGTATATATATATTTTTTATTTTTACACATTTCTGGATGAATTGCAGGGAAGGGCTTATATATTTAAGCCCTTCCCGACAATTCATCCCGCGCTTGCCGGCAGCCCATTGCTTTCAATGGAGCCGACTGTATTGCCAGCTCCATTGAATTCAATAAGCTAACATCGTTCTTCTCTGCCACAGCTGTTACAGCTGTGGCAGAGCAGAACGATCTTTATGCTGACAATGCGGGGGGAGGGTCTCACTCTTACCACTATTGTGGCTTAATAGTGGGACCTGGGAACTTGAGATGCAGCCCAACATGTAGCCCCTCGCCTGCCGTTTCTGTGTCGGTCCCATCACTTTCTTGAATTTCCCAGGTTTTCACAAATGAAAACCTTAGCGAGCATTGGCGATATACAAAAATGCTCGAGTCGCCCATTGACTTCAATGGGGTTCGTTACTCGAAACGAACTCTCGAGCATCACTGAAAGTTCGACTCGAGTAACGAGCACTCGAGCATTTTGGTGCTCGCTCATCTCTAGTGGTAACCAGTGATGCACCATGCTGCTCTGAATCATCAATTATGGTGCAGCCGGTGGGATGCAGTATAATAAAGTGAGCCCCGCATCGAGCATACATTCCTGACAAAGGGCTTAGTCAAGCCAGAAACGCATTAGATAGTGGTTTCAATGAATGCTCTATTATAATCCACCCCTCTGACAGCTTCATAAATGATGATCGGGATATATGCTGTCTTCATTTTCCCATGGAACATTAGCATTAGTGCAGGCCATCCTTGGCCGCAGCCCACTCCTTCAGCCTACACATTATTTCAGTGTTGTGCTTGTCACTAGTAATATAGGTGAGCAAATAGAAGAACATTTTGATAATGTGGTTTAATGTGGATTAGCTAACTGGGGGGTAATGAATTAATATCTTGGAGCTGTTCTTTAATCAATTTTAACAGCTTGCTAGGAATGAAGGGATGCATACAGTACATAACTGGTCATAGCTATTTGCGACCCCTGCAGTCACACAGGGTATCAGCCACCAGCTTGTAGGTGGAGCACCAGGCAAATGTAAGTTGGGGATGTTATCGGACCACACCGGTACCGATCTGATGACCTCGTAGCATGTTATTTTAAGACACTTCTCCGTGAGAACCCAATGAATTCTGTTTAATTAAGAACATTGCCAGTTTTTATACAGAAAGGAGAGCGTATTATTCATACAAAGGTTAGTGTTACAAAGGTTGCAAAGCTTATTGATCATAAGGATTATTGACATCTACCAAATAGTCTCAAAGCTCTTAAGGCCCATCTAGACATCAAAATCATTGTAGTATTGTTATCACATTATACACTATGTCTGCTAGTTTTGTGTAGCTAACACATCTCAACCTTATTTAACTATTCTGTTGACTCCTCATCTTAGAATCCTAGTTACCAGCACTACAAAGCATAGGTTTTAGTCTTCTATTTAAGGGCCAATAGTCCAATAAAAGATAAGAAACCATACACTTATTGCATTCTGAAAGATTAACAGTTTATATTCCATAACAAAGACAATCTGCACCTTTAGATCCGCCAGGCCAGATGATCCTCCTCCATGCGGTAGCATCTTCTGGAGCTACAAGTACATGAATCATCCTCCTTATAGCTCTGTCTCTTCCTCTCTGATGTGCCACTGTCAGTCTATTGGTGCCCGCACAACACAATTGCTTAGTTATGCTACTTTAGTCATGTTATGAGCTTAGTTCTGGGATTGTATCCATGTACTGAGTTGGTTCATACTGTATACAGTATATGTTCTGAGTTTGATACCGCTGCTGTATATATGTTAATACCTTGACTCCAGTGCTGTATTTAGGTTATGAGCTTAGTTCTGATTCTGTACTCATGTTATGAGCTTGGTTCTGGTGCTCAATTTATGTATTGAGCTTGGTTCTAGTGCTGTATAATTATTCACCTTGCTGTTCTGGTGTGGGTACACTGTTATCTTGCTGCTTTCTGCACAAGCAGAATACAGGCAAACTGCCTATCAGTGCAATATATAGTGGGAAATTTAGTAAGCCCAGCATCTCAATGCTGTGTTTAGTATGATTTTCCCTGGCGCACGGTGCACTTAATATGCACATCCCCGATCCTCCATGCACCCATTCAGAAATGTACTCCAAGTCTGACCTAGCGTTTATTTCTGCTTTAATTTACGCCAGTTTCTGGTGTACATTATACATAAATCTGTTGGTCTGGGGAGCCATACCTCCTCCTGACAAGCCTGTCCACTTTTCAGAAAAGTGGCCGGGCCGGCATAAAAAGTAGAAAAGTTTCAATTTTATGCGCAAATATCAATTTTTTTTTTTACCCCAGATAGTTGCCTAGAACCCTTTATAAATGTGCCCCATAGTTTTTTCCCTTACGCTGAGGGGCAACAGAATTCCGCACAGGGTGTCATAGAATCATAGAACAGTAGAGTTGGGAGGGACCTCCAGGGTCATCGGGTCCAACCCCCTGCTCAGTGCAGGATCACTAAATCATCCGTGTCCAGCCTTTGTTTGAACATTTCCTTTGAAGGAGAACTCACCACCTCCCGTGGTAGCCTGTTCACACCTAAGGGCTTAGCCACACAGGCGCATCTGGGCGCCGATGCGCCCGTCTTCCTGCACGAAGAAGACGGCCGCACCTGCAGTGCGGACGACTCTCCGCAGAGTCAGAAGAAAGAACACATGACCGGCAATGAAGCCGGTCATGTGTTCTTTCTGCCGGCGGTGCGGAGAATCGTCCGTATCTGCAGTGCGGCCGTCTTATCCTGCAGGAAGACGGGCGCATCAGCGCCCGGATGCGCCCGTGTGACTAAGCCCTAAGTAACCTGTGTCACTAAACCTAAGGTCGACTCTGGATACATATACCATTCCATATTGCTGCATAAGAAGGAAGATTAAACAAGAGACTAGTACAGCTAGTACAGCTCTATTCTGTGTTCTATAAAATTAATGACATTCTCATAATAAATGTTGTTCCCATTTTTTTGTGATTTAAAATATTCTAAGGCCACAAAAAATGTATGTAATATTGTGCTCTGCCCTAAGGCATGAAATCCAGAGAGTTCCCACATGCAGCGCTAATTGTCTGTCGGTATAGGATGCAGTATTAGTGTACAATCTTCAAAACACTTTATGCAGTCACTGGGCAGACTCAGAAAGTATCTGAACAACTCCCGAAAATCGAAGAGAATATTTGTGAAGTGCATATGTTCTTTTTTTTTCATTCATATATGAACTGTCAATCAAACAGTAATTGTGTGAGAGATTGTAGCGAGCCTGAAGCTGCTCACAGGGGCATCAAAAACATCAAAAGAACCAAATAAAATGAAATAATAATTACTCAACCAATTTACAATGGAAAAAATGATGAAACATATTGGATATCAGTTCTAACACTCAGAAGTGAAGTTTACTGCTCAAAGAATGTAAAATGTTCCTTAAAAGTTTCCTTCTGCACTGGCAGAATAACTGTGATGGTGTGTCAGACTGCTGGATGTGAAGTATTTACCCTTTGCAGTCCAATTTTGGATTCAGGGTTTCCTAGGGGGTTTTCTCTTTCTGCCATTATACAATGGCGCCATCTGCTGGCTAGAGCCACTGCTGTGGTATGGGACATTCTGCAGAGGCCCCCGACAACAGAGCGGACAGTAGTATACTGTAAGAATACCCTGCCGGACGTCTTCTGACATTGGAGGTGTACAGCCTTCAATCAGAATGTCTGAAGACGTCAGACAGTGGATAAGAAAGGGTTAGTGTGCGACGCAGCGACAGTAAGCAATCGTCCAAACTTCTCTGTGCATTTCTGGAGTTGTGTGGTCAGTTCATAGCTGTTCGGATGTCGAAGACGAAAACATCCAAGGGTTGCAATTCATTGACTGTGTTCATTTCAGAGCCAATTTTCACACCATTTAGACATTTGGAAGCCTCAGTGATAGGCCGGCTGTACACAACCGGATTTGCATTGCGGAATCCAGAGCAGATGTCTGCCTCCAGATTCCACAGAAAATACCGTCCATAGCTTGCTATGAAAAAACATTTTTTCCTGCACACGAGCGGAAATCAATAGCAATTTTCCACTTGCAGAGGAAAAATTGCAGCATGCTCTATTTTTGAGCGGATTCCACCCAGACGGCTTCCACTGAAGTCAATGGAGGCCATCCAACCCGTGGCCCTTCTGCAATTGACATTACGGAAAGGCCACGGATTCTGCATCATCGTTGGGCGATGACATGGGAAAAGCAGGAGTTGAAGAAAAAAATCTGTACTGGCATGTCTGACACCGAGCCAGGCGGACCATTTGCAGTACAGAAGAGAAGACTAAATGAGAGGTATGCACGGACGCCAGCTGGGCACAGGGTCAGATTCCGCTGTAGGCTCCTGTATGCAGCTGGCCATACTAAATGATTTGTTATATATTTTATCCAATACGGAATGAACAAAGAATAATATGAAATAAAAAAGTACAAAATTATTATTTTTTAATAGTGTCTACTATGCACTGGTCCCTCAATGTACAATATTATTTGCTTTTGAGATGACCATTGTATGTTTAAAATATTGTCAATTGAGATCATAACTCTTTGTATAACTGGTAGTTGCTCCGAAACCCTAAAAATGTCATCCAAAAGTAGTACAAAATGAAGAGTAAAGAAAATTAAGCAAATAACTAATACAGATAAAACAATAATTTATGTGCTGCCTCACCACCTCTTTTCTTGTGCCATTGAAGAGTCCTGAGGTTCGGATTCTGGGTAGGCTTGCACAGCAGACATACTCCCGCAGTCATATCTGCCTCTATATACAGTGCTGTTGATATTGTGATTATTTGTAGCTCCAAGGACCTCCCCTAGTATGTATTTAGAATGTTGATCAGATTTTCATATTGTTTAATGTCATTCAATAAAATGGCTGCTGTGGCCAAATTTATCCAAAGTATACAATGCCAGTATTTTATTGCCAGGGTTAGAAGAGGGAATAGGTAGATGTAATGTTAAGGGTGCAGCGGCACATGACTCTGCTATACCCGAGTCATGTCAGTATTAGTGCAGTATGTCTCCACCAGAAGTATGGGTAGGCTGCTGTTCACAATCTGCTGACCAGCTGACTACGCTATTGACCAATGGGGTTTTCTGTCTGTCACTACGCCCACCCTTTCAGCCTAAGCTGCATAATGAAATGTCCCTAAAGCGGTGGAAGTCACGACAGCGCTTTGCCACATCTGCTGGCACCCAGAAGCTGGAGGGGTTGATGACGGTGGTTGTACAATGATGTTGGTGCTGCTGCTGCTGCTCGTGGCCTGTGCGGTTGCTGCGCTCGTCCCTGTGTAACAGGAAGACCAAGAACAGGGACATGCTGCTTGTGCACTTCGAGAGGTTTCTAGAAAGTAATGGAATGCAATTCCATTCAACATGAGTGTTCTGAGCATCGAATGTGTAGGTTCATCCTAGTGATTGTGTGCCATTACTGGATTAGAGGAGTGCAAGAAAATGTAATGCTAGCCAGATCATAGATGTAGAGACTATTATGTATCCATTATCTATGCACACGGGGAAGGCTGGACTGAATAGTAATCCAAAAACAACCTCAGAATTCTCACTGATTAGTTGTCAGACTGTCACAATTCATAACATTCAGGTATATTTACAAAGAATGTGACATGGATTCGGTATTAGTGCAGTCGTGGAGCTGTGAAGGTGTATGGGGGGTAGCCAATTCGGAGCTTTGGGCATGACCTGGGCATTACCTGTAGCTGAGGCCAGCCAACCCATACTTCCGGTGGAGACATACTACACTAATACCAGTCATGTATCTGACATTGTATGTTGAATTTGGTTTCAAGTTAAAATGTTCCAGGAAAGGCCATTGTATGCTAAAAATTTTGCATCCTGAGGCTAGTGTAACTTGGGAGATCACTGCATGTTAAGGCCCATTTACATGGAGCAATGATCGCTCAAAAATTGCTAAAAAGCGATCATTTTAGTGATAATCGTTGCGTCTAAATGTGCGCCCATCGTGCACTTTTCATGCACTGCTAGCTGATCCTTAAATTCAGTCTAACCTAAAAATCGTCATTTAGCCTTATCAGGAGTTCTCCACGGGTACTGCTGATAGCATTGTTTCCTGGCAGAGAACAAAGGAATTGAAAGCAGATAAGAGCCCTCGGGCTATTAACTGCATTCAGTTAAGGCTTCATTTGCACACTTAATTGCTCTTAAGTAGCTGAGTAGGCACTTAATAGTTTATGCTTGAAATGTCACGGCTGGGTTTGTGTGCTATGGGCTATAATAAAGTCTGTTGACTATATTAATTGTGCTGTCTGGAGTGCTGCCTGCATACACTAACAGTTTATGCAAGATGATTGCTCAAAGCTGTCACTCAAACAGTCGTTTGAGCGATCTTTAAGCGATCATCGCTCTGTGTAAATGGGCCTTAAGTTTGGATAAGATCCCTGAATAATAAATTAACTCTTGCCATGTGTGGGACCTGAAGAGTGGAGCATGTCATAGAGATTCAAAGAGCACCAAAGACACTTCAGGTCCTGCACAGTGTGTCAGTTTTTACTGGAGTATTTTAATTTTCTCTAGTATAAAGTACGAAATAGTAAGAGTAAAATGAAGTGTGAAAAAAGTACCTAAATTCAAACACATTCAAAAGTATAAACAGTAAACAAAAGGTGGATAAAAAAGAAGCGATAACACCAAAATGATTTTGAGAGTACTAGTCAAGGTGGCTTCACATCTGGGGCAGGGATTCTGCTTTCCTGCTCTGGAAAGGGGAATCTCCGTGGCCAAATGGTTCTGTCTCTAGACAGAACTGAACAGCGCTGGGTGGACCATATTGACTATAATTTGGTCTGTCCAGTTTCTACCCAGCTACCTGGGTTTAGGACTTGAGGATCAGGCTACTTTCAGGTTTAGGATCACACAAAGGTTTTGGCAATCCGGAACTTCTAACATTTTTGTATTTTTATTTTTGTCGAAGTAAGTTTTATTTTATTCATATTCCATTTTGGGGTACATATATGTCAGTGTTTCATATTTTATTTCAAGGGGGCAGGCAAAAAAAAAAAATTGTGGCATGATTTTTTTTTATGTTGTTCATTACTGACCTAAAAATAATGTATATATTTACAGTATATGTTGTGATCTTTGTGGTTGTTTGGTAATGTTTTTTATAAAATAAGAGAGCACTCTAACAGCGATTTTCACAACACTTTGAAAATGGGGTCCCGTTGCATCTGCTAAGAGCGGCATTGTGATGGAACCCCCGCACAGAAACAAATGGAACCATTCACTGTCATTAGTGCAGTTGACATCACTTTGGTATTCGTTTGACAGAGGTTCAGTCTTTACCATTTTATTTGGAGTACAGAAAACCAAAGCTGACTACATAATTCTATAGTTCAAATATAATGGGAGAAAACAGAACCACTCTCACACGGACACCAAAGTGACATCCGTTTTGCTATTAACAGTGAATGGTTTCTGTTCATGGGTTCCGTCACAATGCCGTGTTCGGCAGTGGTAATGGAATGAATCCCCCAGACGGAATCCCTCAGCATAGTGAAAAACCCTGGGGGAATGCACAATAATATTTTGCACATATACATAGTTGCTGGAGGGTGAGTGGGGGAGGATCCATAGAGCGAGAGTCCCAGAGATTTGTTTTCTGGTACTTCAGGGCAGCAAACAATGTACAGATTTTGTTATGCGCCAAGTGATGATGATGGTATGGATGGACAGACAACTTACAACTTTGGCCGAATGAAGAGATATACTTCAAATATCCTTCCCTGTGAAAAAATAGCTTTAAAAATAGAAAGTGTCCTGACAAATTTAATAAGGTTTGGGATATATGGTGTAATTCTTCTAGTACAATTTTTAACAAAAAGCTTTTCAATTCCTAACAGAGCAACTACACAGTTATGTTAGGTGGAAACAGTGATTATTATAGTGGTGCGCATGGCTAGTTGAGTTTTCTTATCACCCTCCTGTGTATCCTTACTTCCCTATGATTTATTAGCTTGTGAGGTAGAAACTCTTCCGTTGTAAACAGTAAATAATCACAACATAAAAATTTTCATGGTCCTACAAATATTCATTTTATTTAATGTATGAAGCAAAATATAAATACTGCGAATGTTGGAATAGATTAGTTATTATTCTTTAATAAAACACATTTTTTTTAAAATGATGTATTTATAACTAAATCGGTTTAGAGTGCATTTCATGTGGATGAGCCGCCCAAAAAATTCCCCAGACCATAATGCTTCTGCCAACAGCTTGTGTTCTTCCAGTAATGGCTGCAGGGTGTTTGTTTTCTGATGTTTCTCGCCTGACACACTGATGTCCATCCGTTTGATAAAGTAAAAAACGTGACTCATCGGAGAAGGCAACCCTCTGCCAATCAGTGGTAGTCCAAGTTAGATACTGCCGTGCAAACTGAAGCCTTCTCTTCAGATACACCTCTGTTAGCATACGTGCAATGACCTTCCATCTCCTTCGGAGCCCCATATGTAGTATGGTTCGCTGAACTGTTGTTGGTAGGCAAACGTCTGGTAGCTCCATGGTTTATTTTCATGGTGAGCTGCTCCACTGTAGTGTATTGGTCGGCCCTCAGGTATGTTTGTAGACAACGTTCACCTCTCACATCAATGGCACATGGTGATACATAGTTTCCACGTTGGTTGCTCCAAATGGGGCCATTTGCAGTACACTTTCACCACAGCAGCATGCAAACAGTTCACAAACTGGCGGCATTTGAAAATCACGGCCACCCTCGGCCCAAAAGCCAATAAAGAAGCCAATTTAAAAACTTTGATAAATCACCCCCTTTACCCATGACAACAACGAATGATATATGAGCAGACGGCCTGTCGCACACCTTATATACCCATCAAGCCAGTTCATGACATGTTACTTCATGGGCTACATGCTGCCGACGTTGAAAGTTTGTTGTTGGTCACCCGATTCTAGTTTGTTTGTCCTATTCGTCCATTTGTGGTCGGACGTCTGAGACTTATCTTGTTCCCTTCATCCATTGGTAGGTGGATGCTAGGGCCTTGTTTTGTCTGTCTGTTCCTGCATCTAGCCACCCGTATAGCAAGCCTACATGGCTGTCCTTGCTTCCATAGTATCAAGTGATCTCTGGGTCTCATTGACAGTCCAGAACGAACGTAACATAATAACCAGCCAAATAAAAGTGCTGTAGATGCAGTTTGTTTCCTGTTCTATCACTTACTAGACAGGTGAGTGCCTTGAGTGTTTGTTCAGTCTTTGACATGTCTGATCGCTTGTCCTGTCCAAGTTCACTAGTTCCTGCATCTAGCCACCAGTATAACAAGCATACACATCCCTCCTGGCTGCCATAGTACCAAGTGATCTCAGGTTTTCATGGACAGTTTAGGACAAATGTAGCAGCTATGATTAATGCATAAATAATTTCAATAACACAAATCTAAAAAAAATTTCATTCGGACCAGGGCTTGGTTTGCACCACATTTGTGCTTTTTAAACATATCTTTTTAAAAACGTTTGCTACAAAACAGGTATAAGACAGTATAAAAAGAAAAACTATCTGCAAAAAAGTGTACAGACAGTATACAGTTGGCATCCATTTTTAACTGCAGAAAAGGGTATACATGTACAATAATGTGGGGTGTATGGAGAGGGCCCTGGAGACAAGACTGCCCATACACAAGGGGTGTCTGCTGTCTTTAACAGCTGACACCCTGCAACAGCTTCTGTGATCAAAGATTACATTATTGTGACTGCTAACCATTTAGATGCCTTTAGCAATCAACAGGGACATTTAAATGGCCTGACAGGGGGAGGGAACTCTCGCTGTCACCAAAATAGCTGGCCTACAACAAGATCATGAGGTGCCATTCAGATGTCACGGCAGCTTAGGGCCTTTTATCTCTAGTGCTCTCATGTATTTCTGCCTGTTTAGTTGTGCCTTTGGGGTGGCTTACTAGAATGTCAGCAGTAACACAATATACTGCAGTACTGAAGTATAGCAGTACACTGTATAGTTTAGAAAACAATTGCTAAATCAAGTTATTTGCTTATTTAATAAGGGGGCATTTAAAAAAATGTGAAATTAAGTTTTTTTTATTACTGCAAATTAAAAAAACTATTTTTACAATGAAAAATAAAAACATATTTGATATTGCTGCATTCGTAAAAGTTCTATCTAAATAACGCATAATTTATCCCACACTGTGAATGCCATCAGATGAAAAAAAGCATGTAGTGCCAAAATTGCACTTTTTTGGTCACCTCATCTCCAATAAAAAAATGTAGTAAAAAGCAATTAAAAAGTCATACGACACACAAAATGTACTTAGAAACTACAGTACATTTCCTCCCACAAAAAATAAGCCTTCGCATAACCCTATTGGTGGAAAAATTAAAAAAAAGTTATGGGGGTAAGAAGGTCATTTAAAAAAACTGATATTTTATTGTTTAATGTAAGTACACCAAAAATCTATATAAATTTGGGTTTGCCCCAATTGTATTGAGCAACATAAATAAGTTAGCATGTTACTTTAAAAACAACATTCTCCCCCAAAAATTAGAATCATAGAATAATAGAATGGTAGGGTTGGAAGGGACCTCCAGGATCATCTGGTCCAACGCTCTGCTCAGTGCAGGAAATTTCATTCCACCCTGCTTAGAAATTCTTAAAAGTTTTTCAGTACATTAAAAATACAACGTATCCCACAAAAAGCAAGCCCAGATGGCTATTTCAATGGAAAAGTTAAAAAAATTAAAAGGAAAAAAACATGGAAAAGAAGATGGCAGAAATAAACATTTTTCTCCTTCAGATAGATTCAAAGGTATACTGTGCAAATATATGTAAATATATTCTCATTTTTAGGTCTCTGTCTTTGATGGGTTTCTGTTGTGTCACATCTGTCTGCTAGGATCTGTGGTGCTACAGGTTCTCTGGAGCTTTCCTGCTCAGGTGTGGGGGATTGTGCTGGCTGGGCGTGTGTGTCTCCAGTCAGCCAGTCACTCTAGGTCAGTACACATATAAGCTGTCTTCCCAGGTGTGGGTGTGGTCAGCTTTCTCTGTTCTCATTCTCTCTCTGTGTGGTGTGGGCAGGTTTCGTGTTTGGTTGCTGCAAAAAAGGTTAATGTTTTGTGTTTGTTTGGTTGTGTCGCTCGACTCCTGGTAAGCATAGGGATTAGCGGTATAGCTAGTAGCAGTGAAGTGGCCCGCTAGCTTCCATATTTTGGTCAAAATGTCAACAAATGCCTGGCATTTATAGCATTAACATTGTTACTAGTGTTTGCTGCTGTATGGTGTGATTCCAGCTCTGAGTGTCTTCTTATTCTGTCCAGTTGTCCCTGTCAGTGGTGGCATGTGTATGTGTTCTATCCAGGATGCATGAGTTCCTAAGAGCAGCTAGGGCCCAGATCCAAAGGGCACTGGGCCGCCCATTATTGGGATGATGTCCTGGCTCATGTAGGTCTGTGTCACTTACCCTTATAGAAGATAGGGAGAGGTGTTAATCTGTGGTAGTTTCACCTGGCGTTCCCCATTTCCTTTGGTAACGTTCATGTGGGCCCGGTGCTCACCTGCCCACATGAACGTAACATGTTGTTTATATAGTGCCAACATATTCTGTTGAGAGTCTCTGAATCTAATGGGACTCACAATCTATTTTATCTCACACTTGTGCACTAATTTTATAGAAAGCCAAATAACATATCAGTATATTTTTTGAGTGTGAAATGACACCAAAGTATCCAAAGGGGACCCACACCTACACAGGCAATCATACAACCTCAATGCAGATGTTGCTCTTGGTTAGATTGAAACCCAGGACCTCAAAGCAACATTGCTTACCACTGAGCTGCTCTTCGTACATAAGAAGAGTTTTATGATACCCTGTCAAGTTTAAGAAAATATGGCCTTCGTATCAGACAAGCTGGAGGTGAACCACAGGTAGGTAATTGTAGCCAATGTGGTAGCAACCATCTGTTACCACATTATATATGGTGTCCAGAAGTTTGGTTATGGCCACCCAAGTGATTGACATTGGTCCATATCTCTTCTATTTAGATTAAGACGGGTTATGTATGAAATCTGCACAGCCACAGGGAATGTTTTGGTCACTTCTTGTGCTTACTAATGATTTTTACCACATGCTGGAAAATAAATTATTTCACTGTGGGAGATGTGCCTTAACCAGATGCCTCAACCAACAGTCAGTGGGATTGTTCAGTAAAAACCTTCAGATGAAGCCAACCGTTTAAGTCAGCAAGAACAAATTGTCTCAGTGACAAGATGGGAATACATTATGAAATGTTTTCTTATCCCTGAAGAATTCCATATTGTACGCCTATCACTCGTGTTTGGTCCAAGAAAAATATTATAGTGCAGATCTAAGACTTTCTACACTCCACTTGACATTGTGGATCAACACAAAGTAACCATAGTTACTGCTACACGATTGAAAGTGACCATTTCTCTGTACAGAATTTATAAGACGGCAGAGAACCAAAAATTCACTAAATTTAGTCAAATAAATGAGAGGTTACATTTATGGACTTTAATATAGAAAATATTTTTGCAGTATAAAATGCAAATACAATGCATTCAGAAAGTTTTCAGATTCGTTCACATCTTGTTATGTTGTGGCCTTATGCAATATTTTTTCTTTTAATTCAAGTTTTCCCATCATTCTACATTGAACAAAACCTCATAACGATAAAGTGAAAATAGAATGTTGGAAATGTTTGTATCTTTTTAAATGAAAAACTAACATTCTTCATTGACAAAAGTATTCAAACTCTTTGATATGGCACTTAAAATTTAGCTCTGGGGTCCTACCATTTCTCTTGTTCATCTATGAGATGTTTCTGTACCTGTGGTAAGTTGAGTTGATTGGACATCACTTTAAAAGACACACCCTGTCTATACAAGGAATCACAGCTCACAATGCATATCAGAACCAAAACCAAGCCATGATGAGGAAAGAACTTCATGTAGACCTCAGAGACAGGACTGTGTGAAGCTACATATCTGGAGAATGCTACAAAGACATTCTTCTGCACTGAAAGTTTCCAAGAACACAGTGGCCTATATTATTCTCAAATGGAAGCAGTTTTGAACAAACCCAAATAATCGGGGGGAGAAGGGCATGTGGTAAGAGAGGTAACCTAGAACCGAAAGTCAATCTGGTTAAGCTACGGAGATCCTGTGTGCAGATGGGAGAACGTTCCAGAATGTCAACCATCACTGCAGCACCCCACCAATCTGGGCTTTATGGTAGAGTGGCCAGAAAGAAGTCTCTCCCCAGTAAAAGACACATAAAAGTCCACATGGAGATTGTCAAAAAGCACCAAAGGGACTCTCAAACAGTGAGAAGCAAAATTCTCTGGTCTGATTACACCAAGATTGAACCTTTTAGCCTTAGTTCTAAGCGTTATGTCTGCAGGAAACCAGGCCGTGCTCATCAACTGCACAATACCATCCCTACAGTGAAGCATGGTAATGGCAGCAATATGCAATGGTTTTTTTTTTAGCGGCTGGAACAAGGAGATTGGTCAGGGTTGATACAGGGTTGACCTTAAGCCCACAACCAAAACAGCACAGGAGGGGCTTAGGTACACCTCTGTGAATGTCCTTGAATGCCCCAGCCAGAGCCCTGATGTGAACCCTATCAAACATTTCTAGAGCGACCTGAACATAGCTGTCCACAGATGGCCACTATCCAACCTGACAGAGCTAGCGAGGATCTGCAGAGAAGAATGGCAGGAAATCCCCAAATCCAGGTGTGCAAATCTTGTGGCATCATACCCAAGAAGACTGATAGCTGTAATCACTGTCAAAGATATGTCAACTAAGTACTGAGTACAGGTACTGAATACTTATGTCAATGCAAAATGTAAGTTTTTCATTTTTTAAAAATGACAAAGATTTCTAACTGTCGATTTACATGTTGTTAAGATGGGGTACTGAGTGCAGAATGATAGGGGAATTTTTTTTTTCTATTTGCACAAAGCAACAAGATAACAAAATGTAAAAAGTAAAAGGGTCTGAAGAAGTTCTGAATGTGGCACTGTTGCATCTTGTTTCCACCGGAAGAAAGGGTCGAGACATGGTTTGGCCAGGTTATGTTATAGGGGAGTGGCCAGTCCATGCCCCCAAGAGTGTATTGGCTGCTCTCCACACACAGTATGTCACATCCCCAGGTTCCAGCTGTTTCCCCTACATACACTCCTAACCCTAACCCTAATCTACAGTCCTAACCCTAACCCTCCTGTCACTCGCCACTCCCGGCTGCGGCGCTGTCAGTCTTTCCCCAGCCCTCCCATCTCTGCCGTTGTAACACCATCTCCCCTCCCGGCTACTGTCACTGTTTCTGCCACTGTGCCTTCTCCCCTGCTGGCTCCGGCGCTGTCCGTCCAGTGCTGTTACTTTCCCCGCAGGGCTCCCATCTTCCATGCAATCTGATTTTGGCTTACAAATACATATGCAAAATACTGATCCAAATACTGCTGAGTGAAAGTGGGCTGTGGGTCCTTTCACATTGGATAGAATATTTCGGAACAGCATTGCCATCCCATGGAGTCTTCACTGCTAAGTGCAGATTTTGATGCAGAATTGAAAATGGCAGAATTTTAGCGGTAACTCCACATCAGAATTCGCAGTTAGATGTGTGGATTTTGGTGTGGAATTCCAGGGCGGCGTGGTCCACAATACTGTTGTGGGATATTCCGTTCCATGTGAAAGCACCCCTAGGCTGGGTAACACAGGGGCTGATTTGCCGCGGAATTTTTGCACATTTGAAGTGGGTTTTATTACATATTTCTGTGCAGAATTCACCCCCTCATTGAGAGGAGGTGAATTCTGCAGCGGAAAGGGTGACAAAAATGGCATGCTGCGGAATCGAATACAGCAAGGCATGTCTATTTCTGCACAAGTTTTGTGCAAATTATTTCCACAGCTTGTGGATGGGATTCTCAAAATCTCATCCACTTTGCTGCTACTGTAAATGTGGAGGGTCCGCACAGAGATTCCATGACAAAGTCGCCCTGTCTGAAACCCTTTTAGGGTGTTTTCTTGTGGTGATCAAAAAGTGGGCAGGGCTTCATAGGGCATGACCGCGCATGGCCTTTCACATTTACTATAATATTCTATGTCAGAAACAGGCTTAGGGCTCAGTCAGATGAGCAGATATTGGCACGTTTTTCCATGCGGGAAAAAATGCACTGCGTTCGCAGGAAAAAATTCCCACCTACAAACAATATAACATATGGGTGGCAATGGACGTGGTCATGCAGGTTCTTTTCCGCACGCAGTGCTTTTTTTTTTCCGTGCGGAAAAAGAAAATGCACTGCATGCAGAAAAAAATCCGCATTGCCACCCATATGTTCTATTGTTTGTAGGTGGGAATTTTTTCCCACGAACACGGTGTGTTTTTTTTTCTGCGCGGAAAAATGTGCGAATATGCGCTCGTCTGACTGAGCCCTTAGAGCTGATGTAGGTTTGCATCTAGTGCATGGTACTGTCAAGAGAAACGCATTAAGAGGCTTGCACCTTTTGATATATTTGTAGCTCATCGCCAGGCACATAGTTTCCTTAGACCGGTGTGCGAAATGCCAGGCTAAGTAAATGGTTCCCAGCATGGCTAAAACATATCATAAATGCTCTGCAAAGCATGTAAGGGCAAAAACACATGACCACATGTGCCAATACGCTCACCGCTACAGAGTGTGTTAGTGCATGAACCGGGTTTTACTTTTTTAGTTTTTCAGCTCCGTGCTAGTACGTAGGAGTTTGAATAAAAAAGCAGGAAGATAGATCCTGCACTAGGGCAAATCCCATCTTTTCTCACACGTAGTATTAACGCACAAGAATTCTGACTTTTGAATTGGTGGTGGTTTTGTTTCATTCCATTATGCGGCCATGATTTTCACAACTGAATAACAGTACTGAATCATGCCCATCTGTTTAAGCCCTAAGGGCTCTCACACACTTGAGTTTTTTTAACGCAAATGTCACTGGGATTTTCTAATGTTAAAAATGCATCGCACAAGAATATCAAAGCATAAACATGCGATGCGTTTTTAACATTAGAAAGTCCCAATGACACTCGCGTAAAAAAAAATGCAGCTGTGGCAGAAGTCTGTGATGCTATCCCATTGCTTTCAATGAAGCCGGCACTGGTGCAGCCCCGTTGAAATCAGTGGGTTGCAGGCAACCCCCGCAGTGATGATTTTCGGGGAAGGGCTTGAAATATAAGCCCTTCCCTGAAAATCAGCCCTAGCTGTAAAAAAAGTTTTTAAAAAATTATACTCACCTAGAACAGCCATCTGGCTGTTCTCTTCAGTGCAGCAGTCTTCTTCTGTGTTCTGGAGGCCGGGGATTGAAAAATCCCTGCCCCCAGAAATCGATGGTCTTATTGGCTGAGCTCCCAGCCAATCACAGGCAGCGCTCAGCCATTGAATGACAGCTTAGCGCTGCCTGTGATTGGTCATAGTGCTCAGCCAATCACAGCCACCGCTCAGCCATTTATGAATTCAATGAATGGATTTTTGTGCATTTGTCATGGGCACACAGTTTATGAAACATCAGTCCAAGTAAGTATGCCTCTTTTTGTGAAGGTAACCTTAGGGTAGTTTTATACATAGCATATTCAGGGAGAACCTGGTGTTTCACACGCTAAGTAAACACTGTGCATAACTACAAAAGATAAATCTATAAAATGTATTAATACATTTGTCTCATCTGGTGGCTCCTCTGTGCATCAGATGAAGACTCAGCCAGCTCCAAGCTGGAGTAGGCTTTTGCTATAATGTACATCAGTTTACGACATACAATACATTATAATATACGACAGGACATGCACGGCCCTGTCCACTACTGCTAGGCCCTGCCCCCATTTTTCGAAAAAGGAGAAAAGTTTGTTACGTACACCAAAATTTTGACTTTTGGATGCCAGAATTATAGTTATTAGGCTTAATAAATTGGCTCCCATATTTGGCAGTTTTCTCAAGGATCTGTCCATAGATTTCTCTATCGCAAAATAAATACATGAAGATACATGTCAAAAATGTCTGATCAAAAAAAGCTACCCAAAAACTACTTGTAAAAAATGTATGAAAATGCACAAAAGTTGAGAAAAAACTGCCTCACAAAAAGAGTATGAAAGAAACATAAAAGAAGTTGTCTGGTTTAGAAAACCGATTCTCAAACAATAGGCTATTAACTGAGGTGGAAAGTCGTTACAAGAAAAGCATCTGTCACTCTGGACGACCCAACACATCCCTGCATCACAAGGACAGTTCATAGATTGTAAAGAGAAACGTGTAATGGTTCATTTCCCATCTGAAGGAGTTGCTGATTCTCCCTGTGATCGGTTAATCATCGAGGAATCTTCTAAGGAAAACGCATTGTCCAAAACAAACAACCCCTTTAATTTATCTTATTGCACCAATCACTGATGACTGGTGTAAATGAATCAAACTGTAAAACTACGCAATTCAGATTTCAGAAACAAGTCTTTTCTGAAAACTAACTTTTTCTTTGCTATATCTGTCTGTTTTCTATCACATAATGGTGCTCAACCTTGTGTGCTTGACTCACCGTTCTATAGAAAGTTTCCTTTTGTGTTTTATTGTGCAACAGCAGGAATCACCAGGACAGGTTATTCCTTTACCAAGAGATGGAGGAGAGGAGAAGAGAAATAAAGAGGACTCCTGGGTGGATCTTTCAACACTGTGCTTTTTCCAAGCTTTTTCACACCAAAAATGGAAAAAAAAAATACTATTCTCACCGTTCTGAAAGCAGCATGCAGGTCATTAAACCGCCGCTCTCGGCATTGTGTGCCTCGGTTTTGTTAACTTTATCAAAGCGCAGGAAAATCTTCAGCAAAGCTTCTTGTTACTAGCGATTTATTTTCATCTAAGAGAACAACTTGATATCAAACATACAGTTCGATCTGTATTCTTTCTACGTTTTTGGACTGTTAGAATTTCACATACGTTATAAATGCTATTTGTGTGGTTTGATTTCTTGCTGAGCAATTAGTATAGTTGGGTTTGCATTCATTTTTTACTTTTAAAAGATACTAGTGGATGCCATTAAATATTACCAATATTATAGCGTTTAATAAGCTAAAACAGTCTTTTTGAAAACTTTGCTTTGATCACTACAGAATATAACAAAGTAACAGAGGGAAAAATGGCATCAGCTTATTATTAGAGATGAGCGAACGCGTTCGTCCGAGCTTGATATTCGTGCGAATATTAGGGTGTTCGGGATGTTCGTTATTCGTGACGAACACCATGCGGTGTTCTGGTTACTTTCACTTCCTTCCCTGAGACGTTAGCGCGCTTTTCTGGCCAATTGAAAGACAGGGAAGGCATTACAACTTCCCCCTGCAACGTTTAAGCCCTATACCACCCCCCTGCTGTGAGTGGCTGGCGAGATCAGGTGTTCGCCTAATATAAAAGTCGGCCCCTCCCGCGGCTCGCCTCAGATGCGGTGTGAGTTAGATGAGGGACAGTGCTGTTTATACCGGAGCTGCTGTAGGGAAAGAATTGGTAGTTAGTGTAGGCTTCAAGACCCCCCAAAGGTCCTTATTAGGGCCACTGATAGCTGTGTGTTGGCTGCTGTTAGCAGTGGGATTTTTTTTTTTTTCTCAAAATCGCCTCTGCAGACCGTTGCACCTGGCATTAGGGACAGAAGTGCTGCATAGGCAGGGAGAGTGTTAGGAGTGAGTGTAGCCTTCAAGAACCTCAACGGTCCTTTCTAGGGCCATATTTATCCGTGTGCAGTACTGTCCAGGCTGCTGTTGGCTGTGCTGCATTTTTTTTGGGCTTCTCAAAATCGCCTCTGCAGAGCATTGCACCCTCCATTGATACTGCAGGGAAAGAATTGTATAGGCAGGGCCACAACACAGTTATTATTCATAGAATATACGCAGTGCTGCCTGTTGGTGGGAAAAAACTGAAAACAAATCTATTTGTCCAGCCTCTGTCCGTCCTTACGCCTGTGTAGACGTGTGAGCTGCGTGAAAAACATTGCTAAATCATACGCAGCCAGCTACGCTTTACTGCTGGGTTCGCCATTTGCTTTCCTTAATTGGGAAAAAAAAATACCTGCTCTCCAAGAGTTATAATAACTCTGCTACCCTCACGTTCTGTGACACATAAGCAGGGACACAGCGCAGTTATTAAACTTCGCAGGTTCATTGAATATACGCAGTGCTGCCTGTTGGTGGGAAAAAACTGAAAACAAATCTATTTGTCCAGCCTGTGTCCGTCCTTACGCCTGTGTAGACGTGTGAGCTGCGTGAAAAACATTGCTAAATCATACGCAGCCAGCTACGCTTTACTGCTGGGTTCGCCATTTGCTTTCCTTAATTGGGAAAAAAAAATACCTGCTCTCCAAGAGTTATAATAACTCTGCTACCCTCACGTTCTGTGACACATAAGCAGGGACACAGCGCAGTTATTAAACTTCGCAGGTTCATTGAATATACGCAGTGCTGCCTGTTGGTGGGAAAAAACTGAAAACAAATCTATTTGTCCAGCCTGTGTCCGTCCTTACGCCTGTGTAGACGTGTGAGCTGCGTGAAAAACATTGCTAAATCATACGCAGCCAGCTACGCTTTACTGCTGGGTTCGCCATTTGCTTTCCTTAATTGGGAAAAAAAAATACCTGCTCTCCAAGAGTTATAATAACTCTGCTACCCTCACGTTCTGTGACACATAAGCAGGGACACAGCGCAGTTATTAAACTTCGCAGGTTCATTGAATATACGCAGTGCTGCCTGTTGGTGGGAAAAAACTGAAAACAAATCTATTTGTCCAGCCTGTGTCCGTCCTTACGCCTGTGTAGACGTGTGAGCTGCGTGAAAAACATTGCTAAATCATACGCAGCCAGCTACGCTTTACTGCTGGGTTCGCCATTTGCTTTCCTTAATTGGGAAAAAAAAATACCTGCTCTCCAAGAGTTATAATAACTCTGCTACCCTCACGTTCTGTGACACATAAGCAGGGACACAGCGCAGTTATTAAACTTCGCAGGTTCATTGAATATACGCAGTGCTGCCTGTTGGTGGGAAAAAACTGAAAACAAATCTATTTGTCCAGCCTGTGTCCGTCCTTACGCCTGTGTAGACGTGTGAGCTGCGTGAAAAACATTGCTAAATCATACGCAGCCAGCTACGCTTTACTGCTGGGTTCGCCATTTGCTTTCCTTAATTGGGAAAAAAAAATACCTGCTCTCCAAGAGTTATAATAACTCTGCTACCCTCACGTTCTGTGACACATAAGCAGGGACACAGCGCAGTTATTAAACTTCGCAGGTTCATTGAATATACGCAGTGCTGCCTGTTGGTGGGAAAAAACTGAAAACAAATCTATTTGTCCAGCCTGTGTCCGTCCTTACGCCTGTGTAGACGTGTGAGCTGCGTGAAAAACATTGCTAAATCATACGCACCCAGCTACGCTTTACTGCTGGGTTCGCCATTTGCTTTCCTTAATTGGGAAAAAAAATACCTGCTCTCCAAGAGTTATAATAACTCTGCTACCCTCACGTTCTGTGACACATAAGCAGGGACACAGCGCAGTTATTAAACTTCGCAGGTTCATTGAATATACGCAGTGCTGCCTGTTGGTGGGAAAAAACTGAAAACAAATCTATTTGTCCAGCCTGTGTCCGTCCTTACGCCTGTGTAGACGTGTGAGCTGCGTGAAAAACATTGCTAAATCATACGCAGCCAGCTACGCTTTACTGCTGGGTTCGCCATTTGCTTTCCTTAATTGGGAAAAAAAAATACCTGCTCTCCAAGAGTTATAATAACTCTGCTACCCTCACGTTCTGTGACACATAAGCAGGGACACAGCGCAGTTATTAAACTTCGCAGGTTCATTGAATATACGCAGTGCTGCCTGTTGGTGGGAAAAAACTGAAAACAAATCTATTTGTCCAGCCTGTGTCCGTCCTTACGCCTGTGTAGACGTGTGAGCTGCGTGAAAAACATTGCTAAATCATACGCACCCAGCTACGCTTTACTGCTGGGTTCGCCATTTGCTTTCCTTAATTGGGAAAAAAAATACCTGCTCTCCAAGAGTTATAATAACTCTGCTACCCTCACGTTCTGTGACACATAAGCAGGGACACAGCACAGTTATTAAACTTAGATAATTCATTCACTAGAGGCAGTGGGGCCTTTCGTTTTCCAAAAAGGGCAAAAATTATATTTGGCCTGCAGTCTTGCGCCAATTTATTTCCTGCCTGGGAAATCTAATCACTGGTAATACAGCATGCTGAGGGGTAGGGGTAAGCCTAGAGGACGTGGACGTGGACGTGGCCGAGGACGCGGAGGGCCAAGTGAGGGTGTGGGCACAGGCCAAGCTCCTGATCCAGGTGTGTCGCAGCTGTCTGCTGCGCGATTAGGAGAGAGGCACGTTTCTGGCGTCCCCACATTCATCGCCCAATTAATGGGTCCACGCGGGAGACGGTTATTAGAAAATGAGCAGTGTGAGCAGGTCCTGTCCTGGATGGCAGAAAGTGCTTCGAGCAACCTATCGTCTACCCGCAGTTCTGCGCCGTCCACTGCTGCCAATCCGAATCCTCTGTCTGCTGCTCCTCCTTCCTCCCAGCCTCCTCAGTCCACTACAATGACACCTGCTCAGGAGCGGGAACACTCCCAGGAACTGTTCTCGGGCCCCTGCTTAGATTGGGCAGCAGCGGTTCCTCTCCCACCAGAGGAGTTTATCGTCACTGATGCCCAACCATTCGAAAGTTCCCGGGGTCCGGGGGAAGAGGCTGGGGACTTCCGCCAACTGTCTCAACAACTTTCTGTGGGTGAGGAGGACGATGACGATCAGACACAGTTGTCTTGCAGTGAGGTAGTAGTAAGGGCAGTAAGTCCCAGGGAGCAGCGCACAGAGGATTCGGAGGAAGAGCAGCAGGACGATGAGGTGACTGACCCCACCTGGTGTGCAACGCTTACTCAGGAGGACAGGTCTTCAGAGGGGGAGTCAAGGGCATCAGCAGGGCAGGTTGCAAGAGGCAGTGCGGTGGCCAGGGGTAGAGGCAGGGCCAGACCGAATAATCCACCAAGTGTTTCCCAAAGCGCCCCCTCGCGCCATGCCACCCTGCGTAGGCCGAGGTGCTCTAAGGTCTGGCAGTTTTTCACAGAGACGCCTGACGACCGACGAACAGTGGTGTGCAACCTTTGTCGCGCAAAGCTCAGCCGGGGAGCCAACACCAACAGCCTCACCACCACCACCATGCGCAGACATATGATGGCCAAGCACCCCGCAAGGTGGGACAAAGGCCGTTCACCGTCTCCGGTTTGCACCCCTGCCTCTCCCCCTGTGCCCCAACCTGCCACTGAGATGCAACCCCCCTCTCAGGACACAGGCACTACCGCCTCATGGCCTGCACCCACACCCTCATCTCCGCTGTCCTCGGCCCCATCCAGCAGTGTAGTTCAGCGCACCGTTCAGCCGTCGCTTGCGCAAGTGTTCGAGCGCAAGCGCAAGTACGCCGCCACGCACCCGCACGCTCAAACGTTAACCGTCCGCATCGCAAAATTCATCAGCCTTGAGATGCTGCCGTATAGGGTTGTGGAAACGGAGTCCTTCAAAAGTATCATGGAGGCGGCGGCCCCGCGCTACTCAGTTCCCAGTCGCCACTACTTTTCCCGATGTGCCGTCCCAGCCCTGCACGACCACGTCTCCCGCAACATTGTGCGCGCCCTCACCAACGCGGTTACTGCCACGGTCCACTTAACTACGGACACGTGGACAAGCACAGGCGGGCAGGGCCACTACATCTCCCTGACGGCACATTGGGTGAATTTAGTGGAGGCTGGGACAGAGTCAGAGCCTGGGACCGCTCACGTCCTACCCACCCCCAGAATTGCGGGCCCCAGCTCGGTGCTGGTATCTGCGGAGGTGTATGCTTCCTCCACTAAAGCACCCTCCTCCTCCTCCTCCTCCTCTGTCTCACAATCAAGATGTGTTAGCAGCAGCATGTCGCCAGCAGTCGGTGTCGCGCGGTGTGGCAGCACAGCGGTGGGCAAGCGTCAGCAGGCCGTGCTGAAACTACTCAGCTTAGGCGATAAGAGGCACACGGCCCACGAACTGCTGCAGGGTCTGACACAGCAGACCGACCGCTGGCTTGCGCCGCTGAGCCTCCAACCGGGCATGGTCGTGTGTGACAACGGCCGTAACCTGGTGGCGGCTCTGCAGCTTGGCAGCCTCACGCACGTGCCATGCCTGGCCCACGTCTTTAATTTGGTGGTTCAGCGGTTTCTGAAAAGCTACCCACGCTTGTCAGACCTGCTCGTAAAGGCGCGCCGGCTCTGCGCACATTTCCGCAAGTCCCACACGGACGCTGCCACCCTGCGCACCCTGCAACATCACTTTAAGCTGCCAGTGCACCGACTGCTGTGCGACGTGCCCACACGGTGGAACTCTACGCTCCACATGTTGGCCAGGCTCTATGAACAACGGAGAGCTATAGTCGAATACCAACTCCAACATGGGCGGCGCAGTGGGAGTCAGCCTCCTCAATTCCTTTCAGAAGAGTGGGCCTGGTTGGCAGACATCTGCCATGTCCTTGGTAATTTTGAGGAGTCTACCCAGGTGGTGAGCGGCGATGCTACAATCATTAGCGTCACCATTCCTCTGCTATGCATCTTGAGAAATTCCCTGCAAACCATAAAGGCAGCTGCTTTGCGCTCGGAAACGGGGGCGGGGGAAGACAGTATGCCGCTGGATAGTCAGGGCACCCTCCTGTCTATTTCTCAGCGCGTACAGGAGGAGGAGGAGGAGCATGAGGAGGATGAGGAGGAGGGGGAAGAGACAGCTTGGCCCGCTGCTGACGGTACACCGGCTGATTGCCTGTCATCCTTTCAGCGTGTATGGCCTGAGGAGGAGGAGGAGGAGGAGGAGGATCCTGAAAGTGATCTTCCTAGTGAAGACAGCCATGTGTTGCGTACAGGTACCCTGGCACACATGGCTGACTTCATGTTAGGATGCCTTTCTCGTGACCCTCGCGTTGCACGCATTCTGGCCACGACGGATTACTGGGTGTACACACTGCTCGATCCACGGTATAAGGAGAACCTGCCCACTCTGATTCCCGAAGAGGAAAGGGGTTCGAGAGTGTTGCTATACCACAGGACCCTTGCGGACAAGCTGATGGTAAAATTCCCAGCCGACAGCGCTAGTGGCAGAAGGCGCAGTTCCGAGGGCCATGTTGCAGGGGATGTGCGTAGATCGAGCAGCATGTACATCCCAGGCAGTGCAACAGTCTTTAAGGGCCTGGCCAGCTTTATGGCTCCCCACCAAGACTGTGTCACCGCTCCCCAGTCACGGCTGAGTCGGCGGGAGCACTGCAAAAGGATGGTGAGGGAGTACGTAGCGGATCGCACGACCATCCTTGGTGACGCCTCTGCCCCCTACAACTACTGGGTGTCGAAGCTGGACACGTGGCCTGAACTAGCCCTGTATGCCCTTGAGGTGCTTGCTTGTCCTGCGGCTAGCGTGTTGTCGGAGAGGGTGTTTAGTGCGGCTGGGGGAATCATCACAGATAAGCGTAGCCGCTTGTCAACCGACAGTGCCGACAGGCTAACACTCATCAAGATGAACAAAGGCTGGATTTCCCCAGACTTCTGTTCTCCACCAGCGGACAGCAGCGATACGTAAGCAATACGTAGGCTGCACCCGCGGATGGAAGCTACGTTCTCTCTCACCATCCAAAACGGGGACATTTCTGCTTCATCAATCTGTGTCTAATATTCCTCCTCCTCCTCCTCCTGCTCCACCTCCTGAAACCTCACGTAATCACGCTGAACGGGCAATTTTTCTTAGGGCCACAAGGCTCACTCAAATAATTTTTCAGAACAATTTTTATAAGTTTCAATGCGCTTAAAAGCATTGGAACTTTAACTTGAACCAATTTTTCGTTACACTGGGCTGCCTCCAGGCCTAGTTACCACTTAAGCCACATTAACCAAAGCGATTAATGGGTTTCACCTGCCCTCTTGGCTGGCCATGGCCAATTTTTGGGATGTACATTAGTACTGTTGATACAGCAATTTGTGTGGGCCCTCGCCTACAGTGTAATCAAATTAATTTTTAGCCCACCTGCATTACAGCTGACGTTACCTCAGCTGTGTTGGGCAATGCAATGGGATATTTTTGTGTACCGCCGGTGGGTTCCAGGGAGCCACCCATGCTGTAGGTGCACACTGAGTTTTTAATACATCTGTACACTTCTAAAGAACCCGTCTGACCGGGGCATGCAGTGTGGGCCGAAGCCCACCTGTATTACGCACGACATTACTACCTCAGCTGTGTTGGGCAATGCAATGGGATATTTCTATGTACCGCCGGTGGCTTCCTGGCACCCACCCAGGCAGTGGGTCCACAGGGAGTTAAACCTACATGTGTCCACTTGTAAAGAATCCCAGTCTGACTGGGGCATGCAGTGTGGGCCGAAGCACACCTGTATTACGCACGACATTACTACCTCAGCTGTGTTGGGCAATGCAATGGGATATTTCTATGTACCGCCGGTGGCTTCCTGGCACCCACCCAGGCAGTGGGTCCACAGGGAGTTAAACCTACATGTGTCCACTTGTAAAGAATCCCAGTCTGACTGGGGCATGCAGTGTGGGCCGAAGCCCACCTGTATTACGCACGACATTACTACCTCAGCTGTGTTGGGCAATGCAATGGGATATTTTTGTGTACCGCCGGTGGGTTCCAGGGAGCCACCCATGCTGTGGGTCGACAGGGACTTCACAATAGGGAGTTGTACCTGCCTGTGTCTATGAATTAAAAAGCCCGGTCTGACTGGGGCATGCAGACACCTTGACAGAATGAATAGTGTGTGGCACATAGGTTCCCCATTGCTATGCCCACGTGTGCAGCTCCAGATGGCGGTGGCACAGGATTCTATTTCTCATTGCTTCTGTACAGCATTGTGGGCTATCGCTCCGCCACTTTTAAAGAGGGTCGCTGCCTAGCCGTGCCAACCTCTGCAGTGTATGCCTGCGGTCCCTCGTCATGGCAGACGCAATTCTAAATAGACATGAGCGTGGTGTGGCATGAGGGCAGCTGAAGGCTGCGCAGGGACACTTTGGTGTGCGCTGTGGGGGGGAGGGGGTGCGGTTGGGCAGCATGTAACTCAGGAGAAGTGGCAGTGGAGTGTCATGCAGGCAGTGATTGTGCTTTGTTGGAGGTAGTGTGGTGCTTAGCAAAGGTATGCCATGCTAATGAGCGCTTTTCAGAAGTAAAAGTTGTTGGGAGGGGGGGGGGGCCCACTCTTGCCGCTATTGTGGCTTAATAGTGGGACCTGTGAACTTAGGATGCAGCCCAACATGTAGCCCCTCGCCTGCCCTATCCGTCACTGTGTCATTCCCATCACTTTCCTGAATTGCCCAGATTTTCACACATGAAAACCTTAGCGAGCATCGGCAAAATACAAAAATGTTCTGGTCGCCCATTGACTTCAATGGGGTTCGTTGTTCGAAACGAACCCTCGAGCATCACGGGAAGTTCGTTACGAATAACGAACACCCGAACATTTTGGTGTTCGCTCATCTCTACTTATTATCCTTTAACGTTGATCCAGATGAAGGCAAAAAACAATGATATATGTTAGAGAATATATTTATGTAACATTGCCAAAAGCATCTTTCTATTCCTTTTAATGATTCTTCTTGTGATCAAAATTGTATGTGTAGCTTTAAGACAATAGATATTATATATTAAGAAGCTTTTTAGCTACAGGGCATAGTCTTGCATAGTTGCTTCAGCTCGTTTACCAAGATAGCACAGCCAGAAGAAACACCCTTGATAAGAAACTAAGATGACATAGCATGTACTCTTATGGGGGAAAACAAAATGACAAAGCAGAGTTAATGTCCTACAACCTTCCCCACGAGATCATTCTGATTACACCAGCCTGAGTGTGTCGTGTCGATTTCCAAAGCAGCTGCTATCAATCTATAACAAATTTGACACAAGCAAGATATACCTGTTTCACAGACTTATTGCGATAACGATGTAAAAGGCAGTTTCCCTCATTTTAGGGAAAACATTTCTTCCAACTCCAAATCTGGCAGTCAGAATAATCCCTGGATCACCGACCCTTCTGAAGTGAGTGATAAGTAATTATAACATGTACTATTGTTGCACTCAAGAAAGGCATCCAGGCCCCTCTTGTACTTTTTTAGTGAGTTCACCATCATTACATCCTCAGGCAGAGAATTCCATAGTCTCACTGCTCTTACAGTAAAAAATCTTCTTCTATGGTGGTGTAGAAACCTTCTTTCCTCTTACATGTCATGGTTTAAATAGATGATGGGAGAGATCTCTGTATTGTTCCGTGATATATCTATGTATAGTTATTAGGTAGCTCATTAACCATTTTTAAACTAAATAACCCCAATTTTAAAAACCTCTTTGCTGTAGTCCATTCCACTTATTACTTTAGTTGCCCATCTTTGAACCCATTCAAGATCTTATATGTCCTTCTTGAGTGCCAATGCCCCAAACCATATACAATATTCCATGTGTGGTCTGACCAGGGACTTGTTAAGAGGTAGAACAATGTTTTTGTCATGTGCCTCTTTTGATGCACCCACTGATCCTATTTGCCTTGGCAGCAGCTGCCTGACACTGGTGGCCCCACTTAAGTTTAACGTTAAATGCCCCAAGTCCTTTTCCATGACAGTTTTGCCCAGTGGATTTTCATTTGATGTATAATGATGACATGTATTTATCTGACCATTTGAATAACCTTATATTAATCAATGTTAAATCTCATCTACCACTTTTGTCACGACAGGGTTGTTGTGATAGCACCAATAATGAAAATCTACTAAAGGGATTCTGTCACCAGGTTCCTGAAGTTTGACTTGAGAGCAGTCAGTCAGCATGATTCGAGCATGGAGAATCTGGCACAGCCCACCTCTGTGAATTGGACCTCAGCTCCTAGTCAAACCTCATAAACTTAGTGACAGAAACCCCTTGAAATGCTTGGCTGCTTTAAAAACCCTACATTCAAACGTCTGGCTAAGAGAAGCCTATGGGTACGTTAGACCTACTGCACATTGATGAGGGGCAAATATCCTGAAACGCTTGTCTTATCTTTTCCTCCTGGAGAAGGTTCTGGTTTTGGTTCATATCCACAGTCATAGTTACAACCAGAGGCATAACCTGAAGCTCCCGGGCCCCGATGCAAAACTTGGAACAGGGCCCTGAACTATAATGCTTTACTTATAGTACTGGGTTCCCTATATGGGAGAAGAGAGGCCTTATGGGCCCCCTAAGGCTCCTGGGCCCGGGTGCAACCATATCCCCTGCATCCTCTATAGTTAAGCCCCTGGTTACAACGCTTGTTAACAGGTCTGACATTGGTTTGCAGGAATGCTGCCTTCTAATAGGTGGTGTTGTAGATGCATTGTCTTTCTCCCATTTGCATATTGCTAATAAAAAGGCATAAACGTGTGGTTATAAAACCAGCAGTTTTCTGATTCATGACTCTAAATGAAAGGGGTATAAACTCCAAAGTCACAAACACTTTTTGATGCACAAAGGAATTATTTATTTGTTTCATGTTGAGGCAAAACATTCTTAATAGTTGCTGTCACTTTGAGTGGCACAGAAGTATGTTGGTTGCAGTCTCTAGTAGAGGAACACAAGCTAAAAGGGAACCTGTCTCCAGTTACAAACATCATAAACTAATAGCACAGTACAATATCGCAATACTTGGGAATGTACTAAGATAAATAATGTAAATGTTTTTGCAACTTTTGCACAATTTACCTTCAATAACAAAAAGAAGAAAAAATATTTCCCTAACAGCTGAGAACCCCCCCCCCCAAAAAGGCAAAAATTGTTTGACTAACCTGACATAAAAAAACACGACCAAGTAAACGACTATGTGTGTCATATCGCAGGTCGTTAAGGACCAGAAAACTCTGCTATTGAAGGCGTAAATTAATATTTTTTTATTATTACTGTTATTACTAGGATTATTATAATAATTTTGGAGCCAAACAGTAAGTTGAAAATATTTGTATGTTTACCTAGATTAGGGTTTTTACACTTTATGAAAGTTACAAGACTTATTTGGCCAGAGCAGAAGAAACAGATGTCTATTTATCTTGGGAACATACTCAAATTTGAACTCCGTACAAATCTGACTCTGCACAATCGACAAACAGTCAATTACTGGAATCCACTTTCATGTTTTGCTGCTGTTCCATCCACACAATCTTTAAAAAGAATCATTCCTGCTCTATGACTTACTGGAATGTTCAGAAAAATTTTCTAAAGCACATACAGTACTGAGTTAAAAGTAAATCTACAACCTCTTCTGGTCTTTACACATTTTTACTGGCATTTAAAAGCGTTATTTACTTAGGAGTAAAAGTTCTATTTAAAAGTTACCATGGCAACCTAGCTGCACGAGAAATGGAAATTTTACGACTTTATCAATAAAACTGAAAATTGTATATATATTTTTTTGTAATCAACACCATGAATAAGGTTTTTTTACTTCTCCTTAAATTTTTCCTTTTAAAGTTTATTTTTTCAGTATTGATATTTTTTCATGTCAGTCATGGAAAATTGTTTGACGGTCAGAAAATCTGCATGAACGCCAATTCATACACGGAATGAAGTAGAAAATTGGGATTACGGGAATGAGTTGGTTACTCAACGTTCCAAAGAAAAGGAAACTCTGGTCTAGTTATACTTTATTAATGCCAGACTTGATTAACTTTAGTGTTAACGTAAAGGAGAGCTTTAGTTTGAATTTGCACTTGAAATAATCTTTCTCTTTCTTGTTTACATTAAGTTTTTATGGTAAGTATATATTTTTGTTGACTTTTTCTTTTTTTCTAATTTTCCATGTCCATATTTATAGAAAAAAATATATATGTAAAACATTGCAATTTTGGACAGCGCCGCAGCACCGAGCTGACAGGCGAGTCGGCACTCACTGTCCTATCTTTTTTACCAGAGTAGATTCTGCGCTGGTCAAAAAGCTCCATATGAGCACTTCCATAGTAACCTATTGGTTGCTCTAGAAGCGTGGTTTACATGTTGCTGTAGCAACGTGTAAACCACGCTCGTCTGATAGAGGCCTTATGCATGTTCCTATAGATATGGTACAATGTACTTCTTTTACATGTTTCTATAGATATGGTACAATGCTGCTAAGCAGCAGCACATGTGAAAAACACTTGGGTATACTAATAGATCACAAACTGAACATGAGTCAACAGTGTGATGCAGCAGCCAAAAAGGCAAACACAATTCTGATATTTATTAAGAGAAGCATAGAGTCTAGATCATGTGAGGTAATTATCTCCCACTACTCTTCCTTAGTCAGACCTCATCAGTAATACTGTTTCAATTTCTGGGTACCCCAAATTAAAAAAGACATAGATGAACTGGAGCAAGTTCAGAGAAGAGTTACCAGGATGGTGAGTGGTCTGCAAATCATGTCCCATGAGGAACGGTTAAAGGATCTGGGAATGTTTAGCTTGCAAAAAAGAAGGCTGAGAGGAGACTTAATAGCTGCCTACAAATATCTGAAGGGCTGTCACAGTGCAGAGGGATCAGCCCTATTCTCATTTGCACAAGGAAAGACTACATGCAATGGGATAAAACTGCAAGGGAGGAGACACAGATTAGATATTAGAAAAAACTTTCTGACAGTGAGGGTGATCAATGAGTGGAACAGGTTGCCACAGGAGGTGGTGAGTTCTTCTTTAGTGGAAGTCTTCAAACAAAGGCTGGACAAATATCTGTCTGGGATGATTTAGTGAATCCTGCACTGAGCAGGGGGTTGGACCCAATGACCCTGGAGGTCCCTGCCAACTCTACCATTCTATGATTCTATGTACACTTCTTGTATATATTTCTATAGATAAAATACAATGTACTCCTTGTACATGTTTCTATCGATCTGGTCAATATGTGCTCCTTGTACATGTTCCTTTAGATATGGTACAATGTGTTCTCCTTGTACATGTTCCTATAGATATGGTACAAATTTGTTGCTAATTCACTAATAGTAAGGTTTAATCAGAAGGCACTTTCAGGCAATCTGACAGTCACAGCACTGCAGTGATGCTTTATCTTAATGAGAGATTGACAGAACCATATTGTCAGCTGCATTATATACTCCATACCATTTGTGTACAGCACCACATATTCCCCAAGTGGCAACATTTGGTACTATTTTCTGTTCCTCGAGAACTCTAAATCCCATCCCCCACTGAGTATACACAATAACTTTATTACATTTTTTTTTAATCAGTTTGGTTTATGTACCCTGTTTCCCCCAAAATAAGACGGGGTCTTGTATATGGATTTTTGCTCCAAAAGATGTTGCATTCGGCTGTAATTTGCTTGACTCTGTACCATCTTTTCATCACAACAATTCCTTATATCCTTCTTAGAGTTCTTTGCATCCACTGGATCCCTTTCGCTGGATGCTTCTCCACGATAACACCATTCTTGGTATAATCTCCATACCGATGCACGAGAAAACCCCACAAGGTTGGCAGTGTATAAAATCCTGGTCCTAGCTAGTTTAACAGGGATGACCAAACCTTGTTGGAAATCACTCAGATCGTTGGATCTTTCCATTCTAACATAGATTTAAAATTAAACTGATCCACGGAGATCATGAGTCTAATTTTTATACAGAGAAGCTCCAACCATGAAAAAGCAGATATCTCTAAAAAATTGCCATTCAGTGTGTTGAAATATTTATATAAGCTTTTTAAAGGGAGTATCCAGCTATTGCAAGTCATGGCATATAGCTAAGATATTCCATTACTTGTTGATCAATGCAGATCCACCAATTTGCATTTTTCCCCACACAGTGCCACAACTATCAAGGCGCTGTATGGGTACTCCAACTCAGCCCCATTCACTTGAATGCAATTTTTGATCTTGAGAGGAGTAGAGAAGTTATTGCCGTTACTGGAGAATAATACATAAAAAATACAAAGTCATCTGGCCCTTACATTTTATCCATTGTTTACATCCATCAAATTAACACAATGAGCTGATTATCCTCTGCAAAAATGTAATGTATTGTTTTAATATGTTTCAGGCGCACAGGGATCATATTTCAAAAAAAGCCGAAAGCTGTTCTGATTTTTATTGATCGTCGGCGCTTCAGTTTAATATTTCATTTCCCAGATTCATGCACTAATGTTCCTTAAACTTAATGAATATAACAACTGGACTATGCTGGAGATAAGTTCATAGAAGTGTTTACTGGGCGGCTAAACTGAAAATGTCACCTGATACATTATTTCAGAACATCATTTATAGATATTAAAGTAACCCTCCGGTGCTGGGATAAAATGTTGTCCCGGGAGTGGAGCGCGGAGGGGGGGGGGGGGGGGAGTTCTATTACTTGCATTAGGTCTTCTGTGCAATTGTCCCTTCGATCTGCTTCTTCTCAGCCCCAATTTTGGGTGTCCAATATAGGCATCAGAATTGGCCATACAAATTTGCATATACAGAAAAAGAATATTCAACCACAATGGGTTAAGGTTTACTGAAAACCAAATCTATTTGGTCCCAAATCTATGGTACACAATGGGCTTCACTGGAAACCAAAGAATAGAATATCAGTTAAGAAGGGATCACCACTTTTAGTAGCGGAAATGCAGCGTATTTCCCACAGTGAAGAATCCACTGTATGAGCCACATTATTTCTGCATTGAAAGCCTGTTAAAATCTGCACCACTTGTGTGGTTATCGGGGAAGATCTACAGCAGATTTCACACCTTCTTTCGAAAGGGTGAAACCAGCTGTGAATCCACACCGGAATCCACGTCAAAATTCAGACTGGATTTCACAGCCTTTACACTACATGTAATTGAACCTTGGAATCCAAGAAACAAGTACCAATCTACTATTACAATAGCTTCTCACAATTAGACCTGCCCACTTCCAAAACCATCTGTCATATCTAATACAGGGGTAGAGGATGGGATATAGTGCAATAAAGCTTTGACAACAAGAGAGGTATGGGTATGTCCCTTTTATTTTACTCTTAGATGACAAAGGTAAAATGGCATAAAAGCTTCCTTTTCTGCCAACTCAAGCTTCACTTCCACAGCTATTTCTGTGGCATAGTCTCTACATACAACAAATGTACATATTATATACCTAATACATCCACCAATATAATTGTAATTCTTTTTTATGTTTTGGGGGGATTTTAGTTTAAATTCTGTAAGTAATTGCTTCTATCATTTTATAAGGGTGGGATTATGCTAATGTTGAATGGAATAAAACAATTCTATGTCTAGGAAAGGCAGGGCTTGGAAGAAGCTGTGGAAGCCAAACTCTAGTGAGGCAGAGGATTACTCTCCATGTTGGATTGCTTTTATGCTGTTTTGAGTTATCTGTGAGTATCATAGAAAGGTAGATTTGGAAGGGTTCTCCAGGGTCATCTGGTCCAACCCCCTGCTCAATACAGGATTTACTAAGTCATCCGAGACAGATATTTGTCAAGCCTTTGTTTAAAGACTTCCATTGAAGGAGAACTCAATGGAATATTGAGTATAATAAAAGGGACATACCCATAGTTCTCTTGTTGCCAAAGAATTTTTGCATTGTATCCTGTCTTCTACCTCTGTATTTGAGATGACAGATGGTTTTGGAAATGGACAGGTCTAGCTGTGAGGAAGCTATTGGCATAGAAGATTGGTACTTGCATCTGGGATTCTTGGAGTGGCGACCACTTCTGAACTGACATTCTGTTTTTTGATTTCCGGAGAAGCATATTGTATAATGTATGATTTCAGATCTACATCGTGGAAAAGAAAGAAGTGACATGTCACTTATTGACATGGAATTACATTGGAAAATCACATAATTCAGTGGCTTGTGAGGAAGCATGAAGAATGGATCGTATAACCCATCATTATATAAAATTACCAAATTAATACGTTAACCTAATTTATGGAAATCCTTTCTGCAGCTTTATGGGTATAAGTTTATAAACAGATTCCATCTTTTTTTATAGCTGTATATATAACTATACTTTTACAAAACAGTAATATTTGCATTTTCTGCTCTTCATTATACTGATGCATAATTCAGCAGCACTTCAGTAAATTAGCTATAAAAAGAACATTTATTCACTAAGTATAAATACAATGCCAACTTCTCTTTTTTTATTCTGCAATCTGGGCCATCATCAATGATGTGCTAAGTAATCTTGAATCGCGGAGATAGGTGCCAGAATGCCGAACGTCCGGGATTCTAAACATAAAAACAGCAAACAAAACAAAAAATGATGTGTCAACACATATAATGAGTGGCTGCACTTGTGATTTAAATCAAAGGTTAATTGCATTGTTTTTATTCCATTTTCCCATCACCAAGTACATCCTAGGACACAGTAATTCCATATCATGACTTAAAGAGGTATTCTCATCTCAGACATTTATGGCATAGTGATAGGATATGATCTAAAAGTTTCATAGGTGTGAGTTCCACTTCTGGGACTCACACTTATCTTGAGTTAGGGTCCCCACTACCAGTAGCAGTCTTAGGCTAGATGTCACTCTGTGAAGAATGCTTTTTGGCACCCCTTATCATAAGACAAAAACAATATATATTGCACTGATAGGCAGCCTGTATTCTGCTGGTGTAGAAAGCAGCAAGAACGTAGCATACCTGCACCAGAACAGCTCAGTCAATAGATACCGTACCAGAACCAGGCTCATAACATAAATACAGCACCAGAACCAAGCTCATAACATAAATACAGCACCAGAACCAGACTCACATCATAAACACATCCCCAGAACAAACGTTATAACTAGAGATGAGCGAGCGTACTCGCTAAGGCAAATTACTCGAGCGAGTATTGCCTTATGCGAGTACCTGCCCGCTCGTCTCAAAAGATTCGGGTGCCGGCGGGGGTGAGCGGTGAGTGAGCAAACAGATTGCCCCCAAGCATACAGGAGCCCTAGGACTAGACATTTCACTAGCCGACGCCGATCCCGCTCAGCTGGATATTGCCTTATACCTACTGCAATAACATAAATACAACACCAGAACCAAACTCATAAAATAAAACCACGCCAGAACCAAGCTCACAACTTAAATACCAAAGTAGAACTAAGTGATTATGTTGGGCTTACAGTCACACATTAGAATATCAGAGAGGAGGAGACAAAGCTAGGAGAAGGATTATTCGTGTAGCTCCACAAGATGCTGTCACACAAAAGAAGTAGATCATCTGGCCAGGCAGACCTGAGAGAGATGACCTCTCCAGCCAATATCCACCTGGTGCCTTTCCTACAAGCTGGGGGCCAGTGCCTTGTTTGACTGCTAAGGCCAGCCATGCCCAGTGCTCCCATTTACCCTAAATCTGATAGCCAGGGGTTGTCAAGAGAACAATAAGAGCCGAGCACCCTTTGCTATGCTGTTTCTGTAACTTCCATAGAAGTCAAGGGAATTATGCAAATAGGGTAGCACAGCAAGCTATGCTGTTTCTGTAATCAGTAGTTGCAGAAACAGTGTATCATGCTGTGCTATGCTCTTTGTACAACTCTCATTGACTCCTATGGGTGTTTCGGAAACAGTGTAGCTCAGCTGCACTTGGTTGTTTCCATCATCCCACTTGCCGGTCACTTTATAATCAGTGGTGTTACCATCTTGCCCATGTTTGCCCAAAATTGGAATACCCCTTTAGCCATTTTTCCTAATTTATTGTCTCAAGTGAAGAAACTTGCAAAGCTTCGTGTTGAAGATTAAATATAGTGGGTATTGACAAAATGATTCGATAAGCAGGAGATAGTGAATCCTCCATGTTTGAAGAAGGACTGATGTGTGGACTCTGATCTCCTCAAGGGTTTTTGGACTCTGTTGCATGGTGATTCCTAGGTCTTCAGAGTAGCTTCTCATAAGTCACAGCTTGCAGGTAGTCAGAAGCCACAGACAAACCAAACTTGCTAAATGACCTACCAGGGACCATACGGTGTACATCCTCTCCTCATTGTTGGGTAGGGCATCCACTTATATCATAAGGGCCGAGGTGACATGCCATTTCCAACCAGACATGCCATTCCCAACCAGTCTTGGTGGTTAACATCACCATCCTGGAATTGGGCACAGCTGAATGACTCAGCAGTATACAAACACACTTTGCTAAATTCTTCCTAGTGGTTAGTACTGTTGCCTTGCAGTGCTGGGGCCCTAGTCTCCAATCCAACCAAGAACAACATCAGCTTCATCAGATTTGAAACTATAACCCCAACACTACAAGGTAACAATGCTAACTATTGAGCCACTATGCTTCTTCTGCCTTCTTCTTCCCGCGAAAGAGAAAAAGAAACACAAAATACAAACTCCAAGTTCAAATCTAACCAAGCAGATGTTGTCTTTGGTTGGATTTGGACCTAGGAAGCTGCAAGTCATTGATGCTAGCCACAGAAGAGAAGGAATTCTATGGCTCTTAGACTACATTATACATTAGTTTTATGGGTTTTGGTTAAGTTCTTGTTCAGTTCAAACTTCAGTGGATCAGCACAACCCAACATTTTAAAAGTTGCCTCAAAGCACACACTACTCTATCGCCCTCTGCAGTCTTCCTCTTCTACTTTTCTACGTGTCCTCCTCTTATTCCCATAGCACTATGATCACCTAGTCAACATATACTTGAACACAGTTTACACATGAATGAATGCTGCTCAATGCATTCATTATCTAAATTTCCCTTTGGTGGGTCCCCTAACCCCAGAATCACCTATAGGCATAGGGCTAAATCCAACCCTGACTATATCATTTATATATAGTGTGTTACCAATAAATCGTTTTGGAACTTTATTCTCCTTCACCCAGAACTCTATTGCAGATCTGAATTAAATTTCCAGTGGAAGCCGATTGCCTTTTACAAGTTTACATTAATCATACAAACTCATATGACTGCTTTACAAGCTTTCGATCAAAACAAGCAAAATATCCTATTATAGTAAGCACAAGGTGGATCACAACAAACCCATTATTGATGCTCGCTCGTAAGTTTTATTTGAAATAGTTTCTTTTTAGTTGTAGAGAATTGCAGAATAAGTTGGCACTTCATAAATTCAGCAAACGGAAAAGTTTATAGTCTGTTTTCAAATGTTCTAACTTAATACATGCCTTGGGGCATCCTTATCCATCTAGTATTATACAGCATACAGTACCTGATGTTCTGAAAATGTTCTCCTGTATTACAAACGGTGTACTGTGAATATTCAGGAAGTCAATGATACAATGAAGAGAGACAAGATATGATTATCCGGCCTATTTTTTGACAGGAAAGTCTACATTTACTTTGAAAGCTACAGAATGCAACTGCAAAACCTAAATAACACCAACAATTGCAATGCCTAAAGGAATTAGAGGCTTGGATTTTCTGCTCTTCTGTTTGCACTTTCGATCCTCGAACTGTGAAAAAGACCAGAAACTGTTTACATTACATACCCATCAGGTTGCCCGCTGTCTAGATTGTCACACTTCATCTGTTAGTATGTTTTTGTAATGTTTTTTTCCAAAAATTTATGTTAGAATTAAGTTATAATGCTTGTATTTAAAGAGGTTGTCCAGCGTATTAAAGGTTTTTGAAACAGACTCAGAATGGCATAAACAAAAAAAATAAGTCATAGTCAAGTTGTTGTCTCCCTGCTGTGATGCTTCCTGGGTCCCTCAAGCACATATTTATATTCCGCAACACTTCTGCTCGATTCAACCCAAACAACCAATCACTGTGAATCAGCCAACTCAAACAACCAATCAGGTTGCTGGAATTGTGAATCAGCCAACCCAAACAACCAATCAGGTTGTGAATCGAGCAGAAGTGTTGCGGAATATAGATATATGCATCCCCCAAGGATTCCTACTTCCTGGTTCCTCTTGATACAGACATGATATGACTGCTGCCAATCACATGATAACAAAGTCTATGTCAGCAGCATCACTCCTTTAGCAAGCCAGGATCAATTATGTAAAGTCAATAAATGGTCCAGAATCCAAAGTACCAAAATAGCAATTAAAAAAAAAAAACATGTGAAAGTTGCAAAAAAAGCAATAGTTAGATTTATTCCTCCATTACCAGCAGCAATATTTCAACCTGCCAGTCTTTGTCAAGTTTGACACAGACCGACAGATCGAAACTTTGCTGATACAGGAATAAATCCAACTTTTGCTATTTTTTGTATCTTTATGCTGTTACCTGTTCTTTTTTTTTGCAGCCAATCAGTTGTCATAGCAGAGAGTAGTGATTGGCCACAGCAATCACATGTCTATGTCTAGAGGGACCAGAAAGTAAAGACTAATGAGGACTGAAAAGCATTGGAACAAGGATTTTTTAAAAATACCCAGTCAGTTGGCGCCATTACTTCTAAGCTGTGTGGCCCTGCAGCTCAGAATTTTTATGTTCGTGTGGGCAAGTGAGCACCGGGCCCACACAAACATTACCAAGGATAAGGAACACCAGGTGAAACAACCACCAATTAACACCTCTCCCTATCTTCTACAAAGGAAGATGACCAAGGACCTATCTGAGTGGGGACATCGTCCTAATAAGGGGTGGCCCAGCGGTCTTCGGATCTGGGTCCTTGCTGCCCCTAGGAATACATGCACCCAGGCTAGGACGCATACACATGCCACCATCAACAGGGACAACTGGACAGGATAAGAAGACACACAGAGCCATAATCCCACCATACAGCAGCCAATACGCAAACACTAGTAGCAGATGTTAATGCTATAAATGCCAGGTATTTGTTGACATTTTGGCCAAAATATGGAAGCTAGCGGGCCACATCATGGCTGCTAGCTATACTGCTAGTCCCTACACTAAAAAAGAGTCCAGTGACATGACCAAAGAAAACCACAAGACACAAACCTTTCTTGCAGCCACCACACATAGAACCTGCTCACACAACACACAGAGAGAAATGAGAACAGAGAACGCTAAATACACCCACACCTGACAAGACAGCTTTATGTGTACTGACCTAGAGTGATTGGCTGACTGGAGACACACACATGCCTAGCCAGCACAATCCCACACACCCGAGCAAGAAAGTTCCAGAGAATATGTAGTACAACAGATTTCAGGAGACAGATGTGACAAGAATCTACCCTCCCTCAGGGAATGTCTGCTTGCGCACAAACTGCCTGAAATCTTTCCTTAAAGGGAATGTTCAAGATAAACAATTTTAAATAAAAACATGCTCCCAATGATAAAAAATAATAAACAAATTTATTTTCACCTCTCCTAGGTCCCTGGATCTACCATATTGGCAGCTGTGGGTCTCATCTGTGATGCAATGTTTAAAGGCTGCAGCAGCCTGTGTATGGGACATCACAGGCTGCTTCAGCCAATCACGGACCTCGGTGCCTGAGCATTGAGGTCCGTGATTGGCTGCAGCAACCTGTGACACCCTGTACATAGACTAACTGCAGACTGTAAACACAAACCCAGCATGGAGGATGGAGTTTTATCACAGGAGATCTGGGAACCTCAGATCTCTGTTTAGGCACAGAATAAAGAAAACTCTAAAGAGCCCAGTGAAACATTTCAGAATGAATTGTACTAGACTGCATGCTTTCCTATAGGACATCCTTTTTTGAGGGTGTTTGCTCAGGACTTCTGTGTTTCTTGTCTGTTCTAGTAGTTAGAGAACCTGTCAGCTTGGACATGCTGTTCAAACTGCAGGCATCATGCTATAGACAGGAGGAGCTGAGGAGACTGATATATAGTTTTATGGGCAAAGATTCAGTAGTATTTTATTCATTTAAACATTTGCTTATTCTGAGCTGAACAGTCCAATGGGCGGAGCTATCAGTGATTGACAGCTATTTAAGTATGCACAGTCGCTCACAGATAGATGTCAGTCACTGATAGGACCGCCCATTAGCTCAGAATGATCATAGTTTTAAATTAATAAAATACAAGTTAATATGAATCTTTCCCTATAAACTATATATCAGCCTGCTGAGCTTCTCCTGCTCTATAACATGCTGCCTGCAGTTTGGACAGAAAGTTGAAGCTGACAGGTTCCCTTCTATGCTCCACATGACATGCAGAAAGACCAGAATAAGAAAAAAACTAATGAAGCAGTTGGTCGCCAGTAAGAAGCTCTTGAATCAAAGTATACAGAATATAAAAAATAATCATAAAATTAGTAGTTTTAAATGGATACAGAAGCTACAAGCTGCATGGAAGTTGCAAACAATGTAGATCTCAAAAACTTGCCAAGTTTAGCAAATGTAAAAAGTTGCAATCCAATTACAGGTAGATGATGAGGAGCAAGTATGGCAAGATAATTGGTAAAATACAGGATATAACCAGCATAACTAACAACTACGGTAGGAAAAAATATTTTTGCTGTGCCTTGCAAAAAGTATTCACACATGACCCACCTCCCCCTTTCCCATTGGTAATTTCCTGTTTTGTTGCATTACAACCTGGAATTTAAAGGGGCACTAACTTTTCAGACATGCCCTATGCTCATGTTATATCCTGTGTATGCCTCATCATTTGGCAAATATACTTTCATTAAAAATGTTGCTGTTTTCTCCACAGGCTGCTCCCTGCGGTCACAGGATGACAGATATGTGGACAGTGTCTGCAATCTTCACAATCTCTGCTTCTCCCGCTGTTGCAGTATGTGGGTGGCTGGGGGTGGGGGTGTATACATTACTTTGGGTTTACTAACATTTTGCCAGAGTGTCTCTGAAGTCCTGACTTGTCTGAAAGCAGAGAGGCGGACATTCAGATACTGCATCCTTGCTGATTGAAGCCGAAACACAGCAATGCAGCACGGGAGGTGAAGGAAAAGAAGTGCAGGACAGGGAACTACTGGCAGAATTATAGGCTTGCTACACACACCCTACCTGATAGTATGGAAGATTCACAGGATATGTCATAGAATTATAGAATGGCAGAGTTGGAAGGGATTTCCAGGATCATCAAGTCCAATCCCCTGCTCAGTGCAAGATTTACTAAATCATCCTAGACAGATATTTGTCCAGCCTTTGTTTGAACACTTCCATTAAAGGAGAACGCACCACCTCCCATTGTAACCTGTTCCACTCATTGATCACCCTCACTGTCAGAAAGTTTTTCCTAATATATAATCTGTGTCTCCTCCTTTTCATTTTCATCCCATTGCTTCTAGTCTTTCCTTGTGTAAATGAGAATAGGGCTGATTCCTCTGCAGCATGACAACCCTTTCATATATTTGTAGACTGCCATTAAGTCTCCTCTCAGCCTTCTTTTTTGCAAGCTAAACATTCCCAGATCCTTTAACTGTTCTTCATAGGAAATGATTTTCAGACCGCTCACCATCTTGGTAACTGTTCTCTGAACTTGCTCCAGTTTGTCTCTGTCTTGTTTAAAGTGGGGTGCCCAGAACTGGACACAGTATTCCAGATGAGGTCTGACTAAACAAGGGTAGAGGGGGATAATGACCTCACGTGATCTAGACTCTATGATTCTCTTAATACATCCCGGAATTGTGTTTGCCTTTTTGGCTGCTGCATCACGTTGTTGACTCATGTTCAGTCTATGATCTATTAGTATATCCAAGTCTTTTTCACATGCGATGCTGCTTAGCTCAATTCCTCCCACATATCATGTCATGAAAGAGTGATATATGCAGGTGCCACTTCTACCTTCAGATGTAACCTCCCCTTCGGCCGCTGTCTTACACTGTTTCCTTAACTTCCATAGAAATTAATATCCCCAACATCTACAGAAGTGAATGGAAGTTACGGAATCAGTGTACCACAATGAGCTATGCTGTTTCTGAAGCTCCTAAGTTATTCAATAGTGTAGCTCTATTTGCTATGCTGTTTCCTTAAAGCCCATTCACTTCCATGTGAGTTACGAAAACAGCATAGCATTGCCCACTGGCCTGTTTCTGTACTCCCAGCCACCGAGTAGAGAGAAGTATTATTAGTCTAATTAGTTGTCGGTGTTAGTAATTAACATCACAAAATTGCGCAGTTACGAACGCATTTTCGTGCACACGGGTGCACATTTCAGCACCCCCGTAGACTCCTATGGAGCCGTCATTGAAATTGCGCACAGAAAATAGTGATCCCATTGAAGCCTATTGGTTTTAATGGTTGGGTTTCTGGGGCCGATTTACTGCACACAAAGGCGCTTGTGTTAAGGAGGCCAAAGTATAAATAATAAGTCTGGAGTCTAGAAAAACGTGATGTCTACCCCAGTGAGAGCTATAAAAGTATGTTCATATATGACAGGTTTATTGCAGAAATATTTTAGAGAGTGCATCATAAACTGGAGGACACATCATGACCATGCATGACACAAAAAGCCCATTGATTTCAATGTGAACTACGCAAATGAGTGATGGAATAATTCCTCCACAGCGCCACCTGTTGGAAGGTAGCTACCCTATGAGTCAATTTCTATATTTTTAACAGGGCTTGCAACATGACTAGGGGTGTAAACCAAACCAGAATACCCATGTACAGACTACTGTTTCACAATTCTTGCCCCTCAACAGTGCGCAGTATCCTACTTTGTACTGAAGAGGTGCAAGAACCCTGAAACAGCTATATGTACATGGGGACTGTGGTTTGGCTTATACTACTAGTCATGTTATAGGGCTTGATAAAAGTTTGGATTTTGAGCCAAGTATCTACCCTACAATAGGTGGTGCTGTGGAGGATTATTCTAACACTAATTTGCATAGTTTTTTCCCAAGAAGCATTGCATTGTTTATATAAGATTTCATGCAACTTTGTGGTGTTCTCCACAAGGAGAAACATTACTCTTCCACAGACTCACCATGGGGACTGTGTAATGTTACATTTCTCCTGTGGCAGCAGTGTAGGAAAATTGAGCACTTACAGCCAGATTCTTCCAGTGATCTCAGCTGACCAGTTTACAGTCCAAAGCAGATGATCCCTTCATGGCCTAAGACCAATAAACAAATTGTGCTGAATATGTTCATTTACCTTTGGCTTTTGGAAACTAGACCAATTTCCACACTGCCTTTCAATAACCGGTTGACAGTAACAATGTGTAATTAGTTTTCTTGTTATGGCCACGTGAAGCGAAAAAAAGTAGAAAATGCATTTAAAACTGTCATACCATTAAAATATCTGCGACAATCTAGTGCTCCGAGAATTCCTGGAGGGATTTTGACCAAGTGTGATTTATATGCTAAATTATTTTTCCTCCTGACAGAAGGCATTTATACATTTCATGTAATGCAGACATATGCAGAACGTGTTGTGTCAATGGCAGTGTACAAATGATTAAAATTCTGTATTTAGGACACTTCATACTCTATGTCAGCGACTTAGTTGTCAAAAACTTAAACTAAAGATCCGTATTCTGTCTAGTGTACTTAAAGGGATTGTGCCAATGGTAACAGAAATACATTCATTTTGTGTCATGTGACAAAAAACAAAACTTTTTGAAGTTCACCCAAGACATGAAAATAACCATGAAGAGCAGAAGCCAAAATTTGATTATAATTTATTTACACATATTTTTACGTTAGTTGCGGCAGCCAGTCCAATACAATGGAAGATTTGAAATGCCTAATATTTTCTAAATATTGACTGCTGACCAGTTCACAAATGAGTAGAATTGGTCAAACATGAGATCTAGGGGAAGATTATATATAAGGTCTAGTGGATGGGTATATATGAGTTTTAGTGGAAGGTTACAACTAAGTTCTAATGGACGGTCTAGGGTCTGATGTAGGGTTTTACGTGAATTCTACTGAAGTCATACATGAGCTTTGGTGGAAGGTTATACATGAGAGTTGGTAGAGGGTTAAACATACACTATATGGAAAAAAGTATTTGGACACTGTAGAAAGTCAGCAGATATGCAAATACTGAGTTTGCCGAATGGTATGCAGGGAAGGGCATGAGTAAAATAAAAAGTTGCTCATTTTGTAATAACTATTCACTCATCTGATCACTTGTGGGATGAACTGAAGCGACGGTTACAACACCGCCACCCACGCCCATCTACACAACAACCTCTTCTGACAGCCTTGTACGAGGAATGGCGAGCTGTTCCTGCCCAGACTTACAGAGAACTTGTGGAAAGTATGCCGATATGTTACCGCTGTAATACAAGCAAAAGGAGGGCCGACACGTTACTGAAAAATGTACAGTGTCCAAATACTTTTGTCCATATAGTGTACATTCTATTGGAAGGTTATACATGACCTCTAGTGGAAGGTTGAGTGCAAGTTGAAGGTTATACATGAGTTCTTGAGAAGACAGTCACACATGAGATTCAGTGGAAGGTCATACATGGGGCTTTGTAGTGTAGTTACTCAGAAGGACACTACAAAACACTGTTGTAACATAATGGTTAGTTCAGAGGGGTACCTCGTACCCTTAGTGGGGTCATATCTAGTCCCCATTAGAAGTAGGGGTAATCTGCCTAGCAACAGGGTAATGCATAAATCTGTCCGAACACCAGCCATGTTTGATTGGCTGCCATCATTTTATTTATTATTGGCCAGCCTTCCTGTTGTCAAGTATACTGTTATTGGCTGGAGAAGGTGGGGTGATGTGGAGAGTGGAATGAGAGGAGAGCTGTAACTGGCCAGCACATTGGTAAGGAGAAAGAGAGAGCCCACCCAGGAAGACAGAGAGGAAGCGCGCAGTTAGAAATTGGCAGTTGAAAAGAGAGTAAGATGAGAAGCCGTCGGAGTTAGATAGAGGCGAGCTTTGGAGGAGACATAGTGAGAAGAGCATTTGTAATTAGTGTGAAGAAAGAGAGAGAGCGTAGTTAGGAGCGGTCAGAAAGAAAAGCAGGTTCTTTGGAGGACCTGAAGATAAGCAAGCTCAGACAATCGGAGTCCAAAGGGATATTTCTGCCAGTTGGAGTAACTGAGTAACCATGAGTGGGAACGCCATATCGTTCACAGGCCTAGTCAATATCCGGGATGTACACAACCCAGTGGAGCTAAAGCTGAACGCAGTCTTGGCGGCATTTTGTATAGCAAACTAATGGTCTAATGGCTAGTAGACAGAGATCATCATATTCTTAGATAACTACCTAGTGCAGTGATGCCGAACCTTTTAGAGACCGAGTGCCCAAACTGCAATTCAAAGCCCACCTATTTATTGTAAAGTGCCAACCTGTCAGGGGGCGGGGCTTATCACGACGTATGATTTTTACCTCTGTCGTTCTTAAAAGGACAAGGCTGTTTCAAAGTAGACAGAGTGCAGATTTTGACTGCTTTTGGATGCGGAAATGCTGTGGAATTTGCCATGGAAATTTCCGCTGAGGAGATTCTGCAGCATTTCCACCTCGTGTAAACATATCCCAGGAGTGATATTGACCCCCCAGAGCGGCCCCAGCAGTAAGGGTGACCCCCCCCCCAGAGCAGCCCCAGCGCTAATAGTGACCCCCCCCCCCCAGAGCGGCTTTAGTGGTTATAGTGACACCGCACCGTGGCCCCAGTCGTAATAGTGACATCCCATAGTGGCCCCCCAGTAGTAATAGTGACACCACACAGTGGTCTCAGTGGTAATAGTGACATCCCACAGTGGCCCCAGTAGTGATAGTGACATCCCACATCAGCCCAGTAGTAATAGTGACATCATACAGCAGCCCCCAGTAGTAATAGTGACACCCCACAGCGGCCCCAGCAGTAATAGTGACACCCCACAGTGGTCCCTAGTAGTAATAGTGACACTTCACAGCGTCCCCAGTAGTAATAGTGACATCCCACAGTGGTCCCCAGTCGTAATAGTGACATCCCACAGTGGCCCCTGTAGTAATAGCGCCCCCCCCCCCACTCCTCTGCTTGGCACTGTTGCTGCCACTGATCCAGGAGCACACTGTGATGTGCTGCCGGACACCTCCTCACCTCCCCTGCTCCCGCGGAACCAAGTAGGAGACGTCAGAGAAGGGGGGAGGAGGATCCCAGCTGCACACTGACATCACACTGTGCACTGGGATCAGCGCCTCTAGCAGCGCTGCTGAGTAAATACCAGCAGGGGAGCTGCAGCACCACTGACGGTATTTACTAATGTGGTGAACGGCCGACGGCGGCGAGTGCCAGCTGGGAAGGCTCTGGGTGCCACTTCTGGCACATGTGCCATAGGTTCACCACCACTGACCTTGTGGCACTACACCAACAGTAACAATTACCTCTTCAGATCACCCATCTGTCTCCATAACCAGTGAATGTGTTTTTCCTATACAAGTAAATGTCACTTTATACAGTCGGAAATTGATTTGTACAGTTGTATACCGTGAAGATTCCAGTAAAGTGTTGCTGTTCTCTACCATTACTCTATCTCCTACTGATTGATTCTCTCTAGAGATGAGCGAGCACCAAAATGCTCAGGTGCTCGTTACTTGGAACGAAATTATCGCGATGCTCGAGGGTTCGTTTCGAGTAACGAACCCCATTGAAGTCAATGGGCGACCCGAGCATTTTTGTATATCGCCGATGCTCGCTAAGGTTTTCATTTGTGAAAATCTGGGCAATTCAAGAAAGTGATGGGAACGACACAGCAACGGATAGGGCAGGCGAGGGGCTACATGTTGGGCTGCATCTCAAGTTCCCAGGTCCCACTATTAAGCCACAATAGCGGTAAGAGTGGGCCCCCCCCTCCCAACAATTTTTACTTCTGAAAAGCCCTCATTAGCAATGCATACCTTAGCTAAGCACCACACTACCTCCAACAAAGCACAATCACTGCCTGCATGACACTCCGCTGCCACTTCTCCTGGGTTACATGCTTATAGCCGGTTCCACTGAAAGCAATGGGCTGCCGGCGTGCGCGGGATGAATTGTCGGGAAGGGCTTAAATATAGAAGCCCTTCCCTGCAATTCATCCAGAAATGTGTAAAAATAAAAAAAATATATATACTTACCTTGTCCCGGCAGACGGAGTTCAGCGCGGCCGGCAGTGGGTGTGAAGGGGGTGTGAGTAAGACCTGCCTCACATATTCAGACCTGCCTTCTATATTTAAGCCCTTCCCGACAAACCTGCTGTATTGACGGCTCCATTGAATTCAATGGGCAAACATCGTTCTTCTCTGTCACAGCTGTTACAGCTGTGGCAGAGAAGAATGATTTGTCTTCTATATGTTCTCAATGGGGTCGGCGCTGCAGCCGCCGGCCCCATTGAGCGCATATAGAGAAGAGAACAGGAATCGCAGATCGCAGATAGGTGCGATCTGCGATTTCTGACTATGGCCTAAGAAGGACCGTTGGGGTTCTTGAAGCCTAAAATAACTCCTAACACTCTCCCTATAGCAGCTCCGGCATCAGCAGCACTGTCCCTGATCTCTGTCAGAATGCATCTGTGGCGAACCGCGGGCAGGCAGATTTTAATACTCGGGTGACACCTGATCTCGCCAGCCACTCACTGCAGGGGGGTGGTATAGGGCTGGAACATCACAGGAGGAAGTTGTAATGCCTTCCCTGTCTTTCTATTGTCCAGAAAAGCGCGCAAATTTCTCAGGGAAGAAAATGAAAGTGACTCGAACATCGCGTGGTACTCGTCTCGAGTAACAAGCATCTCGAACACCCTAATACTCGAACGAGTATCAAGCTCGGACGAGTTCGCTCGCTCATCTCTAATTCTCTTTCCAAAAACTGTTGTGCTATATAGCACTGGTGTCACGAGTGACAAACACCCCTTTTCCTTCTGTGGTCATAGCCATGTAGCAGGTGGTAGTGAGGAACCACAGTAACAGGAGCTGCAACTGCTAGGCTCATCGTTTCACCCCTACAGCTCGAGCAGTGAAGGCTATGCACATGACAGTTGATGGCAGATCATGCATACGTTATATTGGAAGGTTGTGTTGTAGTCAAAGGTTATACAAGAGGTCTTGGGAAGGTTATATATGTCTGGTAGAAGAGCTCACTAGCAGTGAAGTGTATGCAGTAATTGATAAATAGAGATGAGCGAGCACCAAAATGCTCGGGTGCTCGTTACTCGGGACGAAATCATCGCGATGCTCGAGGGTTCGTTTCGAGTAACGAACCCCATTGAAGTCAATGGGCGACCCGAGCATTTTTGTATATCGCAGATGCTCGCTAAGGTTTTCATTTGTGAAAATCTGGGCAATTCAAGAAAGTGATGGGAACGACACAGCAACGGATAGGGCAGGCAAGGGGCTACATGTTGGGCTGCATCTCAAGTTCCCAGGTCCCACTATTAAGCCACAATAGCGGCAAGAGTGGGCCCCCCCCCTCCCAACAACTTTTACTTCTGAAAAGCCCTCATTAGCAATGCATACCTTAGCTAAGCACCACACTACCTCCAACAAAGCACAATCACTGCCTGCATGACACTCCGCTGCCACTTCTCCTTGGTTACATGCTGCCCAACCCCCCCCCCCCCCCCCCCCGCACGACGCAGTGTCCACAGCGCACACCAAAGAGTCCCTGCGCAGCCTTCAGCTGCACTCATGCCACACCACCCTCATGTCTATTTATAAGTGCGTCTGCCATGAGGAGGAACCGCAGGCACACACTGCAGAGGGTTGGCACGGCTAGGCAGCGACCCTCTTTAAAAGGGGCGGGGCGATAGCCCACAATGCTGTACAGAAGCAATGAGAAATATAATCCTGTGCCATCGCCATCAGGAGCTGCACACGTGGGCATAGCAATGGGGAACCTATGTGCAACACACTATTCATTCTGTCAAGGTGTCTGCATGCCCCAGTCAGACCGCGTTTTTTTATAAATAGTCACAGGCAGGTACAACTCCGCAATGGGAATTCCGTGTGCACCCACAGCATGAGTGGCTCCCTGGAACCCACCGGCTGCACATAAATGTATCCCATTGCAGTGCCCATCACAGCTGAGGTAACGTCCGATTAAATGCAGGTGGGCTTCGGCCCACACTGCATGCCCCAGTCAGACTGGGGTTCTTTAGTAGTGGACACATGCAGTTACAACTCCCTGTGGACCCACAGCATGGGTGGGTGCCAGGAAGCCACCGGCGGTACATAAATATATCCCATTGCAATGCCCATCACAGCTGAGGTAATGTCATGTTTAATGCAGGTGGGCTTCGGCCCACACTGCATGCCCCAGTCAGACTGGGGTTCTTTAGAAGTGGACACATGCAGTTACAACTCCGTGTGGACCGACAGCATGGGTGGGTGCCAGGAAGCCACCGGCGGTACATAAATATATCCCATTGCAGTGCCCAGCACAGCTGATGTAACGTCAGCTTTAATGCAGGTGGGCAAAAAATTAATTGGATTACACTGTAGGCGAGGGCCCCAAAAAATTGGTGTACCAACAGTACTAATGTACGTCAGAAAAATTGCCCATGCCCAACCAAGAGGGCAGGTGAAACCCATTAATCGCTTTGGTTAATGTAGCTTAATTTGTAACTAGGCCTGGAGGCAGCCCAGTTAAAATAAAAATTGGTCCAGGTAAAAGTTTCAACGCTTTAATGAGCATTGAAACGTATAAAAATTGTTTACAAAAATTATATGACTGAGCCTTGTGGGCCTAAGAAAAATTGCCCGTTCGGCGTGATTACGTGAGGTTTCATGAGGAGGAGCAGGAGGAGGAGGATGAATAGAATACACAGATTGATGAAGCCAAAAGGTCCCCGTTTTTGATCGTGATAGAGAACGATGCTTCCATCCGCGGGTGCAGCCTACGTATTGCTTAGGTATCGCTGCTGTCCGCTGGTGGAGAAGAGAAGTCTGGGGAAATCCAGGCTTTGTTCATCTTGATGAGTGTAAGCCTGTCGGCACTGTCGGTTGACAGGTGGGTACGCTTATCCGTGATGATTCCCCCAGCCGCACTAAACACCCTCTCTGACAAGATGCTAGCCGCAGGACAAGCAAGCACCTCCAGGGCATACAGCGCGAGTTCAGGCCACGTGTCCAGCTTCGACACCCAGTAGTTGTAGGGGGCAGAGGCGTCACCGAGGACGGTCGTGCGATCGGCTACGTACTCCCTCACCATCCTTTTACAGTGCTCCCGCCAACTCAGCCTTGACTGGGGAGCGGTGACACTCTCGAACCCCTTTCCTCTTCGGGTATGAGAGTGGAAAGGTTCTCCTTATACTGTGGGTCGAGCAGTGTGTACACCCAGTAATCCGTAGTGGCCAGAATGCGTGTAACACGAGGGTCACAAGAAAGGCATCCTAACATGAAGTCAGCCATGTGTGCCAGGGTACCTGTACGCAACACATGGCTGTCCTCACTAGGAAGATCACTTTCAGGATCCTCCTCCTCCGGCCATACTTGCTGAAAGGATGACAGGCAAGCAACATGGGTACCCTCAGCAGTGGGCCAAGCTATCTCTTCCCCCTCCTCCTCATGCTCCTCCCCCTCCTCCTCCTCCTCCTCAACGCGCTGAGATATAGACATGAGGGTGCCCTGACTATCCAGCGACATACTGTCTTCCCCCGCCTCCGTTTCCGAGTGCAAAGCATCTGCCTTTATGCTTTGCAGGGAACTTCTCAAGAGGCATAGCAGAGGAATGGTGACGCTAATGATTGCAGCATCCCCGCTCACCATCTGGGTAAACTCCTCAAAGTTTCCAAGGACCTGGCAGATGTCTGCCAACCAGGCCCACTCTTCTGTAAAGAATTGAGGAGGCTGACTCCCACTGCGCCGCCCATGTTGGAGTTGGTATTCCACTATAGCTCTACGCGGTTCATAGAGCCTGGCCAACATGTGGAGCGTAGAGTTCCACCGTGTGGGCACGTCGCACAGCAGTCGGTGCACTGGCAGATTAAACCGATGTTGCAGGGTGCGCAGAGTGGCAGCGTCCGTGTGTGACTTGCGGAAATGTGCGCAGAGCCGGCGCACCTTTCCGAGCAGGTCTGACAAGCGTGGGTAGCTTTTCAGACAGCGCTGAACCACCAAATTAAAGACGTGGGCCAGGCATGGCACGTGCGTGAGGCTGCAGAGCTGCAGAGCTGCCACCAGGTTACGGCCATTGTCACACACGACCATGCCCGGTTGGAGGCTCAGCGGCGCAAGCCAGCGGTCGGTCTGCTCTGTCAGACCCTGCAGCAGTTCGTGAGCCGTGTGCCTCTTCTCTCCTAAGCTGAGTAGTTTCAGCACGGCCTGCTGACGCTTGCCCACCGCTGTGCTGCCACGACGCACGACACCGACTGCTGGCGACGTGCTGCTGCTGACACATCTTGATTGCGAGACAGAGGTTGCGTAGGAGGAGGAGGAGGAGGAGGGTGGTTGAGTGGAGGAAGCATACACCGCCGCAGATACCACCACCGAGCTGGGGCCCGCAATTCTGGGGGTGGGTAGGACGTGAGCGGTCCCAGGCTCTGACTCTGTCCCAGCCTCCACTAAATTCACCCAATGTGCCGTCAGGGAGATATAGTGGCCCTGCCCGCCTGTGCTTGTCCACGTGTCCGTAGTTAAGTGGACCTTGCCAGTAACCGCGTTGATGAGGGCGCGTACAATGTTGCGGGAGACGTGGTCGTGCAGGGCTGGGAGGGCACATCGGGAAAAGTAATGGCGACTGGGAACTGAGTAGCGCGGGGCCGCCGCCGCCATCATACCTTTGAAAGCCTCCGTTTCCACAACCCTATACAGCAGCATCTCCAGGCTGATAAATTTGGCTATGTGCACGTTTAACGCTTGAGCGTGCGGGTGCGTGGTGGCGTAGTTGCGCTTGCGCTCCAACACTTGCGCTAGCGACGGCTGGACGGTGCGCTGAGAGACATTGGTGGATGGGGCCGAGCACAGCGGAGGTGAGGGTGTGGGTGCAGGCCAGGAGACGGTAGTGCCTGTTTTCTGAGAGGGGGATTGGATCTCAGTGGCAGGTTGGGGCACAGGGGGAGAGGCAGCGGTGCAAACCGGAGGCGGTGAACGGCCTTCGTCCCACCTTGTGGGGTGCTTGGCCATCATATGTCTGCGCATGCTGGTGGTGGTGAGGCTGGTGGTGGTGGCTCCCCGGCTGATCTTGGCGCGACAAAGGTTGCACACCACTGTTCGTCGGTCGTCTGCACTCTCAGTGAAAACTGCCAGACCTTTGAGCACCTCAGCCTCTGCAGGGTGGCATGGTGCGAGGGGGCGCTTTGGGAAACAGTTGGTGGATTATTCGGTCTGGCCCTGCCTCTACCCCTGGCCACCGCACTGCCTCTTCCAACCTGCCCTGCTGCTGCACTTGCCTCCCCCTCTGAAGACCTGTCCTCAGTAGGCGTAGCAAACCAGGTGGGGTCAGTCACCTCATCGTCCTGCTGCTCTTCCTCAGAATCCTCTGTGCGCTCCTCCCTCGGACTTACTCCAATTACTACTACCTGAGTTATAGACAACTGTGTCTCATCGTCATCGTCCTCCTCACCCACTGAAAGCTCTTGAGACAGTTGCCGAAAGTCCCCAGCCTCATCCCCCGGACCCCGGGAACTTTCCAAAGGTTGGGCATCGGTCACGACAAACTCCTCCGGTGGGATAGGAATCATTGCTGCCCATTCTGGGCAGGTGCCCGAGAACAGTTCCTGGGAGTCTGCCCGCTCCTCAGAATGTGTCATTGTAATGGAGTGAGGAGGCTGGGAGGAAGGAGGAGCAGCAGCCAGAGGATTCAGAGTTGCAGCAGTGGACGGCGCAGAATTCTGGGTGGTCGATAGATTGCTGGATGCACTTTCTGCCATCCACGACAGGACCTGCTCACACTGCTCATTTTCTAATAAAGGTCTACCGCGTGGACCCATTAATTGTGAGATGAATGTGGGGACGCCAGAAACGTGCCTCTCTCCTAATCCTGCAGCAGTCGGCTGCGATACACCTGGATCAGGAGCTCGGCCTGTGCCCACACCCTGACTTGGGCCTCCGCGTCCTCGCCCACGTCCATGTCCTCTAGGCCTACCCCTACCCCTCAGCATGCTGTATTACCAGTAGTGCAGAAACAGAACGCTGTAATTAAATGTGCCGCTTATTGGCCTGTGGTTGGAGGCTGACTTCCCTTACGGAACGCACAGCAGAGCCAGGAAACAATTTTGCGCACGCCTGTAGTGAGACGTAGGTGCGTATGACTGAGCTAGTGGAATTCACAGCGCAGAAGCAGTCAAGTGGCCAAAGGCCAGTAGTAGGCCTTAAGTATTTTGCTTCTATTTTTTTTAAATGCTGAGCTGATGCAGCAGACAGATACTGTAGGCAGCGTATAATATTATGTATACTCTTTCCCTCGTGCGGGATGACGGTGATCATGTAACTGAGACAGCAGATCCAGGAAACAATTTTGCGCAAGCCTGCTGTAACGCTTAGCTGCGTATTAATTAGGAATACTACCCCCAGCAGATAGATACTGTAGGCAGCGTATAATATTATGTATACTCTTTCCCTCTGGCGGGATGACGGCGATCATGTAACAGAGACAGCAGATCCAGGAAACAATTTTGCGCAAGCCTGCTCTAATGCTTAGCTGCGTATTAATTAGGACTACAACCCCCAGCAGATAGATACTGTAGGCAGCGTGTAATATTATGTATACTCTTTCCCTCTGGCGGGATGACAGCGCTGATGTAACAGAGACAGCAGATCCAGGAAACAATTTTGCGCCAGCCTGCTGTAACGCTTAGCTGCGTATTAATTAGGACTACCACCCCCAGCAGATAGATACTGTAGGAAGCGTATAATATTATGCATACTCTTTCCCTCTGGCGGGATGACGGCGATCATGTAACAGAGACAGCAGATCCAGGAAACAATTTTGCGCAAGCCTGCTCTAACGCTTAGCTGCGTATTAATTAGGACTACAACCCCCAGCAGATAGATACTGTAGGCAGCGTGTAATATTATGTATACTCTTTCCCTCTGGCGGGATGACGGCGATCATGTAACAGAGACAGCAGATCCAGGAAACAATTTTGCGCAAGCCTGCTGTAACGCTTAGCTGCGTATTAATTAGGACTACTACCCCCAGCAGACAGATACTGTAGGCAGCGTATAATATTATGTATACTCTTTCCCTCTGGCGGGATGACGGCGATCATGTAACAGAGACAGCAGATCCAGGAAACAATTTTGCGCAAGCCTGCTGTAACGCTCAGCTGCGTATTAATTAGGACTACTACCCCCAGCAGATAGATACTGTAGGCAGCGTATAATATTATGTATACTGTTTCCCTCTGGCGGGATGACAGCGCTGAAGTAACAGAGACAGCAGATCCAGGAAAAAATTTTGCGCAAGCCTGCTGTAACGCTTAGCTGCGTATTAATTAGGACTACTACCCCCAGCAGATAGATACTGTAGGCAGTGTATAATATTATGTATACTCTTTCCCTCTGGCGGGATGACGGCGATCATGTAACAGAGACAGCAGATCCAGGAAACAATTTTGCGCAAGCCTGCTGTAACGCTTAGCTGCGTATTAATTAGGACTACTACCCCCAGCAGACATGCAGTAAACTGAAGACGGTCACAGGCAGTCCAAATATAGTATTTTTCCCCAATTTTTTGGAAAAAGCCCACTGCCTATATAGCCTGAATATCTCTTTCCCTGCCTCACCAGTACTGGCCCTATACTCTGTACAATGACTGCAGACTGCGGACAGTACTGCACACGGTCAGATGTGGCCCTAAGAAGGACCGTTGGGGTTCTTGAAGCCTAAAATAACTCCTAACGCTCTCCCTATAGCAGCTCCGGCACCAGCAGCACTTTCCCTGATCTCTGTCACAATGCATCTGTGGCGAGCCGCGGGAGGGGCCGATTTATATACTCGGGTGACACCTGATCTCACTGCAGGGGGGTGGTATAGGGCTTGAACGTTGCAGGGGGAAGTTGTAATGCCTTCCCTGTCTTTCAATTGGCCAGAAAAGCGCGCTAACGTCTCAGAGAGGAAACTGAAAGTAACTCGAACATCGCGTGGTACTCGTTACGAGTAACGAGCATCTCGAACACGCTAATACTCGAACGAGCATCAAGCTCGGACGAGTACGTTCGCTCATCTCTACTGCTTAGCTTTCCATTAGTATCCAATGGTTATGACTAGAGATGAGCGAACGTACTTGGATAGGCACTACTCGTCCGAGTAATGTGCCTTATCCGAGTACCGCTGTGCTCGTGCTCAAAGATTCGGGACGCGCTGCGGAGCGGGGAGCTGCAGGGGAGAGCGGGGAGGAACGGAGGGGAGATCTTTCTCTCCTTCTCTCCCGGCCGCTCTGCCCCGCTCCTCGCTGCGACTCACCTGTCAGCAGCGTAGCGCCCCGAATCTTTGAGCACGAGTACAGCGGTACTCGGATAAGGCACATTACTCGGACGAGTAGTGCCTATCCGAGTACGTTCGCTCATCTCTAGTTATGACCTATATGCTTCACTGTTCTACTGGTCTGGTATCCTTGGTTAGCACAGCCTTGAATGTACACTCATCTGTAGCTGGCAGTGGGATATTTTGTGAGATGTAATTTTAGTCCTCTCAGGGGGTCATTTTCAATAACTATGTGAAAATCTATGAGGAAAGCAGCGGTGGGGCATGTCAGCAAAAAAAATACTTGAGTTCAGTACAATGATTTAGATGCACTTCGGAATAATGCCAATAAATGGCAACGTTAGGGAAATTTTGAAAATGTTGCCCAGTCTCTGGAATACCCCTTTATGTGCTACCTCTTCATCATTTAGTTCATGCATGCCATTGTGTTTCACAAACATTTTACTACATTGGTGAACATTGGATTAAAGGGCTTGTCCAGGAAGGATAGATACTTACCATACCCAGCAGTGTCGGAACCTCTACTTCCAGTCCGGTTCCAACACCAGGTGATGCGGTACGGTTGTACGGCCTTTTGTTTCCTGTGGCAACATTACAGGTGACTGATTGTTCAGCACATTTTAAGAAATAAGTCAACCCCCATCTCGGAACAGCTAACCCCCTGCAATAATGTCACAGGCAATTCAAAGGCCAAACCACATTCTCTGGTGTCAGAACAAGACTGGAAGTGGAGGCTCCAACACTGCTGGTAAGTATTTCCCCTTCCTAGCCAACTTCTTTAATTCTAATCATTTTCTATTTATTTCACTGACCGCTATTAAAAATAATATTTAATCATTTTTGTTCTCCCCAGACTTTAAAGAGTGACTCAAGTTGAAGGTGGAATATACTTTTCTTTGGATCAGCCAGCTATTTCTTACAACGGCTCCAATATTTAGAGTGTAATACAATAAGGAAACTTAGAAAATCTTTAAATAAGCATGAAAATTTCTTAAATACATAAGAAAAACATCAATTACTTTGCCACTAGAGATCTTATACTAGATAGGAAAGTGTACATAGGTGCTCCCACTGCTTATTTTTATCTGTGCTGTGTTTCCAGTGTGTGGTTTACGCTAATTATGTTTTTTTTGTTGGTGATATTTTTGTTCTGCGGCATGAGGAAAATGCTTCTAAAGGAAGCAAGGCGGAACTTGAAACTGTTCGTAAAATACTGTAGCAGTAAAGCTTAACTTTTGTCAAAGTCAGCCTGTTACCTTCACATTGAGTAGAAAGTCATTTTTTATTGCTCAGAATTGACACCTCTGATGCAAGTATTTATATATTTTGAGGCTCCTTTGAGCAAAACATCAATAGACGTCCAGCTTTTGGACCTTCACAGATGAAATAGTTAGAAAATAGAGAGAGAAAGATGAAAGCCATAATCATAGAGTTTGTTCAAGGGCATATTTACCATAAAGGCAGAACATGCAACTGCTAGGGTGCCCTTCGAGAGAGAGCAAACCGATTGTTGGGGTTGATCTCATCACTCATGTTAAAAGTACTGAAAACCTGTACAAAAGACCTTCCCTCTCCAGAGAAATATGTTGTTAGTTAGGAACTGATCAAGGAAAGGATGCTGCATAGAGATGAGCGAGTATACTCGCTAAGGCTAACTACTCGAGCGAGTAGTGCCTTAGTCGAGTATCTGCCCGCTCGTCTCTAAAGATTCAGCTGCTGGCGGCGGGCAGGGAGCGGCAGGGGAGAGCGGGGAGGAATGGAGGGGAGATCTCTCTCTCCCTCTCTCTCACTCTCTCCCCCCTGCTCACTCCCGCAACTCACCTGTCACCCGCGCCGGCAGCCGAATCTTTAGAGACGAGCGGGGAGATACTCGACTAAGGCACTACTCGCTCGAGTAGTTAGCCTTAGTGAGTATACTCGCTCATCTCTAATGCTGAACGTGAAATAAACGCCAACCCCTTTTGTTCTAGATGGTGAAAACTGGCATCAAAATTGAGCGGGAGGACATTTTGATTTTTGCTTTGCCACCCCCTTCTGTGTATGCCACTGACTGCATATATTGCCCATAGATGGTTAAACCAATGGGTCTTAAAGAGGACCTATCATGTCCCCATATCAGCGAGGCCAGCTGCAGAGCTTTGCAGCTGCATTCCCGCCGACACTATCACAGCCTTTCTTTTGTATAGAATCATCATTTTTCCACCTTACTGGCTCTCCTTAGATTCGTCTCCCAGTGCTTTAAATCTGCCAATCAAATCTGACATCACCCATCGACAGTGAATGGTGAGAAAACAATGCAAGTGCTTGACGCTGAATCTAAGAAGAGCCAATATAAGGGAGGAACAAACAAAAGAAAGCTTATGACAGCATCAGCAGAGCAGTGACTGAAAAGCTATACAGCCAGCCTCGCTGACATGAGGATATGACAAGTATGCTTGAAGTTCTCCCACTGTACAGCTCTCAGAATTAGAGTACATTATGTTTGGCATCCAGCCGAAAAGGACATTTGGGAGGAGTTCTGTGGCCTGTTGTTGCTTATCTCAAGTAATCAGGATCATAGAGAACACTCTTGATGCTGATTGGCTGAAGCAGCTTGCAGACATACAACAAAGGATATAACTGTCACGGATAAAGACAAGTGAAACAGGAACCACAATACACCTCAGTTATAAAACACGTGGCAGTACCACCAAATTTTTCAACCCAGCAGTGGTGGTCGCCTGTACACAGTCGAAAGGTAACACAAATGTTGTCCAAAAGTTTGGGCTGGCAGATGAATATGTATTTCTCTAGCTTTGGCTTGAGCGTGTTGTAACTGGCAGGCCTGCACTTTAGTTATTATTCATGTTCACACGTCGGGCTTTTTCGGAGGGCCCACCTCACTTACGTATCTCTCATCTAAACCTCTTACAAAACTATAGGGGACACAGATAGAATCCCACCTGAAAGGCTGAATGTGCCATCTAAGCGGAAACTAGTTTTAAAGTGGCACACTATAGGTAGAGGGCCCTGTTACAGATTTTGCTTTTAGGTCCAGGAGTTCAAAGTTACACCTCTGCAACCCACAGATCAAATTGTCAGGATCAGCGAATGTAGATCCACTGAGCCACACACGGGCAAAATCTGGAGGTGACACCTGAGGAACACTGGTATGAACCTTTTAACTCCACTAATTGGAATTTGGACTTTGCTGCAGGATCCGCAGGCCATTACTCCGGAAGTGGTCCAAGTAATGTGGCAGATGATGCTACTACAGACCAAAGTGCAGTACTTGAGGATGTAAACACAGGCATAGTCAGTAGAGATGAGCGAGCACCAAAATGCTCGGGTGCTCGTTACTCGGAACGAACTTTTCGCGATGCTCGAGGGTTCGTTTCGAATAACGAACCCCATTGAAGTCAATGGGCGACCCGAGCATTTTTGTATTTCGCCGATGCTCGCTAAGGTTTTCATGTGTGAAAATCTGGGCAATTCAAGAAAATGATGGGAACGACACAGCAACGGATAGGGCAGGCGAGGGGCTACGTGTTGGGCTGCATCTCAAGTTCACAGGTCCCACTATTAAGCCACAATAGCGGCAAGAGTGGGCCCCCCCCCTCCCAACAACTTTTACTTCTGAAAAGCCCTCATTAGCAATGCATACCTTAGCTAAGCACCACACTACCTCCAACAAAGCACAATCATTGCCTGCATGACACTCCACTGACACTTCTCCTGGGTTACATGCTGACCAACCGCCCCCCCTCCCCCCCACAGCGCACACCAAAGTGTCCCTGCGCAGTCTTCAGCTGCCCTCATGCCACACCACCCTCATGTCTATTTAGAAGTGCGTCTGCCATGACGAGGAACCGCAGGCACACACTGCAGAGGGGTTGGCACGGCTAGGCAGCGACCCTCTTTAAAAGTGGTGGGGCGATAGCCCACAAATGCTGTACAGAAGCAATGAGAAATAGAATCCTGTGCCACCGCCATCAGGAGCTGCACACGTGGGCATAGCAATGGGGAACCTATGTGCCACACACTATTCATTCTGTCAAGGTGTCTCTGCATGCCCCAGTCAGACTGGTAATATGTACCTTAACAGTAACCGCGTTGGTGGTAATGTGGTGGTGACTGCGGACCTAGTAGCGCGGTTTTATTTTGTTGGTTTTCGGAATGTGGCCAGGATTAAGTGGGCCGTGGCGGGGGGATATTTTTGAGGCACTACGTGTCCTCTCCACGTGTCCGTGGTTATATGCACCTTAACAGTAACCGCGTTGGTGGTAATGTGGTGGTGACTGCGGACCTAGTAGCACGGTTTTATTTTGTTGGTTTTCGGAATGTGGCCAGGATTAAGTGGGCCGTGGCGGGGGGATGGTGGGGGGGCTCTCTTGTAGTGTCGGTAAAGGTGAAATTCTTGGACTGCCACCAGACGAACCAATGCAAAGGCATTTGCCAAGAATGTTTTCCCTGTTGGAGGAGGAGGGGGATGTTTTTGAGGCACTACGTGTCCTCTCCACGTGTCCGTGGTTATATGCACCTTAACAGTAACCGCGTTGGTGGTAATGTGGTGGTGACTGCGGACCTAGTAGCGCGGTTTTATTTTGTTGGTTTTCGGAATGTGGCCAGGATTAAGTGGGCCGTGGCGGGGGGATGGTGGGGGGGCTCTCTTGTAGTGTCGGTAAAGGTGAAATTCTTGGACTGCCACCAGACGAGCCAATGCAAAGGCATTTGCCAAGAATGTTTTCCCTGTTGGAGGAGGAGGGGGATGTTTTTGAGGCACTACGTGTCCTCTCCACGTGTCCGTGGTTATATGCACCTTAACAGTAATCGCGTTGGTGGGAAATGGCCTCGCCGCCATCATGTCTTTGGGAAGCCTCTGTTTCCACACCCCAGAGACATACCATTAGCAGCGGTATAGGCAGAGCCCAGAATTCGTAACATTTCTGCCGTAGCATTAGGACAGGCCCCACTAACATATCACTAGCAGCATTATAGCGGGAGCGCAGTCTTCGTTCCATGTCAGCAATAGTAGCACTCAAGACAGGCCCCAGTAACAATTCCGAAGCAGCAGTATAGCGGGAGCGCAGTCTTCGTTCCATGTCAGTAATAGTAGCACTCAAGACAGGCCCCAGTAACAATTCCGAAGCAGCAGTATAGCGGGAGCGCAGTCTTCGTTCCATGTCAGCAATAGTAGCACTCAAGACAGGCCCCAGTAACAATTCCGAAGCAGCAGTATAGCGGGAGCGCAGTCTTCGTTCCATGTCAGCAATAGTAGCACTCAAGACAGGCCCCAGTAACAATTCCGAAGCAGCAGTATAGCGGGAGCGCAGTCTTCGTTCCATGTCAGCAATAGTAGCACTCAAGACAGGCCCCAGTAACAATTCCGAAGCAGCAGTATAGCGGGAGCGCAGTCTTCGTTCCATGTCAGCAATAGTAGCACTCAAGACAGGCCCCAGTAACAATTCCGAAGCAGCAGTATAGCGGGAGCGCAGTCTTCGTTCCATGTCAGCAATAGTAGCACTCAAGACAGGCCCCAGTAACAATTCCGAAGCAGCAGTATAGCGGGAGCGCAGTCTTCGTTCCATGTCAGCAATAGTAGCACTCAAGACAGGCCCCAGTAACAATTCCGAAGCAGCAGTATAGTGGGAGCGCAGTCTTCGTTCCATTTCAGTAGCCTTAGTATAGCCAAGGCCCAAGTTACATTTATGTAGCTAAAGTGTAGGCCAACCCCACACACACTTTTGTACCATGAGTGCAGGCGAAGAACATACAAATTGCTATGATTACACTGTAGGTGAGGGCCCCAAAAAATTGGTGTACCAACAGTACTAATGTACCTCAGTAAAAATTGGCCATGCCCAACCAAGATGGCAGGTGAAACCCATTAATCGCTTTGGTTAATGTGGCTTAAGTGGTAACTAGGCCTGGAGGCAGCCCAGTTTAACGAAAAATTGGTTCAAGTTAAAGTTTCAACGCTTTTAAGAGCATTGAAACATATAAAAATTGTTTAGAAAAATTAGATGAGTGAGCCTTGTGGCCCTAAGAAAAATTGCCCGTTCAGCGTGATTACGTGAGGTTACAGGAGGAGGAGCAGGAGGAGGAGGAGGAATATTAGACACAGATTGATGAAGCAGAAATGTCCCCGTTTTGGATGGTGAGAGAGAACGTAGCTTCCATCCGCGGGTGCAGCCTACGTATTGCGTACGTATCGCTGCTGTCCGCTGGTGGAGAAGAGAAGTCTGGGGAAATCCAGGCTTTGTTCATCTTGATGAGTGTTAGCCTGTCGGCACTGTCGGTTGACAGGCGGGTACGCTTATCTGTGATGATTCCCCCAGCCGCACTAAACACCCTCTCCGACAAGACGCTAGCCGCAGGACAAGCAAGCACCTCCAGGGCATACAGCGCTAGTTCAGGCCACGTGTCCAGCTTCGACACCCAGTAGTTGTAGGGGGCAGAGGCGTCACCGAGAATGGTCGTGCGATCGGCTACGTACTCCCTCACCATCCTTTTACAGTGCTCCCGCCGACTCAGCCTTGACTGGGGAGCAGTGACACAGTCTTGCTGGGGAGCCATAAAGCTGGCCAGGCCCTTAAAGACTGTTGCACTGTCTGGGCTGTACATGCTGCTCGATCTACGCACCTCCCCTGCTACCTGGCCCTCGGAACTGCGCCTTCTGCCACTAGCGCTGTCGGATGGGAATTTTACCATCAGCTTGTCCGCCAGGGTCCTGTGGTATAGCAACACTCTCGAACCCCTTTCCTCTTCGGGAATGAGACTGGGAAGGTTCTCCTTATAGCGTGGGTCGAGCAGTGTGTACACCCAGTAATCCGTAGTGGCCAGAATGCGTTGAATGCGAGGGTCACGAGAAAGGCATCCTAACATGAAGTCAGCCATGTGTGCCAGGGTACCTGTACGCAACACATGGCTGTCCGCACTAGGAAGATCACTTTCAGGATCCTCCTCCTCCTCCTCCTCCTCCTCCTCAGGCCATACACGCTGAAATGATGACAGGCAAGCAGCATGGGTACCGTCAGCAGTGGGCCAAGCTGTCTCTTCCCCCTCCTCTTCATCCTCCTCATCCTCCTCCTCCTCCTCCTCCTCCTGAACGCGCTGAGATATAGACAGGAGGGTGCTCTGACTATCCAGCGACATACTGTCTTCCCCCGGCTCTGTTTCCGAGCGCAAAGCGGCTGCCTTTATGGTTTGCAGGGAACTTCTCAAGATGCATAGCAGAGGAATGGTGACGCTAATGATTGCAGCATCGCCGCTCACCACCTGGGTAGACTGATCAAAGTTTCGAAGGACCTGGCAGATGTCTGCCAACCAGGCCCACTCTTCTGAAAAGAATTGAGGAGGCTGACTCCCACTGCGCCACCCATGTTGGAGTTGGTATTCCACTATAGCTCTACGCTGCTCATAGAACCTAGCCAACATGTGGAGCGTAGAGTTCCACCGTGTGGGCACGTCGCACAGCAGTCGGTGCACTGGCAGCTTAAAGCGATGTTGCAGGGTGCGCAGGGTGGCAGCGTCCGTGTGGGACTTGCGGAAATGTGCGCAGAGCCGGCGCACCTTTCCGAGCAGGTCTGACAAGCGTGGGTAGCTTTTCAGAAAGCGCTGAACCACCAAATTAAAGACGTGGGCCAGGCATGGCACGTGCGTGAGGCTGCCGAGCTGCAGAGCCGCCACCAGGTTACGGCCGTTGTCACACACGACCATGCCCGGTTGGAGGCTCAGCGGCGCAAGCCAACGGTCGGTCTGCTCTGTCAGACCCTGCAGCAGTTCGTGGGCCGTGTGCCTCCTATCTCCTAAGCTGAGTAGTTTCAGCACGGCCTGCTGACGCTTGCCCACCGCTGTGCTGCCACGCCGCGCGACACCGACTGCTGGCGACGTCCTGCTGCTGCTGACACATCTAGATTGCGAGACAGAGGTTGAGGAGGAGGAGGAGGGTGCTTTAGTGGACGAAGCATACACCGCCGAACATACCAGCACCGAGCTGGGGCCCGCAATTCTGGGGGTGGGTAGGACGTGAGCGGTTCCAGGCTCTGACTCTGTCCCAGCCTCCACTAAATTCACCCAATGTGCCGTCAGGGAGATGTAGTGGCCCTGCCCGCCTGTGCTTGTCCACGTGTCCGTAGTTAAGTGGACCTTGCCACTAAGCACATTGGTGAGGGCGCGTACAATGTTGCGGGAGACGTGGTCGTGCAGGGCTGGGACGGCACATCGGGAAAAGTAGTGGCGACTGGGAACTGAGTAGCGCGGGGCCGCCGCCGCCATCATAGCTTTGAAGGACTCCGTTTCCACAACCCTATACGGCAGCATCTCAAGGCTGATAAATTTGGCTATGTGGACGGTTAACGATTGAGCGTGCGGGTGCGTGGCGGCGTACTTGCGCTTGCGCTCCAACACTTGCGCTAGCGACGGCTGGACTGTGCGGTGCGAGACATTGGTGGATGGGGCCGAGCACAGCGGAGGTGAGGGTGTGGGTGCAGGCCATGAGACGGTTGTGCCTGTGTCCTGAGAGGGAGGTTGGATCTCAGTGGCAGGTTGGGGCACAGGGGGAGAGGCAGCGGTGCAAACCAGAGGCGGTGAACGGCCTTCGTCCCACCTTGTGGGGTGCTTGGCCATCATATGTCTGCGCATGCTGGTGGTGGTGAGGCTGTTGGTGGTGGCTCCCCGGCTGATCTTGGCGCGACAAAGGTTGCACACCACTGTTCGTCGGTCGTCAGGCGTCTCTGTGAAAAACTGCCAGACCTTAGAGCACCTCGGCCTCTGCAGGGTGGCATGGCGCGAGGGTGTGCTTTGGGAAACACTTGGTGGATTATTCGGTCTGGCCCTGCCTCTACCCCTGGCCACCGCACTGCCTCTTGCAACCTGCCCTGCTGATGCCCTTGCCTCCCCCTCTGAAGACCTGTCCTGAGTAGGCGTTGCACACCACGTGGGGTCAGTCACCTCATCGTCCTGCTGCTCTTCCTCCGAATCCTCTGTGCGCTGCTCCCTTGGACTTACTGCCCTTAGTACTACCTCACTGCAAGACAATTGTGTCTCATCGTCATCGTCCTCCTCACCCACAGAAAGTTCTTGAGACAGTTGGCGGAAGTCCCCAGCCTCTTCCCCCGGACCCCGGGAACTTTCGAATGGTTGGGCATCAGTGACGATAAACTCCTCTGGTGGGAGAGGAACCACTGCTGCCCAATCTGAGCAGGGGCCCGAGAACAGTTCCTGGGAGTGTTCCCGCTCCTGAGCATGTGTCATTGTAGTGGAGTGAGGAGGCTGGGAGGAAGGAGGAGCAGCAGACAGAGGATTCGGATTTGCAGCAGTGGACGGCGCAGAACTGTGGCTGGACGATAGGTTGCTCGAAGCACTTTCTGCCATCCAGGACAGGACCTGCTCACACTGCTCATTTTCTAATAAAGGTCTCCCGCGTGGACCCATTAATTGGGCGATGAATGTGGGGACGCCAGAAACGTGCCTGTCTCCTAATCGCGCAGCAGTCGGCTGCGACACACCTGGATCAGGAGCTCGGCCTGTGCCCACACCCTCACTTGGGCCTACGCGTCCTCGGCCACGTCCACGTCCTCTAGGCTTACCCCTACCCCTCAGCATGCTGTATTACCAGTGATTTGATTTCCCAGGCAGGAAACAAATTGGCGCAAGCCTGCAGGCCAAATATAATGTTTTCGCTTTTTTGCAAAGGGAAGGCCCCACTGCGTATATTCAATGAACAATAACTTTTAGAACTGTAGTGTGGCCCTGAAAAAGTCACACACAACTTTAGTGTAGCAGAGTTATTAACTCTAGCAGAGCAGGTATTTGCCAGTCAGGAAAGACAATGGCGCAAGCCTGCAGTAAACCGTAGCTGGTTGCGTCTGATTTTTGTACGTTGTCCACGCAGCACACACGTACACGGAGACCTTAGTACTGACACAGGCAGGCCAAATATAATTTATTTTCCTTTTTTGCAAAGGGAAGGACCCACTGCGTATATTCCATGAACAATAACTTTTAGAACTGTAGTGTGGCCCTGAAAAAGTCACACACAACTTTAGTGTAGCAGAGTTATTAACTCTAGCAGAGCAGGTATTTGCCAGTCAGGAAAGACAATGGCGCAAGGCTGCACTCAACCGTAGCTGGTTGCGTCTGATTTTTGTACGTTGTCCACGCAGCACACACGTACACGGAGACCTTAGGACTGACACAGGCAGGCCAAATATAATTTCTTTTCCTTTTTTGCAAAGGGAAGGAACCACTGCGTATATTCAATGAACAATAACTTTTAGAACTGTAGTGTGGCCCTGAAAAAGTCACACACAACTTTAGTGTAGCAGAGTTATTAACTCTAGCAGAGCAGGTATTTGCCAGTCAGGAAAGACAATGGCGCAAGCCTGCAGTAAACCGTAGCTGGTTGCGTCTGATTTTTGTACGTTGTCCACGCAGCACACACGTACACGGAGACCTTAGTACTGACACAGGCAGGCCAAATATAATTTATTTTCCTTTTTTGCAAAGGGAAGGACCCACTGCGTATATTCAATGAACAATAACTTTTAGAACTGTAGTGTGGCCCTGAAAAAGTCACACACAACTTTAGTGTAGCAGAGTTATTAACTATAGCAGAGCAGGTATTTGCCAGTCAGGAAAGACAATGGCGCAAGGCTGCACTCAACCGTAGCTGGTTGCGTCTGATTTTTGTACGTTGTCCACGCAGCACACACGTACACGGAGACCTTAGGACTGACACAGGCAGGCCAAATATAATTTCTTTTCCTTTTTTGCAAAGGGAAGGACCCACTGCGTATATTCAATGAACAATAACTTTTAGAACTGTAGTGTGGCCCTGAAAAAGTGACACACAACTTTAGTGTAGCAGAGTTATTAACTCTAGCAGAGCAGGTATTTGCCAGTCAGGAAAGACAATGGCGCAAGCCTGCAGTAAACCGTAGTGGTTGCGTCTGATTTTTGTACGTTGTCCACGCAGCACACACGTACACGGAGACCTTAGGACTGACACAGGCAGGCCGAATATAATTTATTTTCCTTTTTTGCAAAGGGAAGGACCCACTGCGTATATTCAATGAACAATAACTGTGTTGTGGCCCTGCCTACACAATTCTGTCCCTGTAGTATCAATGGAGGGTGCAATGCTCTGCACAGACGATTTTTAGAAAAAAAAAATTATGCAACACTGCTAACAGCAGCCAGCACAGTACTGCACACGCTTAAATTTGGCCCTAGAAAGGACCGTTGAGGTTCTTGAAGGCTACACTCACTCCTAACACTCTCCCTGCCTATGCACCACTTCTGTCCCTAATGCCGGGTGCAATGCTCTGCACTGCCGATTTTGAGAAAAACAAAACACTGCTAGCAGCAGCCTGCACACAGGTAGATGTGGCCCTAAGAAGGACCTTTGGGGTTCTTGAAGCCTACACTAACTCCTAACGCTCTCCCTACAGCAGCACCAGCACGATAGTACTTTCCCTCAGCTAACTCACAAGGCATGTGTGGCGAGCCGCGGGAGGGGCCGACTTTTATACTCGGGTGACATCAGATCTCCCCAGCCACTCACAGCAGGGGGGTGGTATAGGGCTTGAACGTCACAGGGGGAAGTTGTAATGCCTTCCCTGTCTTTCAATTGGCCAGAAAAGCGCGCTAACGTCTCAGAGAAGAAACTGAAAGTAACCAGAACACCGCGTGGTGCTCGTTAAGAGTAACGAGCATCCCGAACACCCTAATATTCGCACGAATATCAAGCTCGGACGAGTACGTTCGCTCATCTCTAATAGTCAGACAACCGGAATTGGGTCAGGTAGCAGAATTTCAGAATGAGGAACAGGCTGGAGGTTGGGACAAACAAACCAGGTTCTGCATAGTACAGCAGGCTAGAGGTTGGGGCAGGCAGCAGATAGAAACATGGTCAGTATAACAAGCCGGGGTCAGGAGTAAAGACAGGAACATAGTCAGAAATAGCCGAAATCATGACTTGGTGAATCAGAACACACTTGGATAGTACTGTAAACCGGCCTAGAAGACTACAAACTCGTGAACCCTCCATAGGGGGTTGCTATCAGGGATACCATTTGATTGGCAGGGAAGGCTTTTGCAGTGTGTGCCCTAGCCCTTTAGGAGCATGGTCACGTTGGTACGCACCCTCAGGGAGAGAGAGAGCTGATGCCAGAGCAGGATGTCTGCTGGGAGCAGGAGCAGGATGACTGCTGTAACCAGAGAGGTAAGCTGCTGGCTGTGGTTGGGGACTATAACACAAATGCTCCTCCCAAATGTCTTTTTCAGTTGGACGCCAGGGATAACAAATGGTAACGGGATAGCGGGATCTACATTATTTGTGCTGCTAGTTTTTCTGTGCATACTGAGAGTAGAAACGGTCTTTATCTCATTTTATTTCTACTTCCAACTACAACATACTTAAAAGAAATAGTTAACTATGACTAAATCCCAATTTGTAGAGCAACCAAATTCCGCTGTACAGAATGTCAGAACAGGTAGAGTGATACAACAAATGCTGCTAGTGTCTAGAAGGAAAATATGCAGATTCTGTCACAGAGGCCCTAGTAACATGATCTGTATGCTAATGAAGAAAGTGCTTTGCCATTTTATGTAAAATGTTGAACTATTTTTAGGGAATACTTAAATACGAAAAAAGTCAAAATAATCCTCCGAGGGCCATTGAAAAGCTTTCTTTCCGTGTCCGCATTGTTGTTAATTAGCTATAATTAATTGATTAGAGGTGCATCAGAAAACACTATTTTGCTCTCTAATTACTAGGTCATCACATTTGCGGAAACAATGTATGGCGCCGTACGAAGATTGTGCCGGACTCACACAGTGCATGCTTTTAAATTAAGTGCTTAAATTAGGCTTGAACTTGTTTCACTAGGCTAAGCCCCATTTATAATAGATTCATTAAACAAGGCTACATTAGCAGACGTATCTGTGCATATAATGAATGGTTTGGATTTTTTGGAGCAGGATTCCAAAGTAAACAGATAAAATTGCTGTTATGTTCATTATTCGCAAAAAGTATTTTGTCATAACAGAAGCCTAATTGTACCGATGTTACTGCGTGAATCCGACGGTTAATGCAGAAAATGAATACTATGCTTTGAATTAAAACCTCGGCTTTTACTGATGTGCATTTGATTCTTATGATTTCAACACATATAAAGTGCATTTCCTGTCATCTGGATGAACTCCGGGGATGGCACAGTTGACAATAATTACTATTTATGTTTTTTTAAACATTTAAATTAAAAAAAAAACAAAAAAATTAGACTGAACATAGACGACATGAAGTCGCTCGACTTCTGTTACGATTTTCGACTGTCATCTTGCCTCACCTGACTCAACTGACGACCAGGTCTCCTGTTGTCTCGTCTGGTCTCCTCCTGCACTGACTTGCTGGCAGCGTCTTTCAGATGCCCAAAGGATGCATAGACACAATGATAAAGGGCCAGGGCACATCCGGTAAATGTTTCCCCCCTCCCCTTTCCCCCTCAATCCTAGAGCAATATAAAAGACCCTTCCCCCTCAAGAAGGTGGCTAAGCTTTTGGTCTCCACCTCCAGCTGAAGGTGCTTCTTGTTTGTGCTGATTTCCTGGTTACTGACTCTGGCTTTTCCTGGTAACTCTGCATTCCCTATTCCTGACCTCAGCTTGTTGTATTGACCATTTACCTGTCTGCTACCTGCCCCGTCTCTTGACCTGACCTCTGGCTTGCCTTTCAGGCTGAAGCATGTATTGTCTACTCGACTCTAGACTCCGATCCGCGGCCCGTCCGTAATTGAATTGCGGACAGGCTGCAGATTCCGTGGGAAAGCAGGAGTTTAAAAAACAACTCCACTGCATATGTGCACGGGCGTTGTGGATGGCGTTTTTGCACACATCCACAGTGAAGAAAGTAGAGGACCTGGACAGGCACGCAGAAGACCTGGACAGGTAAGCACTGTTCTCCAGGGCGAGCAGGGTCGGATTCTGCTGCGGGCCCCTGCATGTGTAATCCGAACTGCCCGTGGACATGAGGTCTAAAATCGTTGGGTCAACTATCTAAATGCTTGAGTAACCCCTTAGTGACATGGGACATACAGAATCGTCCTGTGCATTCAAGGTTTGTATTGAGTGGCATTGGGAACCAAAACCTGCTCCCCCCCTCTCACAATTAGCTGCTGTTTAGTTGCCATGGCATCCTGGGGCCTTCTGAAGGTCCCCAGCATTGCCATGTCTGGTTACATGTCAAGCCAAACCTGTCACATGGCTTGACAGACTCCCTGTCAGAACTTGGTGTAATATAATATTATGGTATTACATTATACTGCAGGAGCGATCAAACAATCACAAATTCCAGTCCCTTATGGTGACAAAAATATGTAAAAATTTGTTTTAAAAAGTTTTATTAATTATTAGAAAAAAATAGCAGGTATTATAAATTAAAGAAAAATTTTCTCCTATATTTATGATAAAAAAAAACTAAAAAACATATTTGGTATCACTCCGTCCCTAAAAGTCCAATCTATCAAAGTAATGCATCATTAATTCCACGCAGTGAACATTGTTTAGAAAAAAAATACACAATGCCAGAATTGTGCTTTTTTGGTCACACTGTCACTAGGAAAAAATTAGTATGTACTCCAAAATTTAGCAATAGAAACTACAGGACATTGCACAAAAAAACAAGCCCTCGCCCAACTGTGTCAACAGAAAAGTAAAAAGCTTGTAGCTGTCAGCAGATATTATTTAAAAAAATACTACAGCAAATAATAAGCTATATAAGTGTGAATGCGGAATTTCAGGGTTTTTTTTCTATTCCACTTCATTTAGGAATTTTTTAAAGTTTTTCAGTACATTATATGGGAGATTACATAGTTGCACTGAAAAAAGTAACTTAGTCTCCATTCACACAATGCAGTTCGGTTGCAATAAAAACCACACCAAAAATTGCATTTGCAAAACTGTGCGTTTTTTGCCACTTTTACTACAAGCATAGTAAAAACACACATGGTTTCACCAATGCACTTTTTGGTGCAATGTTTATTGCAACCGAACTTCCCCATGTGAATGGAGCCTCACGTTGCAAAAAACAAGTCCTCAGACAGCTACTTCGATGGATAAATAAGAGTTATGATTTTTTGAAAGGTTAATCTGATTCACGAATATGGGGTGTAAATACTAAAAAGCCTAAAGGCCTTTTACACAGTACAATTATGGTTCAAAAAATCGTTTGAACGAGTGACAATGAATGATAATCGTTCAGTGTAAATGCAGCCAACGATCAAATAATGAATGATAAATTGGTCAATTTTCATTTATCTTACATTTTATACAGGTATACAAATCATCGTTGGCTTTTTCACTAATCATTCAGTTTAAATACTGGTTGTTCGGTCGTTCTCTGTCACTTATACAGCGATTGTAACCGAATGAATGATTTCTCGTTTGAATGAGCCAACGTTGTACCTGCCGGTATAAATACCCTGCCCAAGCAAATGAGTGAACTCTGACATTGCTAGTTCAAATCGTTTGGTGTAAATGTAGTGACGTGGACTGGCACTACAAGATAAAAGTACTTTACCTGCAAGTTAAGAGCAACTGTTCTAACTACTATTTAATTTATCAAAGTGTAGTTATGCTGGACTTTGTTTAATAAGAGGGAGTCAGGAAGCTAAAGAGCCACGGTTGTTTAGGCACCATTGTAAATCAGTTAGTTGGAGCTAAGCTGTGACAAGTCCCCGGAGTGAGGTAAAAAGCTGGGGATTCTGGCTCATTTTGTATTGCACATTTAGTAATTGATAACAGTGTTAGAAGATGGAAGTAAAGGGCGGTAGGCAGTATGGAGTGAGACAGTGAAGAGGTCAGTTGGAGGGAAGAGTGGAGCCAAGATGGACACGGAGGAAGCGGTTAGCCATGTGAAGACCCAGCTTCTTTCTTCTCCTCTGTCCTGCTGTAATTAGAGACACCTTATGTAAACTTTCAAGAAATCCTGTGTGCAGCAGTCCAGAAATCGCCCAGACACTGAGAAACTGTTTGTTTTCCCAAGCCTGAAGTCCTTCAATCCAGCTCTGCTTTCTACTGGACAGCAATACAGCTACAAAGCTTCAGACAAGAAGTAGAGAATCGTCATGAAAGTTTGTGAGTACTACAGAAAACTTGAGCACAGTGTTTCAAGAGTGGCAAAACTGTTAGTGTGGTTTATAAGGGGTATTTTCTCATCAGATCTCTATATAGCTCTTCCTTAGCTCAGATGCTGTCTCCTCAAAGTTTGTTTATCAGTGTGTAAAGTGTTAAACAGTGTATATGCAATTTTTGGTGCTTAAGAATCACGCAGACAACCACAAGCCTGAAAGTAAATAGAGTGCTTGTCATTTACCAACATATGTGTGTTAGTCTTATTTCACTTTTAATCCAGGCACTGGCATCACGATCACTTAATTCCATTAGTCGTCGATCCTGTTATATACCTTCAACGGTGCATGAGATTACAAAGAGCATTCTCCACTCATTGCCACCATGACGCAGCTCCTCAGCCATGTCTTAGAAACTGCTCAGAGAGTGCAGGCCTCTTCCCGCTTGTTGTCCGTTGCATAAAGGGGACATTCCAACATGTGTTTTTGTGTGAGCCTGAACTCAACACATTTGTGCCATGAAAGAGGCGCATTTGCACACGTATTGGTGCATATAACTGTACTTTTTGCATTCGCGGGGCCAGTTCACATGGGTGCGGGCCCCCCCCCCCCCCCCACACACACACACACACACACACAGACAAAATAATTTAAAAGGCTATTTAACCTAATGAGGTCCAGATGTGTTCTTTTTTTCCCCTGAATTGCGCACCTTTCCAAAGACTTCTATGGGGAACCTTTGATTTGCAAATGCACACAAAAATAAAGCATGCTGTGCCTTCTTGCACACGCACAAAAAAGGCAGGTGAGAACATACTCATTGATATCAATGGGTATTATTCTCTGCGTATTGCGGGTACACTTTTTGCACTCACAAATTCGTTCATGAGAAAAGACCTTAAGGCAGCACGACCTCTACATATGGCCCTAATTACAATTCTGTACATTGAGTTATCACGTTGCGTCAGTCATGTTAACGATTGCTACATCCGTGCCTTCTATTTTATTTCATGATTTAGCAACTTCAGACATAAAAAGTTTAGACCGCTTTCAGCTCCCATCAGTGAAAGGTCATTTTTTTAACACCTTTTTCTAATTTCTCAAATGTAATGACATCATCCCATATAACTCAGCTACTGGCAACGCGGCCATTAATTTTGGAAAGTTATCATATCTTTGCGGCTCTAAATCTATAGCTTTTGTTTATGAAGTAATCTATTTTCTTGAGTTTCAGTTAAGGAGGAAAGATATATTTGTACAAGAAGACCCGGAGCTGCAATACAAATTGTGTGCATAATAATTGGTCATTTGGAGCTCTTACTTTGTTAGCGAATAACATTAACACATGGAGCTGAAACCATTTCAAGTAAAAATCTGAATTCCCATCACTGTAATTGCCAGGAATGAGTTATCTGCAGCACCTGAAGCATTACGCACATTCTGGAAGAAAGCATTGCCTGGGAGTTTTTTTTAGGAGGAAGCGGTAAAACTGCACAAGAGTCATTGTTAAATTACCGTGCACCTACGAAAATAGCTGTGGGGCATAGGAACGCGAGTAGGGAAATGATACATTGAAATAGCCACTCTGTGGTCATTGGGATCTGTTTATCTAACCTCTTGATCCTTCATGCACACGCCAGTATGGCATTGCACAGAGGACGAAGAGTTCCTTAGTATGAAGCCGCGCTACCATACAGCCGCCATTGGGCTTGGCGATAATCTGCCCTAGAAATATTCCTCTGGGATGTAATACTACTATATGTATAGATGTGGTTAACAATAACTTAACATTTAACACATTATGATAGCTGAGCTATGGTACATTGTCCAACAATGCTGTAAAGTGTGTTATCATGATGCATTGGTCATGTTAAAGATTGCTTCATCTGTACAATGAAACATGCTAAAACATGCTACAATTTTTTTTAATGGACCCATTCATAAGGAATTCAGCAGAAAAAACTTGTGCATACCTCTATATGTAATCAGAAGCACAAGGAGGTACAGCACAGGTAATATTTACCTATAAGGCAGCACTATTCAACTCCTTCTAAAACACAACCATAATCCAATCATGTACAGAGGTTGTAACGCTCATTTAGACCTTATATGGGTTTTGCCAACTTCTAAAACTTGCCCCCTACCCACAAGATATGTGTTAAGCATATGATCAGTGTGGGCCTGACCACTTGGACCCCCATCATCACAAAATCATGGGTCCGGTATCCCTAAAGGAATGGAGCTGTAGGAAAAAATATACACTGCTGCTCCAATCATCTCTAAGGGATTGCTTGAGAATGGCCAAGCACTGCGCTTGATTATCTCCATCATTGCCATAAAGTTCAACAGGCTTAACTGCTGCTCCATTCATTTAGGAAGACATGGAATTCATTCATCTCTGTTGGACTGCTGGAGATTGCCAAGCACTGTACTCAGCTATCTCTGTCATTGACATATAGGTGGATGGTGTGGCAGCATATATACTCAACTGCCATTCTATTTATTCAGAGGAACACATAACCCCCATTTTCCCTGTTCCCTCTCTCGCTAGTTAAATCTGGTACAACCCCTTTAAGACAAGGCAAAATCTTCTACATTTTGTATTTGCACTTTCAATAGCTTTGCAATGGCATTTGTACTTATAAAATAATATATCAATAACTTGTCAATGGCTTAAGATAAGATAACTTGCTGCAGAAACTAGAGATGAGCGAGCATACTCGCTAAGGACAATTACTCGATCAAGCATTGCCCTTAGCGAGTACCTGTCCGCTCGGAAGAAAAGGTTCGGCTGCCGGCGCGGGTGAGAGGTGAGTTGCGGCAGTGAGCAGGGGGGAGCGGGGGGGAGAGAGATCTCCTCTTCGTTCTTCCCCGCTCTCCCCCGCTGCTCCCCGCCCGCCGCCGGCAGCCGAACCTTTTCTTCCGAGCGGGCAGGTACTCGCTAAGGGCAATGCTCGATCGAGTAATTGCCCTTAGCGAGTATGCTTGCTCATCTCTAGCCGAAACTTATCGCACCCATCTGTACATAAAACCAAGACAGGGCATTAATGATGGGATTCAGCATAGGCATATACTCCAAGACTGGTGCATTGTGAATGATATGTGGTATACAACTGACAAGTGCTTCTAAGCTGTACTACAAGGGTCTAAGGATCAATTACAGTATATATCCAGTATTGTATGCTTATGCCCCAGTTTCCAATTCTATTGTTCTATGATCCTAGACTATGCATACATCATGCATCTGTTGGGGTGTTATAACTCATATAATGCCTATTGCCTAAAAGCAAGTGGTTATTTTTGTTTCCAGTCATTTTCCAGTTAGGTTAAGTAATTCATAGCGTTTAGTCATAAATCTAATACTTATTTCCTTTCCCTGTGGAATTCACAGTAGCTGCCTTACAGTAGTACGGTACATAGAAGAGCTTACTTGTTACAAGTATTTACCATTGCTGAGTTAGCCTTTTTCGAGATAGATAGATAGATAGATAGATAGATAGATAGATAATCCAATTCTACACTCTGTATAGAAGGACCATTGAGAAAGAGTATCAGCTCTATGTGTCAGTCAACGAGACAGAAGCTGAGAAACAAGCACGATGTTGTTAAGGATTGACAAATGGTTCCCAGTCAGCTGCCTCTCTCCATGATTGATAGTAAAGATATCATGAATGAAAAAATGAGATATGTAGAGATATACAGGGAGAATAAAATAAGGCTGAAGTCTCATACATCTTCTTCATTGTAAATATCAGATAATGGAGCACAAAGCATAAAGCTCAAAGATACATGCGAATTGTTTCAATAGAACTGTGAGAAAACCTGGTCCTATTCAGAGATCCTCTGCAAAAGCTCGTCAATAAATCTGCAGACAGGTCAATACTATGGAGAAATAAATAGTAATAATAATCAAAATAAAGCACATCAATGCAAATCTTTCCTTGACATGTCTGTAAATAAGTCAGAACCTGATGACTGTAAGGAGATGATCAGCTATAGGTAGGCATCACTTATACCTTCCTGTAGGAAAGGTCAGTCAGATATCACTTGTGTAGAAATGTCTTTCTCATGTGCCAACCACTGACTGATATAAAGGGCTCCCTCTCTTATTAAGAAAGAGGTAGTTCATTGGTTAAAAGAGTGTAGTTTACGTTAAGGGGATTCACATCATGTTTATGTCTAAGTCTTTGGGTTCTGGCCTGGGATTACATCTGAATCTGAGTCAATTATGCTATTTTGTCTGACACAATTGTCCAAAAGGAAAATGATCTAGTCCAACAGAGATCTTATTGGTCTTCATTTGACTAATAACAGCCTTGAGTTCTGTTTTGGGTTCCATCTGAACCCCAAAGGATGGAACCCGGGGTTGTATACATAAGCATGATGTGAATGCTCCCTTATGTAGGCATGTATTGCCATACTTTGTTTTGTGAATGCAATAGTAATTTCACAGATCAACCAGAACTTTATTCAACAAGTGCTTTTAAGGTGACCCTCCAGTTTTGGGACAAAATTCTGTCCCAGGACAGGAAAGGGAAGGAGGTATATTACTTGCAGTTGTTTTTATTTGCCGCCCTCCAATACCCCTTCCCCCCTCCAATCCACCAATTCTGAGCACCATTTTCAGCTGTCCAAGCTGGCTACAGCAATTTTCTAATTATCTAATGCACACAGTACACTGCTATCTGGTTGGCCAGTGCTGATCATGTGAGCAACTCTGTCCAATTAGTGAGTAGATATAGCGCATTGGTAGTATAACATCTTTGACTACCAAAAATGGCACCCAGAACCAGTGGATCAAAAGGATGGAAGAGAATAGCAACTGCAAGCAATATAACCCCTCTCCAGGGTCTCAGTACAGAATTTTGTCCACCATAGGGTCACTTTAGTCTTTTAGCTAGCCATGCACATTGGAGATTTTTCGGCAGATCCCACTTATTTCAATGTGATCTATCAACAATCTCACAAGTAGACAGCCAGACTGTCCTCACTGTCTCCCATTTTGAAAAGCAAGGATTGTACAGGTTGACTTTTAACGAATCCAAGGGATAAGAAGTGTGAAAGGTGTCTGGTCGGTGGCTATGCAAAATACTGGTGGTTGAACCACTGCTTTGATATGTGTAGGGCCATCTTAAAGAAGTCCTATCTGGATAATCCCTTCAGGACATATGGATGTCAAAGAAGGAGTTCCCTGCTCAGGACCCCCTCTATTAGCCAGCTGGCTGTGAAGGACTCAGAGCAACCATGGCATTACATGGTCACCCATTAATCTGAATGCACATCATGTAATAAAAATATGTTTTAAAGCTGTTTATTGGCAGTTAAACATCTGAATATGTGGCAATCTTCTAACGATGAGGTGGTTAAACTTCATAAATATCAAAATTACCATTAGAGGTACAGTGGCTACATCTGCCATCTACAAGAGCTGGACCTCAGGATTGTTTCTGTCCCAGAATGTTCTCATAGCAGAGTATGAAAGGTCTCATATTCCTTCACCATCATTAGGCTGCACTTTGTCAGTTTCCTTCAGATGTACTACTTGTTTATTTAGCTATTATCTCTGTAGAGGGACATTAGAGCTGCTTTTATACCAATTGCTGTGTCTTATCTCTTGACGATACTTTATGTTTTATCAGTGTGCTGGTTTTATCTTGTGCACCTCCAATGAGCCAAAATACTTGATAATATTATGTTTACTATGGTGATAAAACTAAGTTCTTTTCAGAGCTAAAAACTATACGATTCAGCACAAATTTACTTTAATGGAACTTAAAAAAAAAATCTATGATCATTATATGATATTACATTGATGCAGAGATGCAACTGCTGATCTTGGGCCAAAATGCAAAGTCCCCACCTACACTATCCATCTTAAATACTGGCAGCTTTTTTATGGGACTGAAAGGTCAGTCATTGGGCTCCATTAGGCACCATAGCCAATGTGCAACTGCTAACTCCGTTTCAATTATAGATACACCCCTGCGTTGTTCACATACCAGTTATAATACAACTTGAAAATTGTAAACTATGCATGATGGACCGATATTAACATGTCTAAACATTGAATGACCACTTAGCAACTGCAGTGATTAGTTATGGTCTCCATCCCAAGGTATCAAAGGATGTACCAAGAAAACATTCCCCACACCATTACTCCACATTCACCAGCCAAAACCGCGGACACTTGACAGGAAGGGTTCAACTCATGCTGCATGTTCCAAATTTTAACCCTCCCATCAGCAAGGTGTAACAGAAATCAGATTCCTTTGACCAGGTGATATTTTTACACTGCTGAGTGACCCAATTTTTGTGCTCTTTCGCCCACTGGAGTTATGCTTTTCTGTTGCTCTTGCTCACCCACAGTGACGTCAGATGGAACGGAATGGCGGTTGGGTATGTATGGAGTCATTCCATTCATTTCTCATGGAAATGGCTGAGTGTAAATGCTCAGCTATCTTTGGCAGTCTTCTTGAAAATGAATGGAGCAGCACCACTCATGCATGATTGCCGCTCTATTCAATCTCCTCCCCAATGAAGGGGTTGGAGCAAGTCTGAAGTGAGGAGGATGGGGGGCGCACAGGATCCTCATTCTCAGGATCGGTGAGGGTCTCAGTGGTGAGATCTCCACTGAACAGACTTTTATCACCTCAACCATAAAATAAGTCAATGTTTCATGTTTCATCTTACAGAGAAGACTGGTTACTGGCTGTTACATATCTCTGCCCACAACAATGCCACTTTTCTAATCTCACCAACACTTGTAATGCATTGCTGTGGCACCTGAGGGCTAAGTGATGATGTTGACAGTCTAAGCTAAACTAATTCTGGCAGCCTATCTACAAAGGCAAGAGCCCCTTGACCCTTTCCTAAGCATCTGTATCCATTCTTGGATGCAGGCTCTAGTCTATAAGTGATTTCTTGGCAGGATGTGTTTGAACCACTAATTTGTGTTTGAAATCTGCTTTTTCCCTCACTTCTTGGGTTTGTCACCTCCTATGCAGTTTTATCTCTGACCCCCAGATGCCATCTGGCTATCCTTCTTTGTTGCTGATACATCTTGCTAGCTTTGCAGCCAATTGGCGAATATTCTAAGGACCATGACCATCTTACTAAAAAGTCCAAACTTCCTTGTACTGATTTGTAAATTGACAAAATATGAAACAAATGTACTCATTTCTAGTTATCACTTTTTAAAATAGCTGATTGCAATTTTCTCCACTGCTTGAACCTTTAGTGATCAATTATATTCTCTAGGAGTTCCTTGAAGTAATTGTTCATTTCCACAGCAGCACCACTATAGGGAAAAAGAAGCATCACATGATACCTATTTAAAGCAGATCTATCAGCTGCATATGCTGCCCTTACATAGGGTAGTGTTTTAACTGATGGGTTTGCTTCACATCATATAATATCTGAATGTTCCAAATCCTCATAAACAGTGTTGCGGCAGTTCTGGCATCTGTTCTTGTCTAGTTATCTTGTCTTGCATTGGTTTCTCTTCATCTTCTAGCTCTGATGGGATTGGTTTCAGGTGAGACTTGCTTGGTTTCACCTGCGTGTAATTTGGGATAACTATTTAACCTGGTCTTGCGCTTAGCTCATTGCTGTTTAATTCAGTCTCCCTTTGACTGTGGGGGAAGTCAGATTTTGGTGCTGGATCTCCTGTTTTCCTGAGTCTTCACAAAGCTAAGTACCAAGGTTACGATTGTTATTATCTTGTTCTCTGTGGTTTTCTTCCCTCCCACGTAGGGTCTGCTAGTAGCCTAGGTACATGGTCAGGTTCGCCCTTGTTAGGGTGGGTTTTGTGTATAGGCAGGTCCCTTTCCTGGGTAAAGGGTTTATAGGGACAGTGTTTCCCTGGTGCCAGTTTTCTTTATTGCTTACCACTGCTTTGTGTGCAGCTGGGGTCTGTTTGTTCAGAGGCTGTGAGTCTTTCAGGTTTTCAGATCCAGTGCATCCAGATTGGACGCGACACAGAAATGCTCTTTGTAGTCTCTTTTTGTTCTGGCTAATTGATGGAAGTCCTGAATAAAGGATTCTGGTCTAATTCACTAATAATGTGCTTACAAATGGGGTTTGAAAACAAACACAGGCTAGGGTTCCCTTCTGTCTTTTTGAGAGGGGGGGGGGGTTCTGTCCAGTTCAGCAATGGGAAGCACCTCTGGGAGTGAGGATTAGCTCCTGAAGGGTTAATATTTTGTCCCAGGCATTTTAGGTGGAAGCAGGAGCCAGCAGCGTCTCATGACCTAACCCTATCCAGACCCATTTGGGACTTGATTGGAAATAGGCCCAGGAGGTAATGGAGTATTGAAGTATCTGGGGAAATGCAGTAAATAAACCTGGGATGAACATTGCTGTGTGAACCTTTAATTAACAAATTTAAACAAGAATATTTGGCTGTATTGGGGCTGCAGTAAAAGGCAATCTTTCACCCATATATTGGGTAAAATAAAAGCAACAGTTACCATTCACCAAAACAACCTGTGTCAGAATAAAGTGTCCATTAGATCCCTTAAATGGGCCAATCGGTTACCCAAGTACTAGGTCTCTATCACAGTTTCAGTTTGTTCTAACAGTGATTAGCTCCGATGAAGCGGGAAGGCAGGATGATCCAAAGGAAATGCAAAATGAACAATTATGCCCATAGGGCTACTATATCCCACCGTAAGGCACAACTCAGAAGGTACTCTTCCTATATCTGCTCAGCTGGCTAGTGTGCCCACTCTGCCAACCTTCTAGTTTCCAGTTGGTGATTGTGCTCCCAGAGCCAGCTGCTCCTTGAGCCCCTTTCCTGCTTAAAGGAACCATACGCACAATAACAAGCAAATAGCCATGCAATAAAACAAGTGCATCATTATACCATACAAGTATATGACAATTGCTAAGTTGTGAGCTGCAATTCCATTGGTGTACAGTACTTTTTTAACAGCCGCTCAATTCCGTCAGTAAAAGAACATCAAAAGGTTAAAAACATTCGGCAAATTCCTTCCGTACCAACATTTCTATTTTCCTGCAATTCTTTACATTGAGATTCTCTTGTGTGAGCTTCACCATATGCATACTTCTTAACGTTCACATAGGAATTGGCTGCCTCCTTGATGATGTCTTGAAATCTTCTTTTCTACTTCTCCTCGAAGTATAAATATGGACTTCATCCAGCCTTCCCAAATCTAAAATGTTTTGGCTCACGAGACCTGGTATGGAAGTCATTTCCCTTTTAGGTGCAGTAGCTGCAGTACACAGACTCAACAAAAGCATAAAATATCATTAACATCTGATTCTGAAAAAGTTGACAAGCCGGCCTTTGTTGTGTTGGAACAGGAGTCCACGGAGGGATGTTCTACATTACCATATCTAGAGCAATATTATACCTATTAGCTGCTAAGAATACAAATATTGCTTTCATTCGAGAAGGGCTACACCACCGTCAATGTGTCTATTGTTTTTGGAACTGCTTTTTTTGATATTTTTCATGGCACAGAAGTGAAGTAAACCTCGCTGCAGTTGCGGATAAGAGAGATTTGGCAACAATCAAACCATCGTATTGATCTATTTAGAAAATAATTTGAAAGGACAGGAACGAAGTGAGTCAGATGCTCCCGTCAACGTTAATAGTAAAAGCAGTAGATTGTTTCCATCCATGCACATCTATGATTTCATAGTTTGTTTCAGACATACGTAAAAACCAAGTGAAGCCAATGTTTACTGATGGGTCTTAAATTGCTTTTCATGACTTACTTATGCTTTAAAATACCCCTATGGTTAAATACAGCTTCCACGGTTTAACCTTTAAATTACCAGAATGTTTAGGTTCTAAATGAACAGATATTTTTTAGCAATTTTAAAGCGATGGCCCAAACCTTTTTTTTTTCATTGGGTTACATAATTATTTTTAAGGTTTTTGATGACCCATGAGGCTATTTTTTTCTTACTTTTCTTAAGTAATTTTTTTCCTTTTTTTTTTAGTATTATTATTGGTAAATTTGACATGCATTAAAAAATTATGTTACAATTCACACTAAATATATAAATATAATATAACATTACACATTCATAATATATCTAAGGCTCCATTCGCACTAACATCGCGTGTACTGAACAATTTCCGTTTCTCTGTTCAGTCTTTAGTAACAGAAAAAAAAGAAAATAACACTTCGTTTTTTTCTACATTTATTTCAATGGGGTTACCGTTTTTTTTTACATTTGCCTTCAGTTCGCTTCCATTCTGTTATGTTTTCCATTTTTCGGATGGAAAAACATTGCAGCATCCAGTGTGATTGTTCTGTCCAAAAATATGTAAAACTAACAGAACAGAAGCAAACGGAAGACGAATGTAAAAATGGAAACTCCATTGAAGTAAATGGGGGAAAATGGAAGTATTTATTTTCATTTTTCTATTATTAAGACGGAACAGAGAAACGGAAATTGTGCAGGATACACAACACTAGTGTGAATTGAGCCTTAAGACAGAAGAAAGTCATTGAGATTAGTCCAGTTTATAAACTTGTAAGTAGAAATATATCACATACAGAATATTTCAGCTATACCATAATAACTGTTGTGCTAGTATATGGACCCTTACTGTATCACCATAGGTCTCTATTAGAGATGAGCGAACCTACTCGTTTCGAGTAATTACTCGATCGAGCACCACGATTTTCGAGTACTTCCGTACTCGGGTGAAAAGATTCGGGGGGCGCCGGGGGGCGGGGGGAGGCGTGGCGGAGCGGGGGGTAGCAGCGGGGAACAGGGGGGAGCCCTCTCTCTCCCTCTCCCCCCCCCCCCACTCCCCGCTGCAACCTCCCACTCACCCACGGCGCCCCCCGAATCTTTTCGCCCGAGTATGTAAGTACTCGAAAATCGCGGTGCTCGGGCGAAAAAGGGGCGTGGCCGAGTACGTTCGCTCATCTCTAGTCTCTATTATGCAGTATTTTTTTTACGCATTTTATATGGCGCACACATTCTGCAGCGCTGTACACAGATTGTCATTACTTAAATCGAAGTGTGGCAGGAAATCGGAGAACCCAGAGGAAACAAGTAGATTTTCATTCTAACTGATAACAGCAGGGAAATATGCTGAAGAAAAGATAGTAAGCTATTGGTAAATGTTGCATGACCCTTACCTTTCATCCTACAGTCCTGTCTATCACTAACTATCACAAGGTTTAGTATACAAATGAAACAATTTACAATTAATGAACATAATTACAAATTTTTTTTTTTTCTACAATGAGCTCTATCACATTTCTGCAGGAAGTACTAACTGATAGGTGGCAGTATGTCGCACACAGTCTGTATCTGACAAAAGGAATAGTCTGAGTAATTTGCCCGCAGAAGGCAAACTGATATGTCTTTGAGACAAAGTTCCAGCAAAGCTCTGTCTTATCTCTGGCAACATACAATTCCCAATGAATGTGCTTGATTGTATAGTACAAATAAGGAACATGGAACAATACTGCAGCGCCACCTATTGGATGGCAGCATTCCTTCGAATCAATGTCCAACCCTTTATACAGGTCTTCCCAATCTTTGTTAAGACCTGTATAAAGGGTTGGAATTGATTTGAAGGAATGCTGCCATCCAATAGGTGGCGCTGCAGAGGTATTGTTCCATCTTCTTTATTTGCATATTACCCAGAAGAGCATGCATGGCCTTGTAAGTCTCCTCACTCACCTTCAAGGTGCTCTTCTCAAGGAGAGACAATACTCCTCCTGACTGTATAGTGGGATATATCTCTGTCTCTTTCTAGCAGGCCTCATTACTATCTATCCTCATTTACTTGTGTGCACACAATTAGTTTTTATTGAGTTCCATCCTCACTTTCGTCTCTGGTACTGTGTTGATAGTGACTGGTCTCCCAGATTCTGACGTCAGCTTCCAATCTGACAGACTGTGAGGTGATGTATCATCCTGATGTGTCGCTCTGTCGTGTGACCTTAATGTAGAGTGTATGCTTTTGCAGCTTTGCTCCTCTAGAAGTCATCCATGAGCACAGCATTTGCTCAGACAGCAATAAGCAAATCTCTCAGTGGCCTCTACTCTCAGGCAGCTGCACTAAGTCTTCTGTTGCTCTTTCAACCCCGTACCTCACATAGATCCTGGACTCACTTTCCACTTCCTGTTTCCTTTCTCAGCAGCCCTTTTATTTACATTTTTGTTAAAATAGTGGATTTTTTTCCTGCCAAGTATGAATATATGCTTCAATTGAAAGATGGTATCCAAGAGTTTGGTATCCCTGCAAGAACTTGAGGAACACAATACAGCATTTTTCATTGAATCTCAGGTTTAAAGCAGATGTTTATTTTGTGCTTCCATTCCAAAAAAAATCCAAAAAGCATAATATAATGAGGTAGTCCTCATATAATCTAAAGGCGGACTAAGAAAAAAACTAAACTGCCATTCTCAACACATACACATGCACATTCAGCTTAGCTGAGCATGCATGTATTATCAACAGGGAATAAGATGTTGCCAGACAACTATGATGTCATTGTAAAGAGCACTGTTGATTGTTGAACTTTTTTCCTGGTAATGTTCCAATACTGGCCCTTGAGATTCTCATTGTCCAGCTCCTTCTTCATGACGCTTGTGTGACCTACTTTGAATTTCTCTATCTATGCATACACATAAATATCACCACCAGACATACCCTTATACTACAAGAGATGAATCACTGCACACTGCACTTATTTTGTACAAATCACAAGTGAGGCAGCCATCTTTTCTTGCTCTGCAGTCACAAATTAACTGACAAAACACGGTCAAACCTGCACAGCAGTGACTGGGGATATAGCAACATACAACGGAAAGGGTTGATAAGACAGTGCAGCCAAAATAAGTTTCTAATATATCTGCAGTGCAGATAATTTTTGACCCACCCTCATATATGCCCACTAGAGATGAGCGAGCGTACTCGGATAAGCACTACTCGCTCGAGTAATTGGCTTTATCCGAGTATCACTGTGCTCGGGTCTAAAGATTCGGGTGCCGGCACGGAGCGGGGAGCTGCAGGGGAGAGCGGGGAGGAACGGAGGTAAGATCTTTCTCTCCTTCTCTCCCACCCGCTCTCCCCCGCTCCCCGCTGCGACTCACCTGTCAGCCGCAGCGGCACCCGAATCTTCAGGGACGAGCACAGCGATACTCGGATAAAGCCAATTACGCGAGCGAGTAGTGCTTTTCCGAGTACGCTCGCTCATCTCTAATGCCCACCTTTAGTATGTTCACATTGTCGTGAAGAGCCTTGGTTGTAGTTTTGTTAACTTTGACAGCTAGTATAGTGTAGCATATAGCGCTATTCTTGAGATCAAAACTACAGAAACAACTACAGAACCCAAACAAACCCAAATGCTGGATCCCCAAGGCCAAAATTGACAAGGTCTTCGAGAGGTCAAAGGCCTCAGTATAGGATACATATTATTGTGTTGGCTCATTACACAGAAAGGTGGGGTGTTTTTTACACGCTTTACTCAAATTGATCTTGTGTCAATCGTCTCAGTTCCATTGTGGTCAGTTCACTAAAATTGTTTGCAGACTTTTATTGTCAGCAGGCATCGATGGAGAAATCTTTTTACGGGTTTCAACAGCTTAGTGTTAAATGGTATGAATAATTTAGTTTATATTTAGTATTGCATTAATGTTCTGCTGAGCAAGCTGTAGGCAGAAATTCGGTATCTTTGCTTAAAAGCTATTTTTTTCTTTTCTGCAGATTCTAGCACATGCAACATGATGAGAGGTCATTAGTGAGTTTGGTCCCATTATGATTGTAAAACTACAACCCTCATCAGTCATTACTACGGGGACCATTACTCCACATTAGAGAGCCGCAACACAGTTGTAGTTTCACAAAAGCTGGAGAGCCACGGGTCAGAGGCCGCTGATCTCATATGTTGTACTAGTAGCATTTTTATTGCTCATGTCATTATTATCATCTGCATGAAAACTTTTCTCTTCTCTCCTAGTTCATTTTTCCATGTTAGTAGACAAGAATTGCCTTCCTTCTGTAAACTGTCAGCTAAGGAAACACAGACACCCTTTGTCTGCAGTAGACAAGTCCATTACAATGACCAGAAATGCAGAGACGCGGCCAAGAACTCTGCGCAAAATCAATTAATCACAAAGAGAAACATGTTTTCAAAGACTAACATACATTTTCAAATTAACATTCAAATTAGAAGTGTGACTATTAACAACTAAGAGATAAAATAAGTTTATCGTTATACCTGTTAGAAAGGCTACAAAGGCAGCAACATGTCGAACTGCTGGTTCTAGGATACATTCCATTAACCCCGTACAGCATTAGCTCACCTATAAACATAATTTTAAAGTTAGTCTACATAAAAGCGAAGAAACAGACATTGCTTTACTTATCTTGCATTGATTCTGAGTTGTAGCCTGTATTATATTCCAGAGCTGCATTCATAATTCTGCTAGTTGTAATTGGAATAATAAACAATGGTTGAGTTGAGTTCCTCTAATGCAGTGTGACATTTAGTTTACATACTCTACAATATCCAACATACAGTAGCAGACAATGATACAGCAAGGAATGTCAGAAGATTTTAGCTCGGAAGCTTGCAGAATAGTAAATGTAGTTTTGGAGCATAGAACACATGAGAAAAAATGCAACGTACTTACAAAGTTAAAGTGACTCTCTGGTCCTGGACAAAGAAATATGGTAACACTACTTCCCTGAAGATAATCCAATAGCCATTGCTGCTGGCTGAACGTTCGGTTGTTTAGAAAGGTAAACCATAACCAGGCAGCTATGATGCTGGCTGATCTCATGGGGAACAATAGGATCGGCACTGAAATGCAACATACCTGAACCCTCTTCCCCCCCAACATCAGCTGTAGGAAGGAGGTTGAGCTTCCCCATAAACATTGGAGAGTTGTCTGGCCACGCCATTACCAACAAGTTTGAACAACTAACGTCTAATGTGCATGGGGACTTTACTTAATTTTTTATGTAGATTCTTCCTAAACTGTAAAATTATGTTCATTGATGGACATGAGGCATTTTTCTATTAAGTACTTTAATCCCCTGCTCTGCTGTTTCCTTCAGTCTCATAGAGCTTGAATGGAATGGTGGTGACGTGCTCACCATCACTGAATTCACATAGAGGATTTGGGCTGCACCATTATCTATTAATTGAGATCTCCTAGTGTTGGCTGCTGGATATTGTAAATGTGTTCAGGTGCCCAGCCTCCTTTTGTAGGTACTAGGGTTGAGTGAACCAAACCAATGGAACCCTGCATTGGGTCAACCTTCGCTAAAAGCTCTGTTTGGCACAAACTCGAACAGAGCTTTTATCAAAGTTCTTCCTGGAACAGGATTATACTGATTCAGTTAGCTCAACACTAGTCCTGAACACTGGGGTAAAACACTGTCTAAGAGCCATAAAAGTCCTGTATAATACAGTCACAGTGTTATACGGGACATGTATGGCTCTTAGACAATGCTATACACTAGTTTTATGGATTTTGGTGAACTTCTAACTCGGTTCAAACTAATTTGAACCGAACCAAACTTTTTGCAAAAGTTCAGCAAACTGGCTGAACTGAACTTTTTAAAAGTTCCCACATGACTATTAGGTACACCACTGTGGCATGGGAAAATAACACCAAGAACCACTTCATATCTGTCTGAAGCAAATAGTCACATTTAGAGATGAGCGAACGTACTCGGTTCGGGTGTTTACACTCGAGCACCGCTTTTTCCGAGTAACTGACTACTTGGACGAAAAGATTCGGGGGCACGGGGGGGGGGGGAGGGGGGTGGCGTGGTGGAGCGGGGGGTAGCAGTGGGGAACAGGGGGGAGCTCTCTCTCCCCTCTGCAACCCCCCCCCCACTCACTCCCGGTTCCCCGCCAAATCTTTTCGTCTAAGTAGTCAGTTACTCGGAAAAAGCGGTGCTTGAGTGCAAAAACACCCGAAAATAGTACGTTCGCTCATCTCTAGTCACATTCCAATACTATAGAAATGAACCCACATAGTCACTTAGTTAAACGTAGAGCTTGTGGAGTCCCCCTTCCGCCTATCATTTTAGCAGCTTTTCTGCCACTTCTTCTATAGGCAAATGAGCAGAATTATCTGAAAGGTGTGTGCTGTCTACTATTCTGTTTGTTGTCCTTTGGACATCGGGTTTATATAATACTTGCAATACTTTGAAGGGTGTACGTTTGATACCTAATACTTAATGCTCACTTTTTTTGGTCATTTATTGGTTGTAATTGTTTTTCTTTTTGGAACACCCCGTCTTGCATGCTTCACACTTTTTCTATTAAAGAATATAAAAAAGTTCAATAAAAACCGGTTTAAAAAAAAATCTGCAATTTTATACACTATTTTAACTTTCTAACTTAAAAGTGAAGATCCAGTTGGTGAAAGAGTTGGACAAATCATCTTACCTGAGTATCAAAAGCCATCTGAGGGCTCAACATGCATCCAATGTGATTGTGAAGAGTGCTCACTTCAGCTTGACCAAGAATAATAGCAGAAAGTAGAACGTTGTTACATATTAATGTATATTATTCTTATGTCAACTCTGGTTAGTGCTCTGAACTCTACAAAACAACCGACACGGCCCAGATCTATCATCCTAAATATATTTGGACAACTTAAAAATAAAAGTTTTGTATTAAAAGTGAAAAGTTCGGGCCAGAGCCCTAGAAAGATAATGTGATGAGCGTGCAATTTATAAGACAGCGACTAAAGTCTGTTTGGAGCCTGAAGCATTGAGCGAACTGAACATAAATGAAGACGTTCCTCCATATATTACTTTTACGTTACTCCAAATAGAGGCTTTTTCTTCTTTCTTCCCTCTTAAACAACTAAAACAGATGACCGCAATTTAAGGCGGTAATGACAGGAAAAGCGATTTTGTCCTGAAAATCAGAACGGCAAAACTATGAATCGCCTAAAAATATACCTGCAGTTTAATCGCCTGATTATTGTTGGCAAGCTAACAAGTATAATCTTAAATTGGATAGCTAACTAAACCAATATTCTTATTTGAGGAGCAATTTATGATAATAGTACAAATTGATGGAACAGCAGCGATACTACAAATGAATATTTTTTTCCATACTTCTAAATGAGGGGAAAAAATATTTGCAGATGGCACGAGACTAAGTTCTTATTTGGAAAGACCATGGCATTTGGAGAGCCAAAACTTCCACATTATACAGTAGTGAGCTTAATGTTTCCATAATTTAGTTGGAGCGTAGAAATTAGTGATAAAATGTCGCTGGAACCGGTTCTCAGTAAGAAAATATCCATTACACAAATATATATTCCTTTTAAATTGCGCATTTGTCCTTATTACAGGATGATGTTTACATTCATGATAGAGTAAGAATCGGAAATTCGAGCTTTGTCTGGGATGAAACAAGGACTCTGGAAGATTCTACAAAGCGATGTGCAGTTCACTGCAATCTATTGTTCATTGTCACTGGCCATTTCAGACAGGGTAAAGTTTGGCTGCACTACTATTTAACCCCCATAGGGTTATTTCAGATACAGTGCCTTTTGGAAAAATAGAACCGCCATCTTTGCAGCAATTTTTGTCGCAGCTTTTTGAGCCAAAGTCAAAGTAAAGTCAAAAAGAATGGGACCTATAAAGAATGGATTTATACTTCCATGACCAGCTTTAGCTGCACAAGGCAATGCCCACCATTTGTAGGAGGGGGCACTAGGTGGATGTCGGCTGAGGGAAATTGCCCCTGTAGGTCCGCCTAGACAGATGTTGTTTGTTCTCCTTGTGGAAGCATTTGGTGGAGCTACATCAATCATCCTCATTCTTGCTCTGCATCATCTTCATTGACATTCTGAAGTGCCACTGCCAGCCTATCCGCACCCCCACAGCACAATCACTTAGTTCTGCTATTGTATTTATTCTATGAGCTTGGTGCTGGTAATGCATGTATATACTGAGGTTGGTTCATGTTGTCTTTATGCTATGAGCTTGGTTAGGGTGCTATGTTTATGTTATGAATTTAGTTCTGGCTCTTTATTTATGTACTGAGCTTGGTCCTGGTGCCGTATTTATGTTAGTTCAGGAACAGTATTTATTCATTGAGCTGTCCTGGTCTGAATATGCTGTTATCTTGTTTTTTTCGGCACAAGCAGTATGCAGACAGGCTGCCTATCAGTGCAATGTATATAGTTTCTTATGATAGGAGAGCGCCAAACATTTCTACACAGGATGCCATCTAAGCTAATGCCAGCAGTGAATATTACTAGAGTGTATATGTCTCTTTGCTGGGTTCACTGCCTGAAAAAAACGCTACAAAAACTGCAAGAATGAAAAAAAATGTGTGAAACTATGTAAAGGTGCCCTTCATACAGTTTCTGTAACATTTTTCCTAGCTTGTAAAAAAACAGCACATTCTATGGAAGAATACATGAAAAAATGCTATGCTGAAAGTGTGCTGCTTATTGGAAAAAACCACCATGGAGCCATAAATCAGAAACGTAAGAAAAAGTACCACAAAAAATCACTGTTCGTAGCGCATTTGCAAACTTCCTAAAAAAACTACAGCTAACACCTGGCCAGAGCATTTTTTTTTATTTTTTTTTAAAGCATGCCAAAATTACGGGGAACAATTCACAAAAAATGTAGCGTTTCCCTAAAAACACCATTGCAAATAAGACAGACTATTTCCTAAATACTGTACGTACGAAACCACCCTCATAGTGACATTAAAAAAAATATCTTGAAAGTGTCCCTTTTTATTATAGGCATTAAATTAATTCCTCGGGTCAATATATTTGATATATTATTTAGGTCCCTTAAGTGCATATTAACCTCTTAATGATGTAGTTGAACTTAATGTTAGAGGCCAATAAAATTGATTGCCCTTTGGTTAGGCATAACTTTCTAACTTTTCCATCAAAGCAGCTGTATTTTGGAGGATGAGTGGTAGATTTGTGAGGTAGATTGTTTTAACGAAACATTAAACATGTTTATTGCTGTCACTTTATTTTATGAGCAAAATCTATAAAATCAGTGAAAAAAAAACAACGGAGCAGATTTATTATTACTGTCTTCAATGTACACAGTATAAAGGGAATCCATCATGTTGAAATTGTAGCCAGGGGCGTAACTATAGAGGATGCAGGGGATGCGGTTGCACCCGGGCCCAGGAACCTTAGGGGGCCCATAAGGACTCTCTTCCCCATATAGGGAACCCAGTACTATGAGTAAAGCATTATAGTTGGGGGCCCTGTTACAAGTTTTGCATCAGGGCCCGGGAGCTTCAAGTTACGCCTCTGATTGTAGCCCAATCTATGAGCAGCATTGCATGGAGCCAGAGTATCTGAGCAGAGTGATATGCAGCTTTCTGGAAGAAGATTTGGTATAACTTGTAGTTTATTCATTTATATCCCTTATTCTGGGCTTAGAGGTCCAGTGGGCGGTCCTGTCAGTGATTGAAAGCCTTCCTTGTGAAAGGGTACATAAAGATATCTATCAATTCCTGGTAGGACATTACGATGCTCCTCTGATACCTCCAAAATAGTTTTATTGTTTTAATTTAACCCTTGACATTTTAGAAAAAAAGGAAAAACTTTGATAACACTTCATAGACAAAGTTTATTATTCAGTTGGTTGCCTATGAGCAGATGAAACTCCCTCCAAGGGCATGATGGGAAAGATATTTAAATATTCCCATGTTCTGTGTTATGTAAGGACCTACAACAGTATAGTGGGCTGGGGAGGCAGGAACCTTGGGGCAGGGTTCCACTAAATTGGCCATTATCTCTAAGGGGTTCCTTTGGTAGATCAGGAAAGGACTGTAAATTACATTGACTGGCTATTCAAGAAGCACTGAAGTGTGCGCGGATGAGTAACAAACCCATTAGCCAAGGCTGCAAAACCTGAACTGTTTTATTTATAACTGCAAACAACCAACCTGATATGTAGTCTCTGTCCGTTGCAATGGGACCATTGAGGGAGGTAGAGAAACCACTAAAAGACAGCAACGTTCTATACTAAAATTAGTTTCTATCGGAATAATCACAAGAAAGTTTGTATGGTACAAATATTCTGAGACATCCCAGGTAGGTTCCAGTCCAGACGAATATTGTGGTTTCCACACACCACACAGCAGGAGATACTCCAGTTAATACATCTACTTACAGCTCTTTTACGCTAACACCCAGGGGCGTAACTATAGGGGATGCAGGGGATGCGGTTGCTCCCGGGCCCAGGAGCCTTAGGGGGCCCATAAGGCCTCTCTTCTCCATATAGGGAGCCCAGTACTATGAATAAAGCATTATAGTTGGGGGCCCCATTCCAGGTTTTGCATTGGGGCCCAGGAGCTTCAAGTTACGCCTCTGCTAACACCACTTCCTGTGGTTTCCCGCTAACACAAGTTCCTCCGGTCCACCCTCTCTTAAAGATACTATGTAAAAAAAAACAATATTGCACTTAACTTAAAACAATAACATCCTGTACCCCTCCTCCCCCTTACAATAGTTCGCAACATTGCTATCCATCAATTAAAGAAAATCTTTCAAGCTACCCTATCTAAGGGTGATATAGGATGGGGAGCACTAAGCTTTGGATCTTTAGTTTTATATTATGTGATGCCATATTATAGTTTAGAGTGATTGACAGCTTTGGGAAGGAAAAAAGAGACTCATGGGCAGGTGATAGTAATAGGGAGTGGAGAGATAACAGCCACAACCAGGCCCTTGAACCTGGGGGGACCAAACGTTTCCTTGGTACATAAGCATTCTAAATAGTACATGGCAGTTAGGGGCACTGGAAGCTTTACTCTGTCAACAGCCTTCCCTCTATCCTATGTAATAGTTAGATAGGACAGCAAAGGAGTCCTGACAGAACTATCCGGGGCTCATATTGGGTACCTCATCTACCCCACCCTTAGCTTTACAAGTGCTGATTATAGAATCACCATCAGTCCCTCAAGCTAAATGGGTGCTGTCCTCTACTCAGATTTTACTAGTGATGATGCTGGCCATGCAGCCATCCATAGCAATCCTATCACACGTAAAGCCTCTTAGAGTTCTTGAAATCCATATTAAGAGTTCCTTTAAACCCAGTTATTTTTAAGCTTAAACATAAATTAGGACAGACTGCCAAAACACAAACAATGCAGAACCGAAACAATAACTATGTCATGCCAGACTGGATTCCAAATAATTTTCCCTTAATTGTTGATCCCATTAATGACAGATGAATTATATTGAATAGCAGAAATGAAACAGCTGTTCGATTATCCTGAAATAATCTTAAAAGGGTCCTATACTTTCTTATAAGTAGATCTCTAATAACAGTGCAAGCAATGCTGGGATTCCTGATACCAACTCACATAAGGTTTAGTCCAGTTTAGGGCACTGTTATTAGTGTTGCCTATATGTAATTTTAGCATTCTAATTAGGATATAGTAACATTGGATATAAGGCTGAAAAAAAGACACGTCCATCCTGTTCAGCCTATTACCTCCCAATGTTGATCCAGAGGAAGGCAAAAAAAAAACTTCCATAAGTTTCTAATATTAGGGAAAAGAAATTTCTTCTTGACTTAAAATCTGGAAGTCAGAATAAGGAAACGTTCCCACAGTATTTTTCACTACACTGTGGGATTTCATCTGGGGGATCTATCACAGATGCTGAAAGGAGTATTATGATAGAACCCCCAAATTAAAACAAATGGAATCATTCCCTGTCCTTAGTAAGATGGACAACACTTTGGCATCGTTTTGATGTTATATATTGGAGTATACCCTATTGTATACTCAAAATATAATGGAAACGAACGGATCTATTATAAAACTGACACCAAAGTGATGTCCATTTCAGTAACACAAGTGAATGGTTCGGTTCCTTCTCATTCGGAGGTTCCATAACAGTGCTGTTTTCAGCACCTGTGATACCTGGGATGTAACCAACAGATGGAATCCCACAGCATAGTGAAAAATCCCAAAGGAAACCCCTCTAAATCCTAGAACTGCCTTGGGTCCGTTGCTGGAGTAAAAAGGTCCATGATTACAGGTCCTCTATTAGACACTGGACCCAAAGGTTATTGAGAGTAGTGTCTTCATCTAATGTTGATGCTCCCCCCTCCTCCTGAGATGTCATCCAACAGGCCTGAAATCACTTTGTAGCCTTGTGTAAATATATATATATAGAGAGAGAGAGAATATCATGAAAATTGTGTTTGTTTTTTAACTTGGCCATTCTTCCCCACACATCTTAGGATACGATAAGCCAAGAGGGAAGATAAGTAGGGACACATCTGTCAATTAATGATTGTCCATCTAAGCCCTATAATGCTGAACTTCAGGGACGAATGTCTCTTTTACATAGCCTACTCATCAGGTGGGTATGTTCATTCAAATGTTCGTTCAGCCATTCATCAGGCCATGTAAAATAGACAACAATCGGATCAGGAGCGAGTGAGCGCTCATGTAAAGAAAATGCAATGAGCGCCGATCAACATGCTTTCTTGATCGGCATTTCATACATTAGGCTGTGAATTGGCCCACATAAGAAGATCCAAAAAGTACTGGGGTGCATTCTGGAACCTCTGCCATCAGCACTCCTGCCAAGTATTTATTATACCCTGCCTCTGATATTCACAGGACTCCACCAGTATACAACAGAATCTGCACTGGTCATGGCCCAAAAAATAACAAAAAATTTTCTAACATTTCTGGACCCTTAAAACATCAATAAAAACAACAGAGCCAAGCCTTCCTATTGTTTCATCACTTGGGAAATGAAATTACCGTTCATTGAAACGTGCATATTTTCTGACGCCGGTCCCCATCAAGTATCTGAGATATTGTATAAAAGTTAATGTTTGATTTGCCTTTTGAAAAACATCAAAATTGTTTCCACTGAAGTTCAGCTTGCAGGGCTCAACAACCCTCATTAATTCCATTCTTTGCTCTGGATTGAAATTCTTTTACAAAAAGCATTGCGAGGAAGAAAAAAAAAATCTGGTATTGACTGAATGTAGTTTTGAGTACATTTACAGAGTATTTTCTTACAGAAAGTATGGCTTTGAGACCTGATAAGATGTTGCCTGCTGAGCGTCTGAACACAGCACCTTAGAGGCTACGAAGAAAAAGACTGCTCCTGCAAGTTTCTGTTTGCTTTTATTTCATTGTAACTTCCAGCTGCCTATTTACAAAGATCATTAAACTCCCCACTGTCTCCCGCTTACTCATTGTGCAGCATGTTAACTCGTTATTTCTGCTGCATGGCGCCAATATATATTTGCAAAGCTGCATGGGATTTGCATACTTTATAGACAGATCATAAAAAAATAAATAATAAAGACACTTGTTCTCCTATTCCGCTAAATTACATATTCCCAAAATGTACTCTTTTAATTAAAAAAGTTGATTTTAATTACTTCGCATTGTCTTCTTTCAACTGTAATATGAGCAAATCTTGTGGTAAGTGCAAAAAGTTGTCTAAAATGTATAATAAATTGAATTAGACATTTTAGACAACTTTTTTACACTTACCACAACTGTTTTGTCTATAGAAAAGAATAAAAGAGTCACGGCATGCTTCCATCTCGGCTCATCTACTCCTGCAACCACGAGGGGTCACCGTCACCGCCATGCTCATGGCTCCTTCCTCTGTTTTCTCCCTGAATTCTGCCAGTAGAGCTCATGCATGCTGATGCCTAATCTCTTAAAGGGCCAATGTGTACTTCCATAACTAGTCTCCCTAAAATCCCATTCCTGCGCTCCCTATGTAGTGACCCACAGTATAAATATCTGGCCCCTCCATAACTATCCATAAATGTCCATAGGTGTGTCTCTAAATGTCTGTCATGTCTTTAATGTGGATGCACTGTGCAATTGTCTTGTCAGTGATTTATGTGTATTGCACAGCTGCAGAGTAGGAGAGGTTAATGTCTAGGTATGTCTGGAAAATGTAACAGTTTGTGTGTATCCAAAGTTGTCATGTGAGCATGAAAGATATATGTATTTGCAAGGTGTGCAAGTCAGTCAGTCTTAACAGTGATTGAGTGAGTCTGCACGTTTAACCGTGGATTACAATCTGTTTAAGAAGAGAGTGAGAGAAAGGAGAAAGCCCCACCTAGGCCTATCCAATATGGAAGAAGCGGAGCGGATACCCATCTATTGAGAATGGAGAATACCCCATCTTATCCCTAGTTGGTATAGAGTCCTGAAGCTACAATGGAAGGATTGAGAGAGTGCCATAACAGATAACTAAACAGTGAGTGTTGGCCGGTATAGAGAGTGAGAGAAGTTGTCCAGGAGAGTGATCCTACAGATAACCAGGACTGTATGCATCAAGATACTCCGAGTAGCCTCCCTGCCTCCTCACAAATAGAAGTTGTCCTAAAGCCAATCCTCCATTGCAAAAACTGTTGTGTATTATCCCTACTGGATGTTCTAGTAAAGAAAGGCTTTACCAACCGTTCCCATTTTAGTCTACTTAAAGTACAGCCCTGTTTCTATGGGCTATTTATTGCACCATCATTGGAGTTCACTGCAGTGAATGGAACAGTGACGTCATCCGTGACAAATACTGAATTTTTAAAACAGAGTTCTATACAGGTAACCACACCACCAGCGTTGCCTGGAGAGGCTTGTCAGGGCCTTGGCAAAGGATTTCACGCGTCCCTCAGGGGAGGAGATGGTAGCACCACCATGACATCCTTAACAGCTACCCCGGCATCTCCTCTGCTGTGGGCCCTGTGCCTCGGTCACTGCACCTATATTGAGCATCCACACCTTACGGTAGATGCCTAAGCAATTGGTCTCATACTGCCATTTGTGTCAAAGTCTTTGGTTGTGTTAATTCTAGTTCTGACTCTTGCCAGACTTGGACTATCCTGATTGCTATGTTCTCTGATCTTGACTCTGTATTCTGGAATTTGTTATTTTCTATTGCCTGCCCTGACCTTCAGCCTGGACTTCATTACTGCACTTGTGCCACCAGACCTGACTACAGCCTGTTTCTCCAATATGCTCCTGTTCAGACCTTCAGGAACTGCACATTGGCCCATTGCAGTGTCAGCAGTCACATTGCCAGGACTATGTATGTGTGTAATGGCTTGGGGACCCCGCAGCAAAGCTGGTATCCCACTTGGAGGGGTCAAGCGTATAAAACTGTGTTCCTCAGGTGCGGCCTCCTCTGATAGCCCAAAGCCAAACTGCTGTGTGGCAAGGCAGTCCACATCTGCCTGCCTGACAGAAAGCATATCTGACGTACCTATTGAGTTGTGCCAAATTTAATACGCCTCACTTATCCTTTTGTTACCTTTGGTAATTTGCACTCTCACTACTCTGAATTGATACATCCTCTTATAGCAAGGGAATACATACCAAAAAGAAAGACCATGCAGATATTGTGGATTCGTTGGAGATGGTAGACTCAGTCCCAATTGGTTCCAGAGGTGTAACTTTAAAGGGGTTTTCCAGGAAGAATACTATTGATGACCCATCATCAGGGTAGGTCATCAATAGTTGATCGGTGGTCTGTCGCTTGGGACCCCGACCAATCAGCTGATTATGCTCCCACTGACAGCGCTGCGATTACAAAGGGGTTGGAGCAGAAGCAGCTGAAGCCTCTGCTCCAACCTCTGTGAAGTGGCTGGTGCTTGTAACTGCAATTGCAGCTCTCATAGAAATCAATGGGAGCCGTGTCTGCAGTTACTAGTGCCGGCCACTTCACAGAGGTCGTCACAGAGACTTCTGTTGTTTCTGCTTCGACCCCTGTGTATTTGCACTACTGTCAGTGGGCACATAATCAGCTGATCGGTCAGGGTCCCAAGTGACAGATCCTAGCCAATCAACTATTGATGACCTATCCTGATGATGGGTCATCAATAGTATTCTCCCTGGAAAACCCCTTTAAAGATTGCAGGAGTTGAAGTTCAACCATAACCCCCTGCCCATATGACAAAATGAATGCTTCAAATTGAGTGTGATTGTTGAGAGGATGAGACTACTACAGATTTTTCATTGTGACCCATAATTAAATGGATCCTGCACATGATAGCAATGTGATAACTGGCAACAGTGCAAATTACTTTATTTACCTAAAATGGAGTTTATTGTGCTGAAAGATTGAAAGTGTTTTTGTTTACTGTGTTATAGATACTAGAATTACATCTACACTGCTCAGTACTTCACTGTCCTCCATGGTGATGTTATGTATCTGTGTTACAGTGCATTAAGGAGCAGAATCAGTAGTTTTTTGTATGTACAGAAAACATCATAACAGGAGGCTCTACTGACCAATCAGAGGCAGCTCTCAGCTATTGAATGACAGCTGAGAGCTGCCTCTGATTGGTCCCTGCACTCAGCCAATCAGATGCAGCACTCACTCACCCATTCATGAATTCATGAATGGGTGAGTGAGAGCTGCCTCTGATTGGTGAGGGCTGTGACCAATCAGAGGCAGCCCATTCAGCAGGCGGGGATTTTAAATCCCCGCCTGCTGAATACTACACAGAGCAGTTCAGGAGAACTGCCAGCTGGACGCGGCTAAACTCTGTCTGCAGGGAAAAGGTGAGTATACTTTTTTTTTTACACATTTTAGGATGGTTTTCAGGGAAGGGCTTATATTTTTAAGCCCTTCCCAAAAATTCATTGCGCGCTCGCCGGCAGCCCATTGCTTTCAATGGAGCCGGCTGTATTGCCGGCTCCATTGAATTCAATGGGCGAACATCGTTCTCCTCTGCCACAGCTGTGCCACAGCTGTGGCAGAGGATAGCAGGCAGTGCGGGGCGGTTTCACTGAAAACGCTGCTAGGTGCAGCTTTTTCAGCGAATTGACGGCCCCGGGATCCGTTATGCGATCCGCAAATCGCGGGAAAAAACGCCCGTGTGACCGAGGCCTAAGTGAGTGTGGAGGCTGTCCAGGTAAAGGTCCTGCCACTTAGTCGCAGGTAGGACAGCGAGTCAGAGTGGAGTGTGTGACATCAGTGTGTGATGCATCCAGCATTGTGGTATTGTCCCTGCAGAGTGCTGAGCTGTCCGCCTGTGAGCAGGTCTGAGACTGCTGAAGGAGAACAAGCCAAAACATTGTCCCATATCAGGAAGGTCTCCTGTTGAACTAAAGGAGACTATCCCTTCAGGTGGTAAGCCCAGTTCAAGAGACTATGTTCAATGGGCGCTAGACCCACACATTAAACTTGTTAGTGCTCCGGACTATATCCTGTGTTTGCAACATTTTAAAGAGATAAGGACCTCCTATGGCGTTAAGGGCGCGGTCACACGAGCGTAGGCGTATTTACGTTCGCACGTGCGCAGCGTTTAATCGCCGGAAAGAACGTTTTTCGGTGATCATGACCAGAGCTAGAAAGCGTATTATCGTTTGTTCCTACTTTGTAAACTATCTTTTCGGCCATCGAATATGCGTTGGCGCGTATTTCGGTCGCATATATTCCGTTTTTTTTTGGGTTGCCGTTTTTATGCGCAGTAAAATCGCCCGAGCGAACGAATACATTGGAAACCAATGCCTCAGATGGTCACGTTTATACGATTGGGCGCAAAAACGCGACGTTTATGCGCTCGTGTGAACGCACCCTTAGAATGTATTTTACGTACAGCGCTAATTTTATTACAAGATGACCCATAGTTTTTTTTGCTACCATTTTAGGGTAAATACGAGTTTATGATCCCTTTCTGTTCAATTTTTTTCTTGCAGACGGATAACTAAAAGAGCACAATTCCCGCATGCATATTTAGTTCTCAGATGTTGTTCACTATGTGGAACTAATAATGTGATATTTTCGTTAACTAGACTTTATACACCTGCAAAAATAGCAATTTTTAATTTTTCAGTTTTTTTATGCAAAAGGGTTTTTAAAACTTTCAATATTATTTTGTAATAATTAAATCTATATATATATTTTACTAATTTTTATTGGGACTTAAGCATGCAATCGTTTGATTGCTTATTCTGACAGGCAACCTTTTAAGACGTTCCACAGGTACATCTTAATAGGCAATTATTCATGGCAGCTCTACAGCCACACCGTGGACTGCCATGATACCTAGACAGCACCCAGTGATCTCATTGAGGGGTAGGTGGGACATCAGAATCCTAATCACCACATTTAAATGCCACTGGTAGAATTATTGGTGGCATTTAAATGCTTAATCTCCTATTGCAGCTGTTGCCAGCAGGTGTCGGCTGTCGCATAACACACAACATGATTGACAATGACTGTAAGCAGAGATCTTGAAAATGGCAAGTAACTGATATAGTTCTATACAAATAGGACAATTTTCATTTTAAAAAGTGATAAAATTTGCCGAAAGCATAAAACCTTTTTAATTGGTTGCTGTGGGTTATTGCAGTTACTTTCGCTGTGCAACAATGTTTATAAATGTCTCATTATATTGTTAATCTGTTTTCCTTAGGTGCCCAATGTCCCTGCCCTGACCAATGCCATCCTTTTCAAATGAGCTCCAGGCTAGAATAAAATGCTTTAACAATGTATTTACTTAATATTCAGCCAGCTTTGTCAATTGCCACTTCCTGCATAGCAATATCAATTTAATATTTAATGTAATATGCACATAAATACAGCCCAACTCTTGGCTTTTTCTATGGCCTCTTATTTAGGATGATTGAATTGCACCCTTTGTTACACGGCAGCATACATTATATGTTTTACAATAAATCGACCCTAATGCTGGCGGGATCATTGCTTTGGATTCAGCAGACCTCTTAATATAAAAGGGAGCCAACAAAAAAAAATATCTCAATGATGTGTTTTATTTATTTTTCATCTAAATTTACTATCGATCCCTTCATTACAGATAGGGTTGATTCTCATTTACCATGGCTAAAATTCAATTTGCACTTTCTGAATAGGTCATAAACTTTCATAAAGTTCTGCTTTGGCATATATCCTCTAAACATATAAATCTGTTCTAAATTTTGTTAATAACATGTGAAGAAACTGGAATCAATATTTTAATGATTTTCTAAATCCTACCTAATGAGCTCGGAGCGATGCTAAACAGTAGTTATTTCCCTCCAGAACAATGAAGGTTACGGGATATAGGTCCATCGCATTATACAGTAATCCATGCATACCTCTCAAAAACACTCAATACACTAGCAAAGGCTTAATGGGCTAAACACAAGCGGCTCGGACAAATGTTAATGTGAATGCTACAACAAAACCTGCTCCTCGCTAAATTGATTCCATGTGTGTAAACTAGGGTGCCCATGGGGTGCTCTAAGATTAACTAGAGCACCAGAAGATGTAGATAGAAAAGGCACACAATTATTGCAGTTTACTAGTGGTTTTATGTGGTTCTTGTGTGTTTTTGTAAGTTGTTTTTGTAGATTTTTGTAATTTATAGGCTGGGGCTACATGAAGACTTTTTGTAGGATGACTTTCGACTTTTTACTATTGAGCTGCAGCTGCATTTATAGGAATACTTTGAGCTCAATGCAGTGCTGTGTACTCCGGTGGACTAATAAACTCGAAAACTGACCGGCACTTTAGGTAATCGTTGATCCTCTTTATTGAAATCTTCTAAAAATGCTCAGCTAACATGTTTCTGAGGTTGTGAGTAAGTGATACATAAGCTATGCATGCTTCTATGTCTACTGTACCGTTGCTGTTTATGTATTTTTAGAAGGTTTCAATAAGGAGGATCAACTTTTTTATGAGGTGTTGGTATTTGTATCTTCAGCACCAGGAACGTGTTTGGACTGTAGCACCCGAGTCTGGCGAGTTGGCTATGTTTGGGTGACTGTTTCCATTACTCGTGTGGACTGCAAGTGTAGTTCCATAAAAGATTGGAAAGTCATGCTGCAAAAAGTCTCCATGTAGTCCGAGCTTTGGGGCAATCTGATTGTATGCAATCAGAGGTATATGAATTTACTGTAATGTGAGACCTCATTCAGACAAACGTGGTTTTTTTGCGTGCCTATGTGCACGAAAATAAAACACTGCTCCCATGAGCGGAAAGCGCGCGAACAGGCAAAGTTTCATATGCACAGCGCATTAAACTTTGCCCGTTCACTGGAGCAGCTGCTCCGCGAAGGTCCTCTCATCGCTGAACACTGTGACAGCACTATCACAGGGTTCAGCAATGAGGAGACTGCAGCAGGGATAAAAGAATCCCCTGCCACAGCTGTCACAGCTGTGGCAGAGGACCGTGATGCTATCCTATTTCTTTCAAAGGGGCCGGCGCTGCTGCCACCGCATTGAAAGCAATAGGATGAAGGCAACCCCTGCAGCCATGATTTTCGGAGAGGGGCTTGAAATATAAGCCCTAACTTGAAAATCATCCCTAGCTGTAGAAAAAAATTTTTTAAATGCCTGCCTCTAAAAAGCGTTGCCTCTGATTGGCTGAGCACTGTGACCAATCAGAGACAGCGCTCAGCCATTAAATGACAGCTGAGCATTGCCTCTGATTGGCCACAGCACTGACCACTAGAATAAAGAAAAACAAAACTGCCAGGGATGGTGAGAAGAGCTGGACAGCATTCCTAGGCGAGTTCATTTTTTCTTTCCACCGCTAGGGATGATTTTCAGGATTGGGGTTATAATCAGCGTGGCAGGGGTGCCCTCATGCCATTGCTTTCAATGGAATAGCAGCAGCGCCAGCCCCGTTGAAAGAAATGGGATGGCATTGCATTCCTCTGCCACAGCTGTGACAGGGGATTCTTTCTGTTCAATGATGAGGGGACTCCCCGCAGAGGTTAACGGAACCCTTCGGGAGTCCCCTCATTCCTGCACTGCCGAAGGAGTTAACAGCGGGACATTTAAAAGGTGCTTCTGGCCAGAAGCACCTTTTAAATGTCCTGCTGTAAGCAGCAGGGAATCTGTTCCATGTGCAGCAGTTTTCATTAACTCCTGTTCCCATAGGAGTCAATGGAAACTCCTGAAAAACGCACACCAACAGCTCACACCATGTTCTATCTCTTTAGGCGCGCGCTGTTTTGCACTTCTAATTCCGCATATATGAACGCTTCTATAGGAACTTATTGGTTCTTTTAGAAGCGTGCATTATGCGCGCACAAAACACATGCTCGTTTGAATGAGGCCTAAGACATCAAAAGAAAATTCTTGTATTTTTTATTGTGTTCCTTTAAGAAAAGTTGACCGTGATAGCAGCAGGAAGTCATTGACTGATGTGTTGGCATGGGTGAACCGGAAGAAGCGGGAGAGTGAGAGAGGAAGTACCCCGGGCACCATCCACACTGAATAGGCTTCTAGTAGTGGTGCTATACTACCGCTGTTAGAATCTGGAGCATTATTGTGCTAGAGGGAGACTGGTAGGTGACTGTTTGAATGGTGAAACTTCAGAGAAAGGGGCATCAAATTATTTACTGCCACTAATTTGAAGATATATATCGGTTGCTATGCAAAGTTGTGTTTAAAAAGCAGACAAAGTGCTGTCAGCACTCATTTTTTTTCTGCCTTGTGAATGATTCTCCGCCACCTATGCTACCATTGGCTTTGAAGCAATATAAAGCTGTGCAGAGTGAGGTAAGCCATATAAACCGAGAGCTGAGCACTGCCTGGCAAATGACAACAGTGCCTCTACATCAGCAATATCAAGAGGTGAGACTGTTGCATTAGCTGCATTGGTTTCCTCCAGTACTGCTGCTCCCTGCCCATTGGTTGGTGACAAGATTCAATCACCATCCCAGCCCATTCCTTGTTGATCTGGTACTTCAACTACTGATGATATTGCGTCCTTATTGGCTAATAAACCTGGAGGTTGTGTGAAGATACAGGGTCTTTCCATTATTACACTGATGGTTTATGGCTAGCATATGCCATCCCTTGTTGATCGTGAAAATTCAACTTACAGCATTTCCTCTGCTCCTCAGATCTGTTCTGCCCAGCAGCAGTCCTGCCCATATGCTGTGCAAGAAACTACAACACAGCATCATTTATGCTTCTGCCCCTTCCTTCTCTGGATTGTGGTGGGCCAAATGTTCAGACCCTAATTGACCTTTAAGAGCACCCATCACCAGAAATTTGTGTTATCCTTTCAATTTCAAAATTTATTAGATGCCCTCCCAAATGAAATACCTCTTTAAATGGATGCCACTATATATATATATATATATATATATATATATATATATATATATATATATAAATATACACACATATGCAGTGGGTCCGGAAAATCTTCAGACCCTTTTCACTCTCTTTACAAGTTTCAAGTTTCCCCTATCATTCTGCACTCAATACTTCATAATGACAAAGTGAGTACAGAATGTTAGAAATTAGAGATGAGCGAGCACCAAAATGCTCGGGTGCTCGTTACTCGAGTCGAACTTTCAGTGATGCTCGAGAGTTTGTTTCGAGTAACGAACCCCATTGAAGTCAATGGGTGACTCGAGCATTTTTGTATATGGAGAACTGCCGGCCAGACGCGGCTGAACTCCGGCTGCAGCGGAAAGGTGAGTATAATTTTTTTTTTTTTTTACACATTTTAGGATGATTTTCAGGTAAGGGCTTATATTTTTAAGCCCTTCCCGAAAATTAATCCCGCGCTCGCCGGCAGCCCATTGCTTTCAATGGAGCCGGCTGTATTGCCGGCTCCATTGAATGCAATGGTCAGTGCTCGTTTAATGGAGACGAGTACCGCGTGGTGCTAGTCTCGAGTAACGAGCATCTCGAGCACCCTAATACTCGAACGAGCATCAAGCTCAGACGAGTGTGCTCGCTCATCTCTATTAGAAATCTTTGTATTTTTTTTTTTAATGAAAGACTACCATTTTGCATTAACATAAGAATCCAGATCCTTTGATATGGCACTTGATTTTTAGCTCTGGGGCCACCTATTTCTCTTATTCATCTTTTGAGGTGTTTCCACATCTTGATTGTAATCCACCTGTGGTCAATTTAGTTGATTGAACATAATTTTAAAAAAACACCCCCTATCTATATAAGGTTTCACAGCTCATAATACATATCAGAACTAAAACCAAGCCACAAGGAGGAAAGAAATACCTGTAGAGTTCAGAGACAGGATTGTGTTGAGGCACAGATACAAAAAAAATGTCTGCTGCACTGATAGTTTCCAAGAGAACAGCAGCCTCCATAATTTTCAAACGGAAGAAGTTTGAAACAACCAGGAGTCTTTCACGAGCAGGGCAACCCACCAAACTAAGAAATCAGGGAATAAGGGTCTGTATATAAGAACCCAATGGTTACTCTGGTGGAGCTTCAAAGATCCTGTGTGCAGATGGGAGAAACGTTCAGAAAGTCAACATCACAGCAGCACTCCACCAACCTGGGCTTTATAGCAGAGTGCCCAGAAAGATGCCTCTCCTCAATAAAAGACATATTAAAGCCCACCTGCAGTTTGCCAAAAGGCCTCTCAGACTGAGAGAAACAAGATTCTCTAGTCTGATGAGATCAAGATTGAACTCTTTGGCCTCAAGTCTAAGCGTTATCTCTAGAGGAAACCTGGGAATGCTCTTTAGCTGCCCAATACCATCCCTAAAGGGAAGCAAGGTGGTGGCAGCATCATGCTATGACGGTATTTTTCAGTGGCTGGTACAGGGAGACTGTTCAGGATTGACGGAAAGCTGAATAGAGCAAAATGCAGAGGTATTCTTAATGGAAATCTGATCCATAGTGCAAGGGACTTCGGATTGGGCAGAAGGTTCACAATCCAACAAGACAATGACTAGAGATAAGCGAGCACCAAAATGCTCGGGTGCTCGTTACTCGGGACGAATTTATCGCGATGCTCGAGGGTTCGTTTCGAGTAACGAACCCCATTGAAGTCAATGGGCGACCCGAGCATTTTTGTATTTCGCCGATGCTCGCTAAGGTTTCCTTGTGTGAAAATCTGGGCAATTCAAGAAAGTGATGGGAACGACACAGCAACGGATAGGGCAGGCGAGGGGCTACATGTTGGGCTGCATCTCAAGTTCACAGGTCCCACTATTAAGCCACAATAGCGGCAAGTTTGGGCCCTCCCTCCCCCCAACAACTTTTACTTCTGAAAAGCCCTCATTAGCAATGCATACCTTAGCTAAGCACCACACTACCTCCAACAAAGCACAATCACTGCCTGCATGACACTCCACTGACACTTCTCCTGGGTTACATGCTGCCCAACCGCCCCCCCTCCCCCCACAGCGCACACCAAAGTGTCCCTGCGCAGCCTTCAGCTGCCCTCATGCCACGCCACACTCATGTCTATTTAGAAGTGCGTCTGCCATGAGGAGGAACCGCAGGCACACACTGCAGAGGTTGGCACAGCTAGGCAGCGACCCTCTTTAAAAGGGGCGGGGCGATAGCCCACAATGCTGTACAGAAGCAATGAGAAATAGAATCCTGTGCCACCGCCATCAGGAGCTGCACACGTGGGCATAGCAATGGGGAACCTATGTGCCACACACTATTCATTCTGTCAAGGTGTCTGCATGCCCCAGTCAGACCGGGCTTTTTAATTCATAGACACAGGCAGGTACAACTCCCTATTGTGAAGTCCCTGTCGACCCACAGCATGGGTTGCTCCCTGGAACCCACCGGCGGTACACAGAAATATCCCATTGCATTGCCCAACACAGCTGAGGTAGTAATGTCGTGCTTAATGCAGGTGGGCTTCGGCCCACACTGCATGCCCCAGTCAGACTGGGGTTCTTTACAAGTGGAAACAGATGCATTTATAATTCCCTGTGGACCCACAGCATGGGTGGGTGCCAGGAAGCAACCGGCGGTACACAGAAATATCCCATTGCATTGCCCAACACAGCGGATGTAACGTCAGCTGTAATGCAGGTGGGCTAAAAATTCATTTGATTACACTGTAGGCGAGGGCCCACAAAAATTGCTGTATCAACAGTACTAATGTACATCCAAAAAATTGGCCATGGCCAACCAAGAGGGCAGGTGAAACCCATTAATCGCTTTGGTTAATGTGGCTTAAGTGGTAACTAGGCCTGGAGGCAGCCCAGTTTAACGAAAAATTGGTTCAAGTTAAAGTTTCAACGCTTTTAAGAGCATTGAAACGTATAAAAATTGTTTACAAAAATTATTTGAGTGAGCCTTGTGGCCCTAAGAAAAATTGCCCGTTCAGCGTCTTTACGTGAGGTTTCAGGAGGAGGAGCAGGAGGAGGAGGAGGAATATTAGACACAGATTGATGAAGCAGAAATGTCCCCGTTTTGGATGGTGAGAGAGAACGTAGCTTCCATCCGCGGGTGCAGCCTACGTATTGCTTACGTTTCGCTGCTGTCTGCTGGTGGAGATGAGAAGTCTGGGGAAATCCAGGCTTTGTTCATCTTGATGAGTGTAAGCCTGTCGGCACTGTCGGTTGACAAGCGGCTACGCTTATCTGTGATGATTCCCCCAGCCGCACTAAACACCCTTTCCGACAAGACGCTAGCCGCAGGACAAGCAAGCACCTCCAGGGCATACAGTGCGAGTTCAGGCCACGTGTCCAGCTTCGACACCCAGTAGTTGTAGGGGGCAGAGGCGTCACGGAGGACGGTCGTGCGATCGGCTACGTACTCCCTCACCATCCTTTTACAGTGCTCCCGCCGACTCAGCCTTGACTGGGGAGCGGTGACACAGTCTTGCTGGGGAGCCAGAAAGCTGGCAAGGGCCTTGTAGAATGTTCCCCTGCCTGCGTTGTACATGCTGCCTGATCTCTGCGCCTCCCCTGCTACCTGGCCCTCGGAACTGCGCCTTCTGCCACTAGCGCTGTCGGATGGGAAGTTTACCATCAGTTTGTCCACCAGCGCCCTGTGGTATAGCATCATTCTCGAACCCCTTTCCTCTTCGGGAATGAGAGTGCAAAAGCTCTCCTTATACCATGGATCGAGCAGTGTGTACACCCAGTAATCCGTAGTGGCCAGAATGCGTGTAACGCGAGGGTCACGAGAAAGGCATCCTAACATGAAGTCAGCCATGTGTGCCAGGGTACCTGTACGCAACACATGGCTGTCCTCACTAGGAAGATCACTTTCAGGATCCTCCTCCTCCTCCTCTTCCTCCTCCTCAGGCCATACACGCTGAAAGGATGACAGCCCAGCAGCATGTGTACCCTCACCAGTGGGCCAAGCTGTCTCTTCCCCCTCCTCCTCATCCTCCTCATGCTCCTCCTCCTCCTCCTCAACGCGCTGAGATATAGACAGGCGGGTGCTCTGACTATCCAGCGACATACTGTCTTCCCCCGGCTCTGTTTCCGAGCGCAAAGCGTCTGCCTTTATGCTTTGCAGGGAACTTCTCAAGATGCATAGCAGAGGAATGGTGACGCTAATGATTGCAGCATCGCCGCTCACCACCTGGGTAGACTCCTCAAATTTTCCAAGGACCTGGCAGATGGCTGCCAACCAGGGCCACTCTTCTGTAAATAATTGAGGAGGCTGACTCCCACTGCGCCGCGCAAGTTGGAGTTGGTATTCCACTATAGCTCTACGCTGCTCATAGAGTCTGGCCAACATGTGGAGCGTAGAGTTCCACTGTGTGGGCACGTCGCACAGCAGTCGGTGCACTGGCAGATTAAACCTATGTTGCAGTGTCCGCAGGGTGGCAGCGTGCGTGTGGGATTTGCGGAAATGTGCGCAGAGCTGGCGCACCTTTCCGAGCAGGTATGACAAGTGGGGGTAGCTTTTCAGAAAGCGCTGAACCACCAAATTAAACACATGGGCCAGGCATGGCACGTGCGTGAGGCTGCCGAGCTGCAGAGCCGCCACCAGCTTACGGCCGTTGTCACACACGACCATGCCCGGTTGGAGGCTCAGCGGCGCAAGCCAGCGGTCGGTCTGCTCTGTCAGACCCTGCAGCAGTTCGTGGGCCGTGTGCCTCTTCTCTCCTAAGCTGAGTAGTTTCAGCACGGCCTGCTGACGCTTGCCCACCGCTGTGCTGCCACGCCGCGTTACACCGACTGCTGGCGACGTGCTGCTGACACATCTTGATTGCGAGACGGAGGTTGCGTTGGAGGAGGAGGAGGAGGAAGGTGCTTTAGTGGAGGAAGCATACACCGCCGCAGATACCACCACCGAGCTGTGGCCCACAATTCTGGGGGTGGGTAGGACGTGAGCGGTCCCAGGCTCTGACTCTGTCCCAGCCTCCACTAAATTCACCCAATGTGCCGTCAGGGAGATATAGTGGCCCTGCCCGCCTGTGCTTGTCCACATGTCTGTTGTTAAGTGGACCTTGGCAGTAACCGTGTTGGTGAGGGCGCGTACAATGTTGTGGGAGACGTGGTCGTGCAGGCCTGGGCTGGCACATCGGGAAAAGTAGTGGCGACTGGGAACTGAGTAGCGCGGGGCCGCCGCCGCCATCATGCTTTTGAAAGCCTCCGTTTCCACAAACCTATACGGCAGCATCTCTAGGCTGATCAATTTTGCAATGTGCACGTTTAACGCTTGAGCGGGCGGGTGCGTGGCGGCGTACTTGCGCTTGCGCTCAAACTGTGGCGCTAGCGACGTCTGGACGCTACGCTGAGAGACATTGCTGGATGGGGCCGAGGACAGCGGAGGTGAGGGTGTGGGTGCAGGCCAGGAGACGGTAGTGCCTGTGTCCTCAGAGGGGGGTTGGATCTCAGTGGCAGGTTGGGGCACAGGGGGAGAGGCAGTGGTGCAAACCGGAGGCGGTGAACGGGCATCGTCCCACCTTGTGGAGTGCTTGGCCATCATATGCCTGCGCATGCTGTTGGTGGTGCCTCCCCAGCTGATCTTGGCGCGACAAAGGTTGCACACCACTGTTCGTCGGTCGTCAGGCGTCTCTGTGAAAAACTGCCACACCGTAGAGCACCTTGACCTGTGCAGGGTGGCATGGCGCGAGGGGGCGCTTTGGGAAACAGTTGGTGGATTATTCGGTCTGGCCCTGCCTCTACCCCTGGCCACCGCACTGGCTCGGCCTGTGCCCACACCCTCACTTGGCCCTCCGCGTCCTCGGCCGCGTCCACGTCCTCTAGGCCTACCCCTACCCCTCAGCATGCTGTATTACCAGTGATTTGATTTCCCAGGCAGGAAAGAAATTGGCGCAAGGCTGCACTCAACCGTAGCTGGTTGCGTCTGATTTTTTTACGTTCTCCACGCAGCACAGACGTACCCAGAGCCCCTAGGACTGACACAGGCAGGGCAAATATACTTTCTTCCCTTTTGTTTAAAAGGATAGGCCCACTGCGTCTATTCACTGAATAATAAGTTTAATAACTGTGTTGCGGCCCTGCAAAACTGTCACAGAACTTTACTGTTGCAGAGTTAATAACTGTGGCAGAGCAGGTATTTCCCAGGCAGGAAAGAAATTGGCGCAAGGCTGCACTCAACCGTAGCTGGTTGCGTCTGATTTTTGTACGTTGTCCACGCAGCACACACGTACACGGAGACCTTAGGACTGACACAGGCAGGCCAAATATAATTTTTTCGCTTTTTTGCAAAGGGAAGGCCCCACTGCGTATATTCAATGAACAATACGTTTAATAACTGTGGTGTGGCCCTGAAAAAGTGTCACACAACTTTAGTGTTGCAGAGTTATTAACTCTAGCAGAGCAGGTATTTGCCAGTCAGGAAAGACAATGGCGCAAGCCTGCAGTAAACCGTAGCTGGTTGCGTCTGATTTTTGTACGTTGTCCACGCAGCACACACGTACACGGAGACCTTAGGACTGACACAGGCAGGTCAAATATAATTTCTTTTCCTTTTTTGCAAAGGGAAGGACCCACTGCGTATATTCAATGAACAATAACTTTTAGAACTGTAGTGTGGCCCTGAAAAAGTGACACACAACTTTAGTGTAGCAGAGTTATTAACTCTAGCAGAGCAGGTATTTGCCAGTCAGGAAAGACAATGGCGCAAGCCTGCAGTAAACCGTAGCTGGTTGCGTCTGATTTTTGTACGTTGTCCACGCAGCACACACGTACACGGAGACCTTAGGACTGACACAGGCAGGCCAAATATAATTTCTTTTCCTTTTTTGCAAAGGGAAGGACCCACTGCGTATATTCAATGAACAATAACTGTGTTGTGGCCCTGCCTACACAATTCTGTCCCTGTAGTATCAATGGAGGGTGCAATGCTCTGCACAGACGATTTTTAGAAGAAAAAAAATATGCAACACTGCTAACAGCAGCCAGCACAGTACTGCACACGGTTAAATTTGGCCCTAGAAAGGACCGTTGAGGTTCTTGAAGGCTAGACTCACTCCTAACACTCTCCCTGCCTATGCACCACTTCTGTCCCTAATGCCGGGTGCAATGCTCTGCACTGCCGATTTTGAGGGAAAAAAAAAAAAAACACTGCTAGCAGCAGCCTGCACACAGGTAGATGTGGCCCTAAGAAGGACCTTTGGGGTTCTTGAAGCCTACACTGACTCCTAACGCTCTCCCTACAGCAGCACCAGCACGATAGTACTTTCCCTCAGCTAAGTCACAAGGCATGTGTGGCGAGCCGCGGGAGGGGCCGACTTTTATACTCGGGTGACATCTGATCTTCCCAGCCACTCACTGCAGGGGGGTGGTATAGGGCTTGAACGTCACAGGGGGAAGTTGTAATGCCTTCCCTGTCTTTCAATTGGCCAGAAAAGCGCGCTAACGTCTCAGAGAGGAAACTGAAAGTAACCAGAACACCGCGTGGTCTCGTAACGAGCATCCCGAACACCCTAATATTCGCACGAATATCAAGCTCGGACGAGTACGTTCGCTCATCTCTAACAATGACCCTAAGGACACAGCCAAGACAATTTAGGAGTGTCTTGGGGACAACTATGTGGATACCCTTGAGTGGCCCAGCCAGAGCTCTGACTTGAACCTAATCAAACATCTCTGAAGAGACCTGAAAATGGCTGTCCACAGATGGCCCCCATCCAACGTGATTGAGCTTGAGAGGATCTGCAGAGAAGAACTGCACATCAACAGTACATGGACCCACTGACTTCAATGGACCTTTTCACGGGTCAATGCAAAAACATCGCATCATGTTCTATTTTTGTCTGTATCACGGATGAGAGTGGGACATGCTATGTCCACTGTCCTCGCCACTCAAACAGCACACAGACCATGTGCTGTCCGATTCGAGTTGTGCCTGAAAACGTCAAACTCAACTTGCAAACAGAATTGTGAATAAGCCCTTACTACATTAATTTAAAATAGATTTGACTCCCAATTCTCAAGTATTTCTTTTTGGGATCTAATACATTCTGAAATAAAAAGAATTACAAACTTCTAGTAATATGTGCTCTTTAAGGGGGTTATCCCAGAATCAACACTTATCACCAACTTCAGAGGGTGACATCATGGGAGCGGGCAAGAATAAAAAATACATCACCTGGCTCCCTGTCATGTCCCCTAACAGTACCATAAGTTATTTGATGGTGTTGCTGGGACATGACAGGTTCCCTTTATCAGGAAATTATAATCACTATTGTACAAACACCTATTAATTTTTCAGCATTCTCTTAGTACATACAGCGGTTTCTTTTATGGTATTTTTTTTGTATTTTATGCTATAACTAACTATATATCACTTCCCAGGTGAGCTCTTTATTCACATGTGTCAAGAATCCTGACTGAAAGATGGCGATCCAATAGGCAAGTAACCCCAACTTGCCATATATATAGTCTAGAGGCGTCCTCCTCTTTCAGACTTCAGACTGGCCCCGACTGGTCCATGCCTGATGTGGTGTCTTTACACGGCCTCTTATCTGGGTCTCAGACAACTTCCCCCCTGAGTTTGGCAGGAATTGACACTTTTATGTTGCTTTCTGCCACATCCACAGGTGTTACCTCTTGCTTCTGCAGCCTGAACACCTGTCTAGCACCCTCTGCGGAGGACATTCTGTGTACTGCTGTCCTAATATCTATATATCAGAGGTTGAAATTGCACTTGAGCCAACAATGGTACCTGATGTACCCAAGCCCCCCCCCCCCCCCCCATCTTCATTTCTATAAATGGTAATTTATACAGATTTTGTAGATTGGTGCCCCCAAGTTTTATCTCTACCTCCTTTGAGTTCTTTGGATAAAGATAAAATATTTCTCCTTCCTTTAGAAAACAATCCTATTTTTGCGATGTCTTTAACCTATAGCGAGCAACCAGATTGTGTTGTTTTCCTGGCAGCGTTTAGCACATGGTGTCAATTCCGGAAAGACTACTGTGGGCTGGAGCCCAGCTTTCATTACAAGAGGTTTCAAAAAAAGACTGCTTTATGATTATTAATCTTACAGTTCTCTTGACTTTGTAGCATGTTTCTCACTTTATGCGTCCATCTGTTTCCGTGTATATTCTCTGCAGATGTTCGGTCTAATCTCCAATCAACTGAAGTTATTTATTGCTTTAGGCGAAAGATAGCATTCCTCCTATATTTAGCCTCTAAAACCTATGTGTATCTTTATCTAAATAAACTAGATCACGTACATTTTGCTGCATGCATTCCTTACATCCCAGCTGTTACAGCAGATTTTACTGGCCCATCAGAAGATATGGTTTTGGTAGTAGTGGCGTAACTTGAAGCTTCTGGGCCTCGGTGCAAAATCTGTAATAGGGCCCCCAACGATAATGCTTTATTCATAGTACTGAGCTTCCTATATGGAAAAGAGATGCCTTAAAGGAGATGTCTCGAGGCAGGAGTGAATTTTTTTTTATTGCCCAGTCCCCCTAATTAAGCATACATTACTAAGCCCCCCTGTAAATGACTTTTCTAGCTGGTTTGTACTTACCGTTCCAGCGTTTCAGCAACTTATAAAAATTTTCCCAAGATGGCGGCCGGCTCTTTTCCCGTCGCTTACTGTAGCCCGACGTGCGCGCTCCCGAGACGCTACCAGCTGTGTCTCCCTGACAACCAGACGCCCCGCAGCTGCCGACCGGACCCCTGGAGTGAACACGGCCGACCAGTCACCCACCGCCAGGCAGCAGGTAACCGGCGCAGCCCCCCCCCCCGACACAGCGGCAGCCCCCCCATCGCAGCAACAGCCCCCCCATCGCAGCGACAGCCCCCCCCATCGCAGCGACAGCCCCCCCCATCGCAGCGACAGCCCCCCCATCGCAGCGGCAGCCCCCCCATCGCAGCGGCAGCCCCCCCATCGCAGCGGCAGCCCCCCCCGGCGCAGCGACAGCCCCCCCATCACAGCGACAGCCCCCCCATCACAGCGACAGCCCCCCCCCCCCGGCGCAGCAACAGCCCCCCCATCACAGCGACAGCCCCCCCATCACAGCGGCAGCCCCCCCCGGCGCAGCCCCCCCATCACAGCGGCAGCCCCCCCGGCCCATCACTTACCTGGGTGGCAGGACGGCAGGACGGCGGGACAGCTGGGCGGCTTCTTGGGACAGCTCGGCAGCTCGGCAGCTCTGCACCTTCCTCTAACAGAGGATGGTACAGAATGGCCGCTCCTGCGCGCTCCCGAGCAGTGACAGCTCGTCTGCGCATGCGCAGAAGAGCTGTAGCGGGGAGCACACTGAAGCGGCTCGTGCTGAAAGGAGAAGACCGGACTGCGCAAGCGCGTCTAAAAAAGCAAGCTGCCAGCGAATTTAGACGGAACCATGGAGACGAGGACGCCAGCAACGGAGCAGGTAAGTGAATAACTTCTGTATGGCTCATATTTAATGCACGATGTATATTACAAAGTGCATTAATATGGCCATACAGAAGTGCTTAACCCCACTTGATTTCGCGAGACAACCCCTTTAAAGGCCTTTCAAGTGTCATAACTTTTTTGTTGTCTACTTAGCCATATTAGGGCTTTTTTTGTGGGGCAAATTGTACTTTTTAATGGTACCTTTTACTACATCATGTTTACTACTACATATTGGAAAACTTTAAAACATTTTTAGGTTGGTTGAAATGGAAAACAATTGCAGCATTTGCATGGGCGATGCGTAGGTAGCATTCATGATGCAGTAAAAATGGCATGCTAACTTTATTCTATGGGTACCATTATAACAATAAGAGGTTAGACCAGCTCCCCGACATAAGATACAATCAGTCCGAATTGCTAATGCAGGTACATAGAGACGCAGACCACCTCAGAAACAGGTAGATAACTCCAGAAAAATTAGAAATCCTCCAGCATCCCAGGGAAAATATTATAAACTAACGTTTGTTGTATCATAATAAAAAACAATGAAGAGGAGCAAAAGATGAAAAAGAGACAATAAAAAGGACTTACTAACGCGTTTGGAGACAGACTGCCTCGGCTCTTAGTCATAGTCAAAAGTTCCTAGTTGCTGTTCCAAGTTTAAAAGCAACTACTGCTTCTCTTACAGGTGCACCATAATTAAACATACACATTAATTACTTTAACTCATTGAGTATCAACTTGTGTTTTCACTGCACATAAAAGACCAAAAAGGCAGCAATCATAAGTGAATGTACATGAGATCAGTAGGGTAGTTGAGACCCCACTCAATATCCGCTATCAAGATGCAGAATCCAAAAGGCTCTACTATTCAGTTTTCTCTCCCAACCTCCCTCCCTAGGACATGCAATGTATTCAAATTACCCTGATGCAAGTTAACAAAATGCTGTGATACAGCAGATAAATTCCTACTACTGGAATGGAATCCGATATATGCTCGTGAATACGTCCCCGTAATGCTGAAATTGTTGATCATACATACTGCAACCTACAATTTAAGGCCGAAGTCAGACGAGCGGTTTTTTTTTTTATCTATTCGAATTATTGGTTTCCTATGAAATGTTCACATTTTTGTTTTTTACAGGCGAAATACTTGCACCTGCCACCGGTAGGACATGCGTATGACAGGAAGGTCCGTGCTGCGTGTAACAGCATGTGACGTTACAGAGAGTCCCGTCATCACTGAACACTGTGACAGCACTGTCACAGTGTTCAGTGATGATGGGACTCCCCGGGGGCACAAAAGAATCCCCTGCCACAGCTGTGGCAGAGTACTGCGATGCCATCCCATTGCTTTTAATGGGGCCAGCGCTGCTGCCACCCCATTGAAAGCAATGGGATCAAGACAACCCCTACAGCGATGATTTTCGTGGAAGGGCTTGAAATATAAGCCCTTCCTTGACAATCATCCCTAGCTGTAGAAAAATAAAACAAAAAAAGCATTAACTCAACTAGAAGAGCTGGCCGTCTCTTCTCCCCGTCCCTGGCAGTCTTCATTTTTCTGCTGGTAATGGGGATCGAAAAATCCCTGCCTCCAGAAAGCGCTGCCTCTGATTGGCTGAGCGCTGTGGCCAATCAGAGGCAGCGCTTAGCCATTAAATGACAGCTAATGCTTTACTGCACTGTACTTTTTGTGCCTGCAAGGTACGTTCATTTGTGCGCAGCAAAAAAATACGCACTGATTGAAATGGCTAATTAGTCTAATGAGTTCCTGATCTGTTCTTTTTCCTGTGCAATTATGCAGTGTTTCATGCAACCCCTAGCATATTTTCCGTCCATTTGCCCATCCCCATTGACTTCCTATGGGGTCTTTGGGTGCACAAATGTGCAGGAAAATAGAGCATACTCTGTTGGGGTTTTTTGCACAAGGCGCAGGAAAATACGTGTCTGTGAATGAACCCAATGAAATCAATGGGTTCTATTCTTTGCATATTGCAAATATAAAAATGGAGTCTGAGGGGGTGCGCGAATGCGTTCCCCATCTGCACAAAATCATGCACTGAATTGTGTGATTTTGCAGAGTTGATCGATAACACCAGCGAGTAATCAGGTTGCACAGCCTGTTTAGTCACAGCGTGGGTGTCTCCTGCGCCGATGTGAACGGGCCTGGAAGCGCACAAAAATACAGTAGAATGCGCAGATACATGTGTGATAGCCGGCGATAACGCTCCCTTTCCAGCGCTACTATGTCATGCTATCACAAGCGTAGCTATGCCTGCGCTCGTCTGCAGGAACTTATCTTCCTCGCTATTCCCCAGTGTGAGCACTGAAAGTCACTGTTCAATATATCGAGCAGGGCTTCTAAGAAGTCCGCCCATTGTAAGCTTAGAACGGGCGGACTGCTTATCAGTGCCACTCAATGCATTCGATGGGGGCTTTTAGGGAAACAACAGTGAAGGTAAGTATAAAAATATATACGCTTAGCTTATAGGACTAAAAGTAGGTGACAGGTTCCCTTTAATGTCCTTGAGGGGCCAAGCTCCCCCTAGCTGCCACATACTGTGTTACACACCTCTCTTTCCCCACCATTGTCTACTCATTACACTCAAGAATGAGACTTTGGGCATAAAGGTTATTGCTTTTGCAGTACAATCATCTTTTTATGTTCAGCATAATGTGTTAATTAATTTTTAGTGTAGCTGTAGGCGGCATTCACACGGGCGAGTGCGATTTTGGTCAAACTGACCATTTTCAGTGCAATTTTCATACATTCATGATGTGTTTTTGTGTTTTTCACGCACAATTTGCATCTGTTTTTCATGCAAATTTTTTACTGCTGTCTCTGGTTTTTTTCCCCCATAGTAACATATCTTAAATATGCATAGCATGCGATTGTGATGCTTTTTTTATACTCCCATAGAAAATAATGGCCGTTTCTTGAACAAGAATCGCACAATAATAGGACATGCAATGATTTTTCAAACTCGGACTATTAATCCAAGAGAAAAATCACATGTGCAAAGTCAACCGATTAAATGAATGGGTTCTATTTAGAGATGAGCGAACGTACTCGTAATCAGTACTTACGCACCCGAGTACCGCCATTTTCGAGTACTTCAGTACTCGCGCGTAAAGATTCGGGGGGCGCCGGGGGCCGGGGAGAGGCGCGGCGGTGCGGGGGGTAGCAGCGGGGAACAGGGGGGAGCCCTCTCTCTCTCCCTCTCCCCCCCACTCCCCGCTGCAACCCCCCGCGCCGCCACGGCGCCCCCCGAATTTTTTCGCCCGAGTACGGAAGTACTCGAAAATCGCGGTATTCGGGCGAAAAAGGGGCGGGGCCGAGCACGTTCGCTTATCTCTAGTTCTATTCCTATACAAGTTCTGTCCTTCTTGGACTTGGATGGAACTTGCAAGTGAAAATCACCAGTATGAATACAGCCTGGCGGCTTCTTCAGACAGCCATATTTGAGTGTGTTTTTGTGCGTGCAAAATATACATGTCCAATGCGCAGAGATTCGAACCCATTGATGTCAATAGGTTTGTTCTCATAAGCGTGTTTTGCTCGAACACTTCGAGCACAAAAAAAAAGGACCTGCACTACTGTTGTGCGCATTTGCAAACCAAGAGCCCCATAGAAGTCTATTGGACATGCGCAAATTCGCAATACACTGCGCAATTACGTAAATCACATCTGGACCTCATTAGGCTAAATAGTCTTTTAAATCACGGAAGGGGTGTGTCGAGCCCGCAAGTACAGTACTATACGCCTTTAAGAGCACAAATCTTCCTCATCAAACCTTATTCACTGGGTAAATATGTTGCGGTGAGGCATTCACAATTGCGCATACAGTCATCTGAAGCCTCTCTTATAGTCATCGGTGTTCGTATTTTTAAAGGGGTTTTCCAGGGAAAATAGTATTGAGGACCTATCCTCAAGATAGGTCATCAATAGTTGATCGTCTGGGGTTCGTTGGGGACCCCGACTGAGCAGCTGATTGTGCGCCCGCTGATAGGGCCACAAATACAGTCTCTGCTCCAACCTCTGTGAAGTGGCAGGCGCTTGTAACTGCCGTCATGGCTCCCATTGATTTCTATGAGAGCTGCACTTGCAGTTACAAGTGCCGGCCACTTCACAGAGGTCGGAGCAGAGACTTACGCTCCAACCCCTGTGTAACTGCGACATTGTCAACAGGCACACAACCAGCTGATCGGTCAGGATTCCAAGCAATGGACCCCAGCCGATCAACTATTGATGACCCATCCTGAGCATAGGTCCTCAATAGCATCTCCCTGGAAAACCCCTTTAATACACTGCTGCACATCCCTTCATTGACAGGCTTTCTTCATCCAGTACTAGGATAATTTATGAGTTTACTGCATAGCATAGTTTTATTATTTAGTTCAGCCCAACTGTGAGAGAGACCCCACTGATAACGCAGCCCCCAATAGTAAGTGAGGTGCAGCGGGAAGGGTAGTTTGATAGCACCAATCGTATGCTAATAACTGCTGCTGCACTGGCTTTTCTCTTGCGAGGACAATATCTTAGTTAACAATTTAATTGACTCTGTCTGTGCCTATGTAATGTTATGTTGTAAATAAGAGATAAATGAAATATAAAGCAAGTAATATCTGTATGCAGTGAGAAACAGGAATCACTATGTTCTGATGAGGCATCAATATAAAAGCTTAATTGGCCATTAACCTTTCAACAAACTTTGAATAAATCAATAGAACAGGCGAACATGAGAAACTTTATAATGTACCTTTTCAGAGAATAATGCTTCCTTCTGCATTTATAAGCCACTTCTCCTCCCCCTCCCCAACCTACGCTGCTCATTCACATTGAAAATCTGCTAAAATCCAAGACAAGCTAACAGTTCACTGAATGATCAGATTACATGCAGCCCATAGATGTCTATGAAGAGTAGAGAAGGCATAAGGGAGAAGATGTAGAGAGACACACACAGAGGCTGCTGCAGATACTAATAGGTGTTTTACTGTCTCCAAAGTACTGGATTCACATCTACACCACTCAGTACTTCCCTATAATTTCCTCCATGCAGCTGTTGCTGCTTCTCTGTATATGAAAGATAGTGATTGGCGAATCAGAGTCTCCTCTTTAATGTGTGCCGTGTATGGCAGACACCATAGCAGCTACTCTACGACTTTCAGGGAAAACTGAGAATTAGAGATGAGACTGCAGAAGGGAAAATTGGTGATAGATGCAGGATTCAAGTCACATAATGGCCAGATATAGTGTTATTCATCAAGTACACATGTGGCAGCTTTTTCTAAAAAGGTCAGTTGAACTAGCTTTAAAGGGGTTGTCCCGCGCCGAAACTGGTTTTTTTTTTTCAACAGCCCCCCCGTTCGGCGCGAGACAACCCCGATGCAGGGGTTAAACAAGAACACCGGACAGCGCTTACCTGAATCCCCGCGCTCCGGTGACTTCTTACTTACCTGCTGAAGATGGCCGCCGGGATCTTCTCCCTCAGTGGACCGCAGGGCTTCTGTGCGGTCCATTGCCGATTCCAGCCTCCTGATTGGCTGCAATCGGCACGTGACGGGGCGGAGCTACAAGGAGTCGCTCACCGGCACGAGCGGCCCCATTCAGAAAAGAAGAAGACCCGGACTGCGCAAGCGCGTCTAATCTAGCGATTAGACACTGAAAATTAGACGGCTCCATGGAAACGAGGACGCTAGCAACGGAGCAGGTAAGTGAAAAATTTCTGATAACTTCTGTATGGCTCATAATTAATGCACAATGTACATTACAAAGTGCATTAATATGGCCATACAGAAGTGTATAGACCCACTTTGTTTCGTGGGACAACCCCTTTAAGAAGCCCTGATTTATTTAAAGGTGTTGTCTGGTTATGGGATGACCCATTTTCAATAAGGAGCCATGGGGTATAATAAAAAAAGAGATACTTACCCCTTCACAGTGATTGGAATCCAGCGATACAGCCCACTGTGGTGCCAGGGTTTGTTGTGACAGATGATGTCACGGGAATTTATGTGATTGATGCAGCCAATGAGAGGCTGCAGCATCACGTTCTTGAACTCCTGGCATCATGGCACTCAGAATGTAAGTGCCGATGCCTCTCATTGGTTGCAGTGGTCACCTGATTTCCTGTAACATCATCTGTCACAGGAATCTCTAGAAGGAAGCACTGTGAGCTGCAGTACTGGATTCCAAAGTGCATTGGGGGTAAGCATGTTTGTTATTTTACTGCAGGCCATCCTATTGAAAAGGGGTTGCCTAGAAACTGGACAACTCCTTAAAATGTATGGTATAATGAATATACAGTAAACTCCTAAACTTACCCTAGTGGTGGCTATAGGTCAGGGGCGTAACTATAGAGGATGCAGGGGATGCGGTTGTACCCAGGCCCAGGAGCCTTAGGGGGCCCATAAGGCCCCTCTTCTCCATATAGGGAGCCCAGTACTATGAATAAAGCATTATAGTTGGGTGCCCCATTACAAGTTTGTATTGGGGCCCAGGAGCTTCAAGTTACGCCTCTGCTGTAGGCAGTCGATATTTTATCATTTTAGGATACATTCACATTGCATATAATTGCAGCAGAACATTTCCGCAGCAATTCCACAAAAATTGGCAGGGATCCAAAACAGCAAATCAATACTAAATTATATAGATTTTGTTACAGATTTGAGGCTGCGCAATTTCCTGTGCATTATTTTAAAGAGGTTAAAAAACACTGCTGCTGAAATCCACACTTGCATATTTTGGCGCAGTTCCTCAGTTTTAAGCAATTACGTTTAGTTGTAGATGTTGGTATCCCTGTGGCAATCAGCGGGGAAAATCCTCAACAAATCCAAGACCAATCCATGACAAAAACTGACATGTGAAAAAGGTTTACTGTTTGTGAATGGCCACTACTGTAAATCCTGGTAAAGACATAAGTAGTAATTCTACTATGTGAGGACTTAGGGCTTATCCACATGGGCAATAGTAATGTCCGAGTTCCATTCAAGTTTGAAACTGACAGAAGTCGGACCCATTAAAGTCAAGGTATGTAGTCACATGTGCAGTTTTTTTCATGGACTGATGGTTTGTGTACAAAGATCACAAAATGTCCTATCTGGTGCGATTCTTGGACCAGAATTGCCCGATCAAGTCTATGGGTGCGTTTACAAAAAAGGACGTCTCCGTATGGCATGGCATTAGAGATGAGCGAACGTTCTCGTTTAGAGCAATTACTCGATCGAGCATCGCTTTTTTCGAGTAACTGCCTAATCGGGCGAAAAGATTCGGGGGGCGCCGGGGGTGAGCAGGGGGTTGCAGGAGGGAAAGAGAGAGAGCTCCCACCTGTTTCCCCCTGCTACCCCCTGCGTCCAATTGCTTTCCTCATCCAAATCAACTGCATACCTCCCTGTGTAAGTAGGACATGTGCAGCCGACCAATGATAGCTATAAGGAATGAATGTATTAATGATCCTCCTACAGCAGATCCTTTGCCCCTGCAATCAATGAGTGTTGACTAACATGCTGATTGTCAGTCAGTGCACGTTGTGCAAGCTGATGATCTGCCCATGTAAAAGGACCTTTACTGTAAAATAGAATGACCTCAGCCTACAATACGTCTTCTACATGGACAGCTCTCTGGATACAGCCCCGGCATACATCATCCTGCTCTTGTAAATCACATATATTCAAGCTGATCTTCTATTTCTTCTTCTCCACCATATGGAAGCTGTAAAATAACTATTTTAATTCTAAAACTTCTGCTTCGTATCCTTCTACTTTTACAAGATGAGTCTTTATTTAGTTGTCAAGCATTAACACATGCCTCCATAAGGTAACGAATGCATAAGCGCACCATGCATCCTAATTTGAGGCAGCACTGTTTGACAGTTGTGTGATATTAATTTGCAGCAAGTACAGCATTTAGCTGAAGCTTATTTTCCATCAGCGCAGGAGCCCACACTAGTTTTTTCTGAAAATGAGCAGGAGATTTTTACGGTTTTATTAGTTAAATTTTTTACATGCTGTAAACCAGATAGAAAAGTTGTCCTTGTTCATTGAATAGGTGAGAACATCTAGAGTATTCCATCACCACCTTCTAGGCAGTGTTGTTCATTGAATGATAGCTGAGCGCTGCCTCTGATTGGTCACAGCACTCAGCCAATCAGAGGCAGCGCTCTCTGGAGGCAGGGATTTTTTAATCCCTACCAGAATACAGATGAAGACTGACAGGGAAGGGGAGAAGAGCCGGGGAGTGCTCCTGTGTAAAAGCATAGGAGTGCTAATCACTGGAAAGACTGTCAGAGGCTTCCACGTCCAACAGTTGTCCTATGTGAAAGGGACCTATTTCACTACATACTGCTCTGACTGTCCAAGACTGCTCATGTGGGCAGTACTGGTCAATCAAAGCAGATGTGTACTGTCTTACTAATGATGCATACAAATACACAGTGTGTATGAGGTAATCAGAGGACCAATGCAACCATCTTTGTTTGTCCGGGACCGGAGGGTTGCTTTATTGGGTTGTAAAGTGGGGGATTAAAAAATTAACCTAGCATAATTGGGTAAATGTCTATCTGCCAGAAACCTTACAGTACACGTACCGTTCCAAAACAGAACTCTCAGCTTAATCTTGACACATACTTCATTTATCCCATGCCTCCACTGTCGCTTTAACCAAAAAAGATGAGATTTAGTTGTTTTTCTTCTGAAAAAAGGAATAACAATGGGGACAAACACAAAACATCTTGATGACTGATAATGAGAAACATGGCTGATATTTAGACCTCAAGCCCTCTGACATCAACATATCCTCCAAACAAATCTCAAAACCAAATGAGGAATATGTTAGACATCAACTCATGGATCAGATTATTTCACTTCAATTAGAAATGACAAAGGGATTTTAATTATTTTTCCTCTACTAAGTACATCAAAACAATTTAATAGAACAATAGACATACTTGGTGTATTTATTAAAGCCGCAAAACTAGTCAACTCTGCTAATAATTAAGAAACCTTTTGGGGAGAATATTATTGCCCTTAGATAGACATCCCACCAAGAAACAAATTCTCATTGCCATATGGGTGGCTAACACATCTTCCAATGCATTCCAGGACACTGTGAGACACAACAGCATTGTAATATTATAACACAGTCTTATAGCCTTCGCTGGAGAGAAGAAAGAAACTTTTAGAAAAAAGAAACTTTTGTAAAAAAAAAATATATATATAAATCCCTTAAAATGTAATTGTCCCCAACAGGATATACTTTTCAATATATTTTTCTAAATCTTTTTCGGAACATGCTTGGAAGAAGAAGAGGCATTTTCCCTTATCACTTAACCCTACTGACATGTTTTAGAATCCTACTGGTATAAAGAATAAAAATTGTAATGCATTTTATAAAAGCTTTCTTAAAAAAGGTAATTAATCCCAAAGAATGATCTAATGCTAGCAGGACGTTATTGGCCTTTTCACATTAATAACTTTTAGCTGAAGGTATGTAACTCGAGAAATTAATTTGAAATATCATTTTAAATAAAGGGATACATAATTTACTTTGCTCGGCTCCACGGACATCAGGTAGAAAGTGATGGTATGATGAATATTTTACCATGCCAAATCCTATTGTGTGCTGCATCTAAGATAACTGGAACATCTACAGAAGTATTATACAATTGCCTTATACCATAGTGTTAATATTTGGGAGCACTGTACTATAGGTCTATAGGGAGAGGCAAGGCGCATAAGGGGTTATTGTGTAAAAATGTTCAGCCACTGTTTTTGTGCCGATTCATGCAGCCATTTAGATTGCACTTGGGTAGCGGCTCTCTGTTCCCATGTTGTATTGTCATGCTGGTAAACAAGTTGAGGGAATCCCTTGTGTCTTTGCAGAGTAGCGGATGAGGTGAAAATTATGTTAGTAGTGTATTAATAATTCAGACAGCACATAATTAGGAATTGTATGTAAAAATTGCAAAAAAGTATTAAACGACCGATGTATGCCGTATGGCAACGGTTCGAGTGGATGCTCTTTATCAAGCAGAGCAAAAGCAGGAATGGGGACAAAATCACTAGTTTTTGCATACAGTTCCTGGGTTTGTGTTGTCAAATTTGTGGATGCACTACTAATATTGGAACCATGGACAGTATGGCTTCGGACTTAGTACCATGCCTTGGGTCTACAAAGGAAGTGTTACCACCATACAATTACTCAAATGAAAGTTATATATCTTGGACCTTATCCTGTGAAGTTCAGACCAGAGCAGGAAGCCAAGTAGTGAGACCTGCATTCCCATGCCAGGGGCTGCAGGGATTAAGGCCTGAAAGATCCATCCAGTGTGGCCTAGTGTTTGAACTTCTGAGTACAGGCTTCAAACGTAGATCTACCACCGATTGTCCTTCAAGAAGGGCGAGAACAGGAGCAGGAAGGCCTGCTGTTCTTGCTGTTCTACAGGTGCTTAACCTGACCATACACAGTAGAAGTGATGCTGCCAGGAATGCCAAGAAGGAAACAGACTCAGTGAAATGCAGAGATACAAGATATATGTAGCTACAAGTTGAACAAGGCACAGTAACTTTGAGAAAAAGGGGAGAGAGTACTATAGCCACCATCAGTAATAATCATTCAAGTGATTTGCCTCTGTTATACAGATTTAAAACCACCAAGACTGTTGCAAGTAAATGTGAGTTTGATCTTTTCCCCCATCTCCTGGCCTTTTATTGGGGTGCACCACATAACATCATAGCTGAGGACAGTACTGCCAGATGCATACCATTTCATTGTAACACCTGATGGGAAAATAAAAAGTATCATAGTTGGGAACAGAAGCTGTAGACCTTATCATGGTCTATTGGCATTCTCCTGCTTCTTACTGGTGTCTCTCTGTTTTTTGCTTCTGACCGTGTCCAGTTGCCATTGTCTGCAGTGTAGCCCAATCAACATAGATGAAATATTTCAATTCTACCTACTCTGACACACTTAACCTGCACCTCAGGTTCATCAGCCTAACCTTTGTTCTTGCCTTGTTTCTTCAAATTTATGTCTTCTTCCTTCCTTGTGGGATACATTAATATGGATGTTCCCTGCTCTTAACATCATCCTGATATCGTCCCTTGCTATTCTGATCAATACATCAATATTTATCATCATGTTCTTGCCTGGCATCTTCAGTGGTGCATCTATTACTAACTATTAGCTACTTCAGGTGCTACAACCTGAGGTCTCAACAGAAAAGTCCATCAAAGAGGTTAAGCTTAAAGGCTTGAAGGACCAACACCTATTCTCTGTTACTCACTTCGCCATGGTCCAGTACCTCTCTTGTGATCTCAAGCTGCATACTTCTGCTTTACACTTTCAACAACATCCAGTTGCATGTCTAGCAGTGTATCCCGACCACTACAGTTTGCCTATTTGGATGCTGTAGATAGGGGATAAGTTCTTTTTGTGGGACAACCCCTTTAAGTTGTGAAAAGATGTAAAAATCTGTTATTCTCAGTTATGCAGATGGATATGGGTCCAATTTGCCACATACCGGTTGGGCAATGGGCTATGTGAAAAGGAAGCACCTAGAAAACCTAGGGCCTCCCCCTGACCCCTCCAAGAGGGATACATTATTTACATAGATGTTATGTTCATCCTGGACTGCCAACAGGACTCTGGAAACACGTGATACAGGAGCAGTTGTGACGGACGACAAGATTGCTATATGGGTGTCTAGACATAGGACGGACAGAGGAGTGAGATAATGGACAGAGCAGGGCACTCTGAACCCCTCAGACTGAACCTACCTTGCAGCGGAGCACTCATCCTGAAAGGGACCCCACTTGCTTCCACAAGGTCTGGGGGGGTGTCGGAGGGGAACCAGAGTACTGAAAACCAAGGAACAAACAGAGAATAATAATAACTAAAAGTCAAGAACAACAGAATACCAGACAAACAGAGAACAGACCCAAACACAGGAGCCCGACACGCAGGAGCACTGAGCAGGCTGACTGCACAGGCAACACTGAAAATCATTGGCAACTCCCAGCCAGGAAGAGCTGGATTATATAGAGAAGAGGGGAAAGCTGATTAGTTGACAGAACTGTCAATCACCAGCCATACTTCGCTGACAGCTGCAGGACTAATTAACCTGAACTAGTAAACACAGGAGATGTTAACCCTAACTTGTCAGGATAGAACCCACAGAAAAAAAAAATTGCTGGCAAAGACTTGACCATATGCTGACTGTAACGTGTCAATAGATAGTTCCAATTGTGTGACTGCTGATGTTGCACAAGGCCAAGATGAAATACCTAATGGTACAAACAGGTGCATAACAGGAAGACAGGTTATGGGCATGGCTTGAGGCACAGGAGCAACAACTTATTCCAAACAGATGGTCAAGACAGGCAGTGGACAACAATGAGTCCAATAAACAGAGCCGAGGTCAGAGTGCACAGAAGTCAGAATAGTAGGGTGTCAGAGCAGAAGTCAGTACGGGAATACACACTAACAGGAGCTTTGTCAAAAAGGCTGATGGAACTAATTGTTTAGATATCCACTCTTAGAAGTAGATGTCTAATATACCAGGTGCTGAGAGGAGATTGGAGGGGGACACATTACTGGAGTGCATGCTGGCCCTCCTAGTGTGGGGAAAAGAGCACACAAGAGCCCAATGGGCAGAAGTAGAATGCCATGCAGCCGGAGGAATGCAGCGTGCAGAATGGGAGCGAGGATGATTGTGCACTGGTGACGACCACAGCACCGACAAGTGAGCCAGAGAAGTGACAGTGATGACCGTGACATTTTTACTAAGAAGAAACTCTCAACCTTTAATATCCACTTCATGAAAGCACAAAAATGAAATTGCTAGTCAATGTTCAAGGCAAGTTCTATAACTTCAAGTCCTTATTGAAAAGGAATTGAACATTGAAATACTGAAGCACAATAACACCCTCCAAGATGTCCAAGAGATAACTTTGAATCAAAATGGGTATGTAGTAGGTAGTTAAAGGATTTTTCCAATAAAGAACAAGCAACCACTATATGGTTTAAATTGATTATTCCCTATTTCTAGTGTTGTTGAGACTTCTGTAGATTGCTTCTACTTTCCATTCTACTGCCTTGCCCTCTGGTATTGCATTTTCCCAATGACTGTTGATGATCAAGTGCAATATATCCTAGGTTTTTGCCTAGCAAACTGTGATTCTGTTCTTCGATTCTGCCTTTAGGTTGAATGCCATTAACAATAAGTATAATTATTAAGGTTGCCCCCAGCAACCACATATTTCAGTGGGTGTTACCTTGCTACCATATTTATCTTGAGAATTAATACTCAAACCATTAACCAATTTGCCCCCAAAGTTCCGGGGCTAGCAGGGCACCAAGACCAAATTTAAATTGCTGGAATAGTGGGTCCTATACATTAATTGCATAATCTTGCAGGTTTTATACATAGTAATGATAAGTGAATTTTGGATGGTTTGTGTTCAGTTGCACTTCCATAAGGAACATACTGGATCTCTTGGCCCTGGGACCTGGGGGTCCCCTAATGCCCCTCAGTTATGCAAATGAACAATTTCTTATGTGAAAGGGATTCCTGGGTGAAGATTGGGGTGTCAGCTAGGATTGAGGATGGGGAGCTGTAACGACTGTGGATGTGCAACCACTGTATCAACCTACCAGGTAGGTGACGATCCAATCCAGTACGGCTGACAGCTGACCCCAGCGTAGAAGGTAAGATACTAGATGTACAAACCTAGTGGAAACTAGGGAAAATATATCTTGCCCTGAGCTGATAACCAGGAGAGGGAAACCACTGCCTATAAGCGGGGCTGGCGTCCTGATAAGGATGACCCTGCAGTCTTTCTTTAGGCGCTGACTTACCCTGGTGGGACAGAACACCTATGTAACTGAAGACAGAACATTATTGGGGAGTACAGAAACAAAGGAGGAACAAGCTTACAAGAATAAACAGAGAAGCTGACTCACAGGGAGAACAGACAGCAGAAACACAAATGGAGAACACAGAACACAAGCAGATAGCAAGGTAGTTAGGTAACTGCCGGAGCATTGGCTAAACATGAAGTAATGGGAACAAATCTCACAACAACACTACAGCACTGTCTGAAGGGCCCAGGGCAGCTATATAGGGCGGTGATTAGAAAAGGTGCATCAGCTGAGCAAGAGGGCCAGAAGCAATTAACCCTAGGAGTACTGGAAGGGAATAAATATAAGTTCAGTGAACAGGGAGAGCAGGACGACGCCCAAGTCTGCCAGACACAGAAGCAGAGGATTGTGTCTGAACAGTGCACCTAACAGGGGCTGACTTCAACGAGCAGCTTTAACCTAGGATCAGCGGATGGTGCTAAAGGTGGAAATGGCTCCTCTATTCTGATAGGTTCAAGTAGCATTACTCATAACTCCGCACTAGTGCCAAGCCTATAGTGATGGGCCCAGTCACATGCATGTGTCAGAATATTCATTGGCTTGTGACAAACTATAAACTGGTGGGTTAACATTGTCCTGAAGAACTCATTAAAATAACTGTAAAAGTGGCACAAACAACAATAGCCCACTACTGTTGATGCAACTGGCAAGCTGCTCTAGTAAAAAACGTTTGTGTTTCTGTTGCAGTATTCCTTTAAGTGCAAACCAATAGAGATGAGTGAGTATACTCTCTAAAGGCAATTGCTCAAGTGAGCATTGCGTTACGTGACTACACCTTTCATATGCCGTGCATGAACCTGCCATATCCACATTCCCTTGACCACCGCAATCTATAACAAAACAGCCTACAATTACATTACTGCAGGAATGCCAACAAAACAACAGCAATTGCCAACCAAAGAGGTCAACATTTTGTCCATACACCATAAAAACAAAGCAGATCTGTTACATCACAGCTATATATCAAGTAAAGACCCCCTTACATATAAATAGTGCATTAAAAATGTACATTGTAACTCATGAGCTGCCTCCTATGTGCACATTTGACTCCCCATCTACAATTGGGAAATGTTAGATTCACACTGGAACTGCAGAGGACTTTATATTGGTGTATTGGCATTGTGTACCATTGACTCACTCTACTGGCACTGTCATGTTAGCATTGTATGCATGTGGTCCAACTCTGGAAATGGCTTGCAGTCACATGTCAAGGGAGCGGATTACTTTTCACTCCATTTACCCATCAAGCCAACTGCAAAAAAGGTGTCCAGGCATAAAATTTGCCTCTTGGCCCTTCGTTACAACGCTGGACAATGTGCTAAAATGTCAGAATGAAAAGAACCTTAAACCTAGAACAAAATGTAGGTTGAAGTTTTCTGATAAGTTTCCTTACAAGCCAAATGTAGCAGCAACAATTGATGAATTCATTAAACCATGGCATAATTCCAAATCAATAAAAATCGAAACAGGCTACAAATCAAATGAAGATAAGTTTGTGCCGTAGCGTTGCTCCAGAGCATTTCATACAATTACTGTCACACACAATAACAAAAAAGGTTCAAAAACTTTCAGAGAACATTGGAAGGTGTGGGCATGAATTATTTACAGCGTTCCTATTGCAAAACATTAAATAAAATGTAGCGCTCAGCTGTGAAGCCTGGTTTAACTTTAATTATAGTGTGGAATTATCCATCTGTGTGTGTGGTAACATTGCACTTGAAAAGGATATTCTTCTCGGGCAATGAATTCCCTGTTGAGAAAATCATTCCTAAAATCCCAAGCCTGCAGGCTCAGTTTTATAAGAGAGGCATTCGCAGCAGTATCAAGGGGTGTGAGATTCCAGCAACGCATGCCGTATTTTCTATAGTTTTACAAAGCCATGTAGTGTTTCTGGCTACGAGTTGAGAAATTGTTGCCAAAATTAATAAAGTAAATTAATAAATATAAATCATTTTTTGTACTATAAATTGTTTTCCTGGCATCAGACGCTATTGTTTTTTTGGTTGGTAAAAATTGTCTGACTTATATAAATCTAAACCCAAAATAACATCACAGGATATAATCTTTGTGTCTACAGCTCATTTCGTGAAGAATGTAGTTACACAAGTGTATCAAAATAGATTATCATTCTCCATAGGTCATTTAAGGTGCTCCTCTGCCCAAAACCTAAAAACTAAGGACTGACTCCACCTGGGACATCATTGCTGAGGTTGGTGATTGGCTGTCGTGGTCATATGTACCAAGCACTCTATGCTGCATAGATTAACGACATGCAACAAAGGAAAATGGCACCAATGGTGAGAATTTTTAGGGAATTTCTCATGTATTTAAATGAGTTGTACCACAATCGACCTTTATTACCTATCCATAGGTTGAAAGACTACCAATCCATTAAGCTCAATGCCACGGAGGAAGTTCAAAGTGCTTGTGAATCTTTCTCCATCCTATGGTAGTTATTAGAGCCCATGAACACCACCGCCCTTTTCAGATGGATATTTGGGGGTAGCAGATCGTCGCGATCACAGCAATCAAACATTTTAGGGAATAACTGTCTTGGTGGAAAATAAAGTTTATAGGAAACGATGGAGTAAAGCCTTCTCCTCCAGAGACCTGGGAGTGACAAGGAATGTATGCAGAGCCTTAGGGCTCACTCACACGAGCATATGTGCTCCACATATTATGCTCATATTTTTCACGTATGTAAGATGCGTTGCTGAAAGCCCATTGATCTCTATTGGATTACGTCGCTACATCTGCCCCGGTTCATGAAATCCTCACACCGGTGCATGCTCACTGTCAGCATCCAATGTGACTTCTCTTGTGTATGGGCAGATTGGTTGGCCGGAAGGTGGTACAGCTCAGTCAACCAATCGACATTATTCTGTGTACATTTATTTTGGTTCCTCCTCAAAGCGGATGCGGGTTATTCATTTGGTTTGGTCTGATTCCTGCTTGATCTTCTGTTTGAAGATCTGGTCTAGTCTGGTTGGCTAGACCTGGTTTGATTCCTGTCTGATTTCCTGTCTGTTTCTCAGTTCGAAGGTGTATCTGATCTGGTCTGCAGTTTCCTTCTAGGTCTGGTCTTAAGTTAAAGCTACGTCTGCTGCTCGTTTACTATTATATCTGGGGTGTTTGTCACACCTTTTCCCTGAACTATTGTGGCCTATTATATATTGTGCGTCATCTAACGTTTGCCACTTTTTCCTGTCACCATCTAGGCAGAGTCAGGGCTGTCCTCGTCAGGAAGATCACCCATCTTTTAGGCAGTCCTCATTTGTGTTCTTTAGGGCTCCCACAGACTTGCGTTTTTGTACCGCTGCGTTTTTTGTTAACGCGGTTGTCAATGGGACTTTCTAATGTTAAAAACGCAATGCAACTTAAGTTTTTGGTGCATTGCGTTGCGTTTTTAACATTAGAAAGTCCCATTGACAATTGCGTTAACAAAAAACGCAGCGTTACAAAAACGCAAGTGTGTAGGAGCCCTTAGGGTGCCTTTCCACTAGCCTTTTTTTATCGCTGCATTTTTTTTAACGCAATTGTCAATGGGACTTTCTAATGTTAAAAATGCATCGCACAGAAATTGCAAAGCACCAACTTGGGATATGTTTTTAACATGAGAAAGTCCCATAGACAATCGCGTGAAAAAAAACGTAGCGATAAAAAAAGGCTAGTGGAAAGGAGCCCTTATATAGATATTTTTGTGTTATCCACGTTTCTACTTAAAGTGTACATTTGTCCTTTAAGGATGCATTAATTGCATGCAGTTGGGACGTAGTGATACATTTGCTCCCAACATTTTGGATGTGGCAGCTATCTTATCTAGGCTTTCAGCAGTACAATAGAGCATAAGATCCCTGACCCTCTAATGACTCTGCTCGTTCAGACCCAATCTAAAGAGCAAAGCTAAGCAGCAGAAAACAGGAAGCAGCAGCCCATTGGGTGTCCTTTTGTTGACAGTGTGAGAACCACAATACTACAAGAATTTATGTGGATAGTAACAAAAAAATGAGATGCTGAAGAACCGATTTAGTTGTTTTTCTGCCTGCCTGTGATAAAGAGGTCATTACTGTACCTGCAAATCTCATTCCATGACTAACAAGGTAATAAAAAACAAGACCACGGGTCTAAGGGCAACGTAGAGCCCAAGGCAAAGCACCTGTAAACCTGCGCTTCCCATCTAATCTCCTCCGTTGAAACACCTTTTACCAATTAGCTCTTGGAGAAGTCATCAACACTGAGGTTCATATACTTTTTATCCCTGCACAATGGATATTTTCTGAACGTGCCCAATAAAAGACATGAACAATACAATTGCTTGTGTGTTGTGTCAGGACTTGAACTCAGGAGCTCCTGTACTCCAGGCAGCAGCTCTACCTGTTGAGACATTCAGCCCTTTGGACAGCTCCCCTGCATGACCTTAGCCTTGTTCCCAGCTCCTGCTATCCAGTCCCTGTTTTAGCTTCGCCCTGTTCCTGATTAGACATGCTATAAAAACCTGGCTTTGTCCCTCCCTCCTTGCATGTTTATTGAGCCCTCAGCCTTTAAACTAGCTTCTTTCTCTTCTAAAAGAAGATTGTTTTCTGTGTGCCAACCACTGGCTTGTTTCCTGAATACATCTCTGCTGAAACCTCTGTACTGCATCGCCCTCTCCATGTACCAACCACTGACTTGCCTGAACACATTGCCCACCCTTGCTGGCTAGGACCCAAGACTCCAATCTAGTGCCAAATGTGACATATTGTTAGATTATGTTTGTCTATAATTTTGACTTAAATAATCAGAGCACATTTTATTAGTAATCAAATGTAAAAATCCAGGTCATTCCAAAGGGTACACTTACTTTTTCTTGCAATTGTACTGTCTAACATTATAGTAATATATGTTGTAATATTCTGCCTATATGGATCTTCCTCATTAGAAGGTAAAAATTAGCAATTGCTCCAGCTGTAGCAAAGTCTAACTTAAAGAGGTTTTCCAAAAAAAATACTGTAGATTACCTATCCTAAAGATAGGTCATCAGCAGCTTAATCGGTCAGGGTTCGCCTCCCGGGAACACGACCGATCAGCTGATCGGGCACCTGCTGACAGCACCACAAGTACATCAGGTCAAAGCAGAAGTCCCAGCTCCAATCTTATGTAGTGGCCAAAGCTTGTAACTGCAGGCATGGATGTCATTGAAATCAGTATGAACCGAGACTGCAGTTTCAAGCGCTGGCCACTACACAGAGGTCGGAACAGTGGATTCCACTCCAACCCCAGTGTACACCAGCGCTGACAGCGGGTGCCCAATCAGCTGATCAGTCAGGTTCCTGAGGGGCGAACCCTGACCGATCAACTATTGATGACCTATCTAGAGGATAGGTCATCTACAGTATTTTCTCTGGAAAAGCCCTTCAACTGTAATAACTTGCTGCAACAAGTTATTTTGTCTTAAAGGCGTTGGCCCAAGATCACATGTGCCTTGCTGCGTCACTTGGGAGGAATTTATAGGCTGAAATGGCATTCCGGCAAATGTGTTAATGCTGAATATTGCAAATAAGACTGGATTTCTAGTGAACATTCATTGCTGCCTCATTGTTATGCTGTAATGTTTAAGTACACGAACCCTCCTATGGAGCAACATCATGTAAATAATGTATATGTTTAAGAACAGTTTATTATTGCTGCAAAACAAGCTGCCTCCATTTCCATCTGTCACCACCTGCTTCACAGGGACGGAGCAATTACATAGAAGTAAAGGCAGGATGAGCTGAGCATGTTCAACCAGAGTGATGCAAATAAGGAAGATGGAACAATACCTCTGCGGGGCCACCTATTGGATGGCTGCATTCCTGCAAATCAATGCCCGACCCTTTCTTATTTGCCTATATTTCCCAGAGGTGCAGACATGGCCTTATGAGTCTCCTCACTCACCTTCTAGGTGCTCTCCTTAAGGAGGGATGATACCCCTCCCAACCCAAATCATAGGCCTCTCACTAGCCAAACCAGAAGTCTACTACACAGTGATGAGGGGCAAAAAGCCTGAAACAGCTGTCTGTGTATAAAGGGTCAGAAATTGATTTGCAAAAATGTTGCCATCCAATAAGTGGCGCTGCAGAGGTATTGCTCCATCTTCCTTATTTGCATATATTTCCCAGAGAAGCATGCACGGCCTTATAAGTCTCCTCATTCACCTCCTCAGTGCTCTCCTTAAGGAGAGATGATATACCTCCCGACCCACATCATTGGCCTCTCACTAGCCAAACCAGAAGTCTACTGCACACTGATGAGGGGGGGAAAAACCAAAACAGCTGTCTGTGTATAAAGGGTCGGAAATTGATTTGCAGGAATGCTGCCATCCAATAAGTGGCGCTGCAGAGGTATTGTTCCATCTCCCTTATTTGCATATATTTCCCAGAGGAGCTATAAAACGCACACAGCCTTGAAAACAGTATTTGGGCATCCTAAGAATTTTTTTCACTCTCGCATTGCGTGAAAAACCCTGCGCAATTTTATCACCAGTGTGAAGGAGCCCTTAGAGGGAGGGCTGCAGATACCCCACAGGGTACATATCTCACAGGTTGTGAACTCTAGGATGTTGCCTCTTAATGACTGCTATAATGAGTCGAACGAGTGGTCTTAAAGGAGTTAAACGTATATTTCATTGTTGGGGTCTACAACTTCATGGTTAACAGTTATTTCAAAACCTTGAGCCAAAATCTTCTCATTTGCAATTAATTTACTGCCATTTCTCAATAAAAGTAAGGTCTAAGATTGGCTTCCTTGCTAAACAAAAAGTAATCTCTAACACATTTCTTGGTCGAAGAAAATGACATTCCTCAAGGAAAATAATCCAAGAAACCTAATCAAAATAACAGGACTTAACACTGTTGTTTTTGGGTTTCTAAACTGTTTTGATGATTTAGAATAATGATATTTTCAGCTTCCCCTCCATTTTGAAATCCAGTATTTTCAGAGGCTCCGATGGGGTCAGCATAATTTACTGTAATAACTCATTACTAAGTGCATGAGTGTGGTGGCGGACCCCTGGTGATTAAATATTACTAGATCAAATGTATATATTTATATGTCTATGCATTGCGATTAATATGTCTGATGGTTTGAATCCCAATATTTTTGGTCAAGTCGTTGCTTGTGTTAGATTTTTGGAAATTTTTTGGTGGCATAATTTGCTTTTTGCCCCTGATTTTATGCAATTTTTTTTTGCCAGCGACGAAATCATAGTTAAATAAATATATACTCCTTGGGAGTTCAATCAAAATAATTTGCAGCTACATGACACATGAAAGCCACAAAAGATGTACAAAGCTATCATTAGCCTCCTGCAGATACTAACTTCATGACAGTGACTGGCAAGGTCTTTAGAAACTATTTAAACAATATTTTTTTTTTACCTTTACAACCGCTCAGAAATAGAGTCTTGTAAATAAGGTACATTCTTTTTTTTCCTCCAGACCACGGTTTATGAATAGTGACATTGGCAGCCCGTGGTTTGGAGATTTGTGCTTTACATGGAACGTTTGGAGATGCATCCAAGACATTTAGGCTTATCCTGCAATCCTCCGGCCACATCAGTAGTTCTTTGTACTTCTCTTTGATGTTATTTATATAAGTCGCACAAGATGATTTCAGATGAACTTTTTTCACATCGTATCAATTTCAGTATTCTTGCCTTTGAAAGAGTGTGATAGAATCAAATGGACTGCTAAAGTTTCCTGTAGATGCAACTTTTATTAAGAGTATCAGCAGAAGAAAGTAGAAAAATAACCCTACACACACTCGATAACCTGATTAGAAGGGGTCTCCTCCCTGCCGGCCTAAGGTTAGAGTTTTTTTGTCGCCCCCGTCATAAGAAAAAATATATATATTGCAGTAATAGACAGTCTGCTTGTATTCTGATTGCAAGTTAGCAGCCTACCCACAGCAGAACGGCTCAGGGAATAAATACTGAACCAGAACCAAGCTCAAAACATTAATATAGTGCCAGAACCAAATTTAGTAAATACAATACCAGAATCAAGCTCATAACATAGATACAGCACCAGAATCAAGCTCATAACATAAAAACCGCACAAACCAACCGCAACACATAAATATAATGCCATAACCAAGCTCAAGGCATAAATACAGTAGCAGAACTAAGCAATTGTGTTGGGGGCCAATAAAGGTGCCTCAGGACATCGGAGAGGAAGAGACAGAGCCAGGGGGTGAATGATTCATGTAGCTCCACAAGATGCTGATGCACAGAGAAAGAAATCATCAGGCCAGGAGGACTTAAGGTAGGTGATCACCGCAGCCTACATGCCTGGGCTCCCCTTTCCCCCCGCCCCCATCACCTACAAGCTGGAGGCTTCTACCCTGTGTAACTTCACAAATTGCACATAACTAAGGTTGAAAATGGGTCTCATTTATTGTCAGACACAATTCTGTAAATTTGGCTGTGGCTGTGGTACTGCAGCTCAGTCCCCTGAATGGGACTGGGGTATTGTGAGTTGCAGTACCATGCACAGCCACAACTGAATATATAGCACTATGCCAGGAAAATAACAAAAAAGATGTGCAGTCGGTAAAGTACAGAGCGTCTTTCTTTCAGCTAATTGGCCAGATACTGTATTTAAAAGTGTATTCTTCCCTTAGCCAGTCATGGTTGAAATGAGAATACCTGTTCTAATGCAACAGCCCCTGGTGGCCAGGATTACAGAATTCCTATTTGGGTGGATACTGCATTGCCCACTATGTTACGCTGTTTTGTGTAAATCTCATCCACTACTTTCGTAGTTACAAAAACAATATGAAATAGCTAATTTGGCTATTTCTATCATCTCAGCTACCTAACGCCATGGAGGTTGGCCATGATGGGGTTGGTGGACCCCTGTTCTAAAGATGCAAATGTGGCACCCACTTATACCAGACATCTATGGAATATCCTGTGGATACATGATTAATGTGTGAGATGGAAATAACCCTTTAAACATACTGAACACAAAAGTCATGTGTTTAAAATGACTTCGGCTTCAGAGGGCAGAAGAACTAATCAAGTTAGCTTTAAATTTCCTAGATACTAGCTGCCATTTTGGGTTCATTATTGGACTCATGTTACTCACCAGAAGAGCTCATAAGTCTCATGCCATGGCAAACAAAAGATTAAAGACGTTTTACTGTATTTGTAGATGCTATTAGATAATAGAGAAATATTGTTGTTGCCAGTTTATTGCAAGCTCTTACACTATCTTAAAGGGGTTGTCTAGTTGTAAACTGCTGATAGCCTATCCTCCAGATACAACTTTGATACAAAGTGCATCAGCTCTTTGCCAGGCTGATGCACTTATATACTGAGTTGATTTCTGCAGGATGCATACAGCTTTCTCCTACTGCAGTGACCAGGCTTGGTGATACAGGTAAAGTTCTTACTAATTTCATTGTGAAATTGGCCTGCATTACCAAACCTGGCCACTGTAGTGGAAACAGAGCTGTCTGTGCAGCGTCCCGTAGGGTGACTCTCGACACAGGGCATATGTTGAGGAGCTGGGAGGGTAGAATGGTCACTTGTCATGGTGGCACTTACCAGGCTCCCTCCTGGAGGGACCCACGCAGCCTCGGCCCAAACAGTGCTGGGCCTCTTCCGGACACCCCTAGGAGAGGCATGGCCAATAAACATAAGAACAGGAGAATAGGTTGTCATGGGTGACGCCACCATTCCATTACCCACCGAAATGACCCAGGGCATTAAATAAAGAAGCTTCAGACTGTGTAACGTACCTCTGGTCCCTGGGAACGGTCAGGGCCTGGCAAAACTTTACTTGGGAACTTTATCAGGATACACCCAAGAATACACTGGTGCAGGTAAACAGAAGATTAGAGGTCAGAGAGGAAACTCAGGATGACACCGGTCCTGCAGTCGCAGTTATCTGCTAGAAACCACTCCTGGACTGGGAACACTCCAGAGGAGGATAGGAGTAGGGTCACTCCACAGACACTCTTACAGAACAGTACATCTGCACGGAAGTTTTATCTGTCCCCACTCACTCTCAATCTCTCTCTCTTACTTCTTCTCACTCACTGTTGTCTTCTGACATCAGGGAACTCAGGAAATCTCTCTTCTTCCATTCTTCACCACATGAGGGTTGAAGGTACCTGTTACAGCACTCTGCCCCCCGAGCGCCAGTTGGGGTGCCCTGATCTCCCGCACCCCCACTGTCCCTGCCTACTTGCCTCGGTCCTGGCTAACCCCAGGCGGACAACTGGACGGCGGTCCCTGCACTGGCTAGGGACCTGGCGACTGACAAGCAGGAAACTACCTAATGGGGGGAACAGAGTGCCGACAGAGGAGGCAGATGAATCAGACCAGCAAAACTTACAAGGCTGGAGATGGGACTCACAGGCAAACTGGCAGGGTGCTGGATAGCAACTAGTGCTGACTGGGCCAGACCAGATTAGAGGCAAACAGAACCAACTCAAACAGACTGAGTGATAGGGGATCAGAGGGAGCTGACCGACAACTAGGGACTGGCTGAGGAGAACCGTAGACAGACTGGCTAGGTGCATGCAGTTCACTGCCAGTCTTTTAACCACAAGGTTCCGCCCAGGGGCGGAGAGTGGAAGGAGGCAACTCCACCCACTGCTGTATAAGAAGCACAGAGGAGTGCGGGCGGCACCCTACGGGCGGGCACGCCCACGCCGCCGCCCACTGGCCAACCCAAGCTGCTGGGATGACCTCGACACAGGGCTCCAGGCTGCTGGAGCCGACGCCGAAGCGACGCGCGCCGACCGCGGGACCCCATGCCGCCCTGTATGGTAACATTACCCCCCCTCTGACGGGGGACCTCCGGGCCCCCGGAAACTCGACCAGGCTTATCCAAAAAACGGCTGTGAAAACGCTGTACCAACCCGAGAATGTGACCCTCCCGAGCGGTCACCATGGACTGATCCTCAGGTCCATGACTTCGGTAGCCTGTGGCTGCCCCATTTCCTTCAGGGGCTCTCCTTTCTACATCTTCTTCAGGACCAACCGTTGACATATCGTCGTGTTTCAGGTCGTCTTCCGAGTCAATGCCCGAACGTTCACCACTATCTTTTGTCCCATCCTCGCTCCCAATGACGCTGCCTTCAAAATATGAGGCAACTCCAATTTTAAAATCACTGTCCTCTGAGCTATCATACTCCAAAAAACTCTTCCGGGGCCCCAAATATTGTAAGGTTCCTGTACCCCGGCGAGAATCCGGGATCTCCTGAGCCTCGTATTCAACTGCATCACAGACCAGGGTGGGCGGCGGGGGACCGGAGGTGGGCATCACCGAAGGGACAACAGGTTTCGACAACGACTTATGGAACCCCCTGCGACCCCTCCTTTTGCGATTTCCAGAGGACCGGTACTCCTTCTGTCCCCCCCTGTACGGCTCACATACCGACAGACTCTCCTCACAACGCAACTGCATACGAGACCCCACCCCTTTCTTCTGTCCCCTATGCAGGGCATCGGTGGCGACATCAGCAGCAGGGCAGGCGGACGGGGTTTGAAGGTAAGTGAGACCTCGGGGACTGAGTGCGGTATCGGCTGGGCAGGGAGGAAGGGAAGCGTGATGGCTATGGCAGGACGGCCCCCACTGGGTTAGCTCCCCAGTGGCCCAATCGAATTGGGGGTTGTGCAACGCCAGCCACGGCATCCCTAGTATCATGTCTACCGACATTTTCTCCATTACCAGGAACGATAGACCTTCCGAATGGCGACCCCCCACCGTGAGTTGTAACACTGGGGTCCTCCATCGTACCAATCCCGAAGCAAGAGGAGTAGCATCAATGCTAGCAAAACGAATTGGCGTCTTCAGCGCCACAAATTCAGCCCTCAGGGGCTCAACGAGACGCATGCTTATCAGGTTAGCAGCTGCTCCGGAATCAATAAACGCCTGCCCTAGGCGGGAGAAGTTCCGGAATCTAACCTGGCAGGGTATCAGAAGTCTAGGACGTACCTGAGGTCCTAGGCGACCCTCCCTGCAGTCGCCTAGGACTGGAAGTCTTTCTGCCGATTCAGACTGTGGACGCTGAGGCCTCCGGGGGCAGGTTATCACCCGATGTCCAGCTTTCCCGCAGTAGAGACAGAGATGATGTAATAACCGAATCCGGCGTCGCTCCTCGGGGTCCAGCAGGTCCAGTTCCATAGGTTCGGGAACAGAGACTGGTACGGACGGGGAGGGAACAGGACAAATGACCTCCCTGACTCTATGGGTCGGTCTATCTTGCTTCCCAGCCCTGAGCCTCCTATCTGCCTTCACTGCTAACTCCATAGCCTCCTTTAAGGACCCGGGAACGGGATGGGAGATCAACAGTTCTTTGACCGCGTCCGAGAGACCCTGCATAAACACGTCTTTCAGGGCGCTATCGTTCCATGCAGTATCACCCGCATAGCGTCTGAAACTGGAGCAATAATCCTCCACACAAAGCGACCCCTGATGCAGCGCCAGCAACCGAGAAACCGCCAACCCCACTCTGTCCGGTTCATCGAAGATGCCCCCGAGTTCCTGAAAAAAGGAGTCCACCGAATGCAGGGAGGGGGAACCCTCGGGAATGGAAAAGGCCCAAGTCTGGGCAGAGCCCCGCAGCAGGGACATTATGAGCCCGACCCTCTGGACCTCCGAGCCGGAAGAGCGGGGACGCATCCGAAAAAACAGGCGACACGCCTGTTGAAAAACGAAAAACTTGTTCCTCTCCCCAGAGAACACCTCGGGAAGAGGGCACTTGGCTTCGGGACTGGTAACGGCATTCTGCTCCTGCGACAATGCCCACTGCTCCTGGGCCACCATGCGAGCTGACAAATCCCGGATCACCGGCACCAGGTCTTGCAACTGGTTTGCAAGGGCGCTGATCGCCGCCATGAAAAGAAAAACAGTATTTTAAAGGGCCAGTTATTATGTTACGGCACTCTGCCCCCCGAGCGCCAGTTGGGGTGCCCTGATCTCCCGCACCCCCACTGTCCCTGCCTACTTGCCTCGGCCCTGGCTAACCCCAGGCGGACAACTGGACGGCGGTCCCTGCACTGGCTAGGGACCTGGCGACTGACAAGCAGGAAACTACCTAATGGGGGGAACAGAGTGCCGACAGAGGAGGCAGATGAATCAGACCAGCAAAACTTACAAGGCTGGAGATGGGACTCACAGGCAAACTGGCAGGGTGCTGGATAGCAACTAGTGCTGACTGGGCCAGACCAGATTAGAGGCAAACAGAACCAACTCAAACAGACTGAGTGATAGGGGACCAGAGGGAGCT